>NC_138054.1:86117590-86717590 GCF_964194185.1 Rhinolophus hipposideros | reverse complement strand
TATGGTCAAGTGAAAGAAATCCTAAACGTATTCCATATGTTTGACAGAACCCAAGCCTTGGGGTATAAGCAGAAACTGCATGTGTGTGCGTGTGCACACACAATCACACACGGTGCTTCTGCGATCAGTTTCCTTGTTCTGAGCTCTGGTAGCCTCTGCTTCTTCTCCTTACTGCCCATCACACTTCGTAATTTTGTATTTACTTGCGTGTTATGCAGGTAATAAATGACCTTCCCGTTCCGGGAAGGGGCCCGCCCCGTGAGGGCCGAGGCCAGGGCCGCCTGCTCTCCTGCTGCACCCACCGCGCCTGGCACAGGTGTTGGTCAATCAGTATTGATGACAGCCATGGGGACGCCTGGTCTTGTTTAGTGTGTGAACACTTGGCTTGCACACACCTCAGCAGGTCCCGTGGCGCCACATGACAGCACATGTCTGTGTGCAGAGTTGGAAATCTGACTCCCAGAGAGAATAAATCAAATCAGGACACACGGCTTCATGTGGCTGACTTTAGGCAATTTCTGTCCAAAAAGGATAAATTACGTTTTTTACAAAGTGGTGCTTACAGGGTGCTCCCTGAGGCTGAGCACAGCCCAAAGCCATCCCCTGGCAGAATTCTCCTTGTGTTCTCAGACAGCGTGCCTGCCTGGCGGTCCACGGTGTCCCAGAGCCTGGCAGAGCGCAGGCAGTCGATAAATAGTTACCAGATAAGTTGGAGAGCGACGTTTGGGGTTAATGTGTCCTCCTCGCAGACACTGCCTGTCGTCACATTAAGGACTCAGAAATCCTGCAGGGACATGCCTGTTTGGCTTTGTGCACCTGTGCTCTGGAGCTAAATGGCCAGGGGTTCCATCCCAGCTGTCCGTCTTGCCAGCTGTGTGTTCTTGGGCAAGCTGCTGAACCTCTCTGTGCCTTCATTCCTCCTGTATCAAATGTGTAGCCATCTCATAAAGGTCTCATTGCTCCATGCTAAACACTGGGCACAGAGTGTAGGAAGCGCGGAAATGTTAGCTGCTATGAGGCAGATGATAATGAGGACGACACATGTGGCATCCGGGAAAACCTGTTCCACCGAACCTCGGTGGGGACATGCTGTGAACGTGGAAGGAGCATTAGGAAGGTTTTCATTCCACGTCAGCCACCGCCCAGACAGGAGTCCGTCCCCGGGAGTGTCTGGTAGGGCGGGTCAGTGAGCGGGTCCTGGTGTGGGCCGAGCAGCCCAGAGTGGTCAGTCGGTCTGCGTCCAAGTCACTGAGCATCTGAAGGCTGCCCCTGTCTCCCGCCTGTAAGACAGGTTGGTCTGTCCCAGCCCTAGCCGCCCTGCAGCCAGGTGAGGTCAGCCGGGACACAGGGTGAGGGCTTTGGGAGCAGGGTGGGAGCAGACTGCTAGCCAGGGCTCACAGCCCATGGCACGCTGGCCCTTTGGGCAGCGTCGTCACCCCACGAACGCCCTGTTCAGGCGCATAGCCATCGTGCCTTTCCCACGGCACTGCCAGCCCTACCTCGACACCCTGCCAGCCAGGCACACTCGGGGCTCGGTGATACCTCAGGTATCAAAGGAGACCCCTGAGCTCCCAAGAGGCTGCTCCATCGAGCCTGCTGCCTGCCTGTGAGCATGCTGGATGGGCACCAGACGTCAAGTTCTAGAAATCCTAGAGCAGATGCCACCCAGGGCTTACCGGACTCAGTAACTCCAACCGTGGGAGTTGTCCCTGGATTGACTTAATCATCTTCTGAACTTCTTTGGCCCAAGCCGGCTTTAAAACAGGGAGTGGTCCTAATAACAGTCTTAGCTCGCTGGTAGACTTACCATTTGAAAGAGCGTTTCCTCCTGAGCCTCCTGGGAGGCCTCTCCGTGCCTGTCTGTCCCCGGCTGAGGACCTGCTCTCTGTGCGTTCCTGTCTTGGCACACTTGTTTATGGGTGTTGTTTTTTGGCTTCCACCCGTTCTTAGATGTTTCCTTTAAAGAAGGCAGACTGTCTCGGGTTGGATAGAGAGGAGGAGAAGGGATGGCATTTGGGAGCTGGAAGCAGGACATCATAGAAGTGCAGTGAGAGGCAGAAACGCGGAAGGGAGTAGAGCACATCCCAGGCTGTGCCTGTTTCCTGCAGGTGTGACGTCTTCTGGACGCCCAGGGCGTCCACAGCCAGGGCGCTGAGCGGAGCAGGTAGGATGTGATGCGGAGAGCTCTGCCTGTGGAGTCGGGTTTAAAGAATTGTCCAAGTGGGGACCAGGTCCCACGGTTTGGGAGAACCTCCCTCCCGGAAGTCACTTCCTTGGATGATTTGGTCTGTGAGCGCCTTTAGGGGTTGAATACATCCGGAGCCTGGCTCCAGGCTTGTCATTTGTTCAGGGAACATTCTCTGAGCGCGTCCTTGGGCCAGGCCCGGCAGCTGGCAGGTGGCTGGGTGAGAAGGGAGTAGACAGGCTGTGCTCTCTGCGGCTCAGTCCAGTGGGCAAGGCAGGCAGGTAGGGGGCAGTTAGAGTGCTCGGTGCCCTCGCTGAAGGAGCACCTACCTCCCAGTCCACTGGGGCTTTACTCTGCCCTTCCTCCCCATCATGAGTGTCACCAAATAAGCAGTGAGCCCAGTCGTGTCCCCTCACTTCTTCCCAAGAACAACTTGCTGTGTGACCTTGAGCAAGTGACCTCCTTACTCTGGCTCAGTTTCCTCGTCGGAGTGAAGGGCTGCTCGGCATGCCTCTGGGGTCCCCTGTCCCTCTCCTGTCCTGGCAGGGCGACAGGTGGCCACAGCAGGGATGTCCCCACTGGCAGCTTCCTTTGGCTGAGGTCATGGCAGGCAGGGCCAGCCTTCCCATTGACTGGGTTGTGTTATGAGCTGTCATATGCTAGGTATTTGGAGTTCAAGCCAAACAGGTTTGGGGGAACTAATGGCCTCGGGAGACCTCAGGACCTGGCGTAAAAGGCCCACGGGGCTGGAACATGATTGGTCTTTTGGCTGCGTGCGGGCAAACTGGGAGCCAGCACCGGGCACAGGGTGTCCGTGAGAGCTGGTGAGACGGAGGGAAATCCATCTGCTAAGAGGAATCTATTGGCTCTGGAGTCAGACTCCTGCGACTCCTGGTTCCCTCTCTCCTTTCCCCCTTCCTCCCTTTCTCCTTCTATTCACACGTCTCCCTGTGACCTTAAACGCGTTACTGAACCTTTCTGTGCTGCTGTCCCCTCAGCCATAAAAAGGGCACAATAACCCATCACACGTGGTTAAAGGGACAATTAAATGAGAAAACCGCCTGAGTACTGCTAGCAGGGCCGTGATGCCAACCCCTCAGTTGTTAGTGGCGGCACCCTACCGCCCTCAGCACCCACCAGCCCCCACCAGCCCCCACATCTCCACTCCAGGACTCTCAGGGACCTCCAGGTCAGTGATGGTTTCAAACCTTGGCCTCCGTCCCCCAAGGACCACTTTTATTTTCCTCCCGAGCCCTCACGTCACACTGGAGACTTTCTCTACAAAACACCACGAGGCTCTAGATCCACTCCCACCCCACAACCCCAGGCTTCAGAACCAGGCCCCTCACACACTGCCCCTTAGCGTGTTGCCTTGGCTCTGCTAAAAGTGTCCCGAAGCGCCACACTCCCCCACTTCAGTGTACAGATGCTTCTCCAGGGATCTTGTTAAAATTCAGATTCTGACTTAGGAGGTCTGGTGGGGGCTGAGTGGCCCCCCAGGACTGCCGATGCTGCGGGTCCGAGTGGATGGATTGAGACCGGTGGCTCTCAACATTGGCTGTCAAAAATTCTCAGTGCCCAGGCTGTACCCAAACCTACTAAATCAGAAACTGCGGGCTGTGGAGCAGGCATCAGGGTGGTTTTCAGACCCCCTGGTGACTCCAGTGAACGTCAGAGTTTGGGACCCCCATGTCAGGGACCTCTGAGCCAACACGGTTCCAGCCCAAAGCCAACTCCTGGCTTCGTGGGGGGATGGGTGTCTGTTCTGTGGGCAAAGGCTCCACCCCATCTGGCTTTTTGGGTTATTGAAAAGAGCACTTCTGTCCCCATCACTCTACGGGCTGTCCTGGAGGGCCCCAGGCTCTGGTGTCTGGTGATCCTGGATTCAGATCTTGGCTGCTCCTCCTTGGCCGAGAGTGTAGACCTTGGGCTTTCTCAGCATAGCCCCTGCGTCTGGGCTGCCGGGAGGGTTTGAGGAGCTCCAGGAGCACCCGAAAGGCTGCTGATGCTGCTGGTGCTCCACGAATGAAGCCGTTCCATTTTCCCCTTGCTTGACATTCTCATTTTATAGGTGAGAGTACTGTGGCTCAGAGAGGTGGAGGCATTTCCCAGAGGCCACACAGCAAGTCAACTGGGGACCCAGGCCTAAAACACCAGGCTCCCACATCCCAGCGCTGTGCCACTTGTCTCAATCCCCTGACTCCCAGGGGGCCTCAATTGAGTGGCAGGGCTGCCCTGGAGTAGAAGGGGGCTTCCGGATGTGGGAAGGTGGGGCCAACCTTTTCTGGAAGTGGCGGGTGGCTGGTGTCAAGACGTGGGCAGTGGCTCCTGCAGCTGCCACCTGTGGGCCTTCACCCGGCCTCCGGGGAGTTTCAGCATCGTCTCAGGCTGTCATACCCAGGCACCTTTGCTTTTGCCTTGCCTTCAGCAAAAATGCAGAGCGTCAGATGCTGACTTAAATGCATGGCCCTCCAAAGGTTCGTGGAGAGTTGTGTAAGACTCCTGCGGTGGCTGTGAGACCCAACCAGTGTTGGGATTGTTCCAGGAGGTCCCTCCTGACCCATGCAGGGGGAAGAGGCGGAAGCAGGGCATGGCAGGCAGGTAGGCAGGGCTCTCAACTCAAAGCCCAGCAGCCTGGCAGGGAGCACGGAAGAGCACGTTGGTCTGGTGGGGACCCGAGAGCCCTGGAGAGCGCCTCCTGGGGCTGGCAGCTTCTCCGGCCCAAACTCTTCCCCTCTCTGCCCACCATGACCGAAAACTCTGACTGAGCTCTCGGGCCCCTGACTCCTCTCTAGAACTCCCTTCTTTCAGGCGTTTGTCTCGGCCTTGTCTGGGAAGCTGCTGTTACCACGGTTACCAGCAGCCTGTAGGCTGCTAAACACCATGGTCAGTGGGTTCGCAGTCTCGTCTTCCGTTGGCGGTTTGCAAACCGTTAATCCTCCTTCCTTGCAGTTCTTGCCGCCTTTGACTCCACTCTGTGCAGCTTTGTCCGCGTCCCGTCCTCCGTCGCTGGACCCCTCTCTCTGTGTCCACTCCCCCGTGGGCTCACCCAGTTCACCTAGATGTTTCTCCCTTGGGTGTCTGACAAACATTTCAAATGTAATCCTAACACTGATCCCCCCAGGAAGCCCAGTCCTTCACTGCCATCTTCCCCAGCTCGGTTAAACGGACATCATCGGGCCCTGGAGTCTGTCGCTTTCTCACGCCCCTGCCCCAGCCCCTACATCCACTTCATCAGCAGATCCTGTCAGCACTGCTTCAAACAACGCATTTGAATCCAGCCAGTTCTCAGTACTCCATCACCTCACCTGGCCCCAAGGTCCAAGCTGCCATTGTCTCTCGCCTGGGGACCGGCAGTCACCTCGTAACTGGTTTCCTCGATCCCATTCTTGTTATCCTCCAGTCTGTGCCCGATACAGTGGCCATGTCAGGTCACGTCCCTCTACTGCCCAGAAGGACAACTTGGCTGCCACCTCACTCAGGGGCCTAGGAGACCCTCCCACCTGCCCCATCTTATCTGTGACATTCCAGGCAAGTTTCACCTCAGGACCTTTGCACGTGCTGTTCACACGGCCTGGAACCCAGAAGGCCCAGGAGGTCTCCCTCCACCTTGCAGCCCCGCCCACCACCACCACACACTTCCTTCTGAGCGCTCTCTGCTTCGTTTCTCCCCACACTGATCACTGCGGTCAGACGTACTACTTGCTCACGTATTCACTTTCTACTCGGATGTCACCTGGCGAAGGCGGGGTTGTGACCCTGTTGTTCTCTGCTGTATCTCCAGTGCTCACACCCGGCAGTCACAGCGATTGCTCATCCGGGGGCTGTGATGGACAGCTCTGACAGGGACTAGAGGAAGAGGCTCTCAGGAGGGGGGGCGGGTAGGCTCGGCCTCCCGAGTGGTGAGGAATTAGGGGCAGTCCTCGTGTGGTCACATTCCCCCACCTGCAGCGCCAGGCATGTGGGACGCTCCCAGTCTGACCAGTAGAAGCAGCCTCTCGTGTTAACAAGCTCTTCTCGGACATAGCAGGGCAGCCAGGAATCTTGTCATCTTCATCAGCTTTGCATGTCTCTGTGAATGACCTCTTCGTTCATGAAATTGTCGGTTCAATGACTGGATAGGCTTTGCCCATTTTTATTTAGTTTTTGTTGTTACTTCATTTCATCTCCCTGGCCCTAGTATCCCCTGCCACTGGGAAGGTCCTGGTGATGAGAGGCTCAGGTGTGTGGCCGCCACTCTGCGATGTCACCTTCTCCCCAACTCCCCCAAACCCAGGAAGACCACCTGAGGTGAGGGACCCTCCTTTCCTTGTGACTCATTGGCTCATGGAAACACCCCAGGCAAACAAACCACGGCTGTTAGATCCTCAGAGGTCCTGTGTCACTCTCTGCTCAGCACTTGAGCTGGACCTCTCTCCTCTCGGAAACTTCTCAGAATTGTCATCTTCTCCCCAACCCTTTCTTCAGTGTAGTTTCTTGTGTGTAGTCAGTGCATCCAGATGTGTCCTTTACCAGAAACCACTGGGAGCTGAACGGGACCATGGCCGCCCGGGAGACAGGAGCCCAAGTCCTCTCCTCGCAGTGGCCTCAGTGTCCCTCTGAGACAGCATTTTTCCTCTCTGGGTTACGCTAAGTCACGTGCAGACTGTGCAAGGTGAGGAACTCTGTGTGTCTTATTCACGAGCGCTTCCTGGGCAAAGCACCTGGCAGGTAGCAGACTCCTGCCTGCTCGGCAATGGTCTCGGTGCTGGGGACACGTCGATGACAAGAAGCCTCTGATGGAGCCAGTACAAAGCCAAGTAGATACAGAGTATGTTGGTGGTGAATACAGTAAAGGAAGTATAGTACCCCCCCCCCTTATCCGTGGGGGACACGTTCCAAGACACCCCGATGGATATTACTTACATATACTATGCTTTTTCTATACATACATAACTATGATAAAGTTTAATTTATACATTAGGCACAGTAAGACAAAAACTAATAAAATAGAACAATTATAACAACATACTGTAATAGAAGTTATGAGAATGTGGCTTCTCTCTTTCCAAATATTTTATTGTCCTATATACATAGAGCGTGAATACGCGGGACAAGGGGTGATTCACGTCCTGGGTGGGACCAAGCGGGAGATTTCATCACGCTGCTCAGAATGGTGCACAGTTTAAAACGTATGAATTCTTTATTTCTGGAATTTTCCACGTAATCTTTGTGCAGTGGTTGACTGTGGGTAACTGAAACGATGGAAAGTGAAACCAGGGTGGCTAACACAGACTGGAGACAGAGTTTCAGGAGAGGGTATTTGTGATTTCAAATAGGGGGCCGTCCGGGGAGGCTCACTGAGAAGGAGGCACTTGGGCAAGGACTTGAAGGAGGGCTGGGTGAGCCCTTTGATGACCTGGGGGGTGGGGGGGGGCATTTCAGGCAGGGAACTGTGGGTGCAAAGTCCCTGATTCAGGAACGGAACTGAGGAGAGAGAAATGGCAGAAGGAAAGAAAGGATGCGTTCTCCAGGGCCAGGAATAGCTTAGCTCTGCCCTTTCGGTGCCTCCAGACGATCTGATGAGGGTTCTGAGAATTGAGAAATGACCATCCACAGGAGACCATGCTGTGGAGGGTTGCCATTTATGAGCCCTTGCTATGAGCCGGGCATGAAGGGGTGTGTTAGATTCATTCTCTCGCCTAATTCTCCCCCGGTACCAATTGGGGGTGGGGCTGGATAGTGTCGGAGGTCTCGCTGTGCTTTAAAAGTCCATGAGTTTTTGTTCCACTTAAGCGAAGTTTCCAGAAAGCTAAAGAATAGAGAGTATTCTACAAGTGGTCGGACAACTCTGAGCAAGATCTGTGTGGAGCAGACGTCTCCCGACTCCACCGTGATTTGAAAAAGTTGAGCCACGCTGTGCGAAAGTCTTATAGTAGAAGTAGTGCTAGACTTCCCTGCTTTGTAAAAAACAGTGGATGCTGGTCTTGCTCCACCCTTTCTTGATGACTTGGATTTAGAATTATGAGTGTTACCCATCTCACCAGGCTTTAGGAGGGGTGTCCGAGGAGGCCTGGTAAGTCTGACTTCGGCCTGTGCACTAATTGGGCGCAGGTTCCCTGGTGTCTGAGGAGCCGGGCAGTGGGAATATGGTGGAATCTAGAATCATTTCTTCATTCTTTAAGTTTGGAGGGTCTACTGTTCACTCACTCAGATTTAGGTGCTGAGGATACAGTGACTAGCAGACCCCATCCGGTTCTGCAGTCACAGGACCCTCGGCTCCAGGGGAGACCCGCGTTCATCACGCAATCACGAAGTAACCAGAAGCTGCACGTGTAGGGGCATGGCCTGAAGTTGTCCCCGGAAGCGGCTCTAGATGACTCCCAATACTGGCCCTGCGTTGGAATCACTGGGGAGCTTAAAAATACTGCGGCGCCATGCCACCCCCAGAGGTTCTGATGTCACGGGTGTGGAGCCGGGGCTGAAGGCCCCCGGGACGAGGCTCAGCGTGGATGTGCTGAGAGAAGCCCCCTGAAGCTGGGGTAGCAGTAGCTGAACCGAGTGTGACGGGGCCGGGGAAGTCAGCGGGGCAGGACTCCATGCGTAAAGAACTTGGTCCCCATTCGGGAGCCCAGGATTAACAGTTACAGCAGAGGCATGTCACGATCTGATTTATCTTTTGGGAAGAGTAAAGTCACTCTTCTGCGGAACAGAGAGGAGGGGGAGCCAGCATGGCAGTGAGGAGGCTGGTGAGGAGGGGGCCTTGCAAGAAACCACGCGGGGTTGCGAAGGCAGATGCAGCCGGCAGGGCGATGGCCGGGCTCGGGCTCACACCGCTAGAAGCATCTACAGGTGCTGAATTCCTCCCAGAAGGCAAAGTGCTCTCACATCCCCCTCCCTTGTCTCTCCCCAGCCCCTCTCGGTGTCGTCAGGCCAGCAAGGATTGCCTCCATACAGACGAGGAAACCGAGGTTGGGAGGCCCGGTAAGGGTGAGGATGGGAACCGCACTCAGGTTTCTAAGGGCCATGCTGCCTGCTGCAGTGTTATGACTTCTCGGGATGTGCCACGTGCCTAGCGTCCGTCATTTAGCAGGACCACACTCCGGCTCCCCCTAACTGCCACAGTGCAAATATGGTGCTAATAGCTATGAGAGTACCAGTATGTGCTGTGAAGAGCTTTCTCGAATGGTCACAATAACCCTATGAAATTGCTGTTCCCATTTTGCAGATGGTGACACTGGAGCTCAGAGCGGTCCATGACTTGCTCAGGCCACACAGTGAGTCAGTGAGAACCAAGAATCATGAGGTCATTGTGAATTAACCACGACTGTGGTGGGGACTGGAGAAATCGTATTTATTTCCAGAGACGCTGTCCTCAGCGCTTAACATCTTAGCTCCAGGCAGCTATTGGGCTCTTAAGAGTTCTCTGACCAGAGGAAGGGTTTCATGGTCAGGAAGGAGACTGTCCCACTGGACATCACTGCCCCAGTCTCAACAGGAAACACCCAGGTGGTGACCTGGTGTACACCCCAACATCATCACCCATGGAGCTGAAAGGCCTGAGTTTTGCTATCTGAGACTTAGTTTCCTCATCTGTGAAATGGGTATAAAAGTGCTTGCTCTTCCTACTTCCTGGGCTGCTTGGAGACTCTAGAGAAAGTACTTGAGAATCACATGGGCTATGTGCATGTCAGCCTACATTGTCTTCCACTGGGTCACGCGGTGGGCTGAGGGCTGGTGAGAGGGACCTGCCTGTGAGGGCTCTACCTAGGTGGATGCCTACGGTTGGGGAGGAAGCAGGTACCCTAGTGGAAACAGCTCTGGTTGCTGCCGTTGAAGGAGCCGGAGGGTAGAACAGATGCAAAAGGAAGCAACAAAAAATGTGTGACAGCTAGGAGGTCTGGGAAGTCAGTGGGTGTTAGCTTTGGTTGATTTGGATTTTGAATGTTTAATAGATGTGTAATGATGGTAACAGAGAGAGGAAGAACCTGGGAGCTGATGATGCAGGGCCAGTCCGTCTCCAAAGCTGCTACTCGCTCTCCTGCATTCTGCTGGGGACATTTCCTCAGAGAAGGGACAGTGTAGGCGACCTGGGATGTGCCAGGACTATTCCTTACTCCCCAACTCACCCAGGACAAGGGCGTACGAGTCATCCACGTTTTCAGGCAGCCTCGCAGCTGACTGTCCCCTTCTACAGTTGGGTTGGCTAGCCCAGGGGCTGTGCCAGTACTGGGTTGCCAGCCAGCCCATGGTGCCCCGACAAGCCACCTCCTGGGCCTTGGTGGGCCATGAGGGGCACAGGCTTGCTGCTGAGCATTGGGTATCCATTTTCTGCCTTGATTCTTGCTCAAGTAGTAGGTAGAAATTGCTGACTCCGGGTCTGAATCACATCGTCTCACACGGGCAGCCGTGAACCTTGGCTGAGAGCCAGGCCCTCTGAGGGGCTCTCCTTTGTGAAAACAGCAGGTCTCTTCTTCTCATCTAAGGCTTTTCTCTGACACCTTCTTTAACCGTTTGTGTGTTTATACAGTCCTTTATTTTAATAGGTACGTATTTAATAGGTATGTATTTTAATAGGTATGTATTTAAAAGGTCTATATTAACATTTCGAGCTGGATCATTCTTTGTCGTGGGGACCATCCTGTGCACTGTAGGGTATTTAGCAGCACCCCCAGCCACACCCACTAGATGTCAGTAGCATCAGATGTGACAACCCAAAATGTCTCCAGACATTGCCAACGCGTGCCCTGGTTGGGACCCACTAATCTTGGAGACGGGCGTCATTCCCATCTCTTGCTCCCTTGGGCAGAGCTGGCTCCCAGGCAACCCCTGCAGCAGGTGAAGTTCCTGGAAGTTTCTCCCCACCTCACCTCCCACCTCTCTGACCCGAGGCCCTGCTCACTTCCATTCTTCCATCTAGAAGGGCTGACTTGGCACCTGGGACAGCTCACTGTGCCTCCGTTTCCCCATCTGTAAATTAGGAATATGCAGTATCCACCTTAGATGGTTGTATGAGGAGTTAGATAGTTGATATATGGAAAATACTTCGCACAGTTCCTGGCACGTAGTAAATGCCATTTGTGTTGTTCCTATTCAGCAAATATTTACTTTTGTTGTGCCAAGCTGGGCATGCAGCAATGAACAAGGCAAAGACCCTGACCTTGGGGTCTCACAGCTCCTGAGTAGGGCAGACATGTTATCTTGTGATTGTGATTCAGTGTGTAACAAGTGCTATGACAGGGAAGTACGAGGGCCAATGGGAGCCGGCAGGAGGGACACCTCATCCAGGAGTTAAAGAAGGAAGGCTTCCTGGAGGAAGTGGTATCCCAGCCGGGATCTGAAAGATAAGTACGAGTTAGCTGGGTGAAGGAAAGAGAGGAATAACGGTCCAGATTTCCTAGCTTAGGGAAAAAAGATAATTAAAACTTTCCTGAACAAAAACAAAATCCAATTTTATAGTCTGTAGTAGCAAAGGGGGACAAACTGTGTCACAGTCTCTGGGTTATGCATACCCTCTCTGTGATCCCCAACATGAAAGTGGGGATGGAGGCACAGCGAGGCCAGGGTAAAGGTGGAGTATAGAGTTCACAGCCTGGCGAGGACCCGGGCCTCCCTCCTCGCCCCGCCACAGGCTATGGGTGTAACTTGGTGCTTCGGAGGGAATAGTGCCTGGGAGGCAGGTGGGGAACAGTACACCTGGACGTCCTCAGGACAGCCCTGCCCAGCGCAGTGTCTCAGAATCCAACTGGTGGTTTCTACCATAGTACCATCAGCTTGGAGGAGAGGGAAGGTGGTGGATGGAGCATAGTGGAGCTTGAATCCCTTTGACCTTGAGGGGCCCAGGGAGGGTGATGCCAGCACCACGGCCTCCAGGACACTGTCTTGGGCACAGGCTGGGCCCCTGGTCATGGTGTGTTTTCCTTCCTCTCCCTGCATAGCTACAGTCTCCGCCTGGCGACCCGATGTCCTGCAACAGCCACCGCGTACATCACCCGGCAGAGTAGGAGTGTCAAGGCCACGGCTGCAGCTCAGCTCCAAGGATCCCTCTTCAAAGAGTAGAAGCTTCCTCTGCTCCCTGACAGGTACAAGGAGGGTAAAGAAGCTTCTGGAACCATCTGGGTGGCTCTAGGGGCAAAGGGGGCTGGGCTTGGGTCTTGAGGTGGGCTGGGAAGGAGACAAGGGCTGGGCATGATGGCTTGTGGAGCAGCCTGTGTGCCAGGTGGAGTGCCAGGCCTCCTTGCAGGGAGGACGCGTAGTGGCCCAGAGCGTAAACCATGGACGACCTGGGTTCAGATCCCAGCTCTGCCACTTACTGGCTGTGGGATCTCGACAAGTTACTCAATCTCTCTGAGCCTCAGTTTCCATGTCTATAAAATGGGGACAACAATAGTACCTACTTCATAGGATTGTGAGCATAACAAGTGTCAAATGTATGCAAAGCACTCAGAACAGTGTCTGGCATATAGTAAGCACTAGGTAAGTATTAGCTATCATTGCTGTGATGATGATAATAATAATAATAATAATAATAATAATAATAATAATAATAAACAACATTTAATTGAGAACTTCAGAGGCTTTAAGCCCAGAAAAGATTATAGAGTCCCTATTCCCACAATGTATTTGAAAGCAAGAGTAATACTAATCTGTAAAATATAAAATTTGATTTATGTTGAACCAGAAATCTCTCTAGATTTTGCTGATGGTAAAACCAGAATCCATTCAAAGAAGCCAGACTTTTCATCTTCAGGGGCTAGGCATTGTCGGCGATTTTGAGCAGGCTTGGGCTTCTCTGTTGGCGACAGACCCTGCCTTCTTTCATTGTGTCCCCGAGACCAGCATCTCAAGTGTGACTGGAGGGCCCTGTGCACGAAGACATTAGGGCACCAGTTAAAATACAGATCCCAGGGTCCCACTCCAGCGTACTGAACAAGCATGCTGGTGCCTGGGAATCTTCAATAGCAGGTGGTCCCGTGGTTCTGGGACACATTTGAGTTTGGGGTCCTTCGGAATACAAACACAGTTGTTTAAGGCAAGAATGGGTTGAATTCCAAAACTCGGGGGTTTTTCGTGTGGTGCCTTCCTATTTTCCACCTGTCCTCCCAACCCGATAGCTCACTTACTCTTCCCTTCCTGAATATTTTGAGTTTCTGGGCTTGGCCTTATTTCTCTGCGGGTTAGAGAGGGGCATGAAAATAAAACCCACCTTCCCCATAGAGTCTGTTGTCTGTAGCCGGAACTGAGCCCGCATAGAGCAAGGTTGGACAGGACACCAAGATAGCACAGAACTGGAATCATCCCTCTGCCTTCCCATTTTGCAGTTGGAAAAATTGGAGCCTGGAGAGGCTTGGCTAGAGTCTTCTGGAGAATGGGAGGCAGTGCCAGAATGAGCAGTTCCCGAGTCTGGGTACCACGTGTGTCCTGGCAGCGGCTGCTGAGTGGACTTCCGTGTTGATGGGGACAAAGGGTGTGACTTCCAGCGCAGAACAGTTGTGCTTTGCAGTCGGAGGGAGAGCCAGGTGCAACTGGCTGACTTCTACGGAGACTGGGGCATTTCTGTTGGCCACTGCAGTCTTAGCCATGATGAGGCCTTGCTAATTCAGGCTCTCCCATGGGGCCAGGACACAGCCCTCGATGGATTCATTTTTTCCCCTTATTTTCAAACACTTACACTTCCCAAGATCAGGAAGTCCGAGATCAGGAGCCAGCATGACTGGGTTCTGGCGAGGTCTCTCGTGAGGTCTTGTAGATGCCGCCTTCTCATTGTGTCTTCATCTGGCGAAGAGAGGAAGTTTTGGTGTCTCTACTTCTTATCTAATCCCACCCCACCCTCGTGACCATCTAAACCTCCCAAAGACCCCATCTCTGAGAACCATCACAAGGGCCCAATTGTGGGGGGACACAATTCAGTCCATAGCACTGTAGCACAGTTCCGGAATGACTTTTAAAATGCCATGCGTGGCAAAGGATTTCAGCACAGGAAGGGATATGTAGGTCAACAGCCTCATTTTACAGAGAGGGAAATGGACACAACGAGCATGTTGCCGACCTGGGAGCAGAACTCGAATCTTCTGACTCCTGGAATGGACAGTGTAACCACTTTGGAAAGCTGTCTGTCAGCATCAACTGAAGCTGAACAGACTCAGACCGCAGGACCCAGCAGTTGCCCTGCTAGGGATCCATTCAGCAGAAGTGTGTACACGTGTGCCCCAGAAACCACACACAAGAATGTTTGTATGTTGTGTATGCACACCCTACTCCCCAGCTTTTCCACTTGGCATAAATACATACACGTGTGTCCCATACAAGTCTTTCAGACATGTATGAGGATGTCCTAGCTGCTTTGCTCATGATGGCCACCACCTGGAAACTACGGGGCTGTCGGTTGGCAGTGGACTAGGCAGGTGAAAGTGGCGTGATCCTGCAACAGAATCCCGTAGCGAGGAGATGGAAAGAACTACACCACAGGCTGGGAACGGCGAAGCCCACGGACATATTCAACGGAAGAAGCCAGTACAAATGATATGTAGTGATTGGTTCCATTTATTTAAATTTAAAAAATGGACAAAATCGGGCTGGCCTGGTGGCTCAGGCGGTTAGAGCTCCATGCTCCTAACTCCAAAGGCTGCCGGTTCGATTCCCACATGGACCAGTGGGCTCTCAACCACAAGGTTGCCAGTTCAACTCCTCGAGTCCTGCAAGGGATGGTGGGCAGCGCCCCCTGCAACTAAGATTGAACATGGCACCTTGAGCTGAGCTCCCGGATGGCTCAGTTGGTTGGAGCGCGTCCTCTCAACCACAAGGTTGCCGGTTTGACTCCTGCAAGGGATGGTGGGCTGTGCCCCCTGCAACTAGCAACGGCAACTGGACCTGGAGCTGAGCTGCGCCCTCCACAACTAAGACTGAAAGGACAACAACTTGACTTGGAAAAAACGTCCTGGAAGTACACGCTGTTCCCCAATAAAGTCCTGTTCCCCCTCCCCAATAAAAAAAATTTAAAAAAAAGGACAAAATCAATCTCTGGTGGTAGAGGTCAGGCTAGTGGTTACTGTGGGGGTGAGCGGTAGTGGTCATCTTGAAAGGGGGAGGGGGCGCTACTGGGAACTTGGGCCCGTTCTACCTCCTGATTCGGGTGCTGGTTACCCAGTGCGTTCAGTGTGAAAATTCATCAGGCTGTGCTCTTCTCTGTATATGTGGTCCCCTTCAATACAAAGTTTAATTGGGAAAATTAAGTTGGGATAATGCTTGAATAGCCCAAGGAAGGCACTGAATGTACAGCCAACATTACTTATTTACTTATTGTCTCCTCAGCACCTGAAGTGACCGGAATCAGAGAAGCCAAAGGGACTGGCCTGCCCTGCCCTGCAGCGAGGACCGACGGGTTCCAGTTCTCTGAGCCTACGAGTCAAAGGGAAGGAGTGCGCTCGGTCTTCACTTGAGCTTCCTGAGCCCCAGCGGGGCGGGGAGGCAGCTGATTCCACACGGTCGATGACTTGGGTGCAGCCCCCGGGACTGGGTTCTGCAGCTCAGCCTTGCTGTGGGGGGCCAGAGGGGGGTCTCTCGTACTATGCAATTTTTCAAGAGCTCCTTGATCCTGCTTGTTGCTTTTCGAGTTGTCCTTTACCATGGCGGGGACCTTGGTCTGCCCAGGGGTCAGCTCCAGTCCTTTCCGAGGAGGGCCTTCTGGAGGTGGCCAAGTTCCCCTTCCAGCCACCCTGCCGCCCACCTCCCTCGCCCCCCACCATATCCGGGAATCAGTAGCGTGCAGACTCCTGGGAGCCTTGCTGACCACTCCCCTGGCCCGCGCACTTGGAAAACCCCTTTCTCGGCCTGAGCCGCTGCGCTGCCTCCTCGAGTCACTCCCAGGTTTGAAGCTGTAGTCGGTCCATGTGCATCTGGGGGAGTGCCGTCATCCCCATTTATAGATTGGGTTCCTCCCGGGGCCGAGGCAGCGGATGATGGGACCTTGGTTGGGGGGACGGGGTCACGTCCTATGTGCTCCTCTGCCTCACTTGGCGGGACCATCAACACTTTTAGTGTCAGAGTTTCTCAAGTTAGCTGAAAAGGGAAATGAACAAACAAATTGGGAGATGAAAAATAAGTTGGAGGATCAAAAAGCATAGGGGGAAGAAAAAGACATTTCCAGAAGCCATCAATCGTCTGCCAGGGGACATGGGAGGTGGCTTCTGCCCTCTGGTGAGGACAGTCCACGCCTCGGATACACGGGTGAGCTGAGCTCGGGGTTTGGATCCAGTTCAGTGAGGGTCTCGGGTTTTGTGCCTTTGGGGCAGACCCCAGACGAGGATGTCTGAGACCACTCGGGGGCTGTTTACTCAGCTCCATTTTCAACAAACCCCAAACTTCCAACCCAAAGTGGAAGAAGGGAACAGAAGAATACAAGTGGTTACACACAAACAAAGGGACTTCTTTTTTCAGGGCTACTATGGTTAATCTTGCAATGCTGTAAATATGTACGTAGACACTTTTAAAAGCACGTATTTATGTCCCTGACTGTAAATGCCCCATTTTTAAAGTTTTATAACGTGTTATTTAATTAATCAGTCGACTGGCTGCAGTGTGGGCTCTGATAATGGTCCAGGAGAAACTTCTTGTGAGAGCCTCACATGGGCAGAAAAATGCTGATTGTTGGCCCAATGTCACAGTTTTCCAATTTCTCATCCAGCTAAAAACCCTTGCTTGTTTTAAATTTTCATAAACTGGAAAGAATCCTTTTGCCCGCTGCTAAAATTAACCCTCACCAGCATGAAAATCTGTGGCTGTTTATCCTAACGATAACGATTTTGTTCTATCAATGTCTACACTCATGAACTGTACTCAGCTTCTCAGTTCTTAAGGGTTTTCCTCTCTCGGCAGTGAGGAAGGCGTAATGAAACCCACACTTCCAAAGTCACCTTCAGCCAATGGAGAATTCTGGAAATGTTTTTTTTTGGCGGGGGGGCTAGGGGCCACTCATTTTTTTGCATGTGCAAATGTGCTGGTCTACTTTCAACACTCTGAGACTGTCAGGAAAACTGCTATGAATGTTCCAGTCATGAAAAGGGGGAGTGGTCTTATAAAGAGTGGTGTTTCCTGGTCCACGGTGGCTTTGGAGAGAGGGCTTAGATCTTGGAGGAGAACAGTTCTGTATCTGCCATGTGAAGAAAATGAACAATAAAAGTGTGAAGTGCGATTATAAGGAACAAGTGTGGGACTGATCATTGTGGCATGTGTGTTTTGCCTTCCATGCTGGTGATTTCTGTGTCACTGGGGTGGCAGTGGCTAGGGGTGGGTAGTTCCTGAGGGCTCCGTTGCAGCACCAAGAGAAAGCTAAGGCTTCGGGGAAGGTCCCCGTGGAAATATCGTCCCTGGTGAGCAAGGTTACTCTACCTTCAAATCTCTCCCAGCCGCCAGCAGTAAGTGAAGCCATTGCGCTAAGACTAGGAAGGCCGCCTATGATTGCAAACATATTTTCTTTAACCAGCTTTATTGAGGTCTAATTCAGATACCATATAATTTACCCATTTAAATGAACAAATCCATGGTTTTTAGTTTTCAGTTTCCAGAGTTATATATATATATATATATATATAGCAGTGCAACCATCACTGCTATCAATTTTAGAAAATTTTCATCACCATTTCTCACCCCTGTTTCTCCCCAAGCCACTGGGCTTTTGCTTCAACCCAGATGCGTGGCCATACCAGAAGCATAAATTTAAAAGTACGGACTCAGGGGTCACTGGCCTGGGTTAATGCCAACTCTGCTCCTTACTGGCCGTGTGACCTTGGGCTGGTCACTGACCTCAGTTTGGTTCCTTGTTGTCCAAGGCAGTGATCTCTGCACCCACCTACCTGTGTTCTAGTGAGGATGTAAATTAGCTACCAGCTTGTCTCCTGAAGGTAAGTTAACTTACCTGACTCTGGGATCACCTGGCTGATTGTTGAATGAGACATTCTTGGCCTAACCCCCACATTCATTGAATCAGAACCCCCCCCCCCTTGATGGGTCTGGGCCACCTGCATTTGTCAGCTAGCTCCTCTTGTCCCACCAAGTTTAATGTCCACTAAGATCAAGGCCTATGGCCATAGCAATAAGTGAAAATATACATTCCTGGCCTGAGCCAGACCACCTGGTCTCGGGGTGGGGGGGGTGGGGCACGGGTGAGCCAGGTGCTCCTGATTAATGCTGATTAAAGTCAAATGGAGGTATGAAGCCCCAGAACTGCTTGGCCCAGGGAGTGGGAAGCATGTCTCTGAGCTCTCTGCCCAGAAGAGGGAGGCCTGGGCTCCCTTCAGGTGTGGGATACAGGCAAAGAAGCAGAGGTCTGGAGAAAGGTTTTGGGGTGTCCGGCTCCCCCTGACCCACCGAGGGCTAGAAGCATCAGAATGCCCCACCAGCTTTGTCTTACGATGGCTGAGAAGATGAGCTGCTGACCTCCAGCTGGAGGGGACCTGTGCTCCCAGACGGTGGCCTGGCTCAGGTCCACCCCTTCTTTACAACAGGCTGCTGGAGTCAGGCAGGAAGCACCTCGCCCAGGGAGAACGGGAACCTGCAGCCTGGATGGAGAGCAAAGTAAGTTTTTCCCTTCTGATCTGCCCTCCTCCTCCGGCAGCAGGTCACATACGGGGCAGTTTGCTGGTAGGATGAGGCAGGGGGGAAATCACTCCTTGCCTTTATCACTGTGCAGGAGTTTCTCTGTGCAGACCCTTTTAGTGGCCAGAGGGGAAAATGAGGGGTTTTTTATTTTAAATGCCACTGCTTCTGAGGAAAGGTTGTCCGATAAGATCCAGCATGCCCAGTTATGTCTGAATTTTAGATAAACAACTAGTGATTTTTTTTTTAAGGATGTCTCAAACATTGCACGGGGCATACTTACTGTCATGCAGGGTGTCATGCGGGGTCTCTGGTCCCGCTCCTCACATAAGAACGCAGGACATCGTGAGGCCAATAAGGAACACCCACAGAGCCATAGATAGGGGAGTCATACCACTATATTCTCGCTGGCGGCTGGGCTGGAGACACAGGAGGCAGGAGCCACACTATCCACTACCTGCTGTCCGCTTCTCTGCAATCTGCAATCCACACTCTGCTCTTGTTAGCTCAGCCACCATCTTCTTGTTAGCCCCCATTTCCTGCTAGTGTAGCCACAGCAGTTATATTAGTGGCCAATGGCTCATTGGTTACAGCTGACGGCCAACTAGCCACAGCCGATGGCCATCCAATCACAGTTGATGGCCATTTACTACCTGAGCCAGTACCTTTCTATGTGAGGCCGAGAGCCTGGAAACTGCACTCCTGGCTCTGTCCCCACACTTACACTATTGCTGTTGATCTGAAATAAAAAGGTAGCTGTGTGTCTTGTACTTTTATTGGCTAAATCTGGCAACCATATTCAGAAGGCTAATTCCTTTGGCGATGCTCTTCCCTTCGGGGCTGCCTTGCCAGGTTCCAGCCGGTCACTCTGAGAGCTTGTCAGCCAGCCCTGGCCCTCCGCCCAGCAGCTGGGGCAGTGGCTCTCCTGCTCTTAATTATAGCTCATGCCTTGGAGGGGAAGGTCACCAAATGTCAAGTGGGGCCCTGAGGACTCTAAGGAGTGATCAAGTGGCTCTTGACACTTGCCTACATCTTGGGGTTGTGGCTCTGACTTTTGCTTGATGCATAAGGTTGAAAAAAAGAAAAGCCATCTTACATTTCTTGCCATCGGATGTAAAAGATTCCTTGACAGAGGGGCAAACAGAGGAACAGTGTGGGCATTGGCTGGGAAGACTGTGGGGACAGAGCCAGGAGAGCAGTTTCCAGGCCCTCGGCCTCATTCGGAAAGGTACTGGCTCAGGTAGTAAATGGCCATTAACTGTGATCAGATGGCCATCAGCTGTGGCTCGTTGGCCGTCAGCTGTAACCAGTGAGCCATTGGCCACTAATATAACTGCCGTGGCTACGCTAGCAGAAAGTGGGGGCTAGCAAGAAGATGGGGGCTGAGCTAACAAGAGCGGACTGCAGCTAGTATGTGGAGTCGGTTGGTTGGCAGAGAAGCGGACAGCAGGTCGCATGTCGCGTGAATCCAGCCTCCAGTGAAACTATAGTGGTATGATTCCCCTACCTATGGCTCCGGGGGTGTTCCTTTTTGGTCTCGCCATATCCTGCGTTCTGGTGCGGGGAGCGGGAGCAGAGACCCCGCATGACGCCCTGCGTGACACATGGCAAAGCGAGCAGGATCTGCCGCATGACTTCCCACATGACAAGGACGTTGCCAAATGCCATCACTCTTGGGCAAGGAAGGGCTCCTACAGCTATGGGCCCCTTGCCCCTTCCCAGGGCCATGCTGGGGGAGCCCTCCCAAACCAGCTGTCGAGGGGTCCACATCTGCTCCGTCTTACTCAAGTGCCATTCCATGCTGCAGATGGCACTGAGGCACAGAGCAGAGGGAAGGCAGGGGTATGGAGCATGCAACTGCTCCCCGTGGGGCCCAGGGAAGGGCAGCCTGCAGGGTAAGCCATCATGGGACTGCTCAGGCCTGGGGTGTGCCCAGCCCCCAGTGAATACTTAACCTGTGTGTGTCCCCTCAGCACTCATTCTTGCCGAAGGACCGATTCTCACACGATTCCTTGAACACTGAATTTTTACTATTTTAATTAGAAAATGTACATTATAGTAACCTGAGAAAATTAGAGAAAATCCAAAGAAATCCCTAGTCACCGATGGACTCTTTAGAGTGTAATCCTTCAGGGTTTTATATAAACACATATTGGTTGACTGGCTGTGCCACTAACCTCCTATGTGACCTTGAGAAGTTATTGAACCTTCCCTTACCTCAGTTTTCTCATCTGTAAAGTGGGGATTGTCATAGTCCCTTCCTCATAGGGTTGTTGGGAAAATTGATTGTTACATCAAAAGCACTTGGAACAGTGCCAGGCTCCCGTATGGACTGTGTGAGTGTTAGTTACCATGTCATTCATACTGGGCTTTTAAAATTTAAGGTTATTATTACTTCTGTATTCCCTTTAATGATGGTGGTTGGGGAGTATAATATAGCCATTTAGAAGTTTTCACATGGACACTGGACATCCGTGTACTTATTTGTTCACAGTATGATTATTTATCCTGGAAATGGAATGGCTGTGTTAAAGTATGATACAGTCACATGTCACTTAACAACGGGCGACACATTCTGAGAAATGCAACGAGAGGGATTTTGTCGTGTGAACGTCACAGAGTGCACTTATACAACCCTAGATTGTATAGACTACTTACTAGGCTGGATGGTCCAGCCTGTTGCTCCTAGGCTACAAGCCTGTACCGCATGTTACTGTACGGAAAAACAGGAGATGAAATCAAGCACAAGAGAAAATGCCATCAAGAGACATGATAAATGTGAGATGTATGAGGTGGCACCCTGTTTATGCAAACTTGTTTATAAGTAGAAAGAGCACGCTCTTCATGAAAACTATAGTGCAGTAAATACATAAACCAGTAACGTAATCGTATATTATCATCATCAAGTGCTATGTGCTGTACATGACTGTATGCGCTACACTTTTATACGACTGGCAGCGAAGTAGGTTTGTTTACACCGGCGTCACCAGGCACACGTAAGGCGTCGTGCTGTGACATTATGACATGACGACGGCGATGTCACTAGGGGACAGGAAGTTTCAGCTCCATGGTCATCTTATGGGACCACCGTCTTATGTGTGTTCTGTCGTTGACGAGAAGTTTCTCAGCACATGGCTGTAACGGGTAATCCTGTTGACTACACACCGCGTCCCAAGCTCTGGGCTTCGGGTTTGCTTTACGGAAACCCGGCAGAGAGAGGTTCCATCACTGCTCCTCTATTCACGGAGGAGGAAACAGATTTAGAGAGGTTGCTCACCTTTGAGGTTGCAAACGGTGGACCAAGCCATCAGTCAGTTCTTGGCGGTCCAAGTGGCAGATGCCCTGGGCCCAAATCCCCACGCGGCCTTCTCCAAGTGCTGCAAATGTCTGAAGTCCAAGGCTCTTCCCTGGCTTCCGAAGGCTCTGCGGTTTGCCTGATGCCACCCAAGTTCCCCACCTCCATCCGCTCTAAATCAGATGATGCTGCCTGTCGCGTCCTGCTGGGAGAGGGTGGGAGGGGCTCTGAGAGCCCTCCTGGCAGGGCCCCCCTGGCACAGGGTGGCGTCCAGGTGAAAAGCAGCTGTCCGGGGGCCTGGTTCCTGCTTGGTTCTGCAGTCCTGTGGAAATCCCATCTTTACTGACGTGCCCTTGGTCTCCTCCAAACGGCTCCCTGGAGAGACATGTAGGGAGAGCTTGTATGCAGAGGGAGAGCGCAGGACACTTTCTCCCTTCCTGGTGACAGCTGGGATCCATGGGGCCTCCCCAGCCAGGTGTCCCAAATGAGCTTGTCTGGACTCAGCTCTGTGCACATCTTCTCTGTGGACCCACTACTGCTCCTGACGTTCTAGTAGAAATCTCCAAGCTCAGCGTCCGCCTGCAGGTGTCTCCAGAGAGCAGAGACCCTGGTCAGGGGGAATGTGAAAAAGGAAAGGGACCAGTAGAAGGTGTGCCAGAGTGACAGAAGCACCACACCTTGGATGACCAAGGCCAGATTGCTGGTTCTAGTCCAGCTTTTCTTCCTCTTTGCAAAACACATATTCATGTCTCTGGGGACCCTTTTTAGGCATGTGTCCCTTGCTTTGGGAGAATGTCCCTCACTTGACTATGCTCAGCCAATGATTGGGAGAGGACTCTAGTTTCACCTTTCCTCCAATGAGACGGACCTGAGTTGGTTACAGGTCCTGCGGCTCCCTCCCCTCCTGATTTGACGTCTGTCCTGTGGTCTCTTCTGAGCACTGTCCTTTTGTAGGTCCCCACTGATTGGCATCAATCCACGTAGAAGCAGCCATGGTGGGTAGGGGCCCTGGTCCCATAGGAGGAAGCAGGTCTTTTTAATGTGGAGAGTGTGAGCTTCTTTGATTGTGCAGGAAGGGAGGGACGCGACAGGCGATAATGGTAACATTGTCCCCAAGTGCTTAAGATGGTTTTCCCCAATGTAGGACTCCAGATGTGGCCTTGGAACAGAGCTAAGACCTGGGGCATAGAGTATGCAAGGGAATAGATTTGCCTAAGGTGAAGGTTTGCTTGCCTTTTAATTTAAAAATATCAAGTTTTTAGAATGGGCCAGTTGTGACACTGAGCTTTTCCACCATCTCAACACCACATGGAGGTCAGTGCATCACACGGCCCACCTGTGACGAGGACCAGTCTCTTTCTGGCTGGTACATGTTGGGTGGAGCTGGGGTTCAAACCTGGGGCTGCCAGGCTTCCAGGAGCAGTGGGGAGAGATGAAACAGCTACTTTGCATTACTTTTCATACTTTCATGGATTTTTGTTTTTAATCAGGCTCATTGATCTTACAGGCTTGTTACAAATGCTTCTTTTATTTGCATACATTCAACCCTCTGAAAAGAAAAAGGTCCCCTTTGTGAAGGCGTGTGTTCCCCACCAGCTGGATAAGTGAGAAGGGTCAGACGACCACTTGACGGGATATGATGGGGGGAGTGGGAGATGTCCCTTCTGAGTGGAAGAAGAACCTTGAGGGCTGGAAGGCTGTTCTTCCTGAGCTTACAGAGGGAGACTGTCCCCCTGGACAACGTCTGGATCATCCTCCCCAGATCTTGAAGACCTAAGCACCCTTGAAAATTGTCGTAGCAAGCTGAGTGACCTCCACTCTAGGAGGGGGCTCTCCTGGAATTTCATCTGTTTGGAAGGCTCTGTGGGTCGTCTGGCTGCTGGCTGCATGCTAGCCTGCTCTGACACGGGGCACCCAAAAATGGGTGGGGGGTACTGGTTTGTGGCTGCCCCTGCTCGTCACCACTGTCGGAAGCAGCCCTTCCCTGGCCGTTGGGGTAGGCGTTCAGGGGACTAGACAGAGATGGCAGAGAAGCTTCTGTGCTGGTGGACCTCGGTCACTGGAATTTCCAGTCATGCTCCTACTAAAATGGTGTTTGTGGATATCCTCAGTGCTTGTTTCAGTCTTGCCGTTTATTTTTACCCCAATTCCGTAATGCATGGATACCCCTGTACCCAATCTGCCCCTGTGCTCGCCACCGCCTTCCCTGCTGCGGGAGGCCCCGTGTTGATAGTGGCAGAATGGTTGAGGTCTGGGTGCTGGGTTGTCTGGGTCTAAGCCTGGCTCTGCCCCCATCTGACATGACACAAGCAACCTCTCTGTGTGTGAGTTCTCTCGTCTAGTGTGGGGTGTTCTGAGGAGCGAGAATGCATGTAAAAGATGTAGGCTGTCAGCCAGCGAGCCATCAGTGGGTGGAAGGCACTGCTGGAACTTTTTCTGTTAGGACTGGCAGCCGACCGTCCTCTGAGGTTTTTGTGGGCAACTTCTGTTCTGGGTTGTAGTCGTCTGCTGGGGCTGCCGTAACAAAACCCCACAGACGGGGTGGCTTAAACACCTGGTTTACTTCCTCACAGTTCTGGAGGCTAGAAGTCCAAGGTCAAGGTGTTGGCAGGGTTGGTTTCTCTGGAGGCCTCTCTTCTTCTGTCTGTGTCCTCCCTCACGTGGCCTTTGCTCTGGGCTCACGAACCCCTGGGATCCCTCCCTCTTCTTACAAGGACACCAGTGCTATTGGATTAGGACCCACCCTCGTGACCATTTAACTTTAATTACCTCTTTAAAGGCCCTATCTTGAAATACACATTCAAAGACGTCCTGGGAATTAGAATTTCACAGCATGAATTTTGGGGGGACACAATTCAGTCCATAGCATGAATATTCTGGTATTTGTTCAGCTGACATGACAAGGGAGGTCCAAGAAAGAGAGGGCTGAGTCTGTAGTGGGTGTGGGCGTTGGGGTATATGCAGGGAGTTGGTCTGAGCCTTTGCTTTATTAACCTCACCCACACAACTCCTCCCAACCCTCCCCAAGGGCACATTGCCCTTCCTCGCTGGGTTCACGGTTGGTAACCTACCTCTAAGTTCTGGAACCCAGACAACTTTTACCTTTGTACTCTCCCACCATGTACGTATCAGTCAGGATGGGCTATTTATGCTGTGACAACAAACAAACTCTTCTCTGCTGATGACATGTGATTGGAGATTGGCTAGGGACACTTTCCCCATATTCACTAGCTGCTGGGTTGAGACCCGCAGAACAGCTGCTGTCCTATATTGTTATATTTTTCCTTGTTGTAAAATAAAACACAGGTACAAAAACGATCACCCGAAACCAAAGTATAGCTTGGTGAATTCTATAAACTTTCTTGAAACTCCCATTTTTAAAAGATGTTATAAAAATAAATATTTCTTTTCTCTTTCCTACACTTCGAATTGTTTCAATGTTTAGCTCCTGGATTGATCTTCTAATTTTCATTATTTTTAAAAACCTTGATTCTTTTGTTCTATATCTTTGTGAAACTTTCTTAGGACTGCTTTTCTATTTATTTTAACTACCAAGCGGCAGGTACTCTACTCTCAGCTTTCTCTGACTTGAGGTAGTTATCCTTCGGACAATCACTTTTCCAACATGAAGAACATGTTTTCGTGTTCTTGGCCCAAGAGCTAGCTATTTGCTTGGACGTTTAAGTACTGAGCCTTGGATGTGGGCCTGTGGAATGAGTCCATTCTTATTTGGCGTATTCAGGCTTGAGTACTTTTCATCAAGGAGTTCATTCTTGTCAGGGTGGGGAGGTAATGTCCTGTGAAAATGAACATGAGACCACTTTACCCACTCCCGTGATTTGGTTAAGGAGACTTAGCCAGCTCTGGGGGACCAGACCTCTTTGAAACGGTAGGTAAAATGTTGTTGTGCACGTGTGCTTACTTTTTGGAGGGGAGAGGCCATGGTTTTCAGGAGCTCCCAGGGGTCCACAACACCCAAAAAGATTGAGTCACTGACCTATTTCTTGAACTCTGAGCTTCTAGAAAATGACCTTTAGATAGAGGTGATGGTTGCACAATTCTGTGAATTTACTGAAAACCATTGAATTCCATACGTACTTTAAATGGGTGAATTGTATGGCAATGGAATTGTATCTCAAAAAAGCTGTTAAAAATGGACCTCTTGGTACTTAAGCTCTTTTTAAGCTCGGGACTGTCTGAGCAATGGGCTCAGCTTGGCTGTTTGATGCATCTGGGTAATTATTGAGCTTGTTTGTGTGTAATTGCCTGGTTTTAGGTAATGCTTTGGCTCTAGATACACCCAACTATGATCCATCTGTGGTGCTTTTAAGTGAGTGATTTGCCCTCTAATCCTGGACTGTGGCCTGTGTCTAATTTTCTATGGCGGGTAAAAGCCCGTGTTTATTTCATTTATTGCCCTATAAACTGGGATGGTTATAGTAATGGGAGAAGACATAGCACAAGGGAAATTTAGCCAAGTTTCCTCACTTCAGCCCCTCACCCCAGTTCCCTTCAGCTGGTATTTTGCACTCTGTTAAGTGATTAAGTATTAAGGGATTATCAAGGGTTATTTGGGGGAAGTGCTAAGTAGCAATGTTGGGAGTATTGTGCTAACACAGAAGCCAAACCAGAAGGAAAATGGATCTGGGAGCTACCTGAGGTCCCACAGAATGCATCAGAAAATAAGTCAGTCCACACAGAAAGCTTTAGGTAAGAAGTCAAGTGTACTTTGCATGTAGCTAGGGTTTTCAGGCAGGAATTCCCGCCCATTCTCAGGAATTTTTTTGCTTTCCCGTTCCCAAATCCCGAGAAAAGTTGATCAGGAAATCGGGGAAATTGGCTCCTAGAACCCGTAATATCCACAATGGGAAATAAACGTACTACTCACAATGTATCTCTTATACATGTTTCCTATTTATCGCTAGGGTTTTGGGGTGGGAATTCCTGCCGGTTCTCAGGAATTGTTTTCGCCTTTCCGTTCCTGAATCCCGAGAAAAGTTGGTCAGGAAATTGGGAAAATCAGCTCCTTGAACCCAGGTGGTTGGTAGTATTGTCCGTCACTTTGTGGGAACGATTCATCGTGGAGAACAGAAAATAGTTTATATCTCCGGATTCAGGGACAAGAAAGTGAAAATATTCCTGAGAACGGGAGGGAATTCCCACCTAGAAACCTTCCATGTAGCCATCAGGTGCAAGTCTGACCGTGTCCTGTACTGGTGAGCGCTGGATGGCTCCCCATCACAGCTGCAGGGACTCTGTGCCCATTGCCACCTCACACGTGGCCCTCGGGCCCTGCTATTGGATTAGTGCCACATCCTGATGTGGATGTAGGGTGGATGTGGCCCACCCTGATTGAGCATGATCTCCTCTTAACTCTAATACCTCTGCAAAGACCCTATTTCCAAATAAAGTCCCATTCACACGTCTGGGTGGACATGAATTTGGGGGGGATACTGTTCAACCCAGTGTATGAGCTCTGGTTCCAAATGTTCCCACCTCATTAAAAAGCTCATACATCCTCTCACTTGCCTGCTCTGTAAGCCCAGAAGTCATTCTAATATTCTTTCCTCACCTCCTTTCCTTCTGCTTCTGACACATATCCACCTGTACCTGCCTTTCT
This sequence comes from Rhinolophus hipposideros, assembly GCF_964194185.1. Taxonomy (NCBI): domain Eukaryota; kingdom Metazoa; phylum Chordata; class Mammalia; order Chiroptera; family Rhinolophidae; genus Rhinolophus; species Rhinolophus hipposideros. The sequence continues at coordinate 86,689,918 of NC_138054.1, read as the reverse complement.
TTCTTCTTGCCAATCAACATCGCGCAAGCTACCATCCTCTGAATGACTAACCCAGCCAAATGGGCCTCCCCGCTGCCCCGTCACCCAGCTGTGGCCCAGCCTCTCATCTGTACCAGGGATATCTGTCTGAAACTTAAATCAGGACACCCCTTGGCCTAAACCCTTCCCAAGCCTGGCCACCGTACATGAGAGAGAACTTCAGAGACGGAGGGACCACAAGTCTCTCTGTGGTCTGGCCACGGCCCCTGACCTCACGTCATCTAATGCTCCTGCCACATGGATGGTCTTTCCATGCCTAGGACACATTTGCCATGTCCTTTCCTCAGCATGTGTTCTGCCCTCTCCTCTAGCCCCCCACTTCCTGGCCCCTGTGACTTTACTGGCTAATTTACCCATCAAGTAGGTGTTTGCTTATATGTCACTTTCTTAAACATCTCTATGACTCCTTAGTGTAAATCGGGCCCCCCTCTTGCACTCATCATCCCCTTTATTTTTCTGTATGGCACTTGTCCCTTGCAATTATGCATTTATTATCGCCTGTTTACTCTATGTCGATCCTATTAGACAATGAAACCCATGAAGGCTTAGGCCGTCTTGTTCACAGCTGTACCCCATGTTCGGCGAAGAATGCCTGGGAAAGAATAAAGGCTCAAGTATTCGAATGAATTAATCTTGGCTGTTACCTCCTTCCCCTCTATCCAGTTAATTAGTCATCCACTAGGTATGTGAGTGTCCACTATGTGCCTGGCCTTTTACACGGCACTGGAGAGAATAAGTGTGCAACCTAACCTCCACTGTGTGTTATGTGTGGGCTCTTCTTTTTTGTGTTCACTGTGCTATGGCTGTTTGGAAACAGACTTCAAACCGTAGAAAAGAATGAGCAAGTCGACACGTGCCTTGCTGCTACAGACCCACGTGGCCTATTTTCCCCTGCTCTCGTTGGGGAGGAAAAAATTCTTTCCTCTACTCTCTTAGGTTTATTGCTTGGAGCCCTGCGGATTAAATGGACATGAGACAGATTAACAGGAAAAAAAGGGATTCCATATGCCCATGGGGGCTTCACAGCAACGAAGTGGTGAGACCTCAAAGAGGTGGTGAGACCTAGAGGTTTATCTACCATTTTAACAAAGAGGGATGCATTTGTGGAGAAGTGACAAGACAAAGGGAAGGAGTTCAGAGCTTCTAGGGATGGCAAATTGTTAGAAGGTAAAGAGATGGGGGAAACTCATGGAAATAAGGGTGAGTTTAGTAGTTGTTACACACATTCCTCTGATGCCATCACTGGACTGATGAGACTAGAGTCCTCTGGTGATTAAGAGTAGTTCTGCCCTTTCTGATATGAAAAGGGGGAGAGAGACCCCCGCCCCACAAAGGGAAATTTATACCCTGCTTAGGCAAATAGTGAGGGGTAGACAATTTTATTTTTAGTCTGCTGTTTCTTAATTGCTTTCAGCTCAAAACAATCCTTATACCAAAGTGGCATATCTTGGGGTAGCCTATTCTGATCCCTTTTGCTGTTTTAGGTTCTATCCTGCTTGGTACCTGGGATGTCTGTGAAACTTCTCACTTTTCAGGGGTGAATCCAAGGGGTCTGTGTTGTGACCCCAGGAACGTCCCTCTGGAATCCTGGCATTATGGGCAGTTCCTCTTCTCAGGGCCTGGCACTGGACTTGCATGTTGATTTTATCCAGACCCTACTGAAAAGCACAGGTTATTTTCTTTTTCTTTTTCTTTCTTTTTATTTTAAAGATTTTATTGGGGAATGGGAACAAGACTTTATTGGGGAGCAGTGTGTACCTCCAGGACTTTATTGGGGAACAGTGTGTTTTTCCCAGGACCCATCAGCTCCAAGTTGTTGTCCTTCAATCTAGTTGTGGAGGGCGCAGCTCACTGGCCCATGTGAGAATCGAACTGGCAACCCTGTTGCCCAGAGCTCGTGCTCTAACCAACTGAGCCTCCGTCCACCCCACAGGTTATTTTCTAGGTAAGAGGATGACGCCTGGAAAGGTCGCCAGGGAATCAGCTGGTCTGGCAGGAAGTCGGACTCTGGAGGTGATTCGCCTCACTGCTCTGCTGTCACCATCTGGGTTCTCTGGGAAGTTGATTCTGAGCCAGAGTGAATGCTCTGGAGTTTATTAGAGACTGCTCTTGGGGTCCCCACTGTGGAAGGGAGGAGGGGAATCAGGACTGGACAGAGGGAGAAGTCATGCCTCACAGCTTCTGCTGACCCCATGGGTTGCTTGCAAAAATTAACAGAATATGCCACCCTAAAATGGGTCACTTTGGCATATCCATTATTTTAAGCAGAAGACAATTGAGAAAAACTAGATACAAGAAAAGCTCTCTGCCCTCCCCCTATTTGCCTAAAATAGTACATACATTTGTAAAGGTGTGCCCCCTTCTCCTCTTTACCAGGAAGGACAGAGGTAATTACTGGACCATTAGACACTTATCAGTCCAGAGATGGCACCAGAGGAGTCTACACAACAAATTTTACTATCTTCACACCGTTTGCTACCCATGAAACTCAAAGTTTTTTCCCTTGGACTTGACACTTCTCTAAAAATTGGTTCTTCCTTTAAGAGGCTATTTAAGCTGAAGTTCTAACCAACTCTCTGAGTTACTCATCTCTGCGTCCTCCCATGTATATGTGCTTTGCACTGTTAATAAACTTATGTTTGTTTTCCTCTTGTTAATCTATCTTCTCTCAATATAATTTGCAGGGTTTCAGTCAATGTACCTAAAATGGGTAGAGGGAAAAAGAATAGTTTTCCTCCCTTACACTTGGAAGCTGATATGACCCATCAGAATGTCCCACATTAGGCCAGAATGGCCAGACCTTTATACGTGCACTGTCATTTGTCATGGGAGGTGGCCACCCCTGGAAGTATGTGACCTTGAGCCTATTCACAGTGTAGGCAGTCTTGCAGGACAGGAAGCACCACGAGCGGTGGGGGCAGCTAGTCCTTCCTGGAAGGGGGGTTTGGGATTCCATGACAACACTCTCTACTCTTTTTGTGCGTAATTTTCAAACTTTCTACAACATATCAATAAGAAGGATTTCCCCCAACTTAGGTAGTTATTGGAGTTCTTGAAAGTGAAATATCTGTTAAAGATTACTGATCATTTCAAGGGTCATCTGGATGACCAGCTTTATTGTCCCAAGCTTTTAGATGAATTTGTCCCTGAAGGCTAGAGACCACCTGCTCTAGGTGGCAGAGAAGGCTGTTGCAGGTTGTAGACCTAGACTTTCAGTAAGGGCGACTTGAAGGGGATAGTTGGCAAGGTAAGGGCAGCTTCGTCTGAATGCAAAGCTAAGCCTCACAGGGTTAGCAGGAAGATTAGAAAAGGAGCATTAGGGAAAAACACAGCTGAGTTTCTCCCCAGTGGATCCCAGTGGATGCCTTCTGCCCCGTTGGTTTGCCTTCTGCAAACTCCTATCTCCTGCCACCTCCAAGAATAGCTTAGGAAATCATTCTGATCCAGGAGATCAAACACAGTTCATCATTATCAGGGCTCAGCCCACATGCTCTGCACATACATTTTGTAAATGTATGGACATTCTTTAGGCTAATTGGCATTCAAAGAAATGGGAATGTCCCGTTCCTTCCCTGTGGTGACCAGGCACCGTTAAGCTTTTCCTAGGTGCCAGGCTGTGGTAAATGCTTTGAGTAGATGATTTTACATCACCCACACAACTCCACAAGGTAGGATATACCCAATGTAGATAACAGAAAGTCAGGGGTTAGAAAGGTTAGCCCAGTTGTCTAGGGCTAGACAAAGAGCAAGCAGGAGTAAGATAATTCTGCCCTGGGTCTAATTCTATAGCTTTTAACCGCGGCCACCACCCCACCATTCTAGACACTATTCCTCCGCATGCTTTCTCTGCAGATTCCTGGGGGTGCGTTAGCTGGCAGGGGGAGTGAGCAGCTAATGGTGGTCATCAAGTGCCATGAATGAGCCATTAAGCCATCATCTAGATGAAGGTTGCAAATGTTGGCCTGAGGGCCAAATATGGCCCATAGCTCTTGAGCTGAGAATTGTTTTTACATTTTTAAATGGCTGAAAAAAAATCGAAAGGAGAGTAATACTTTGTGACACCTCAAATTATGTGAATTTCAAACTCGAGTGTCTATAAATAAAGTTTTATTGGAACACAGCCACATTCATTTGGTTATGTGTTCTCTATGGCTGCTTTCGCCCTACAACAGCAGACGTGAGGAGCTAGGAGGACAGAGAGTGTATGGCTTGCAGAGCCTAAAATATTTATAATCTGGCCCTTCCCAGACAACCTGCCCCAACCCTTGATGTAGATAAAGAATTGTGTTTGCTTTCCCAGATGAGAATGACTTCCTAAGCTCTTCTGAGAGGTAAGAGGAAATCGGACGGCTTTCAGAGAGCAGATCAAATAGGCAGCTAGAGACAAGGCAGACCGTTTAAATTATACATATGTTTATCTGCATTGTTCTGGAGCATTCTTTGTGGTCACAATGGACTTGCTCTTCCCTGGGTCATGGTGACCATGCTTATATCCTGGAAAGCTCTAAGTGGGCGCCTGGAACCCCCCCATAGCTTTCTACAGATGACATCAAGGGGTTCAGAGTATACAACTCCAAAATATGCCACTTTGACATAAGGATGATTCTGAGCTGCAGGCAATTGAGAAGGAGCAGACATAAGAAAAATACTCTGCCCTCTCCTCAATTCTTAACCCCTGCGGGCAACTCTTGGTTCTTCTCGGCCCAGCGACGGCACCAGCGCAATCTACATAGCAAACCTTACCACAATATTGCTTAGCTTCCATTAGTTTTCCCCCACATATTTCCTTTCCCACCGTTTGCTGCCCCTAAAAGCCTAGCCCGCCTTTGTCCTGTTATTTCTCTATAACTTGTACTTTGGTAGGAAGCTACTGTGTTTCCCCGAAAATAAGACCTAAGTGGAAAATAAGCCCTAGATAATTTTTCAGGATGACATCCTCTGAACATAAGCCCTAATGCGTCTTTTGGAGCAAAACTTAATATAAGACCCAGTCTTATTTTCGGGGAAACACAGTATATAAGCCTAAAGTGCTAACCTTCCCTTAGAGTTACTCAGCACTGAGTTCCCCCCATGTGTATGGGTGCTTTGTGTGTTAATAAACTTCTGTGGGTTATCCTCATCCATCTGTTTTCTGGCAGTCTAATTTGCAGAGCCCCAGCTGGAGAACCTTGGAAGTTAGAGGGACACCGGACACTAGACAGACAATTTAGATGGAAGGGGCAGAGTATCAGGTTTAAACAGGGTTCTCCCTACGCCCTGCAGTCATGCATTAGGGGAAAAGTGGAAGGTGGAACCCATCCTCTGACTAGAAAGGGAATTGCTCCACACTGAACACTGACCGTGTTGCATGTTTTACCTGGTGTGTAAGCCTCAATAGTCTGGAGAGGAAAATGGCATTCTCTTCCTCTAAAAATGCTGCAGGTGAGACTCTGACACCAGGGGATTCACACTCACACACACTTACCTCTTGAGTACCTGCCCAGATGCCAGGTACAGTGCTGTGGATACGAGGACTGATAGGTGAGGTCCGTGCCCCTGAGTTACACCCAACCAATGCTGAGGTTGGCATCCAAATTCGGAGCTGTGTGCCTGGAAGTCTGACGTGTTCCTCCTCTAGCACGTTCCTCTGCCAGTGCTTACATCCCTGAGCAGCTCCATCAGTACGTGTTGCATGTCCGATTGGCAGCTCTTGACACAGCTGATCAAAGCAGCGTGACGCAGTGATTAGCACAAGGAGTTTGCACTCGATAAATCGGTGAGCAGTTGCCACGTGTCAGGCCCTCTGATAGGCGCAGAGGCTACGAAGACAAGTGCCAGCCACTGTTCTTAGGCCGTCGCGATCGAGTGATGGGTGGGATATTAGAGCACGTCGGGGTTTGGAATAATCGTAAGCAACAGAAGCTGACTTAGGTTAACCTCAGCCAAAGAGTGTGCTGGGAGGCTATGGGGTGGTTCATAGGATGCAAGGAAAATCTACACAGCGGGCTCAGAAAGGACAGGCGTGGGCAGCAGCTCTAGTGGTCTAAGGAGCAGGAAATATAGACAAACTGGTTCTCACCTTTTTCCGCACCTTGATCAATAGCAGGTAGCCTTGGCATGAGAATTGGACTTGACTTTGGTCCTCTGTCCACTCCTTTGGCTATGGACAGGACTCTGGATTGACAGCCCATCAAGGCTGTGTACAGTGGTGGAGGGGACCTCCCAAAAGTCACTGCATCTCTCTTACTGGAAGAAGGGGTAAGTGCTGTTGGACAAGTGAAAACCAGGGTCCCTATGTGCCAAGAACTATAGAAGCATAGAGGGAAATGCCCATCTCAGCTTCAGAGGTCAGGGAGGATTTTCTGGAGGAAGAAGCAATTAAACTGAAACCAAAATGACAACTGAAGTTCACAGGAGGGCAAGAAGAAGCAAAACATTACAAACTAAGGGAACTGCTGGTGCAAAGGCCAGAGGCAGGTATTATTACTCATCTAGCAAATACTGGCTCTTTTCTGTTGGTCTCTAGGAGTGACAGGTCATTTTGCTGAAGGACTCGTGCTGATAAAGACCAGAGTCCACACTCTCCCCATCCCCCTGGAGTCCTTGAGCTTCCCAAGGTCAAATGAAAATACAGAAAACCTCAGGTCGTGATGCCCTCCTTCCCGGGGAGTCAGCAGGATTAAATAAAATCTTGGGTCTTCGGCACTGAGAGCTGATAGGAAGAAAAATGCCACGGTAGCCTTGAGTGTTTTCATTATTCCCCTCTGGCTGCCGTGGGGGAAGCCCCCCGGTCACGAGCTGCCTGAACGGATTTGCACTGGCGTTAGTCACAAATTGTGGCTTGACGTTTAGAGCAGCTGCGAGCCGCAGGTATTGATTGTTTAGGAAAAGGAATGAAGCTGAGACGGCTGAGCAGCTGCCTTGTTAAAAATTTGCTCTTGTCGCATTTCGTCCAGGCCGGAGAGAGGGCACAAACGATCCATTTTAGATCTCGTTTGTGTCTCAGCAGATAGCAAGCAGTTTTTATTCACCATCTTTGATTAATCAGCTCCTCTTTATTCAGGTGAAAAATGCACAGTCACCCAGGGGCTCCTTGGAAGGAATTATTGTTCTTTGCCTCTTATGCTCAATTGCTTCTGTATTGTGTCCATCGGGCTAATGAAAGTCAAGTGCATGTCTCTGCTGGCTGTGCGTGGATGGGTTAGCACGTCCACTGCCAGCGCCTGTATTTCTCTGGGTAAGCTGATGAGTTTCTTCCTCCATTCCTCCATCCTTCCAACCTCCACATTGCGAGCTTCCATGCTAGTGACCATGGGAGCTGTGGGAAGGAGAGTGGGCTTCCTGTGCATTCAGGGAACCCTGGGCCATTCCAGTACAGGCCAAATTCAGATGGAGCCAGCCCAGAGATAAAACCAAACCCTGCTGTGACACCATCTTCCGTGTGGGCAGCAGCCCAGTGGGTGCCTGGGGTTCACGAGCTAAGTGGCACGCATGACCTTCAGCCACACGTGGGAGGCAGACAGACCCCAGCTTGGCCAGGACCCTAGGCTGAGTTCTGCCAGAAGCTGGACACGTTACCTGCTCTCTCTGACGTAGCTGAGCCTGTAAAGTGAGAGGATCGAAGTAGGTGACTGTCTTGGTCTGCTGGGGCTACCATCACAGAATACGACCGAGTGGGGGGCTTACACAACACATTTATTCTCTCACTGTTCTTGGGGTCAGACGTCCAAGATCAAGGTGTCAGCAGGGTTGATTTTGGGGAGCCCTTTCTTCTCAGCTTACTGCCGGCTGCCTTCTTGCTGGGTCCTCACGTGGGCTTCCCTCTGTGGTGACTCTTCTTCTTCTTTTAAGGACACCAATTCTATTGAATTAGGGACCCACCCACACGACATCACTTAACATTTATTACCTTCTTATAAGCCTTATCTTCAAATATAGTCACATTGGAGGTTAGGGCTTCAGCATGTCATTTTTGGGGGGACAGAGTTCAATTTGGAACAATGAGGAACTTGCAAACCTAAAAGTGGGAGTGGCAAGAAGTTGACACCTCCGCAGGGGGCATCACTTATTGGTGATGAGAGAGGACTGTTTTGCAGCTACACAATCCTACTTGAAAAATCCATGCCACAATGAGCTACTCTCACCCATGGTTGTGTCTTCCCTTCCTTCCATGAGTTGCCTTGTGTGAACTAACCTGCTCACCCACCCTACAGACTTTCACCCCCCCTCCTTTGCTGGCAGAGTGCCCCCCAGGGTCTCATTGTGATCTATAAGTCCTAGGTAGTTTTGCCTTTGGGGGGACCCTTCCTCTATAAAAATATTTAAAAATGATATTCATAGAAATGACAGTTGAAGTATAATATATATCTCACTTACTGTTTCCCCAAAAACAAGACCTAGCCGGACAATCAGCTCTAATGTGTCTTTTGGAGCAAAAATTAATATAAGACCTGGTTTTATTTTACTATAAGACCAGGTTTTGCATAATATAATATAATATAATATAATATAATATAATATAATATAATAAAATACTGGGTCTTATGTTATTTTTGCTCCAAAAGACACATTAGAGCTGATTATCTGGCTAGGTCTTATTTTCTGGGAAACACGGTATTGTAAGAAGATATTTTTGTGAATCCCTAAAAGTATTGTTGGCTTTATGTCCTGTGTTTACTCTGCTTAATGGATAAGATGGCCCCGTGCCCGCCCTTCACCCACCTTCTTTAGGGAAAGATGACGTCCCAGCCAGCTTCACTAAGAAATATGGAGTGGGGAACCATTTCTGTTCCTGGCGGTCTTAACCATGGGATGCTATCCTTCCAGTGAGATGTGACAGAAAGTTTCCTAGGAAGCGCCTAGAAACAGTTTTATTTCTCTTATTAATATACATGAGGGAGAAAGAGCCCTTCTTCTCCTGGGCCTTGTCACGCCTGTCTGTGGCAGCCATTCTGTGATCACGAGGGTGATCAAAGCTGACTCACAGAGGGTGGCAGACGATGGTGCTGAGCTGTGGAGTTAACCATCAATGGTGTTACTCTAGCGTATTAGTTTGCGAGGCCTGCCATAACAGCGTACCACAAAATGGGTGGTTTAAGTGAGACATTTATTGTCTCACAGTTCTGGAGGCTAGAAATCCAAGATCAAGGTGTCAGCAGGGTTGGTTCTTTCTGAGGGCGGTGAGGGTGAATCTGTGCCTCTCTCCTTGTTTTTAGTGGTTTGCTGGCATCTCTTGGCCCTTAGAAACATCACTCTGATCTCTGCTTTCGTGTTTACAAGCCGTTCTCCTTGGGAGCCTGTCTGTGACCAAATTTCCTCATTTTACTGGACACCAGTCATATTGGATTAGGGCCCACCCTGATGATCTCATCTTAAACTTCATTACCTGTGTGTAGACCCTGTTTTCATATAAGGTTACATTCTGAGGTCCCTGGGGTCAGAACTTGAACATAGGAACTTCCGGGGAGGGGAGGGCACAATTCCACCCATAACATCTACCTTGAGAGTAGTTATGTGGTAAGTCCCCTTTTCATGCAAGCTAGTTCACCAGGCGTAATGAGGCGTAATGAGGAAGAACCCTGCTTTGCATTCCCTGCTTTGCATTCTGGGGCCCATGCCTGGTTTGTGCTTACAATGTATGCTGGGTGAACACAGCTTGTCCTGCAGGCCTAAGGGGACGTGAGGCTGGGGCCAAGTGAGGACAGAGCAGTGGCATTGGGATGAGAAGTGTGACTTCAGGGTCTGGAGGGAGGAAGAGATGTGGTTGGAGAACACATATACAGAGGTACATGATTTTCTGAGAAAAGGCTGATGCTTTGCATCAGATTCTTAGGAAGGCTAGGACGCTAGCCCTGCCCCGGGTCACATTGTGGATGGGATGCTGGTCTACACTATACGAGGTCTGACAATCAAGTTCAAGAACTTGTTGTGACGATGTTGCTAACTGTTTTGACATCAGAGGGATTATTCATTATGAATTTGTACCAATTGGACAAATGGTTAACCAAGTTTACTATTTGGAAGTGCTGAAAAGCCTGTGTGAAAAAGTTAGACGACCTGAACTTTTGGCCAACAATTCATGGCTCTTGCATCACGACAATGTACCAGCTCACACGGCACTGTCTGTGAGGGAGTTTTTAGCCAGTAAACAAATCACTGTATTGGAACAGCCTCCCTGATCACCTGATCTGGGCCCCAATGACTTCTTTCTTTACCCAAAGATCAAGGAAATATTGAAAGGAAGACATTTGGATGACATTCAGGACATCAAGGTTAATACAATGACAGCTCTGATGGCCATTCCAGGAAAAAGAGTTCCCGAATTGCTTTGAAGGGTGTGCTAGGCGCTGGCATCAGTGCACAGCTTCCCAAGGGGAGGACTTCGAAGGTGACCATAGTGATATTCAGCAGTGAGGTGTGTAGCACTTTTTCTAGGATGAGTTCTTGAACTTAATTGTCAGACCTCATATGCAGCATGTTTTTTGTTGGCCTTTTTTAGGCTACAGATCTCAAGGGAGGTGTCAGGCCCAGCCATATCAGCATGGTGCCCTTAGAACCTGGTGCACACAGGGTTGGTGAGAGCCCAAGATGAATACACTAGGTGGTCCCTAGAGGAAGAACCTACCTCCGTGTCTGCTCCCATAAAAGACAGTATTGCCTGATGGTTAGTTACACACACTGCTAGTTCTGGCGTAGAACCTAGATTTGATTCCTGAGCTCTTCCCCAGTTAGCTGTGAAAATAGGGGCAAGAGACAGTTTTTCTGAATCTGTGTTTTTCTTGTGTAAAATGGGAATACACAGAGTTTCACCCAGGATGGTGGTGAGGTTAAATAAGACCATATACACGAAGGGCTTGGTTCTGCACTTGGGGCCGAGTGTTCGCATGTAGGTGTTCCAAGGGGAAGGGAAGTTCGTGAGGTTTAGTGGTCATTGATCTGGTTTGAGCCTGGCCTCTGCCCCTGACTTGCTCGTTTCCTGGGACTGGACGGCGCTTCAGTTTTCCTGTCTGTAAAAAGGAGCCCAAATGCCTTCTTGCAGAGCTCCTGGGGACATTAATGCTAATATTTTGAAAGGCCTGGCTTAGATGTATTTTCCTGTTGCAGCTGTATCACCCTCGAGTCAAATTCTTTTCGATGGGGAGCGTATAAGTTTCCTCTTGCTGCTGTAACAAATGACAAACTTAGTGATTTTAAAGCCACACATGCATTCTCTTACAGTTCTGGAGTGCAGACGTCCAAAATAGTTTTACTGGGCTAAAGTCCAGGTGTCAGCAGGGTTAGTTTCTTCTAGACGTTCTGAGGGGAGAAGTCATTTCCTGGCCTTTTTCAGCTTCTAGTGGTCACCACATTCCTTGGCTTGTGGCCCCTTCTTCCATCATCAAAGCACTCCAACCTGTGCTGTCATTAATTGCATTCCCTTTTTTTAAAAAAATCAAGATCCTTGTAATTCCATGGGGCCTACCTGGGTAATCCAAGAGAGTCTCGCCAAGACTCTTAATGTAGTCACATCTGCAGTCTTTCTTGTCATGTAAGGTAACGTGTTCACAGGTTCTGGGGATTAGGACAAGGAGATCTTTGGGGGGGCCCTCCTTCAGCCCACCACAGAGTGTCAGACTGTCAACTGTACTGATCTGTGTCATAGAGCGATGGCTGATTTTCTGCCCATTTCTGCTCCTGGCATAGAAGTAATTCTTTTCTATGCCTGGAGGTTGGAAGTGGGGTCCGAATACCCGAAAACAGTGATTTTCAAAGGGTAGTCCTTGGTCAGCAGCATTAGCATCACCTGAGAGCCTGTTAGGAATGCAGATTCTCAGGCCCAACCCAGGCCTCCTGAATCAGACACTCAGGGACAGGATTCAGCAATCCGTATTTTAATAAGCCCTGCCTGGGATTCTGCCCTTGTTGTCAATTTTGGTATTTCATTCATCGTGACTTTTTTTTTTTGCATTTATTTTGATTTTTAAAACAATATTGCAGTAAGATATTTGTCTTGACTCCCAAGGTTTTGGTTCCTCCTTAATTTTCCGCCTGAGGCAAGTGCTTCACCTGTCTTAACACGGAGAAAACAAAGGTCATCAGATCTCACCTCCAGAAGTGAGTCCTCACAGGAGTCTGGGGGCTGTGTGATAAGAGACATCTACCTGAGGCAGTGCTGCCAGAAGGGCCGGAAAGCCGGGCCAGAAGGAGTTAAGCCAGGCCAGTAAAGGAGGGGTAGGTACCATTCAGGCACAGGGTGCCGCAGGTGCGAAAGCTAGATGTCTGGAGGGGACAGAGCAAACAGGACGGATCAGGCCGACATGGAATCACTGAATCCATGACTCAGTGGTGCATTTCGTCGTTTATTGAGGTTTCTTTGCTTTCTCTCAGTCTTTCATAGTTTTCTGTGGTCTTGAGTATTTTTCGTTAGATTTATTCCTGGTTATTTGATATGTTTTGATGCTATGATGTTATATTTTTAATTTTCAATTTCATTCACTGAAATACTATTTATTTCTTTATGTATACCTTATATGTATCAACCTTGCTGAATTTATTCTGATAATTTTTAGACTTGCTTTTTGGATTTTCTGCAATAATCATGTCATGTGCACATTGGGATAATTTTGTTTTCCTGTTGCAAACCTAAAATCTCATTTTTTTTCCCACTTCCAGTATAATGTGGAATAGAAGTGATGATAGTGGTCATTCTTAGTCATTCCCAATTGTGGGGGAAACTTTCAATACTTCACTCATCACTTATGACTGATAGTTTCTATAGGCTTTTCTTTTCTTTTTCTTTCTTCCTTCCTTCCTTCCTTCCTTCCTTCCTTCCTTCCTTCCTTCCTTCCTTCCTTCCTTCCTTCCTTCCTTCCTTCCTTCCTTCCTTCTTTCTTTCTTTCCTTTCTTTTTTTTTTTGAGTTGAATATGTGGCCCATTTATTTACTTGGCTATTTCTGTCTCTATCCTGGCTTGGAGGCAACTGGTTAGATTCTGTGTTTTTTCATAGACTATTTTGTAAAGTTGTTTTATGTTCACAGCCAAATTGAGAGGGAAGTGCAGAGATTCCCATATGCCCTCTGCGCCCCCATGCACAGCCTGGCCCACTGTCAACATCCCCACCAGAGGGGGCCATTTACTGCAGTTGATGAACCTACATGGTCCTTATTATCCAGAGTCTGTAGTTTACATTAGGGTTCACTCTGGGTGCTGTACATTCTACGGATTTGGACAATTTCATAATGATATGTATTCACCATTATTGATTGTGTCATCCAGAGTATTTTCACTGCCCTTAAATCCTCTATGCTTCTTCTAGTCATCCCTCTCTGTGGGTTTTCAATATAAACTTTTTATCAGATAAAGGAAGTTTCTTTTTACTTATTTGATATTCTTTTTGAGACTTAAAGTCTAGCATAGGGACAATTTTTGTCATGTTCGGCATTTTTAAAAGACTATGTATTCTGCTTTTGCTGGGCGCAATGATCTATATATGTCCATTGGTCCATATGTTTACTACGTTCAGTTTTTCTATACGTTCTGGGTTTTGTTTAGTTTTCTATTTTTCACTCACTGTGTGTTTATATTTCCTTATAGTTTGTCAATTTTTTTCTTCATGTTTTGAGGCTTCTTGAATTGATCGTTTTGTTATGCAGGACATTTTTGATTGCTAGAATGGCTTTTTAAATCTTTAAGTCTACTTTGTCTGCTAGAAACAGCTACACCAGCTTTCTTTTCAGTTCATTTTCTCTTCTCTCCTTTTCTGACATCTTATGGATTATTTTTATATTCATTTCCTCCCTTTATTAGCCTGGTGATTATATACTCTTTTTTACTAGTACACTGCCTGTGGTTACACTAGCGATCACAACATACATTCTTGATATATCAAGGTCTAGTATAAATTAATACTCTTAGTTTTCCCTGGACAATGCAAGGGTTAGAACATTTTAATTCCATTTACCCTGTCTCAACTTCTAAGCTATTTTACTCTGTAATTTATTTCTCTATATACTTAAAACCCTATAGCACGTTATTGATATATTAATATCTAATCAATTCAGCTTAACTGTTAATAATTATAAATTTGTATGATTATATGTTAATATTAACTTGTATTTAATTCAGATTTAGCAATAATGAGCCTTTTCACAGCTTTTCATTTCTTCCATCAGCTCTGAGCTTCCATCTGGGATCACTTTTCTTCTCCCAGAAGAAACTCCCTTTAGTACTTTTTTGGAGTGGGTCTGCTGGTGATACATTTTCCTAGATTTCGTTAGTCAGAAGGTGTCTTTATTTCACCTTTACTCTTGACGGATATTTTCAACGGGTGTAGACTCCTACATGGAAATTATTTTCTTTCAGCCCTTGGAGGCTATCACCCCGTTAACTTCTGGTTTACGTAGTTTATGTTGCAGTCAGGGGTCGTCTCTGCGGCGCCATTGAAGGTAATCTGTTCTCTCCTCACCCCCACCTCCAGCTGCTTTTAAGTTTTTCTCTGTTACTGGTTTTTAGCATATTACTGTGATACATCTAGGTGTCATTTTATTTTTATTCTTCCTGCTTAGGATTCATTTAGCTTCTAACATCTTAGCTTTTACAAATATTCTCAGTGATCTCTTCTGATAGTGCTTCTATCCCATTTTCTCTTTCTTTCTGGGATGACAATTAAACCCATGTCAGGTCTTTTAACTGAATTCCTGTTTAACTGAATTCTCATTCTTTCGTCTGTCTTTTCCACCCTCTTGTTTGTCTATGCTTCGTTCTGACTCCTTCTGTTTTTCCAGTTCACTAATTCTTTCTACCTGTGTCTAATACCAATTTGGTTACTACGTCGTCAGTTTAGTAATTTTTGTAGTTTCTATTTCTCTGCCAAAATTCTGTACCTTGTTCCATTTCTCTGAGCATATTAAGTCACTTGTTACAGTCTGTGTCTGATACTGGAGTTGTCTGGATTACCCCCGGTTCTTTTTATTCTCTTTTCCTTTTTTGATCATGATGCCTTTGTTATATCTCATTATTTTTCTCAAATCTACAGAAAAGCTGGAAGAAGAGTGCAAAAAATGTATCCCTCATAAGCTATTTGAGAGTATTCTGCACACACAATGTTCAATTATTCCCAAATATTTTATGGTGCATTTTCTACATCAAAGACATTCTCCTGTTTTAACCACAGTGCAATCATCACACTCAAGGAATTAACGTTGATTCATCCTTACCGTATAATCCATAGGCTCCATTCAAGTTTTATTGGCAACATTGAGGACCACAGATTGCATTTGGTTGTCCCTTCTCTTTAGTTGCTTTCCATCTGGAATATTCCTCAAGTGTCGTTAGCTCTTATGACCTTGCCAGTACTGAAGATTATCAGACAGTTATTTTGTAGGATGTTCCTTAGTTTGGGTGTCTCTGATTTCCTTTTGCTTAGATTCATGTGATAGATCTTTCTTAGGAATATTACAGAAGAGACCATGAGTTCATCTTACTGCACCCTGGTCAATAATACACAATTTTGATTTATTCTATTACTAATAATGTTAACTTTCATCAATTGATTCAGATGGTGTCTTAATCAGGTTCCCCTACTGTAAAGTCACCCCTTTTCCTTTTTGTGATGAATAAATATTTTGTAGGAAAATAGTTTGAGACCATACTGTTTCTTTTAAAAATTTTTTAAAAATTATTTATTGGGGAATATTGGGGAACAGTGTATTTCTCCAGGACCCATCAGCTCTATGTCAAGTCGTTGTTTTCAATCTAGTTGTGGAGGCCGCAACTCACTGGCCCATGTGGGAATCGAACTCGGGACCCTGGTCTTATGAGCACTGTGCTCTAACCACTGAGCCAACTGGCTACTCAAGTCTACTGTTTCTCATCAAACTTTCGTCTACAAGTTTTGGCATTCATTGATGTTTTCTGTCTGACATAAATTTGAATGGCTGTCAAATGGCAATTTTCTAGCTATATCATGTTGAATACATTTATTGGTTGGCAGTCTACTATAAAGATGAGCTTTCTCTCTTATCTGTTTACCTGTACACTTATTAATGAATGTAAGCCAGTATGTCTGTATTTATCCATCCATCCATGCATGCATCCATCCATCCATGTGAACTCACAGGTTTCTGTTCAATGGGTTAAATTATTATCACTTTTTATCCTCAAATTATCCTTGATTTGGCCAGTGGGAGCTCCTTTAAGCTGGCTTCTATGGTTTTTTTTTTTGAAAGTCTCCATCCGTCTTTTAGCATTTCCTTACTTTCTGTCTAAATAAGGTGTCAAGTTCTTCTTGTGTTTTCCTCGACTCAGCCCTGGAACCAACCAGCTCTGGTTGGTTAGGGAAGAATGGTATTTAGAACCAAGATCTTGGTTGCTATGAATTCTCATTGCTCTTGGGATGTCACTGTTCCCAGGCCTTCCCAATGGACAAAATTAGGGAATATAGTTTGCATATACTGACATACTACACACATATACAGCACATATCTAAATATAGACTCATTTCTTTGTGTGTGTGTGTATATATATATATATATATATATATATATATATATATATATAACTCATCTCATATATATAAAAGACGAGTTTGCACCAGCACTTACAATTCCTGTTTAACACCATACATTTAATTCTAGCTTTCTCCTCTTCTCTAACAGTGAAAAAAATGATTCTCATTGTCTTTAATATATTTCCTTATTTGCTTAATCTACCCCACCCTTGTAACCAATTTCCTGTTGCTGTTGCATGTGAATGCCTTCCTCACCTCTCTTGGGGTCTGACCCTCCTGCTGTTCCTCCTTACCTGACAGATGCCCCCCTCATCTTGCTTGGGTTCCACCACCCATGCCTTGAATTTCTATCTATCTTGTCTCGTCTTTTGGTTGAATTGAATAATTCAGAAAGGAAGGAGGAAAGTAGTTACCTGGTTAATTTTTATTCTGTGCTGGAAAGTATATATGAAATTATAGACATAATTTAAGACTTAGGATTAATGAAATTTAATTTAAGACCTATTCCTCCAGACAAACATTACTTCTACAGATTCTGTTATGACAAAATAAAACAACAGTTTTATCTCTTTCTGGCCTGGGTTTACTGGTCAGTGACTTCTCTGGCAAAAGGAAGGGTTACCCTTCTAAATAAGCCTGTTTAGAAATGTAATTAAGTTCCATTTGAGCCAATTACTATTTTAGCCTTCGATACCTTTGAGATTACTAGGATAATTCAGTTCCTCGTACTTCATCAAGACACGATTGTATAACAAGTGTTCTGCGGTTCCATTTGTACAAAAGTCTAGAATAGGAACAGTGACAGAGACAGAACGATCAGCAGTTGCTTCGCTTAAGGGGGAAACAGGTGTGCAGGGGTGGTGATAGCTAAAGTGTATAGGTTTCTTTTTGAGGTGATGAAAATATTCTGACATTAACGGTGCTCATGGTGGTACATATTTGTGCAGGTACTAAATGCCATTGAACTGTCCACTTTAAATGGGTGAATTGTATGGCATGTGAATTCTATCCCAGCAAAGCTGTTTAACAATTTTGTAAAAACAAAGGCATTTATTGTGACTTGCTGGGATCCTCGTGTCAACATGGAAACCGTTGTGGTGAGCCAACAGCACAACTATTCAGCAAAATCGGTAGTAGCTAGTCACAAACAAAGGACTCGTAGAACCTCCCACCTTGTAGATTGCTTAGTAATGGCTGTGTAATTTTCCGGCTGTGTAATCTTGAGCAAAGCACTGGAATTTCCCTAAGCCCAGGTTTCCTCGTCTGGGAAGGGAGTGTGCTAGTATCTGCGACTGAATGAGCATGTCTGTGGAGCACATATGATGGCTCATGGCACCGAGCAGCCTCTGCTTAGTGGTCTATTGCTGTGAGATATGAAGCGTCGTCAAAAGAGTTGCTCTGAGTTGTGTCATGGTTTTCCAAGTTGCCCTTGACGCTGCCTCTGCCTGCCTGTCACGCCAGGCTGTGGTGCGCAGCACCTTGTGGGAGCTGTGGGTGATAAGAACTCACGGACTGAGTCTGATCACTCAGAGAATTGGCTCTTAACTCCTCTGCGAGTATGAGTCTGAGCAAAGTCAGGGAGCTCTCTGAGGCAGCTCAATGTAAAGTCTATAGGACTGAAAATGTACCAGGGGAGAGCTTACAAATATAGATACGACCATCGATTTGAAGGAGAACAAATTTATATCCTTCCCAATCTAAAGAGCCCTAAGTGGGCTTTAAGACCTTTTCTGTATAACACGGCATTTAAACTAGCCTCACCCAGATACTTGCTTGTGTTAACACACCCCCCACCCCCACACACACATACACATACACACCTTGTCTTTTTCTTCAGCTGGTGTGAATCCCACTTATCTTCTTAGATCCGGCTGTAACACTCCCTCCTTTAAAGGTTTCCCTCAAGGCACTAACCCTCACCTGTGTTGGAATGATGAGTATGTTCCTGATCCACAATCCTGATCCTAATTCACAATGTGGCAGGTGCGCCCACCTATTCCCTTATCATTCTTTGTGTTTATCATGTATACAGAGATTATGTGTTGTTTTTCCCACTGTCTCCTCATTCCTCCCTCCATCACTTTCCACGGTGGCTAGATAGTGTCCGGTATCAAATAGATCTTTCATAGATGATCTTTATCAGCACAGCTATAACAAGAGTCCTGCACGTCCGTTAATGTCCCCTCTAATGTGCTTTTCTTTGGACATTTATCTTTGGAGATGGTTGTAACGCCTGACCCCATCTCTGTGAGGCATAGGCTTCTGTTGTAAATGAATGCAGACCAGGTGTGATACAACCCGAGGGCATGCATCTCGTAGGAAGGGGGGTATCTGCTGCCTCAGCTGATTGCAAGCGGGAGACATACAGGCTCAACACCATCAAATCTGACTGGTCTTGAAAGATTTGAAATCCAGACCTCTTAAAATGTTGGTCACTACCTTTAAAATGTTGGCATTGACAGCCTGGTATGGGGGAATCGACAGCAGGAGAGAGCTCAAGAACAGCTGCATGTATGTGGGTCATAATGATGAGGCCACAGTGGGGAAAGGATGGGTTGGGAAAACTGGTTCACACTCTTGAAAAAAACACAAAGCTGGCCCCTACCTTATACCGGATATAAAAGTAGTCTCCAGATAAGTAAGGGCGAAGTGTGAAAGGTAAAACGATGAAGGAGGCAGTCTTTGCAGCCTAGGAGGAGAGAAGGATGTTTTAAGCAAGACCCTCAAAACAGACTGTAAGTCAAAAAGAACAATGGATCTGGCAACATTAAAATGAAGTTTTCTAGTCAAGAAGAGACATCATGGGCAAAGCTATCAGTTCATGACTGGTTGGGAGAAGGTATTGGCACAGTCTAAATGAATATCTAACAAAACCAAGGAACCTGTGAGAAACAACAAGAATCAGAAAGTAGAAAAATGACTGGAAACATGAGTCAAGGTCATGAACAGGAAATTTCCTGAAGAGGAGACCTCAGTTGTTAACATGCTTTTCAAGGAGTGCTCAACTTACCTGTAATTGAGGAAAGGCAAATCAAAACAATGAACTATAACTTTGTACCTGTTAGAACGCCCAGCCCTAATTTTTGCCAACAACAGTTATTGACGAACATGGGAGAAAGTGGGAGCCCACGTGCAGTCCCAGTGAGAATGGGAACCAGTACAACCATTCTGGAGTGGTACCTGGCAGCGTTTAATGCAGTCAAGTTTGCATATGTCTTTGAATAATTCCACTCTTGCCTATACAGCCAGGGAAATTCTCGCACAGATCCATCTCTCCTAGTTAATGCCACTTATCCTGGTGTAATTACTAACAGTGGTTCCGTATTTTCACTGTCGGTGTCCTGACTTGGATGGCATGTTGAGGACTAACCATTAGGTGGCATCATAACTGTGTTGTTTACAGTCGCAGGGTACAGGCGGCAACTTAGGTGCTAAGGGAGCAGACAGAGTAAAGTGTTGTAGATCGGGTATATGAAACCCTGTGTAGCAGTGAGAGGCAGTGAACTAGATGTACAGAGCAGGGAGGGAAAAAAAACCCCATAGCTTTCCAAACAAAGACATCGACAGGTTCAATTAGTATATAAAGGTTTACCTCAAAATTTTTTTTTAAAGGCAACATTTTTTAGAGCAGTTTTAGGTTCACAGCAAAATTCAGAAGAAGGTACAGAGATTTCCGATATACCCGCTTTCCCTAACACATGCACAGTTTCCACAGTTTCTCCTGTAATCATCATCTCCCCCTGTACCCCCCACCCCACTGCCTGCAGAGTGACATGTTTGTTGCAGTCCATAAATTTGCATTGACATGTCATTATACCCAGGGTCCACAGTTCTCATTAGGGTTCACTCTCGGTATTGGACACTCTGTGGGTTTAGACAGATGTATAATGACATGTATTCAGCATTATAGTATCATACAGAGAGTTTTTACTGCCCTAAAAATCTTCTCTTTTCCTCCTCTTCATCCCTCCTTTACCCATAACCCACATTGGATTTTTTTTTTTTTAATGGCAGCTGGTCCATTTCCCACTTGCATGAGATTTCTGCAACTACCAAGAGATCTGGTCTTCTCCTGACCTTAGTCCTTGATTGTCTTGGACCTTAGCTGTCAGAGGAATGGTCTCTGATGTCCTATAATTTCATGACTCGGAGAGGAAACTTGTTCATGCAAGAAAAGGGATACTCACAGTTCAAGCTACTTTAAACCATTAACATGAAGTAGACTTCCTTTAATTCTTGGTTGTACTTCAAGGTGTCCTCGGCCTTGCTTTAGCCATCCCAGGTAACCCAACAAATATCACCGAGCTGTACATCTCGCAGGCAAAGAACTCGAGTGGGAAAAGCTTATGTCTGGGAGCCTTTCTGGCCCACAAATCAGTTGGAACTTTAGCTTCTGTACTTCAAATGCAGAACAGGCAAATGGCCTTTCTACCAAGTCCTCAGGGGGAAACAGACGTGGGAGCTTTGATTCTCACTGCTGTGTTGGGTCACATTCTCTCTCCCCTGGAGGATGGGATGCTGCCAGCCTCCTGCCACTGTTGCAGCCAGATCCCCAATGAAAGTATCCAAAATGCTGGCTGGAGATGATGTGGTGTCTGTACCATGTTTCCCCGAAAATAAGCCCTAGCTGGACAATCAGCTCTACTGTGTCTTTTGAAGCAAAAAATAATATGACTCGGTATTTATTATATTATGTTATGTTGTGTTATGTTATATTATAAATACCTGGTCTTATATTATAGTAAAATAAGACCGGGTCTTATATTAATTTTTGCTCCAAAAGATGCATTAGAGCTGATGGTCCGGCTAGGTCTTATTTTTGGGGAAACACGGTATCTAAAGTTAACATCTTTGTGGTCAGCAGATGGGATAGCAAAATAAAGACACCACACTCACTGAAACAGCTGCTGTGGTCATATGAAAGGTTTCTCCCTCCCCTCCCCCTTTTCTAGAGGAACTGCCCCATTCAGCTGGAGCAGGGGACTGATTGGTCTATGCACAGAGTAGGTCTGCTTTGGGCAAAGATGAAGCACCCAGACTGTCTCTATGTCACCAGATTGCCAGGGGGGACGTATGGCATTTGGCATCTCTCCCCTTTTTGATTTTTGATTTTGTGGCTGGCACTTTCCTCTCCTCTGTCTGGCACTTCCTGGGTTGTGGGCATGAAGAGGTTACAGCAGCCAGGAGCCTGCTGGGCTGAGTTAGCACTTCCCTCTGCATCCAGAACATCTCCAAGTAAAGGCCCTTTTGCATCATGGCAAAGGGGTGGGCGCGTGGGCTGGGGGGCTGGCTCCCGTAGGTCCAGCAGGGGCTCTGTAACCATGTCTCATTCCCCCCTCCACAGCCTGGCAAGCAGGGGGACGCGGGAAGAGAACGGCATCTGGATTGAAGGATGATCCAGGGGCATCTCATATCCAGAGCTGCAGAGTGCTTGCACTGCGCTCGCCAGACTCTCGTGCTCCCCCGTCTGCATCCGGCTGCCCCGGGGCACCCACCAACCCTGGACAGCGGCACTAGAGCTCCGGGAGGACTAAAACCAGGGCCCCGGCTGCCTGAGCTGCCAGGGCACTGGGCCTTCAGGCCAGCTCCCTGGGGAGCCCGGGGCAGCCTCGCTCCCAGCCCTCCTCCCTGGAAGGAGACACCGCGGAGCCCAGCCGTGATTTTCCTGCAGCTGGTGCTGGGGCCCCAGCTCTCTCCATCCAGCCACGGGGCTGAGCAGCTCCTTGGCCCCTGCCCCTTTCAGGTGACACCCCGGGAAGACAGAGCGGGGGACCCACGTCTCAGCCACCCCTCCCAGACAAGAGGAAACAACTTCTGTTGCGTAAAACTTAGATTTTCCTTTTGCAATCAAACTCCCTTAGCTGAGCAGGATCTGCGGAACCCTATAGGGTTTCATTTTCCACTTGATTGGTGTTGAGAGAAGCTGCAAGGAGTGGGTGGCAGCAGGAAGAAAGGATATAAACTTTGGGGCGGGGACATTTTCTTGGAAGTGACAATTGGCCTCAGACCTACAGTTCCCGGACCGGCGACGTCATCCTTCCCTCGGACACTCTGAAGGGTCTGGACTCTGTCATATGACCAACGCCAAAGACCCCAGAGGAGCTATGGAATCCACGCTGGCGACGTCCAATTCTGCCTCAGGCCCTGTCACCTTCTCCCATGTCTTCGGTCAGCAGTGCCAACTGATGGAAGCTGGTAGGAAGTGTGCCATGGGGGAAGCGGGCTTTATCCAGAGCTGCCAGTGGCCGAGGCTCGTGTGTGTCTGTGTGTCTGTGTGTCCCATCTCTCCCTCGATGTCATTGGGTATGTGACGTTCAACTAGCCAGGGACGTGACTGTCTGGCATATTCACTTTAAAGTTTTTAGGACATGCCACGGCACTGAATGTTCACCACTTGTGAAGGGAAGGGGAGGGCCCCCATTTGTCTCTTGTGATCTCTCTTTGCTGTGGCTGCCCAGCCGGTGAGGGAGCGTACGTCAGGGCAGGTTGATGATGTGGTGTCTGTGGTCTTCTTTTGGGGGCAGGTGACTGTCCTAGACGGGCTGGCTTTGTGTCCGCTTGCCCCTCTCTGTGGCTAAAGGTGGCGTTTAAGCCATGCCTCTCCGGTCACAGCGGACCTGGGATGCTCACGGTGCTGTCACCCTCGGCAGCCCCTCCCAGCCCCTGGCTCTGTTGTGGCGACTCTTCATCGTCTTGGCTCGTGACTTTGTCTCCCAAAGGCTCATGTTTGATACAGTAGGGAAAACTTGCTGTGGGCTGCCGCTTTACCCTGTGCCAGCCATCTTGCTGAGGTGTACATTTGGTCACAACGGACACCGGGGGACGGGGGATGGCATGGTGCACACGGTCACCATGGCGGGGCCTGCAGACCGGTGCTTGATATGTGATCACGATTTTGTTGGTGACACACGGGAAACCGGATGCCTGGGTTCCTGCTCCCTCAGAGTTCACGCCTGCTGGTGGGGAAAGGGCCACGTGTTTCTCCCGTGGTTTCCTGGGTGGTAAAGTGTTAACTGTGCACTTTGGCTGAGTGTGGGGAGCAAGTGAGAAGAACCCTGGATTGAGTCAGTGTTGATGCTTTCCCTGGCTGGCTGGATAACCTGGGAAATTGCAGACCCTACCCCTTTCCCTTGGGAATCTGTCTCCAACTGCAAAAGAAGAGAACTGGCCTCAGGGTTGCTGGGCTTAGAGTCTGTGAGCTCACAGGAGCCCAGTGCAATGGAGAAGACAAAACTTGAGTGGCTTCCTAAGGACAGGGCACTTCTGTCTGCACAGGGAGGTGGCGTGTGGATGGGTGAATGAGGGCTCTGTGGCTGGACTGCCTGGGTGTGAGACCTAGCTTCATCTGTTACAGGCTATGTGATTTCAGGCGAGTTACTTAGCATCTCTGTGCCTCAGTTTTCTCAACTGTAAAATAGGGGTAACTAAGCAGTACTTCATAGGGTCATTGCAAGGAATAAATAGGTTAATACATGGAAAGACTTAGAAAAGTGCCTGGCACCTAACCAGTGTCAAGTGTTTATTAATGTTTCTAGAGGGTGTGTGGGTGCTGGACAAGCATCTTTCTGTGGGCCAGTCAAGGTATCTCTGTTTGCAGAGAGTAGCTTAGCTGCCTTTGGGGCATTGAACCGCCCCCCCTTCTCCACCCCTTGGCTTGTCCAGAAGGTGGAGAATCTCCCCTTCCATAAATCTGTAGAATGTGTGATCAGCAGTACTTCAGCTGCCACTATTTCTGCACAAGAAGAAGGGCTCGGGAGGTTTTCCTGGATGCAGGTTTCACACACCGCTCTAGTTCTCTGAAGTGAGTGTGGGAGGCAGATTGGATTTCTAAAGTGCCTCAGCGAGTCCCCTGTGACTTTATTCTCTACACTTTTGGGGGCACCCAGACCTAAATCAGGCTGTGAAATCCTCTGTCTCCTTTTTCAAAAAAAGTCCTTTATGTCAGGAGAGCAATGGAACATGGACTAATAATGACCAGCCATCTCAAGGGAGAACACGCTCCCCAAAGAAATGCAAAGAGGAATAAGTTACCTTTAAGTCCAGGCAACTCAGGAGGGGAAAGAGACTGAAAACAAACATGGCTTCATCTCCAGCCAGCCATTTGCAGTCCAGTGGTACCACAAATGAGATCTTAAATGCAGGTGAAAATGGTTCCGTGGCGTCAGGGGCTCAGAGCTCTGTTCCCCATGTCTGCTCCTGAGTGAGTGGCAGCTGTCACATGTGTTCATTGAGCAACTGCTACCTGCCCTCTCTGCATGGTGCCAGGAGCCACAGAATCTGCAGAGTAAATCAAGACCTTCCTCTAGGAGATGATGGTCTAATTGGTGGTAGATACAAGCATATCAGGGGGAAAAGAGAATTACACAGGACGTGACTATTTAATGATTTCATTTCCTGGACAACCCTTCTTAGAGGTTTTACATAAACTGTCTTATTTGATTTAAAAAAAAAACAAAAATAAAACCCTTGTCAGTTTCCCCCGGCAAGGGGCACACTCAGGGCTTGCCTGCATGCCCACCTCTATGCAGCTGGGAAGGAGTGAAAGGGAAAGCTGAGTCCTGGTCCGGTACCTAAACTTGTGCCTTGAACCTCTAAAGCCTGTGGTCCCGCTGATGACTTAGGTTCATCCTTTATATCTGCAAGTATTTCGTGTCTTAGGAGAAGTTGACTCCTGAGAGATGGAGCATGCTGAGTGGGGTGCAGGGAGAGGAATGAGCATAAAAGGGCATATCAGATGTAGGGGTAGACCCCTGGCAGCAAGGCTGTAATTGGGCATGAGTGGGGCCATAGAAAGAGTACAGAGTTCTTTCTCATTCAGTCCCAATTCAGCTGTTTGTTGGCTGTGTGAACTTGATAAGCCCTGAATCCCCTAGACTACGGATTGCAAACTACAGCTCTGGGGCCAAATCTGGCCCATCATTTGTTTTTATAAATAAAGTTTTATTGGTACACAGTCATGTCCACTCACATTCATTTCGTCTGTGGCTGCTTTTGTCCACAACAGTAGAGTTGAGTAGCTGTGACCAAGACCATGTGGCCTGCAAAGCTGAAAATATTTACTATCTTGCCCTATGCAGAAAAAAAAGTGTGGTGATCCCCGCCCTAGACCAACCTACACAAGCACAGAACGGGGATGGACAGAATTTGTGTGGGACAAAATAAAAGGATGCAAGCCCTTGGAGAATTTGGCTCTGCCTCATGCTACCTTGCTGGAACTTTTGATGCTACATAGTGCCTTGGTTTTCTCATCTCCCCCATGACCTCCACCCCACCACATACACGTACAGTAGCAGTTGCTTCAGGAAGCATTTAGAGTAGACCTAAAAAGTCCTAGTAAGAAGAGAGTATCCTGCATCATTCTGGTTTCCAGGAGGAACTTTGTGCCCAGATCCGTAGCACTTGAGCTGGGCAAGATCACATCTGCTTCCTCTTCAAAGCCACCTGCAGGTAGATGGTTCATTTCCTACGTAACAAGTGAAGCACAGGTGTTGGCAAAATGAGACTGAAACCTCACACATCCCACCCCAAAGCCTGTACTCAAACAATAGTCACAGGAATATAGAGTACAGCCTAGGGAATAGAGTCAATGATATTGTAATAACTATGTATGGGGCCAGGTGGGTACTAGACTTATCAGGGGAATCACTTCGTAAGGTATATAAATGTCTATGAGGATGTTATATACCTAAAACTAATATAATATTGTATGTCAACTGTAATTGAACAATAAATTTAAAAAAATGAAACCATGGATTGAAATGGCAAAAAAGAAAAAAGAAAAAAAAGAAAAGAAAAAAAACGATCCTGTGGTTTCTGAAATGGGATTTCAACACGAGAAAACCTTTCTCAAGGATATGGAGGAGAGAGCTGGTTCTCGCGCTTCCACTGCCTTTGCTGCTGTCACCCATGCTTGTCCCGCTCCATGGTCCTTCGCCCCATGTCAGAATGGTTAGTTCTATGACGTAAATTCTCTTCTCTTTCTAACCGCCCTCCCCCACCCCCCAATCTAAATTTCTTCCCCTTTCCTTTGGCTCCTCCTGTAGCCCAAAATGGTAGGTGAGAAGTTAGCCTGGCCGGCCAAGCATGATTGACGGGTGGAGGTGTGGTTTTTAAGGACCGTTTTGGATCCTCAAGATGTGGTGGTCTCAGACCTCCTTCTCATCTGGCTGTTTCTCCAGTGGGAAAAGGATGTTTGGGCATCTAGATAAGGAATGATTGTAGTGACCACTGGCAATTGAGGCTATGCACGGCTAATACTTTTTGGGTGCTATTGTGGGATGGTCATTATGCTAAGTGCTTACATGTTACCCAATTTCTTTGTTGTCACATCCTCGTAAGGCAAATAAAATCACCCCCATTTTATAGGTGAAAAAACTGAGGCCCATAAAGGGAACCATTTTTCTTAACTAGTCAGTGGTTGAGTCAGGATTCAAATTCAAGCCTTCTGGATCCTGTTCTTCTGTCCAGACTCCATCAAGTTTCCCAGATCCTCCAGGAGTTCATCTCCAGAAATGTTTGTTGACCACCTGTGCCAGCAAATGGGTGTTTGCTGAATAAATGTGAACTTGGGCAGCAATCAGAGACATTGAAGACAATGAGTGCCCTCCAGACGTTTGTAGCTTTCAGGGGGTGTGGCCGACGTCTTCTGTGTTTTCGCTCCACCATTCATAATGTGTTGTGCTGTGACTCCTCCTCGTGGATGCCTTCTTTATTAGATTCTGAACTTCCTGAGGTCAGGAATGATCATCTTGCTCATCTCTGAGTCCTCCAAACCCCCCATGGGGTTGTCATCAGTAAGACACTGACAGGCTTCTTTTAAACTAAGTCATTCGTCCGTTTACAGGGTAGCTGTCATCCTCACGAGGAGCTGTTAGCACCATAAAAAGGTGTTAGTGGGATCTGGCAAAGTACAATGTGGTTATGTTCACGTTCTTTCTCAAGACTCATTCTTCATAGCCCTCGAGTTAGCTAGCAGAACCAAGGGCAGCGGGGAACACAGTTCATCCCAGTACATAGTCTCTTAGGCTGCTCAAATTGATTACTCTTATCTCCTGGCTCTGAAAGGGGATGAAGTCTACTTCTTGTGCATAATGGACAACGTGGTGGGCACTGGCCACTCAGTGTCCTCTTCCAGCACCTCCTCCCTGCTCAGTCTCCCACCCTCAGTCTCAAGGCAGGGTTTTCTCAGCATCCTGCTCATCTCCTTAGGATGCAGGTACTGTCAGCAACAACCCCTGGACCATACCTTCACTGCAGAAGTTCCCACCAGTGGTGCTTGTTTGAGTGAAAAGCAATAGGGACAAGTTGGGTCATTAAAGCATTGGAATCAGCAGTATGTGCAGGAGCTCCGTCTTATGAATAGCACTGTCATCCCACAGGTCATTACCTCAGAAGGAGTGGCTCGTCTCTCATTGACTGATTTCTGCAGAGACCTGTTTGTCAGAGGCAGGGGCCTGTGGTTATTAGTATGGATTTAAGAGCTCACTGCTTGGGTTTAAATCCCAGTTCTGCTGTTCTCTAGCTGTGTGACCTTATGCAAGGAACTTAACCTCTCTGTGCCAGTTTCCTCCTCTATAAAATGAGGATCATAGTTTACCTACTTCATAGGGTTGTGGTAAGTCTGACAATGTGTTAATATGAATAAAGTGTTTATCACAGTGCCTGGCACGGAATGCAATACATATGAACATTTGCTGTCTATCTTAGTTTGGGCTGCTATAACAGAATACCATAGACTGGGTGGCTTAAGAACCATCTAATTCTCACAGTTCTGGAGACTGGGATGGCTAAGATCAGGGTGCCAGCAGATCCTGTGTCTGGTGATAGCCCTCTTCCTGTCTTCTCATTGTGTCCTCACATGGCAGAAAGAGAGAGGAGCAAACTCTCCTGTCTCTTCTTATAAGGGTACGAATCCCTTTCATGAGGGCTCCATCCTCACGACCTAAGCTCCTCCCAGAGGCCCCAGCTCCTAACCATCATCTTGAGGAGGAGGATTCCCACACAGGAATTTTGGGGGGAAACAAACATTCATTTCATAACACTGTCCTTATTGCTATTTCTTGTTAGCACTTCTGTTCTATCTTGTTTAGTGAGACAAAGTTCAGTACCACCTGGAATTAAAACATTCCTTGTGGTCATGTCTTTCGGACCAGTACAAATATGCTACTTTTTTCTCTTGGCTAATCATTGTGGTGCAAAACCCACCCCAAACTCCACATTCGTTCATTCCTTGACACCCAAGGCTAGGAATCACCAGATCTGAGAGAATTTCTCTCCACCAATCACAAAGGGTGTGTAAAGAAGGTCCTCATTGGACCCAGCTTACCTGAGAAACGTCCAGGTCATGTCTCTTCCTGGTATAATTATTAATAACACCTGCATTCACTCTCAAGCATGTCCTTGTTTACATGATAAATTAGATGGTCAGCCTTAGTAAGGGGCAGCCGAATAAATAAAATTCAAAGGTTATTAAATGAAATGTGGAGCATCTGCTCTTGGAGGCCGTAGTTTAAAAGACAGCGGAAGAAGAGAGCATTTGGTTTAAAACATGGGTCAGATGGGTCAGGTGAGCTGGGTGGTGCTTCTCAGGGTGCTATGGGGTCTGCTGATGTTGCCAGATCGTGTTCTCCAAAAGAAGAGCTCAGCTTTGTATTATAAAGATGCTTATTATATTTCCGAATGTGTTGTGGCATTTTCCAGTTCACCATATACCCCGGAAAAGAAATACATCAAAGAATCTCAAGGCTGGATTGAGAAATGCACACCCACTGCGGTAGGCTGCTTCTCGGAGGGCTGGAGGGTAAAGACATTGAGGCATAAGTGCTGACTTGTGCTAGTGAGACAATTCTACAACCCTGTGGGGCAAAGGCTGGGCGTGGCGCATGCCAGCAGGACATGCTGTGTGGAATGGTAGGACTGGTCCACGCTCCTCTGGCCCACTTCTTTCCAGTCTTTGGTGTGCTTTGGCCCATTCCTGACTTTCCCTCTTGACTTTTGTCCGTGTGCGATCGATCTTGGTTTCTGCTCCCTCTTGACCCCTCAGCATTTCCCAGCTGACAGCCACTGTTAGACCTTGTGTCTGTTTCTCATGGTCCCCTGTGCTTCAGGGGCTGGGTTAGACATTCCCCCTGGAGTATTTTAGGAACTCACCTATGCCAACTGGGCATCACCAAAACCAGAGCCAGGAAGGGCCAGAACTGAGTATTATTGCAGAATATGCCCTCTCTGCAGCCATGGGTCTGTCACCCATGGCAGAGAGCTGAATGCCTTCCTGGAAATTCTCTCCTGGCGAAAATCTGCATTTCTAGGGTAGTAGGGCAAACTGACCAAGAGATTATGTCATGCTGCTTCTAAGACTCACCAGCGTGTGGGAAGACCATGCAAACGGAAGCGGCCTGTGCCTGTTGGTACTGTGTGGCTTCCTGGCCCCATTAACTCAAAGGGAAGAAAGAGCCTATGTGGGCACTTTTGTTTCCGCCTCTTGCAGTCGTGTCCCTATCCTCAGGTAGTGGCTGGAACCTTGATAGAAAGTATGTTTAGAGCTGGAATTACTCCCTGAGAGGTCGTCTCCACCATGAAATGGAACTTTCTAGGACCACAGGGCACCCCGTCCAGGCTCAGTGTTCCGGCTGAGGCTGGAAATGTGCTTTGTGTTTTTCCCATCAGCATTAGGGGTCCATTCACTATGTCTCTCCACAATGAGATTGGGTGACTCCTGGGGAGGTCCCCTGGGAGTTGTGCCAGGAGTGTGGCAGAGTGGGTGTAGGGCTTAAATTCAGTTTTAAGCCAGCAGGGGCTGGTAGAAAAGACCTACTGCCTTGGGCTGTAGGTCCAGACATGGCAGGAGTGGCAGGATTTAGGGCAGGGCCTTCTGAGGGGTGTGTACCTGTGTGTGTGTGTGTGTGTGTGTGTGTGTGTGTGTGTGTGCATGCATTTGGAACTCACCCTATGCCAATTGGGCATCACCGAAGGTCATGACCAAGGCTGGCACCACTTGTGTCTGCCTCCCTCAGGTCCAAGACCTCTTCTCTGGGCAGAGATTCTAAAGATAACTAGTCCACTGGAACCACTGACCATAGCTCCTTGACCAGCAGCCTGTCCATCAACAAACCAGGCTTGTGCTGTCATCACCCAGTTTCAGAATGGTGTGTGGGCAACATGAAGCTGAATTAGTCTGGCCATCTTCTGGTTGGATTCTGGCGAAAACTCAAATCTCCCAATGAGAAGTTTCTGGATGGGGTTGGGGGTAACTTCAGTTGTAACCTTTTTAGATGTTAATTCTTGTTTCCTGTACTTCAGGGGCTGGGTCAGACATTCACCCTGGAGTAAGTTGGGTGAGAGTATAGAACTGTACAGTTGATAGAGAAAAAGAGAATATGTCCATCCTAAACTACAGTTGATTCTCTGGGAGATCCACTGGGGTCTGGAGAAAGCAATATCCACACATCAGTTTATAATACAGAGTAGCAGTAGGAGGAGTAGAAGAAATAGAAGACCAGGGGAAGAGCATTTGCTCTCCGCTTGGTCTGCAGAAATTGGGTAACTTAGAGTAAAGAAAGCTCCAGCCACATTTCAGCAGCTGGTCATGTTTTCTACTGGAAACAGGATTCCTGGACTTTGTTGTATATGAAGACAGTTTATTTTCAGGTCCATCAGGGAGCCTATAACATGAGTAGGTCAGAACGCTGGCCTGCCAGTGAAATACAGACCCCAGCAACGTGTTGTCTTGTGGCCTAGAAAGGCTGTCTTGCCTGGCCTAGCATGAAGGAGCAGCCAGTTGCCTTGGAGGGTAATGACCAAGGTCATGGGAAACTTGGAGGGTTACAAAGGAGCACTGGCTTTCTTGCACAAAGCCTAGTGCCATAGGCCCTAGTATAGCTTCCTGGCCTTGACGACTGGTTGGCTAAGAAAGCTCCAGCTAAAATAGCTTATTCCCCTGAGTCCTAAGTGTTCATTAAAAATCCAATTTGTCAGGTGCTACCATCCTGGTTGTCCCCAATTTAAACAAAAGCTCCTTTGTGGCCACTGGCACTTGAGAATAGAAACTTGGAGCTGAGAGGAGACCAGGAGGCAGCCGGTGGAGCCGTCACAGCTTTCCTTGGTAAAGAGTTGGTCCCTGATAAATGAACTCAGGGCGGCAAAGAAGGACTCTTTGCTATTATCTTGTCCCTTGCTGGACTAAAGAATTGTGACACCCGAGTTTCACTTTCAAGGGTCATAAACTTCTCAAATGGTGAAACAAGGCCCAATGTCTGAGCTGTAGAAGTTGTGTTTGCAGAAATCTGTGGTTACGGGACCTAGGCTCACCCCAAATAGCACAATGACGGAATTGCTCAGGTCTTCTGTCAGCTGGAGGAGAGCATAAAGTACACAGGCATTTTTTAAGACCAAAGGGAGAAAGGATGAGGTGGCTGGCTGGGTTGTCTTCATATGCAAAGTGGGTGGAGTTTGTGAGTTTGCCCTTCTGGTTCTCATGACCTATAGACAGATGAGACCTACCGATCAGCACGGTAGGTAGGTGCTTTCTTCCCCTATGAGATCTCTCTGCAGAAGAAAGACTGGCAGTCGAGTGGAGCTTAGGTGTTCAAGTTTTTTATGCAGACACAAGGTGCCTGAGGATCCTGGTGCCTGTCTTGACCTGTGGGATTGGTCAACACATCACTTAATCACACTAGTTCTTGTACAACAATGAGAAAGAATGTGCCCATAAGGGAGATTACAGTCCAGGCAACATCGAGGTAATTTCAATTAAGGGCTCTTTGGGTCGCTCTCTCTCTCCTGGGAAGCCAGACATTCAACATGTCTGTAAAGCTACAAGAGACTGAGTGCTTCATTCAGGGGCAGGAAGAGCAGCAGGGAGGTGTAGACCTCCCTCTCTTTCCAGATGGTGGTGGTGGGGCGAGTCCAGCCGTGGAGGGTGGACAGGTTATGCAGAAGGGAGAATCTGCCTGGATCTGCTGTATTTCAGTCAGATTTCCCCTCCCCTAGATGCTTTTGCACCTGCTTTATTGCCCACCTGCTCCCACATCCACTTTCTCTTCAGAGAATCACAAATCAATATTCAGTACTTGGGCTTATTCAGGATAAAATGTCTTTCTTGGCTTCTTATGATTAAAGCCTGGTTTGAAAATGTAGTGGATCTAATTAAGCATTTATGAGGGGAGGGGAATACTTCTGTCAGCCTTATTGAAATATGCTGTCTGAGCTAAAACATGTGAGAATAAGGGGAGGATGGAAATTGCGGGGGTGGAAATGTTGAAGAGAGACCAGAGGCAGCTCTGGCCCCTTGTTTGCTGGGCTGGCTTTAGGAAATTCATTTCAAGTGTTGAGGTGCCCAGAGCCCTCATCTGATCCCCAATGGTGGTGGTCAGCCTCACCCCTGTGAGTTGTGAAGGCTGACCAAGAAAGGCCCTGATGCTCCCCCCAAAATGGACATTTGGACTGTCCCCTTTAAGTGGGAGCTAACTGCCACCCAGTGTCTGGGGCCTCTTTCATAATGAGACGAGATCATAATCCTTCTTGGCTGACTCAGAAGCGTTGGATTTCCTGTTTCCTGATGCTAAAGGAGAACATCACTTCTCTCAAGGGCTGTCATATGCGTAACTCCGCCATTTTAGAAATCGCATCTGAATATCTAAGGCATGACATCCAGCACCGGGAGGCCCAGGCAGAAGCATTTGGAGTGGAAAGCTGTGTCCTCAAAAATTGTGTAAGGCTTGATGCCACTCTGCAAAAGGGGAACACGTGACTGAGGAATGCAGTTGTCTGTCCGAAGTCGGGGCTGGGGTTAACCCCCGCAGGAGTCCCTGCTGGGTGATTCCGCAAGAGCTTAGAAATTAAATAAAGGCGAGGGTTTGGTGTCAGGTCTGAGTTTATGGATTGTGTGACTTTGGACAAGTTGTCTTCTTTCCCATTGTTTATTGTTTCAAATCTCTCCGAACCACAGCTTTTTGTGTAATATGGTCTTTCCATAAGGTCAGAACTCAGGATGGTATGAAAGTGCATGGGAAGGGTTTGTGGACCGTGAGCTTGGAGTAGCACAGAGACCGCTGTCGCCGACCCAAGGCTGCAGAGGAGCGGAACTCTTGGAGCACCTGGCTTCCCGGCACGGCCGTCACCCCGAGCGCACGGTCAGATCTTACTGTTGGTAAGCACCCAGGCCGGGACAGAATCCCGCTCTTTCCTCCCAGCCTGAGGAACCTGTTGAAGTGCCTCATCGAAACTTGTTTGTAGGGCTGCTTTGGTGGCTGGTGGCTGTGGAGTTGGCGATTTATCCAATCTGTATGCGAGTGCACACTTTAAAAAAGCTGCAGGAATCTGTCACTTGACAGGATAAACAGGCGTCATTTAACACCCTCCTGTCACTCTAAGTCCCAAGGCCCAGGCCGAGCACCTCCCCGGCCCCCAGGTCTGAGGCGAGTGTTAACCTCACAGGATACCCTCTTGTCTAAAGGGGAAATGTGACCAAAAAAATCACATGATGAAATTGGTGGGTGGATGACTGGAGTTTCCATGTCTTGTCTGCACAAATGGAATCCTGTCACAAATTCTGTCATTCCACCCAAGATTTCCCTATTGTCTGGGCATCACAGAGAAACCAGACAGGAACCTGGCTGGGTCCAGGAGTGCTGTCATGAGAGACACCTGGAAAGAATGGGCTTAAATTGGAGTCAGAGCTCTCTCTTTCTGTTCTGCTGGTCACAGGGGTGGGGCTAAGACGAGGGTCCTGGAGTCTCCCATAATGTTAGCGTGAGAACTCTGAGAGGCCAAGGTATTGTAGGGCAGTGGAAGAGGCACCATGCCTGCCTTGCTGAGAGGTAGACAGACATTGGCAATAATGTGAGGAGAGAGGGGAGAGGGTGTCAGTCATGGAAACTTACAGAGTGCTGTGGGTGGCCCCTGTCTGGCCAGGCAGAGTTGTGGGAGGCGGTGGGTCTTGACATGGATCTTTCTGGACACCTCGTGCTGTGGATTTGGTCGCTTTGGGGAGGAATCTCAGGCTCCCCACTGCCTGCCATGGAGCGCGAGGCAGTCTGCTGGCCCCGTGATGCAAGAGGTTTGGTTAGATCCTAGGAGAGTTCTGGGCCGTGTGAGGTCAGGCTTCATTGTGTGTCTACACGGTTCCCCTCAAGGGCCTCTCCTTTTCCAGCAAGGTGATTCTTGCAGACTGGCACGTAGGCTGGTTTCCTTCTGATCTCCGGGGAGACGGCAGTGCTGCTCTTCACGGCTCTGCTCTCTGCTCTCCTCTTGGCTAGGACTTCTTAAACTTTTCCAATTTAAGCCTACTTTGGCCAAGTCCGAGCGCTTAGAGGTGATGACCGTTTTTACAGTGCTATTGTGACTTTGCAACTACTTGGGAAGGTGTGTAAAACACAGGCTCACAGACTCACCCCAGAAATTCTGATCATAGGGTCTCATTGCCGGCCGTTGAATCTACTCAGCGAGAGCTCCCAGGACCCCCTGCTACAGGTGGTTTGAGACGCGTTACCCGAGTGTAATGACAGTCAGTGTAAGTCCAGACCAGTATCGCTTGGGAACTGGCTAGAAATGCAAATCCTCGGGCCCCACCTCTGACCTACTGAATCGGAAACTGGGGGGGGGGCGGTAGGGCCACTCTTTGGGGTTGCAGCGAGCACCTCCTGGGGATTCTGAGGCGTGTGGAGGTTTGAGGACCAATGCACCAGGGTTTGCAAGAACCAACAGTGTGATGAATAAATCTCAAGCCCCACTTGTTTGCCCTGTGCTCTTGAGAATGGGGCACCAAATTCCAGGATGAGCAGGCCAGGTGTAATTTTGATTAGGTACAAATCTGGTGATATTAAAAAATGACAAGGAAACAAAAATGGTAGGGAAACTCTGTATGCTTCGAATTCTCAGTGTTCCCCTCCTGTAATCGTGGGTGTGACACTGCACTATGAACGCTGGCTCTGTGAGCCTGGACAAGCTACCTGACCCTCCTGGGTATCAGTTTCCTCAACTGTAACGTGGGGGTAATACAATATCACCATTTACCTCAAAAGCGTTAACACTCGTATGAATCGCGGAGAACCGTGCCCGGTCTAGAACAAGCCAGGACGGCTACTCATGTCTGCTAAAGACCTTAGGCAGAATCCTAAGATGACCCCAAGATTCCCACCTCCTGGTGGGCGGTATCTGTGTGTGTGTGTGTGTGTCACTCGCTTGATTAGGTTATGTTATAGGGCAAAGGTGATGGGATGTCACTCCATGATCACATTATGTTGTATGACTGTCTGCGCCAGCTAGGGAGAGAGTCTCCTGCGGACCTTGACAAAGCAAGCAGCCCTGTTATGAGACGGCCACGTGGCAAGGACCCCAGGGCGGCCCTGGGAGCTGAGAGTGATCTCTGAATGGCAGGGGGGCGAGGAAATGGGGACCTCTGTCACACAGCTGCAAGGAAATAAGTCCCGCCAACAATCGGAGTGAGTGTGGAAGCAGATTCTTCCTCGGAACCTTCAGAGGAAAACATGGCTTGGCTGATACCCTGCAGCCTGTGAGATCTCTGCGCAGGACCCAGTAAAGCTGTGCCTGGGTCTCAGATACACAGAAACTGATGATAAATGGGTATTTCTCTAAGATGCTAATTTTGGGGAAATTTGCTACATAGTCATAGAAAATACGCATAATTGTGTGTATGTGTTTATATACATGTATAATACATACATACACATATATGCATATGTATGTGTGTGTGTCGATACATACATAAACACACACACACACTTACACACACGCATCCCGCCCCCACCCAGCCAGAAGTTTTCCTATGGTGGAGTCAGAAGGACCTTAGCGACCCCTGAGGTGGATGGTGGGTGGCACAGTAACGAGACCGCAATTCCCTCAGGGGCTTACAAACTTGTTTTCATTTCTTTTAAAATCAGAAGAAAAAATATGCTTTCTTTTAAAATCCGAAGGAAATAAAATGCAGTTTAGGCCAACCCAAATGTTTTAGTAGATAGTATTACATATTAAAATATTACTATATTTGTCTTCAAATACCAACACAGTCCTAAACTATAATTCATATTTTTATGGAAGAAGAGACTCACAAAGGCAGATGCGCTGAAGGTCCATGAAAGTCACAACGTGGCCCCCAGTGGACTGTGGGTGGTCCTGTCCTCCCCATGAGGCGCCTTTGGACCCCCTTCTTCCTCACCCAGCCCCCAGCCCTGGCTCTGTGCACACTGAGCTTGCCTCCCCACCCCCTTGCTCTCGTTTACACCCCTGGTTGGACCATCTCTGATCTGGTGGCCATTCTAGATGAAGGAGGAGGTTCAGGAGAGGACCTACGGCTCAAGCTTTCATGCCTCGATGTGCCCTTTTGAGCACTGGGGGGAGGGGGAGGCCTGAGCCTTGTCTCCCCTGACCTCCCTGCCACCTTGCTCCACCTTCCTTTTCTCCGAACACCTTCTGCACCTGGTCTGTGGCACATATCAGCACTTACTCATTGCTTTGCTTAGGATTCTTTGGTTGTTAGCGACATCAACTAATTCTGGATTGAAAAGAAAAATTCAGAAGCCACTGGGGAGGTTTCAGGGAATTGAAGGAGTGGTAAAGAACCAGGTTTTGAAAAAGACTGGCAGCAGGACAGCACCGGGGGGGGGGGGGTTCGGGGAGTGGGTGAGCTCGGTAACAAGACGTACACGGCAGGGTCTCTGAGGCTTCAGCAGCAGCACGGGCGATCAGCTCCAGGTGCTTGGATCCTACAGGCCAGATGTGAATTTCCAGGAGCGAGGAGCTTCGTGGCTGAGCTTCGGTCAAGAGCTCACTTATTCTGCAGGGAGAGCTCCCGGATCGACATTCCCCCGAGCTGCACACAGCGGACCAGGGGTATTAGACATGCAAACGGAGGTGGTGGGGAGGTAGTTGGCATACAAGCCAAGGCCAGCAGCCAGGACGGGGCTGGAGATGAAAATGTGGGAGTTGTCGGCATATAGATGGTATTTAAAGCCCCACTTAAAACTCTTTCATGAAGATACATTTGATGGACTCCTTTTTTCTGACCTTTTTTTCCATGAGCTTCTTGGTATTCAACTGTTCTGTCCTTTCTGAAATAAAATTGAGATGAGATGGGGGGGCTTTTCTAATAGTCTTAATTAGCAAAGTAAACAATTCACGGCCTTTGTCCACACAGAGGACAATGAAACTTTAAACCCTGAATTAAACCATGTAGAAGAATATGCATGAATCTGAAATGCAGTGCAGCTCAGTGAATTATCACAACGTGGCTGCCCCTGTGTAAGCACCGCCCAGCTCACGACCTACGACGTCTTCTACACCTGGAGATGCCCTGACCCTCTTTTAGTCACCTCCCCTGTCTTCTGCCCAAAGTGACCTCTATGCTGACTTCATCCATGATAGTGCAGTTTTGCCTGTTTTTGAACTTCCTTTGAATGGAATCATGGAGTATGCTTTTCTTTCTGTCTGGCTTCTTTTTCTCAACCTGCGATTCATCCATGTTGTTGCGTGTGGTAGGTTCTTTGTCATCGTTATGTAATACTCTGCTGTACGAGTATATCCCACCTAGTTACTAGTTGATTGTACTGTTGATGGTCCTTTGGGTTTTTTCTAGGTTTTGATCACTTTGAACAGTGCCTCTGAGCTCTCTTGTACAAGTCCTTTAGTGTGTTGTACACACACGTCTCTAGGAGTGGGACAGGCTGTGCCTATGTTCAGCTTTAGATGCTGACGCTCTTCTGGAGTGGTTGTGCCGGCTTACACTCTCGCCAAACGTATACGAGAACTCTGGTTGCTCCACATCGTTTTGCCAACACTTGATGCTGTCTGTCTTTTTCACTTTAGCCATTCTGGAGGGGGTGGAATAGTAAATGGTTGCCATTTCCTTTTGCGTCTCCCTGATGACGAAATGAGGGTGAACATCTCTTTTTA
The DNA here is from genome assembly GCF_964194185.1 of Rhinolophus hipposideros. Lineage (NCBI taxonomy): Eukaryota > Metazoa > Chordata > Mammalia > Chiroptera > Rhinolophidae > Rhinolophus > Rhinolophus hipposideros. The sequence continues at coordinate 86,651,508 of NC_138054.1, read as the reverse complement.
CTGGCCGTTTGGATACCTCCTTTTGTTGAGTGTTTGCTCAAGGCTCTGTCCATTTTTTAAAATTAGTATTTCTTCTTCTTTTTGAATTGTGGGAGTTTATATGTGATATGGATTGCAGTCTGGGTCATAGATACTTTCTCCCACTGTGTGGCTTGCCTTTTCGCTCTCTTACTGGAGTCTCTTGATGAGCAGAAATTTCTAATGTGAGTGTAATCCACAGTATTAATCTTTTCCTTGGTGGACAGTGCTGTTTGTGTCCTGTGTAAGAAGAAATCTTTGCCTACCACGAGGTCTTTCTGCTTGGATCTAACATATACCCAAAATTGATTTTTGTGTAGAGTGTGAGTGATGAGTCAAGATTTCTCTTTTATGATGTGAATGTCCTATTGACTCAGCACCATTTATTGACAAGATGATTCTTTCCCCCATGCTCTGCAGTGCTCCCTTTGTCATGAATCAAGTGTCCATATGTGTGGTGTGTTTGATACCCTCGGTTCTGTTCTCTCGATTCATGTATCTATGCTTGTTGACCATCTGAATTACTGTGGCACATGAGTCTTGCTGTATGGGTGTGTGAGCCTCCAACCTCGTTTGGACTGTAACTGGTGAGCTTGCCAGGGGGCCAGGTCAAATGCACTGCTCAGAGGAATGTGAACCGTCGTCTGCAATGGAGAAAGCCAGCTTTCCTGCATGCTCACGGCACGCAGACCCATGCCAAGCACTCTCTATGTATCTTCTCCGTTATTCTCTGTGGTGTTTGTCATCAGAGGATGGATGATATTGGAAAAGATTCCTCAAAGTTAGATGGTCTTGGTTGTTCCTGACCTTTAGCATTTCTATAACACATCTTATAATCACCAATATTCACAATGAAATCCTGATGGAATTTGATTGGGATTTTATTGATTCATGGTCAGCTTGAGGAGAATAGATGTCTTTTCAATACTGACTCTTCTAATGCAGGGGATTGGCAAACGTTTTATAAAGATCTGATAGTAAATGTTTTAGGCTTTGCGGCTCAGACGGTGTCTGCTGTGACTACTCTACCCTACTGTTGTATAATGGAAGCAGCCATAGACAGTATGCAAATGAATGAGTGTGGCCGTGTTCCAATAAAACTTTATTTATAAAAAGAGGCAGTGGGCCAGACTTGACCGTGAGCTGTAATTTGCCGACTCCTGTTCTCATCCATAAACATCTTCTCCAAGTTCTTTCTTCTCTCCTTGCTCTGTGAAATCCAGAAATCTGGGAACCATATTCTGTTATCGTCCACCACACCTTGTAATGCCCTCCTCATGCGTCTGTCCTGCACCATCGTTATTTGCAGTGTTACTGGAGCCTCTGATCAGGTCATAAACCATTTGAGACCAGAGGTGGGGTTTTTCCCCCCACTTCTGTTACCTCCATGGTCTCTGGCAGACATACTGGTGCAGTACGTTGCTTGGATTCAAATCTGATGTTGAAGAGGAAGTGGGAGAGGAGGGGTTTAGAAGCTCGCCCTTACCGCCCTGGGCCCTGGCTTTCTCTGACTTTTCTATAGTGTTTTTGGGGAAAAATCCATGGCTCTGCAACTTAACTGTCTCTTCCTTATGGATCATCATCTTCCCTCCTCTTGTATTCTTCCAGAAAATTTCCAGGTCTATTGGACATACAGAGAAAACCACGTGTGCACTAGATTTGGGGCCCCTCGAGAGCCAGCCGGCACTTGTTCGTAACCCGGCCTCTGTACCAGAGCAGTCCATGAACTCTGGAATGGATGAAAATCCCTCAGTAATAGCTCTTGGGGCACATTACAACTAGAATGGCAACACTTTGCACCTGGCTTCCTCTGGAAGGGTCTGTTTAGCGCTGCTCACTCAGCACCACCTGGCACAGCCTCTTGGACACTCTGTTCTTTGAGGTTTGCTGTGGTCTGACCCTGAGCGGGAAGAAAGAGAACTATGGCTGGACACAGCCTGGGTGAATTTCTCCTGATTTTAGCATTACACGCACAGTCGCTGGTCACCCTGAGGAGACATGACTCAGCAGATCCCAGCCTTGGAGGCTGATAGGACCACTGGGGGCATCTGGGACAGGAGGCCCCATGCAGCCAGAGCTGCTTTTCCATCTTTAGAGTCCGCGACAGGATTGCGATCCAGTCTTCCCAGCTCAGGTCAGACATTGCTCTGCCCTGGAATTTCTTTCTTCTCACTTTCGGTTGTGTTTTTCAAGCTGTGCCATTTCATTTCTCTAGCTTAGTGCTTAGCACATTGGTTATCACATTGGAGTTGCTCAAGGACTTCTATCTCTGTAGTGAGGTTGGTGGGCTGGCCAGGTGGACAGCTCCGAGGACTGAGAACGTGCAGAATGGCAGTAGCTCCCTTTCCTGGGCCTTCCCTGTACCCAAGGCCCACGCCAAGCCCTCCACACGCCATTGGTTATTCTTTGTCCTCCAAAGATGGTGGAAACTAGAAAAGGCCCCTCAAAGGACATCTACATAAATGGGGACTAAGACTTCAAAGATTTAGGACTTTACTACTCAAGCGGCAATAAAAAGCTTTACAAGTAAGTTTCTTTAATGTGACACAATTTAAGTTGGGGAGAGGGTACGAAGGAGACTTCACCTTCAGTAATGTTTTCTCTTATTAAACAAATCTGAAGGAAACATGACAAAGTGATCATTGATAAATTCTGGGTGATATTATATTCTGTTTTTTTTTAAAAAACAACTTTATTGAGGTTTAATTCATGTACCATACAATGCACTCCTTAAAGTGTCCAATTCAAGGATTTTTAGTAAATGCACAAGTTTGTGCAGTCAGCACCAAAGTCACTATCAGGACATTTCCATCACCTCTCAAAAACCGCACACTTTTGATATCACTCCCCTCTTCACCCACCAGCCCCAGGCAATCAATACTCTGCTTTCTCTCTCCATATATTTATATATTCTGGACATTTCATATCAATACAGTGATACAGTGTGGTCCTTTGTGTCCGACTTTTGTCATTTCTCATAATGTTTTCAGGGTTCATCCATGTTATTGCATGTGTCAGGGTATCATTTCTTTCTTTTCTTAATTGGGGAAGGGGAACAGGACTTTATTAGGGAACAGTGTGTACTTCCAGGCCTTTTTTCCAAGTCAAGTTGTTGTCCTTTTAGTCTTAGTTGTGGAGGGCGCAGCTCAGCTCCAGATCCAGTTGCCGTTTCTAGTTGCAGGGGGCACAGCCCTCCATCCCTTGTGGGACTTGAAGAATCGAACTGGCAACCTTGTGGTTGAGAGGACGCACTCCAACCAACTGAGTCATCCGGGAGGCAGCTCAGCTCAAGGTGCCGTGTTCAATCTTAGTTGCATGGGGTGCAGCCCACCATCCCTTGCGGGACTCAAGGACTTGAACTGGCAACCTTGTGGTTGAGAGCCCACTGGCCCATGTGGGAATCGAACCGGCAGCCTTCAGAGTTAGGAGCATGGAGCTCTAACCAACCGCCTGAGCCACTGGGCCGGCCCCATCATTTCTTTTTATGGCCAGTATAGTTCTTTATACTTTTCTGGGGTTAAGAACATGTTCTAACCTGGCAAGATAATCTATTGTGACTATGTTGAAAGAACGTTCTGATCTGTGAGAGCTAAATAAAGCAGGGAAGGGGGTTGGCAAGTGCACGGGATTGGGTTCAATTGTAGTCAAGGAAGGTCTCGGTGCAGAGGAGACATTTGGGCGAGGATCTGAAAGAGGCGTGAGTACCTGACAAAAGACGCTCCAGACGGAGGGGATGGCAGGTGTAAAAGCCATGCGATGGGAGCGTGGCTGTCTAGTTCAAGGAACATCAGGGTGGGCCATGAGCAGGCCGGCAGCAGGAGGATGTGAGGTTGGAAGGGTGTTGGGGAGGTCATGGAGGTCCCTGAGGATATCGTTGACTGTTGAAGGAATTGGCTTGTCTTCTGGGGGAGAGGGGAAGCCATGAGAAAGCTCTGAAAAGGGGCGACTTTACTGACAACAGGTTCATGGCCCCCTCTGGCTGTGGTCTTGATAATGGACCCTAAGGACTGAGGGGCACAGGGAGGAAGTCCAATGTGGGAAAAGGGAGTGTGACCGTGACTTGATTCTTGCACAGGGAGATGTGACGGCACTCAGGGTGTATTTTGAAAGTAGTGCTCACAGGATTTGCTGATGGATTGAATGTTGGGGTGTGAGAACAATGGAAGAGGCAATGCTGACCCTGAGGGTCTCCCCACAGTGGCCAGTAGCATAGAGTGACCATTGATGAGATGCTAGAAGGGCAGGTATGGGGTGATGGGGGAAAGAGCAGTGATTTGATTTTGATAATGTTCTCTTTCAACCTTCAAGTTTTTATTTTATTGAGTTTACTTCTGACCCAATGTCTATACATTGTTAAAACTGCTAGGTGTGGTCTCCACTTATATGCGATCCGACAATTAAGTTCGCGAACTTGTTACAATGATGTTGCTAACCTTTTTTGATATCAGAGGGATTATTCATTATGAATTTGTACCAACTGGACAAACAGTTAACCAACATTACTATTTGGAAGTGCTGAAAAGGCTGCGTGAAAAAGTTAGATGACCTGAACTTTTCGCCCACATTTCACGGCTCTTGTATCACGACAATGCACCAGCTCACAGGGCACTGTCTGTGAGGTAGTTTTTAGCCAGTAAACAAATAACTGTATTGGAACATCCTCCCTATGAATCTGATCTGGTCCCCAATGACTTCTTTCTTGACCTGAAGATAAAGGAAATATTGAAAGGAAGACATTTTGATGACATCAGGACATCAAGGGTAATACGGTGACAGCTCTGATGGCCATTCCACAAAAAGAGTTTCCAAAGTGGCTTTGAAGGGTGGACTGGGCCCTGGCGTTGGTGCATAGCTTCCCAAGGGGAGTACTTAGAGGGTGACCTTAGTGATATTCAGCAGTGAGGTATGTAGCACTTTTGCTAGGATGAGTTTGTGAACTTAATTGTTCTCCCAGGAAGCTATCACCAGTTCCTTCCCAAACTGGGTTAGTGGCCTGCTGGCTCTGACAGTGCCCATGCTTCCCCTATGGCTTTGACCTTATGGTGTTGTTATTGCACTGTTGGGCAGGCCAGGTACGACCCTGTGCCCTGTGCTGGCGGGGACCACCAATGAATGCCGCACATCCTTACTGGGAGCACAGGAGAAGCTCACGTGGGCATTGCTGCTGATGTGACATGAAGCTACTTCCCTTTCTCACACCGAAGTCTCTTGTTCAATGTTGAGGACAAGAATGCCACAATGTACAATCCCCCGTTGTGTTTCTGGGTCTCCCACTAACTTTTTCTACATGTTCCCAGCCTTTTCACAGTTGGGGGAAGGCATGCACATGCAGGAAGTGACATTGGTACCGATTAAAGGGGAACTGACAGCTCCCTGCTATTAATGAGTAAAAATAACCAGGCCCTGAAAATGAGAGAGGAAGATTTATCTTTGTTTTAAGAGTTAAAAATCTCCTGGGAACTTCAGTGCATAACTGAAATAAATGGCTGTAAATTTTCCCGAGCACAAATCAGTATTTTAAGGTGATGAAAGGCTGGCTAGATTGACAGATTATATTTAACATTGAGGTGACACGTGAAATAGCGTCGTCCTCATTTGCTATTTTTCCAAGTTAGGGTTTCAAAGGGAATAGCTAGGGAGACAAGAAACATTTATCATCTAAGTTTTTCGTTCCCTTTCAAAGGTTAATATTGCTGTTGTGCTTTAAAGTAAAACCCTTCCAAAAATATATCTTAAATATACATTTGTTTTAAAGAGGCTAAAAGTAAAATCCATGTCACTTAACCCTTTATTTTTCACAAAACCCTCTTGCAGGGTTCTGTCATTGTAGCATGACAGCTATGCTGATAAAGAGATGTCATGTTTTCAGTGTCTTCAAGCTGCATTCTTTCTTCTCTATGTGACCCAATTTCCCTGGTCCATAAGGCCCTTTCAGAAGCCTTATAAGATCAAATAATACTGCAGTCTTGGGTTTTGTTAATAGAAGTATAACGTCAAGGTAAACATGCTAATAGACCCACAGGCAGGTCAGGCCACCTTCCTTGGAAGCAAATTAGTCCCAGTCCCAGTGCCATTGGAGAAGAAGGACTCCCAGGAATTGGACGTACACACCTACGTCCACATTGGACCTAGCTAGAGGTGGGTCTTAGAACCTTTCTGTATGAGACACCGCTGAGCATGATGGGGCATTGCAGAGAAGCCCTAAATGGGGCCTGGGAGCTGTTTTCAGACACCAGAAAGGTTTCAAGCAGAGAGAGATCATTTGTTCTGTGTATCACATCAGAAGGCTGGGCTAGAACAGCTGGGAACAAAAGCAGGGCTGGTGGTGGTGGTGGTGGTGGTGAAGAGCTTGGTCTTTGCATCAGACAGACTATGTCCAGATCCAGACTTCACTGTTTCATTCAGCAGCTCTTGGTTGAGGGTCTGCTTTGAGGCAGGCACTTTTCTAGGCATGGGGGAATAGAATGGATGCAGGACAGAGAAGGGCCCTTCTTAGTGGGGAAGCCAAGAAAAAAACAATCCATATTCAGATACTGAGAAGGTTACACAGTAAATAAAACGGGACGATTGAGAGAAAACTGGATGTGTGGGGGTGGAAGAGACCACTGTGTACAGGGTGCTCAGAGGCTGCTCTACAAGGACCATCGTTTAGGCCAAGAACTGAACAAGACAGGGAGACAGTTGCAGAAAGACCTGGGGGAGGGCAGGCAGCAAGGGGCAGAGTGAGTGCAAAGACGCCACGGTGGGAACCCTCCTGGTGTCCTCGGATCTCAGACTCTTCACCTAGAGCTGAGGTGCACACACCGGTTGGAACCAGAAGGCATGTTCCTGTGGGACTGAGGTTTCATTGCTCAGGCCACAGGGTGGGTAGGGGGAAGATTGGTTTTCTGCAAAATAGCAGCTGGAGGCTCTAAATTCCTGGAGCACCTGAGCTTCCTCTGAAAGGGCTTTCCCGTGTTGTTAACCAACGTGGCTGGAGACCCGGCGGTGTTACTTCCTTGCGCTGGATCCTGCCAGGGTCACCCACGATGATGATGGCTAAGGTGACAACGATCACAGTTTACTCTGTGGACGGCTCCACACCTGACTCTGGGTGTGCCATCTCCTCAAATCCTTGGGCACTGGAAAGTAATTCTCTTCCCCTCTTGTTCTGATGACACTAAGGCTTGGAGAGGGCAAGTGACTTGCCCAAGGTCACACAGCATCAGTAACTTCTTCTAGAACCATGCTTGTTGTTAGTTCTCTGGACTGCAAATCAGGAGGAAATGAGTTTGAAGTAGTTTAGAGACACACTGTGTCCAGGACACCAATGTCTGTATTATGTGTGACCAACATAGCAAAAGAATGGGAAAACGATTCTTGTCCTGAATAAAATACTCAAGCAACAATTTCCATGGTGGTAATGGTCGGGATATATGTGGTCATGTGTTTTGGGGGGCAGTTGACTTCCCAAGTAGGAGAATATTGTGATCTTTAGTTTTTGAATGAATAGATGCCTTGCGGGAAAAAAACAAAAAAACAAAAAACAAGAACAAAACAACAACAAAAAATGCCATTTGAGGCAATCTTTATTTTATTTGTTTATTTTTTTCTGATATCTGATTTTGCGCAAAGAGCCCTAGTAGGGGATAGATTCTAAGCCTTTTTCTGCCCCCAAACTAGCTATGTGACAGTAGACACTTCTCCTGGGAATTGGTTCTCTGGATTATAAAGTAGGTCTGGGCCGGATGATGACCACGGTCAGCTCCACTTCAGTGCTGCTCTCTAATTCTAATTAAGGGGACCCAGGAGTGGCACCTGCTGGGCACCTGCCCACGTTTCACCTTGAACATCATTGTCTCGATCCAATCCAGTTAAAAGCTCGGGCTGCAGACATACCCTGTGCCTTCATTTAGGAGTACCATTGATACCCGCCGTGCAGGCATTCTTTTTCTTCATGGCTGCATTCTGGCTTCCAAGGAAGAGATAGATTGTCCGGGAGGCTCGGAGCCTGCAGCCATCCATCACTGAGACACCTTCTTTATGGGCAGGATGACTTTGGTGACACTCGCGTCAATGTCAGCCCTGGGCTTTGGTGCCTGATGTCTGAGGCACTTGGAGCAGCTGCTAAAGATCTCCTTGTGGTTAATAACAGAATCTTATTAATGAGATGAAACACGTGGGCCAGTTTTGGGGGAAACTGGGGAGTCCGGCCATAGGAGGGTTGGCATAGGTAAGAGACGGGGGCTGGGAAGCATCTGGTGTTTTCTGGGAGACTAGCCAATACGCAGAAGAGAGGATTAAACCAACGGATAACATTTATTAAGCACTTGCCATAACTAGACCCTGTGCTAAATGCTTTGCACGGACTGTTTTCATTCAATTCTCTTGGCAACCCTCAGAATTAGGTATTATTGTTATGTCTGTTTGACAGATGGCAAAGCTGAGGCACTGAGTGCGCCACTTTCAAGGTCACAATCTTAGTGGGGTGGAGTGAAAGTTTGAACTTAGGCAATTCAATGTTGGGGTCTAATTGTTAACCATTATCGTCTGCTTTCCTGCTTCGTCTCTCCATCCCCGTGCATTATATCTCCACACTCGTTGCCCTGTGACTTTGCTATGTATCCCAGTAGAGTACAGGGAATATCCTCCCTCCTCCCGCCGCACCATTTGACGTTGGACTTGGCCATGAGTCTTGATTTGGCCAATGAAATATTAGTGGGTGTGATACAAGCAGGGGCTTTAAATGTGCGGGTATGGTTTAGCTTGGCTTCTTCCCTTCCCACCATCTGCCGTAATGAGGACATGCCTGGGAAGCTGCTTCTCTGTGCATTCGACCTGAACCCAATCTGTAGCCTGAAGCTAAATTGAGCCACGAGTGAGAAACGAATGCGTCTCGTGAGTCACTGGGTTTGGGCTTGTTACACAGTGTGATCATGGCCGTAGCTGATGGATACAGCGGGATCTGCTAAATCACTTTTGTTTTTCTCTCTTCCCTTTCTCTTCAATTAAGCACCTACTATGTGACGGGTGTGGTGTGAAGATTGGGGAAATCAGATACAGTCCCTGCCCTCACAGATCTCAGTCTTTGGGCAGAGTTTGTTGATAGCTGGATGAACTAAAGTGCTACACTTGAAACACAAGCAAAGCACGGGAGTCATTGACTCAGCCTGGGAGTTTGGAGAAGGTTTTAACCTAGGTGATAACATTTCGCCTGGGTTTTGCGGGATGCATAGGAGTTTGCCAGAAATGTATTCTAGAGGACAGGAAGTGCTTTCTTTAATAGTATCTGCATCCCTGGGGTCTGGTACATGACAGCCACCCAGTTGTGGGTTGAAAGGAAAAAATCCTCATGGTCTTTAGGAAGGTCTGGATTGACCCTCTCAGGTAGCCAAGGGAACTCCCTCAGATATGTTGGAAGGCCTTGTAGGACTTGAGCTCTATCCCTTTGGTGTCTTTTCCCTCTGCAAAGCCTTTTTTATTTGTTTGCACTTGAGTGAAGCAAGCAGCAGCCCCTGAAGGTTTCCAGTAAAATCCTGTGGTCAGAACATCTGTGTACAGGGGCCCTTGGTTTTCTCCTGATTAAATAATGATGGACCATTCATCTCTGTTCATGCTACAAAGATTCAATTTTGCCAGTTAATGTTGGTGAATTGCAAAATCAAAGGAAATGATAGTTTCCACAAAATAAAAGCAGTCACCATATTTTTCTTACACGACCATAATGGTCCAAGTACATGGCTACGATTGGGTTTTGTAAGCTGTAAACATAAATTAGTAATTCTCCCTCCAAGTACCAGTGCAGCTTCCCTGACACGTTTTAATTGCCGTACTTTGTGGTGCAGGAAAACCTGGCAGGGTGTGACTGCAGCAAATTGCTTCTTTGGGAATTGCCAATGTTTTTCATCCAGAGGGGCGTGTGTATGTGTGCATACACAGACACCTGTCTCTTTCTTGAAATGTGCTGGGTTGAGGCTTAGCATTGCAGTCTCGGGGAAGCTTAAATCAGAAGCAGTCATGCGCTACGCAGCGCCCTGACTTCCCCATTATCCAGACTAATGAGAGAAGATCAAGGGCGTGGATAATCGAAAACATGGACAGTCCCCAGTGATTGTCATTTGTGTGTGTGGATATGGCCCCTGGCATGTTGATGTTAATTATTATGTGTGGCTTAGACCGAGCTATTTCAGAACGCCAAATCAGGGTGCAAACATCTCACGATTGAATGTTCTGATTGGCCAATGGATTTATATGAAATATCTTACAAAGGTATGTACAGTTCAAGTTTTACATTTAACAACTCGTCTATAGAAGAAGGAATAAGATCGTTAGCTAGCTGATCTTCATTTACATGGACCAGGCACCATTCCCAGCTCTTTAAACATATGAACTGAATGAGTTCTTATATTATCCCCATGACGTAGGCACATTTATGTCTCCATTTTATAAATAAGGAAATGGAAGCACCAAGTGAACAAGTCACTGGCCACACTAACAGAGCTAGTAGATAGGAGAGTCAGAATTCAAACCCAGGAAGCCTGGCTGCAGGGCCTGAGCTCTTCATCACACAGCCCTCAGCCTATTTTCCCCGCATGTCATCTTACACCACCAGGGTACTTTGTCAAACTAAGAAACCAGCACTGGTATATTACTCTTAAGTAACCTCAGGCTTTATTCAGATTGCACCAGTTTTGCCATCTACGGGGACCCCACATAGCATTTTTTTCCCCATTAAAAAAAAATCCATTGAATCTGGCAATGTCTGGTATGTACTAAGTGCTCGCTCATTCATTTTGTCAATGTTCACTGAACCGTTGCTTTGGGCCGGGCGCAGTTCCAGCACTGGGGGCACAGCCGTCGACAGAACAAACCCAAATCCTACCCTCCCAGAGCTGACATGTAGCAGTTTGTTGAATGACCCTTTTAGTGATGAGAATAATGGCTAATTACTCATGGAGTGCTGGCTGGGTGGCAGGCTCATTTGATGGATGTTATTACCCGGTGAAGTGACTGACATTCAGAAAGGTTGAGTGCCTTTCCTAAAGTCATTTACCTGGTTGGTGGCAGACGAGGCCTTCTTTCCCAGGTCTTGCTAAGGCTGGTCCATAACCACTGTTTGACGATAAATGAATGGACGAATCCTTACAGAAAGTCGTGTGAGGCCAGAGTTGTATTGGATACCAAAAGGCAGCTAATCTGTAGTCAAAAGAAGGAAAACAATATTACCAGGAATATCCATCCCCTTTTTTTGTATAAAAGGAAATAGATTGTACCCATCCTCTTCAATAACTAGGCATTTCTCCCTGGTGACTAGGACAGAGTAGATGAGCATAAGATAAGAAACGGCAGTGAATTATCGCTAGACCCACAGGAGCAAAAGTAACTATTACTTTTGCAATTATTGTGTGTGTGGGTGGGGGGAGCCACCACCTCAAGACTTCACTCCTGAAGGAAGTTTCCAGAAAGGGTTGCCGAGAAAGGGTGATGAGAAAGAAGCCTGCAACTCAGCTGATGGCAAGGTATTACTTATAAATCGAATGTCAATTGTGATTTTGCCAAAGCCCACGCAATTCCTATGTGTAGCATCAGTGAACAAGGTGCTGCACAGTGCTGGGGGAATCTGCCAGGAGAACACGTTCTCTCTCTCCAGCCTCCTCTCCAGGCATGCCAGACTCTCACTGACCTGTCCAGATGTGTACTTTCATGTGCCTGTGACTTTTGCTTACTGTTTCCCTCTGTTTTTCCTTTTGAGATCGATTCTATCCTTTAAGACCCGATGTGGGAAGGAGTTACTTTCACTGCCCTCCCATTCTATTCAGTCTTTGAGCAAGATTCAGCCTTTCTCCTTGGGTTGTGTTGACTCGCCTATCTCCTCTGAGACCAGAGCACCTTGAAGAGGGAAGGTGGGTCTGGCTCATTAATCTTGTCCCAAAGCCTAGCCCAGGGCTGCCCTCAGCAAATATTCAACGAATGTTTTTCCTTTGAGATGAAGTGGAATTGAATTAGTATAATAACGGTCTTTTAGGACGTTTATATGTGAAGTATTTTACGGATATTCTGTTATTTAATCCTCCCAACAAGCTGAATGATTTTAATTCTCATTTCCTAATGCAGAAAGTGAGGCTTAAAGGGTGCAAGAGACATGCATGAGGTGCCAGAGAGAGGAAGGATGGAAACTGGGATTAAAACCCAGGCAGCCTGGAAGCAGAGCCCGTGCTCTTAATGGCTGCTTTCTGCTGCCACCTTGCTGCTCACGAGAACTTGGAGGACTTTGTCCTCGCGCCTGACCTTTGGGACGTTACGTTTCTTACAGAGAGAACCAGTGCTGGTCTCTAAGCCCCAAACAAATGTGGAGTTGCACCCTGAATTAAGAAAGCCCAAGATGGAAATATCAGAGCCCCAGTTTCCTCATCTCCTTTTCTAATAGTATTTACATATCAGATAGAATCTATCAAAAAGAATCAATGGCAACTTTACAATTTAAAAATATTGTAACTAAAATTAATGCAACAGATGGGTTAGACAGCTGAAGATAGTGAATGACCTGGAAGGCTAATAGAAAAAAACATATGTAGTGCTTGGTATGTGATTGGACTTGATAAAATGTTAGCAGAAATTCTTAATGGGGGATAATTTGGGTTCAATTTGCCAAATGAGTTGTTGCAGATTCTTCACGGGCTTCCTCTGAAGTATCGATTAATATGAACTTCATTTATACCCTAAAGGCCTGAAATGCATCCCTCTGATAGTAAGTGAAATTCAGAGGAAAATCTGCATGGTCAACCACTACCACATAGGGAAGACGGGGCTCTTTCCTACCTGTTCACAAACGATTTCAAACATCTCGGTTTTTGAACGTTTCAGAACTCGAACGGTCTTCTGGAACGGATTATATTCGAAAACTGAGGTACCACTGAATTGAAATCGGGGTCCACCGAAGAAGAGCGTCCCTGATAAACACTCAGATTTCCAGTTAGTGTCCTGGAATGGCTATATTTTAGGATTTAGAGTAAATTGAAAACTAGAGCAACCCTCAGAAAAGTCCAGATTCCAATTCCTCAGTTGTCAACCGGATTCAGGTGATTTGCCTCTACTTTACCTCAAAGCAAAACAAATCCTTTGTGAAGGAAGATATAATTCACCAGAGCCTCAAGTTACCTTCACACTGTTTTGTACACAATCTCTTGCATTCAGTAAAAAAAAATCCAGGCATATTAGGAAACAGGACCAAATAACCAAAAATCAAGACAAAGACTTGGAGTTATTTAGATATGGACTTTAAAATAACTGGGATTAATATGCCCGATAAAGTAAAAGATGGAGAATTTTTCAGAGAACTATCATATATTAAAATCATGACAATTTTTGACCTGAAGAATCTGTTAACTGAAATTAACTCAGCGTATGAGTTTAACAACAGATTAGACACCGTAGACAAGAGGATTAGTGACCTGAAAGATAATATGCAGACTGAAGCATAAAGGGAAAAACTGATGGAAAATAGAGAAAAGTATACAAACTCCCAAAAGAAAGCTCGTGTCATTTTGTTAGTATAAGACAAAGTTGACCTTAAGACAAAAGACATTACAAGATACAAGGAGAAATATTTCATTATGATAGCAAAGACAGTTTCAATCCACTGGAAAGATAAAAAATCAGAAAGATATAAATAAAAAAGTTCACATGTACCTATAACATCGCCCCATAATACACGTAGCAATAAATGATCAAACTAAGAGAATATTTGCAATCACAGTAAGTGGGAGTTCTTAACCGTGCCTCAGGATTATTATTGTTTTAAACATTTGCCTTCAGTGGTGGTCTGTGTGTGTGTGAGAGAGAGAGAGAGAGAGAGAAATTGATTTTTATGGACCCAGTGGGTGTTTAGGCTGCGACATCAGGAATCAGAATGCTGGTTCTGACAAGGGCCACCTGAGTGGGGGAAGGAAGTGATGGTTCTGGTGCTTGCTCTGGGCCCCTCCCCATCTCTGCTGGGGCCCCCATGCCTGACTTCCGAGGAAGCGCAGTGACAGGTCTTGGGTGTTCCACAGATGGCCTCTGTCCAGCAGCAAGAGGGGCCAGATGGAATCAGAAGCCAACTTGGGCTCCTGAGTCCTCAGGGAGAGTCACTCAGACAGATGAAACTCTCCTATTTTTAAATAAATCCAGAGTTAGCCTTTCTGTATTCTTTCCCTCGTCAGCAATTTCTGGTGCTTTTTCTATCAAGAAGAGCATTCTTTTGGCTAACCTGAATCCCTCACGTCATGATTTAAGTACCTTTAGTCTGCTTACCACAGTCTTACGGGTACAAGAGAAGAAACCTCACAGAACTGACTTTGAAAACAAGGCTTTTATTTCCTCAACCATAACACACACCATGAAGAGTCCAGATTCTGGAGTCAGTCGTCCTGGGTTCGAAAATAGGATGCTCCTTGTCATTAGCTGTGTGACCTTGGACAAATTACTTCACCTTTTCCTAATCTGTAAAATGGGGATAAAAGGAGCAGCTCTGAGGATTAGGAGAGCTCATGAGCATACAGGTCTACACACAGAGTAATCAGTGGTAATAATCATGCTTACACTTACTGTAGAAAATTCCAGTTGCCTTGCCTCCCCTCTAGTACCGGGGATAATTCCTGGCATCTAGTTGCGGCTTCCTAAACAGCTGTTGAACCAATATGCCAAGAGGACCTCTGCCTCCGTGCCCCATAGCACATGCCAAAGATCCTAACTGGCTGAGGTTTTGTATTCCTGAAGGGAATGTAACACTTTCTTCATCTGTCTCAATCCATAACCCTAGTTGCTAGAGCTGTAACTGGTCCTACTACAGATGTCTTACATTTTAAAATTAGGCAGGGTATTAGTTTCCTGGGGCTTCAAATTACCACAAACCTGGTGGCTGAAAATGAGAGAACTTTATTCTCTCCCAGTTCTGGAGGCCAGAAGTTCAACGCCAAGGTGTTGACAAGGCCAAGCTCGCTTCTATGGGCTCCAGGGCAGAACCTTTTCCTGCCTCTTCCAGCTCCTGGTGGTTCCAGGGATTTCTGGGCTTATGGCTGCCTCGCTGGGCCTCTGTCTCCATGGTTACATGGCCTCCTCTGCTGTGTGTGTGTGTGTGTGTGTGTGTGTGTGTGTCAAGAATCCCTCTGCCCATCCCTTACAAGGACGCTCACGATGGCATTTATCACTTGTATACGTGACCCAGGATAATCTGCCCTATCTCAAGATCCTTAACTTTGATCGCACATGCAAAAACTGTTTTCCCATATAAGATAATGTTCACGGTTCCAGGGATTAAGAACTAATTTCTTTGGTTGGCTCTTATTCAGCTATGACAGGTAGGGAATGAAAAGAGCAAAGGACTGTGGGAATATCAGGTGATTGAAAGCCAGCCTCCTTGGGGAGAGAGGGCACTTGGAACATTTTGTGCAAGGTGGAACCTTCCTGCACTGAAATCCAGGGTTGGCCTCTCGACCCTTCCTCCCCAAGCCTCTATAGCCTTTGACATCATGGAATAGTTCTTTCTGGAAACAATCTCTTTCTTGTGCTCACAGTCTCCTGATTTCCCTTTTTCATCTCTGGAAGCTTCTTCTCAGAAGCTCTGCTGGCTCTTGTTTGTGAGGCTGCCATTTTCGGAATCGCAGGTGTGGCCCTAGGCTTCATGCCATTTCGCAGATGGGAAAATCGAGGCTCAGAGAGCTAAGTGACTTGCCCAAGGTCACTCAAGTAGCAAGAGGCAAAAATCTTGATTGGACTCGATGTGTGTGACTCAAGTGTCCCAGCTCCTTTGTGACATGTGAGCTTCCTCTGTGGTTTAATGTGTCACAGCACCTAGCACGAACTAGGTGCTCAATAAACATTCCAGTAAATGCTGAGTCAGACAAAATGCAAACCCAGGGCTTCTGGACCTAATCTTGTATTCGTCCCTGTCAACATTTTAGCAAAGACATGAATTTTTTTTTCCAGAGGGAGTAGCTGTCCCAGAAATTACAGTTCCTCTCAAGATTTTCATTCAGCAGCTCTGATTTTCATGTTCCGGGACCACGCTTAATTATTGCAGAACATCTGCCAGCACAAAGTGACGTTTTGTTCCTGAGTCGTTCCCAAGAACGCCCAGTGTGCTCTCAAACTGGGAGACACTTCTGCAGGGGCCCCGGGCCAGTAGAAGTACCTCCTGCTTAAGTGGCAGTGGGAGATTCAAGGTCGACTGGCTTTGAAAATGATCGCTAATTAGATCACTCAGGGCTTAATAAAAAGCTAAGTCTTTTGAGCATCAGGCAGTGGTCCTTATCAAACATTTAATAACCTCTGCATGGCTTGTCACGAGCATCTCTGAGGAGGCATTTGTGGGGGGGGAGTTTTTCCCCATGCTTTTATGTGGGGCCCCACAATGATGTTTGTTAACAGCTCACACATACCCAGCCCTTTCCCCCTGCCCGGCAGTGTTCTAAGCGCTCCTTGAACTGTATGGTATTCCGCCTTCACAGAGTCCTACAAGGTGTGGACTGTTACCACCCCCATTTTACAGGGAAAATGTAGACTGGAAGGAAGTAGTTAGTGTGTTCGGGTTGGGTTATTGGTGCTAGTAAAGATGCAGTGCACAAAGGTGGGGGCAGGATGAAAGAGTCCACATGGGACAGAGCAGTGCTGTGGGTCCGTGCCAGTGGGAGGCAGTATAAGCCCCAGGCCTGAGCGGGTCAGGGCAGAGGGCTGTCGGAACCTGGAGAGGGCCGCCTGGAGATGGCTGGACCAGCCCACTGCCACCCGCAGGAGAAGGCAGAGGAATGAACAGCCCGGCCTCCCCCACCTCTCATTCTCTGCCCTCCTGATGTGCTTCCCCTTGGCCAAGCCCACCGAGCAGCCATAGGACAAGGGGGTCCTCTGATGCGGTTGGCACAGGGCTGCCTCTTGGCTGTGTCGGAGTGATCCTGTCTTTCCAGGACTGTGTGTTCAATGGATGGGGGAAGGAGTGAATGGCCTTTCCAAGAGACGTGATCGTGTCGTAGTTCTCCGGAAATTACAGAAAGGCAGGGAGAACAGAATGCTGCTGGTCTTATTGGGAAGTGACCTCGCCTGGGGTCCATAGGATTTCTCCCTTAGTTTCAGCTCTTTGTGCCAACACCCAGCCCTGTATGAATCTTCATAGTTAGAATTAGCAGGCAATGAAACAGCTTTGTCAGGTGGAGAGGAGGGAATATGATGACATGGACAGAGCATGGCTTTGGGGGTCAGCCCCATTTGAGTGTGCAGCCTGGCTCCAGGAGAGGCAGGATGGCATAACGGTTAGGGCGTGGAACCTGAAGCTGGGCTGCTTGGGTTCAATTCTTGGGTCTACAACTTCAGAGCTGTGTGCCTTGACTTCTCCATCTGTGAAATGGGGATAATGGTATATGAGGATGAGATGAGCTACTGTATACAAAGCACTTTGGACCATGCGAGCACAGAGTTGGGTGACCACACTTCCTGGTGAGCTCAGAACAACCCTAATGTATGCTTGTTGTCCTGGCATAATTATTGTATTAATTATGTAATTGATAATAATTATTATTATTAACCCTTCATTCTCAAAGGTGTTCTGACTTGGAAATAACTCATATGGTTTTATGCACAGGAGGATGTTATTCATGTTGAATGCTCGGCCAAGCTACTTAATTGCTCCGAGGCTTGGCTCAGAAATGGGGATAACAATAACGCTCTCTTCGTTGGCTGGTTCGGGGGCGATGGGTGATGCAGAGTGGCGGGTGCAGGGTGCGCCTCAATTATCGCGATGCTGTTGGTGGTTCTTCAGGCTCTGAGTCCAGGCGAAAGGAGGCACCTGGATGATCCCGTTTCTCTTTTTTTTTAAAAGTGTGGCCTATTTTTTTCTTATCTGCAGTAATCTACTTCTCTTTCTCTTTCTTTTTTTAAAATTTAATTGGGGAATGTTGGGGAACAGTGTGTTTCTTCAGGGCCCATCAGCTCCAAGTCGCTGTCCTTCAATCTAGTTGTGGAGGGCGCAGCTCAGTCTCCATTTTCAATCTTAGTTGCAGGGGGCGCAGCCCACCATCCCATGTGGGAATTGAACCGGCAACCTTGTTGTTGAGAGCTCGCGCTCTAACCAACTGAGCCATCGGGCCGCCCTCCGCTACTATTTCTGGATTCAAAAAGATCTCTACCGTGAGCGCAGCAGGAGAAACTGGATGCCCAAAGCCCTCAGACCTGGGGAGAGGAAGGGGTGGCCCCCAGCCCTGGTGCCCTGGTGCCGCCTCACCTCGGGTGCCTCCGCCATTTATTCCCAGTAGGGCAGTGTTGCGATGGTTTCCAGGGAAACTTTGAACCAGGTCAGGCCCATTTGCTATAGTCAAGGGTGGTGTCTTAACCCAGATTCCTGCAGGCCTGTGGGAGCTGCTGATTGTTTGAGGACTGTTTGATGTGTAATCTTCTTCCTTCCAGAACCTTCTTATTTGAATGGGAGAAATGGTTTCAGGGCTCCTTAGAGCCGCTGCCTTTTATTTATTTTTTTCCCTTTTTTTCTGAGCTGGTTTCTTGTGCTCCAAATACCTTGGACTGGGCCTTTCAGTGGAAAGACAGAGAACAAACAGCAGCAAGCTGGGGCAATGTCTTCAGGGAACAGATAAACCCCTCAGATCCATTTCGGGGGCAGAACCTTCAGCTCTAAGCACTTTATTTGATAACGTCAGTCTCTGTGCCACAGTGCAGAGACGACATCTCGCTTTTATTACTTTAATCATGACCCTGAAACATCTCTACACTAGATCATTATGGAAAGCTCCCCATGTTGCAAGGCCCCCGGCTAACCTGTACACACAGACCAAATATCAGTAGTGACAGCTGGAATGCAACGATGCTGTGTGACTTTGGGGATGTCTCTTTCCCTCTCTGGACCTCTACTTCATCTTTAAAATAAGGGGTTTGAACCAAAATGATCTTGACTTCCCTTCTAATCATATAATTCTTTTATTTCTAAGGTAGAGATAAATTTTTAGCTCAACATAAAAAGTCTTCCAACAGCCAAAATTGCCAACAATCAGTAGAGCAGGCTGCCTCGGGAGTAGTGAGAAGCCCATGATTGTAGGCATTCAAGCAGAGGCTACAGAAAAGTCTGTGGGGGATGCTAGAGAAAGGCTTCCTGACTTCGATGGGCCATTGGCCTGGGAGGCTCAGAGCTGTCGTGATTCTCCCTGTTCCTCTCTCCCCCTCAAGTGTTGGAGGTAGGTTTAGGGTTCATTCACTCAAGGAGGAGTTTGGATACTCCTAAGGGCCTGGGATGGTCTAAAGTGACATTTAGCGCTTAGAATCTAGAGAGAGTCTTTGGCCGATGGAGTGCTTAATGCCATAAAAATCAAAGCTTGCTTCCAGGACAAGCCTGACAATGGGAGAGAGAGTTTTGCAAACAGTTTGGCAAAGATTTTAGAAAGGGTCTCAGGATGACCTTTCTGTATGCTTACATGTCCAAATTTTATTTTCACTACAAAACCGAAACGACAGTTTGTCTGAATAGAGAATTTCCGATTCAATATAACTTGTCTTCAGAAACGGACCCTTTTCCTTCCAGCGTTTGTCGTAGCCAATGGCATGATCTCAGTTGGATTTTCATTGATATGTTGGTGATCCATTTTTTTTTTCTTTTCTGGAAGCCTTTAGGGTTTTCTCTGTTTTGTCCTGAAAGTTCACTGTTGTATTTCTAAATGTGGGTCTGGTTTCATGAACCTGGTGGCTCTTGGACTCTGAAGAGTCATTTCTTCCCGTCTCTTACTTTCCCCTCTTACATTCTAATTGTTCTCTCCTAAATTTCCTGTTAGAACTGTGCTGACCAATAGACACACGTGACTATTCAGCATGTGAGGTATGGCTGGTCTGAATTGAGATGTGTTTTAAGTATAAAATGCACTCCAGATTTCTTAGACTTATTTAAGAAAAGAATAAAAAATATCTCAATTTTTTTATATTGATCACACTTGAATGGTAATATTTTTTATATAACATGTTAAAATATATTATCAAATTAATTTAATTCACTTCTTTTTACTTTACAAGTAGCTACTAGAAAACGTAAAATTACAATGTGTCTTGCATTATATTTTCATTGGACCGAGACACCTCTTGGAACCTCTAGGATTTTCCCTTGCATATCTTTTTTTTTTTTTTTTAGTTAAAGTTTATTAGGGTGACAATGGTTAGTAAAGTTACATAGGTGTACAATTCTATATATATGACATTGTGTGTTCATCATCCAAATTCCTTTGCATGGCTTTAACTTGTCTCTTAAACTTTCTATAACTTTAATGTCTTTCTCTCTGAAAAGCACTTATCACTGTCATAAATTATCTTAGTAACTCTGATATTTCAGGACCTCTAAGAAGACCTTTAAAATGTTTTTTTTGCGGGGGGACTTCCTGAGCTCAGTCTTTTAGCTTGCACAATTCATTTTCAGTTGCATCATTCTGATGTCAATTCAGACCCCTAGGGAATTTTTTAATTCAGATGATCATGGTTTTAAATGTTGACTATCTCTAAACGTTTGTGATTATAACAGTTGGTTCTTATTTCAAAGACTTAATAGACTATCCTTTTGAGGCAACTATAATAATTATATTTATTTTAAAAAGTCATTGTTATTTCTATTTCTTCCGGTGTCAATACCTTCCTTTGTTCAACGTAGAGCTTCTTTGTCAAGGTGTAAGTTTCCCTCACGTGTGGTGAGTCTTGACAATGCACGTATCCTCACGTTTAAGGTTTCCTGTGCGTGTGTGCATCCAGGGATCGTGAAGGATGATGGGATGAGCAATTGGGTGGCTACACTGGTTGATTTATCTTCTGAGTGTGGAACCTCTGCCTTTTCAGGGATATGTTGGTGCTTCCTTAGCTCACTGGCTCTGGGGCCCTCACTTACAGCTACGGGTTAAAAATTCTTTCTTCTGTTACTGGGCACAAGCGGGGGTGGGAGACTGTCTGCCCTAGTGTTTGTTCTAAGTACGGTGCCACTTGCTCACTTAGTGACTGCCCTAGATTGTCTTCCCATTTCATCAACCCATTGATTTGGGGCTTAGAGCATCATAAATCTGCTCCTACCTCTGTAGCTGTCTTCACCGGAGTATATTTTGGGCGGTGGTTTTCTCTCTTTTTAGTTTTCTCATTCATCTGACCCTCTCTTTTTGAGACTTTCCCAAAATTTTGGCTTGCTGATAAAATTTATTTTTATCTTTCAGAGTTTTATGAACTCTTTCTTTAAGAAAATATTTCCTGCCAATTTCATGGGATTTGGGGACATAAACACAGGTTCTTAACCTGTGGCGCTGAGCCAGTTTTTCACCAAGAAATGTAACGCTTCCACATAATCAGAACTTTCCAAGTCTCCTTGTACCAATTGCAACTCTGCTTCCAACATGGAAGTCCTCTTAGGAGGCTCTTGGGAGGTGGCAGGAGGCAGCAGAGAACTTATCAGGGTGAGACAACTTACTCCTTGGACCTTCACCCTCCATCCTGAGGTGTTGTACCTGAGTCGAAGTTCTGGAGCCAGGTATGTCTTTCACAGATATTCTCCGGTTCAGGAATCTGGAAAGGAGAGGAACACGGGGGAAAGCATGAGATGGATGTGCGAACACTTGGCTTTATGAAAGTCTCCAACCTTTTTAGGGCTCCCTGAAAATTCCAATAGTAGATCTTGATGTGACTAATGTTTTGCCTCCAAAGGACGTATTTTGCTACTACATGAACACAACCTTCTTTACTCCAAACTTTAGGGAAAAACTGGACAAGGGGCTCTGAGGAAAGTGTATGGATCTTTCTAATACCCGTCCATTGGGGTGAGGCAGCTCTTCGTCCGGGAGTTATAACTGTGCTATCCACGGGTTGCTGAGTCATCCCAGGAATTCCACTAGGAAGTGTTCTTCCATTGGACCCATCTCTGGCATCTACTTATGCCAAGTGCCTGTCATCCCTGGACCTAGTGAGACCTGAAGGAAAGATTCCAGAAAGACTGGTGAATGAATGAGTGATGTACTCCAATTGGAACTGGAAAATACGTTGCCATTTTTATTAGCTGAGTTGAAGTTGTTTTGTATTAATTCTGTCTAAATCATTAGCCTGTACTGGCACTCTCTTTGTTGTCGTCGTCACTAATTGTACAATTTTCAAGGTGACCCTTCTTTTCTTGGCATGTCAACCTGCACAGATTTTTAGTAGTATCTGTAGTTGTTACTGTATCATTTCTTTCTTTTTTTTTTTTGGCCATTTATAAAAATGTTAAATTGGCCCAGTTCCAGCCCTGATTCTCTGGGTGGATTTACTATTTATAGTCTTCCGTGTAAAGCCATGTTTATTTGTCTCTACTTTTTTCATTTCTATCTGTTCCTGACCAATGACAAAACTGTCCTCCAATTCCTCGCCAGCGCATGTTGTGAAAGGAACTTCTAGGAGAAGTATTTCTCGGGAAGTGTTCCAACACACCCAGGGCCATGTTCTTTCTGAACATTCCTCCCAGGCTCTCATCACTAAGATTGTGTCCTCTGAGGGTGGCCCACCTGACGGTGTAATTGTTGCGGCTCCTGCAGAGAATCTGTGTTCTCAGTATGCTGTGCTCATGCTTAGGGCGTGAGGTGCACCCACTGTTTTGTTGTTGGGGAATTGCTTTCAGGTTGAAAAAAGAAACCCAGCAGGACTTGAAGGGTGCACAGAGAAGATGTAGGAAGGGATGCAGTCGGCTCATTGTTTTCTCAGCCGCGTAAATGAAGATCAGGGAAGGGAAGGGTATTTCCAAGGTCATGAGGGTTACGAAGTGAGCCCAAATGTATGAAAATTGCTCCTTCATTTTGACTTCATTTTGAGGGTGGATGAGGCGCAGACTAGATGGCAACAGCCAGTGTTGGTCTTCCTTGCAGGGTGGTCTTGCGTTTGCTCTGGGTTTTGTAGGGAAGCTACAGAGGCTGGCAGGGGAAGATATCCTGCCCTGTGTCAGACTTGTGAGTGGCCAGGATTCTTTGAGAAAGCTCTGAATCAGGGAGTGTGAGTTCCAATAATTGCTGCTTGCCACCAACTAGCTCTGGTCTAGAAGGCAGGTGGCCTCCGCAGACTTCCATCCCCTCACTTGTAATGTGGGCTTCATTGCACCTGTGTCAGACAGGTGTGTGGAAATGCACGTGGAATGCATGCTGACTCTAAGGTGAGAATTAACACCTGGGAGCCACGCACTGTTCTCAATGCTGGGGATATGGGCAGTAACCAAAATAATCCAGGTCCCTGCTCTTCTGGGGCAGAGAGTCAGAAACAAATCAACAACCAAGTATCTAAGATCGGTTCTAGCAGTGATAAGTGCTTTTCAGACAGTCAGAGTGTGATGAGATGTGGGTGAGACCCAGGGAACAAGATTGGTCAGTGCTGGACATCTAAGGATGGGAACTGGAGAGTAGTAATCCTGCTGGCTATTGAGTGGGCATGTACATTAACTCTGACTTCATTCATTCATTCATTCATTCATTCATTCATTCATTCATCCAAATATTTATAAGCACTTACATGTGCTAAGGCTGCTCGGGCACTGGGTACGCTGTGTAACCCCAGCTTAAAGTGGAGCGTGGGAGACAGAAGTTACTCATGCACAGATATTCACTTGCTAATTCTGATAAATAGTCTTAAGCAAAAGTGCAAGGTTTAATGAAAGGGATCACCAGGGTGGGGATAACCCCATCAGACCCTCCCTGGGTGATTGCCAAATGAAGGCAGCCTTTTCATTGGACTGTGAGTCCCTTGAGTGCAGGGCCTGGGTCTAATTCACTCTCTCGGCCGGCCCTGGCGTCTGACACTGACCAGACTTATAATAGCACCTAATAAAGAGCCATTAGAACATCATTTATTGAAGGCCCACTGTGCTCCAGGCACTGCACTGGGAGCTGGGGAAGGAACAATGATGAGTAGAAACACAAACAGGCAATTCCTTCTACTTTCATGTCTGTTCAAAATTTTTCACATAAAAAGTTTTAAGAAACATATAAGCCCCATCCTTGCCTTTGCAGAGTTTATTCTAGAGGGTGGAAAGTCACTAATAATCGTAGAAATCACATAATTTTTCATTATGAATTATGCTTAGAGATACATAGGAGAAATGAAAATAGTGAACGTTTACAGCTCCTGAGTATACTCCAAGCGTTCTATGTACATCGCTCATTTATTCCCCACAAAATTCCTCTGGGGAGAGCAGTATTATTATCCTATTTTGCAGAAAGGGAAACTGAGGCAGAGAGCTTTGTCCAAGATCACACAGGCAGGTGGGACTGGGTTTCTAACCCACGTATACTGACTTTAGAGTTTACCTTTGTTTGATTATATCTATCACATTTATAAAGACGTACCTAAATCATGTGTGTTCCAGTAATTCTAGAATCAGTCCTAAAGCATTTTCCCCCTTGTGGGGTCCACAAACGCTTCAGTGAAAATCGGAACAAACTCCCACCCTGACCAGGTCCATCTCAGATGCTACGTGCAGCCACAGTGACCTCTTGTGGTCAAAATATGAATGGCATGAATATGCACGTGGATGGAGGTTTGCTTCTGAAATGCACTTGTGTTTTCTGAAGCCTCATCTGGGAGGTATCTGTGCTTGTGTGTCTGAGGACACCTGGAATGATAGGTCTCCACAGGTGGCCTTGCAGGCATGGGGCGGTGGACCTGGGGCTGTGGGAAGTCTGTGCTCCTGTTCTCCGTCCAGGCCTGTGGAAAACCCTGGATGGGGCTCTTTTCAGTTTCCCTCTCCTGGTGCTTCAGGTCAGGACCATGTGGGCCTATGGCCGGGGAGTGTGATTTCAGCCCAGTTCACTTAGTCACAGCTTTTGTAGGCCCAGAGTCCCTGGCTGAGAAAAGACCGGCTTACTCACTCACTCATTTGATCAGATGTGTATTGAGTGTCTGCTGTGTTCCAGGCATTTTCTAGGTGCTGAGAATAAGGCAAAGAATAAGAGACAAAGTTCCTGCCTCCTCCTCTCCCAGTTTAGGAGAAGGGGCTGTGCCCCCTCGCCCTTTCTCCACTCCCACCCTCGCTGCCTTCTTCTTACTTACATTTGGCGTAATGATTTAATTCCTGGGGCTCATATGTAGGCAGAGTCTGAGTCCATGTTGGTAGAAAGGATCCCAACTTCTACCCCGGTAAAAATAAAGAATAATAAACCACAAAACCACACACACACACACACACACACACACACACACACACACACACACACTCTGATTTCATGATGTTTACTTTCCAGTAGGGAGAGACAGACAATAAATAGGTGACAATACAGGTGAAGGAGAGACACAGTAAAGGGGGTAAAGAGTGGAGTGGTGGGTGGGTATCATTTTATGTGGGGTAAGCTGGAATCTTGCTCCTAAGGCAACAATTAAGGAAGGTCAAAAGTTCCTGGAGGCCGTGTAATTCTCTCTCTCTTTCCCCCCAGAATTACAAATTCTATATAGTCTAGTTGAGGGAGAGATAGACAATAAACAATAAGCACAGCAAATAACAGTATTTTATAGCATATTAGAGGGTGATAAGTGCTGTGGAAGAAAGTAAAGCAGGGTAAGGTGGGTGGCAGTGCTTGGGGTAAGTATATCAGTCAGCTACTGCTGCGTAACAAATGATTTCCCAGCCTGGTGACTTGAAAACCAGCACTCTGTGGCCCATAATTGTACAGCTCTGCGAGGCTGCAGGTTAGGTGGGCTCAGCTGTGCCCATCTCTGCTTCTGGCTGTGCTCACTCATGTCTGGTTGCTGGCTGGTCTAGGGTGGCCTCAGTTAGGACAACGCTGTTGTGTGCCCTGTGATCTCTCATGCTCACATACGCCAGCCCAGGCTTCATCTCATGGCAGAAGCAGGGTTCAGAGAGGGCAGATGTACACCAGTCGTCGACTGGGAGAAACGTGCCATTTCTGCTGCATCCACTGGCCACCTCTTAAAGGAAGGAGCTGCAAGGTGACATTACAAAAGTTATGGATATGGGCGAGGGAAGGACATTTTTGCAATTAATCTACCTCTGTCAGAAGGGTGCAGTTTGCAGCATGAAGTAGGGTGGTGAGGACAGGTCTCTTTGAGAAGGTGACACTTAGACAAAAACTTGAAGCATGCGAGGGAGTCGGTAGGCAAGGAGCCTAGAGAGGAGTGTCCCAGGCATAAGGTGCAGCTAGGGCCAGGGCCCTGGGGCAGGTGCATGCCTGAGGCATTCTGGGAGGAGCAGATGATGGGGCCGGAGATAGTGGGAGGGTGGCAGATGAGGACAGAGAGACCACCAGGGCTGTTCACACCGAGTGACCGGGGGGCCGGGGCGCGACTGGAGGACTTTGAGCAGAGGAGGGAACAGTACCCGACTTGCATTTTCTTTTTTTTTTTTTTTTTCTTTTTTTTTTTTTAATTAATTTTATTGGGGTGACAATTGTTAGTAAATTTACATAGATTTCAGGTGTACAATTCTGTATTACATCGTCTATAAATCCCATTGTGTGTTCACCACCCAGAGTCAGTTCTGCTTCCATCACCATATATTTGATCCCCTTTACCCTCATCACCCACCCCCCACCCCCTTACCCTCTGGTAACCACTAAATTATTGTCTGTGTCTATGAGTTTTTGTTTCTCATTTGTTTGTCTTGTTCTTTTTGGTTTATATACCACATATCAGTGAAATCATAGGGTTCTCTGCTTTTTCTGTCTGACTTGTTTCACTTAGCATTATTCTCTCGAGATCCATCCATGTTGTCACAAATGTTCCTATATCATCTTTCCTTAACGCCGAATAGTATTCCATTGTGTATATGTACCACAACTTCTTTATCCATTCATCTATCGAAGGACATTTTGGTTGTTTCCATGTCTTGGCCACCGTAAACAAAGCTGCAATGAACATTGGCGTACACGTGTCTCTATAGAGAAATGCTTTTATATTTTTGGGGTAGATACCCAGGAGAGCGATTGCTGGGTCATATGGTAATTCTATTCGTAATTTCTTGAGGAACCTCCACACTGCCTTCCATAGCGGCTGCACCAGTCTGCATTCCCACCAACAGTGTATGAGGGTTCCTTTTTCTCCACAGCTTCTCCAACACTTGTTACTATTTGTTTTGTTGATGAAAGCCATTCTGACTGGGGTGAGGTGATATCTCATTGTGGTTTTCATTTGCATTTCTCTGATGATTAGCGATGTTGAGCATTTTTTCATATGTCTATTTGCCATTTGTATATCCTCTTTGGAGAAATGTCTCTTCAGGTCCTCTGTCCATTTTTCAATTGGGTTGTTTGTTTTTTTGTTGTTGAGTTTCATGAGTTCCTTGTATATTTTGGATATTAGCCCCTTATCAGAGGAACTGCTTGCGAAAATCTTCTCCCATTCAGTTGGTTGCCTCATTATTTTGTCAATAGTTTCTTTTGCTGTGCAGAAGCTTTTCAGTTTCATATAATCCCATTTGTTTATTTTAGTTTTTACTTCCATTGCCTTTGGAGTCAAATTCATAAAATGCGCTTTGAACCCAAGGTCCATAAGTTTAGTACCTATGTTTTCTTCAATGCAGTTTATTGTGTCAGGTCTTATGCTTAAGTCTTTGATCCATTTTGAATTAATTTTGGTACATGGTGACAGATAGCAGTCCAGTTTCATTCTTTTGCACGTAGCTATCCAATTCTGCCAGCACCATTTATTGAAGAGGCTGTCTTTCCTCCATCGTATGTTTTTAGCTTCTTTGTCAAAAATTATCTGTCCATATTTATATGGTTTTATTTCTGGGTTCTCAATTCTATTCCATTGGTCTATGTGTCTGTTTTTCCGCCAATACCAAGCTGTTTTGATTATTGTAGCCCTGTAGTACAAGGAAAAATCAGGGAGTGTGATACCTCCAGTATTGTTCTTTTTTTTTAATATTGCTTTGGCTATTCGGGGTCTTTTGTGGTTCCAAACAAATCTGATGATTTTTTGTTCTATTTCTTTAAAAAATGCCATTGGGATTTTGATGGGGATTGCATTAAATCTGTATATGGCTTTGGGTAATATGGCCATTTTAACTATGTTGATTCTTCCAATCCATGAGCACGGAATGTCTTTCCATTTCTTTGTGTCTTCTTCAATTTCTTTCAAAAATGTCTTATAGTTTTCAGCATATAAATCCTTCACATCCTTGGTTAAGTTTATTCCTAGGTATTTTATTCTTTTTGCTGCAATTGCAAAAGGAATTGTTTTTTCTATCTCTTTTTCTGAGATTTCATTGTTGGTATATAGGAAAGCAATGGACTTTTGTATGTTGATTTTGTAGCCAGCAACTTTACTATATTCATTGATTGTTTCTAATAGCTTTTTGGTGGAGTCTTTAGGGTTTTCTATGTATAGCATCATGTCATCTGCAAAGAGTGACAATTTAACTTCTTCATTCCCAATTTGGATGCCTTTTATTTCTTTCTCTTGCCTGATAGCTCTGGCGAGGACTTCCAACACTATGTTGAAAAGCAGAGGTGATAGGGGACAACCTTGTCGTGTTCCTGAACGTAGAGCAAAGGGCTTCAGCTTTTCACCATTAATTATGAGGTTAGCTGAGGGCTTGTCGTATATGGCCTTTATTATGTTGAGGTATTTTCCTTCTATACCAATTTTAGTAAGTGTTTTAATCATAAATGGATGTTGTATCTTATCAAATGCTTTTTCTGCATCAATTGATAGAATCATATGATTTTTGTCCTTTATTTTGTTTATGTGATGTATCACATTGATGGATTTGCGGATGTTGAACCATCCTTGTGCCCCGGGGATGAACCCCACTTGGTCGTGATGAATAATCTTTTTAATGCATTGTTGTATTCGATTTGCTAGAATTTTGTTTAGGATTTTAGCATCTGTATTCATCAGAGATGTAGGTCTGTAGTTTTCTTTTTTTGTGTTGTCCTTACCAGGTTTTGGTATCAGGGTAATGTTGGCCTCATAAAATGAGTTAGGGAGTACTGACTCTTCTTCAATTTTTTGGAAGAGTTTGAGCAGGATTGGTATTAGATCCTCTTTGAAGGTTTGGTAGAATTCACTGGTGAAGCCATCTGGTCCAGGACTTTTGATTTTGGGAAGGTTTTTGATGACTGATTCAATTTCCTTACTGGTGATCGGCCTGTTAAGATTTTCCAGTTCTTCATGATTCAGCCTTGGAAGGCTATATTTTTCTAAGAACTTGTCCATTTCTTCTAAGTTATTAAATTTGGTGGCATATAGTCCTTCATAGTATTCTTGGATAATCCTTTGTATTTCTGTGGTGTCCGTGATAACTTCCCCTTTTTCATTTCTGATTTTGTTAATTAGTGTCTTCTCTCTTTTTATCTTAGTGAGTCTAGCCAAGGGTTTGTCGATTTTGTTAATCTTTTCAAAGAACCAGCTTTTTGTCACATTAATTTTTTCTATTGTCTTTTTGTTCTCTATTTCATTTAGTTCTGCTCTGATTTTTGTTATTTCCTTTCTTCTGCTGACCTTGGGTTTCGCTTGTTCTTCTTTTTCTAGTTTTTTAAGGTGTAACATGAGGTTATTTATTTGGGATTTTTCTTGTTTCTTGAGATAGGCCTGTAATGATATAAATTTCCCTCTTAAAACTGCTTTCGCGGCATCCCAAAAATTTTGGTAGGATGTATTTTTATTGTCATTTGTTTCTATGTATCTTTTGAGCTCTCCTCTAATTTCTTCTTTGACCCAGTCGTTCTTTAAAAGTATGTTGTTTAATCTCCATGTATTTGTGTTTTTTCCTGCTTTCTTTTTGCAGTTGATATCCAATTTCAAAGCTTTGTGATCAGAGAATATGCTTGGTATGATTTCAATCTTCTTAAATTTGCTGAGGCTGATTTTGTGTCCCAATATATGGTCTATCCTTGAGAATGTTCCATGTACACTAGAAAAGAATGTATAGTCTGATGTTTTAGGATGAAGTGCTCTATATATGTCAATTATGTCCAATTCATCTAATGTGTCATTTAGGGCTGCGATTTCGTTATTTATCTTCTGTTTGGATGATCTATCCATAGCTGTCAATGATGTATTTAAGTCCCCTAGTATAATTGTGTTTTGGTCAATTTCTCCCTTTAGTTCTGTTAGTAGTTGCTTGGTATATTTCGGTGCTCCCTGATTGGGGGCATAGATATTGATGACTGTTATGTCTTCTTGTTGTATAGTCCCCTTTACCATTATGAAATGTCCATCTTTGTCTCTTGTTATCTTTTTCACCCTGAAGTCTGTTTCATCGGAAATCATTATGGCTACACCTGATTTTTTCTGGGTACCATTTGCTTGAAGTGTCAATTTCCACCCTTTCACTTTGAGTCTATGCTTGTCCTTGTAGCTGAGATGTGTCTCTTGTAGGCAGCATATGGTTGGGTTTAGTTTTTTGATCCAATCTGCTACTCTGTGTCTCTTTATTGGTGAGTTCAGTCCATTTACATTTAGGGTGATTATTGATATGTGAGGATTTCCTGTCATTCTGTCTTTAGTTTTCTGGTAAGGCTGTGTCTCCATTGTTTCTTTGCCTTTTTGTTGTTGTCTGTTATTTCTGTGTGGTAGTATTCTATGATGTTTCCCTCTGTTTCTTCTTTTATTACAGTATATATTTCAGATTTGGATGTTTTTTGAGTGGTTACCCTTGAGTTTATGTAAAAGAAAGTTTGATATTTAGAGTATTCCAGTTTCTTCAGTCCGCTTACTTTCTCTATTCCCATATTCCAGTTCAGGCCTTTACGCTCCCCCTTTTTATGTTTTGGTTGCCACAAGTTGTCCCTGTTGATGGTGGTCTAATAGCCTCCTTTAGTATTTCTTGTAGTGCAGGTCGTGTATTAGAAAATTCCCTCAGCTTCTGGATGTCTGGAAAGGTCTTTATTCCTCCTTCATATCTAAAGGATATCTTTGCTGGATATATTATTCTTGGCTCATGATTTCTCTCTTTCAATAGTTTGAATATTTGGTTCCATTCCCTCCTAGCTTGTAGAGTTTCTGCTGAAAAATCTGATGATAATCTAATGGGCTTTCCTTTGTAAGTTACTGTCTTCTTTTCCCTGGCTGCCTTGAGGATTCTTTCTTTATCATTGATTTTAGACAGCTTCAATACAATGTGCCTTGGTGAAGGCCTGTTGGGATTGAGGTAATTAGGTGTTCTATTTGCTTCTTGGATTCGAGGATCCAGTTCTGTCCACAAATTTGGGAAGTTCTCATCCACGATTTGTTTGAATATATTCTCTGTTCCCTTCCCTCTTTCTTCTCCTTCTGGTATGCCCATTATTCTTATATTGCTCTTTCTGATGGAGTCAGAAAGTTCTTGTAGAGTTCTTTCATTTCTTTTAAGTCTCAAGTCTCTTTCTTCTTCCCTCTGTGTAAATTCCAGGTTCCTATCTTCGATGTCACTGATTCTTTCCTCCATCTGGTCAACTCTACTACCTAAGCTGGATATTTTATTGTTAATTTCTTCTATTGAGTTCTTAATCTCCAGAAATTCTATTTGGTTCTTTTTCAAGATTTCAATCTCTTTTGTAAAATGCTCATGGTGTTCTTTGATTGTGTTTCTGAGTTCATTAAACTGCCTTTCTGTGTTTTCTTGCATCTCGTTCAGTTTTTTCAGAATTGTGATCTTGAATTCTCTGTCATTTAAATCACAAAGGTCCATATCTCTAAGTTCCTTTTCTGGAGACTTTTCACTTTCTTTCTGAGCTATCTTGTTGCCTTGGTTATTCATGGCAATCACTGATTTACTATTTCTCTTCCTAGACATCTACAGGAGTGTCTTCTGCAACAGGTTGATAGGTATGCGAAGAGCTTTTGGAGTTCCAAAGCTCTTTCTGCACCAGATTCAGAGCCCGTTTGTTTCAGCAGTTCTGTTTACTCCTGCAGGGATCCGCCCAGATAGGTGGGGCCAGGGGCGGGGTGAGTTGTGAGAGGTGGCCCAGAGCAATGGCGGCGACCACCACCACAGCCAGTCCTGCTTCCACAGCTCCCTCCCCTTTGCCGGAACTAGTTGAGCTGCGAATCTGTGTCTGCGGTCCACAGTTCTCAGAGCAGCAAATATTCTGTCCTTTGATCTGACACTGCTACTTTATCGCTTCTAGCACCGGGCAGGTGGGGGCGGGGCGAGCTCTGGGAGGGTAGGGAGGGGGCGGCTAGTCTCCGTGCCTAGGGCTTCCGTTCTCCGCTCGGCAGTGAGGGCTTAAACCACCGATTTCAGCCCTCTTCCCTCAGTCTTTGCTCCGAGGTCTGCCGTGAGCGAGCGTTGGGTTCAGCGGTTTTGTATGCTGCCCCCTCAGCCCTGTGGGCCGTAAGCGGAGCCCTAGCAGTCCGAGTCCTTCCCTCTCCCGCAGCTGCGGAAGATCGGGCTCCGAGCACTGAGCTAGGTCTGTGTCCTGCGCCCACGCGGCTCCGTCTCCGCACTTCTCCTCTCCCTCCTCCCCCGCTCGCGCGATTCACCCACCTGGAGGTGAATTCAGTAGTCGGCCTCTTCGTCTTGCCTGTCTACTGTGCAAGGAGTCCTTTGTGGAGTTATTGTTGTCCGATTCGTTGTAAATTCCAGGGGAGCGTTACAGAGGCTCACCTCACGCCGCCATTTTTTTTGTGTGTCTCCCGACTTGCATTTTCAAAGGATGATTCTGAGTTGCATGTTGAAACGAGACTGTAGGGGACAAAGGTCAAAGCAGGGAGGCCTGCTGGGGGCTTCATGGAGTGACGCAAGGGGAAAGACATGGCAGCTCAGGCCAGGGGACAATAACAGTACTTGCTTCCTAGGCATGGTGGGGACCTTACCCTCCCAGGGCTGTTTGGAGTTTGGAATGGAATCGGAATGCGAAGTGTGCACTCGGTGCTCAGAACATGACCAGCGTTCAACAACTGGGCGCGGCTGGTGGTTTCCATTGCGGTGGGAGTTGTTAACTATCATTACTTCAGAAGAAATCCTTTCTGATACGCTGGACCTGCCAGCGTGGCTCTAATCGATCACCTTGCAACGCGAGTATTTATTTCTACTGCTTTCCCCCCAGCGAGACTGTGAGCGCCCCGAGGTCAGGAACGGTGTCTTCACAGAATCCCAGCCCCCGACACAATACCAGCTACAGGGCGGGTCGAATCAATTCACTGTGCTGTGAAACCGAGGCAGCCAGGAGCTGTGTCTTAATTACCTGTTTCCGCAGGGCAAAGTCCCCTCCTAACCAGCAGGTCCATCCAATTGAATTACACTGTTTCCTCGCCTGCACCTAAATAGAAAATGTTTCCCTCTGAATTAGAAAGTCTCATAGGCCACTCAGTGATTCCAGCTGGTCTCCTGCCAAGCTGCATGCTCCCTGCACGGAGAGCTCAGGGCTCAGCTCTTTCCTGATTTACACGGCTGGTTGTTTGCCACAGAGCCCAGGAGAGGGAGGCAGAGTACAGCAGAAAGGGCTCCCGCGAGGGGCCAGGAGTGCAGTCTGTCCAAGTACTTTTCATCTTCAGTGGACCCTTTGGGGGCAGTGACCTGGGACACTGAGGCAGTCAGGCTCACCGAACCTCTCCTGTCTGCATTCACCCCGTCCTCCTCTCCCACTCTTCTTCCCGCCCTCTTGCCGTCTTCCTCCTCCCCTCCTTCTTCCTTCTGCCCTCGCCCCCTCCCTCCGGTACCCCATTTCTCCTGCTTTTCTGTCCCTCATCCTTCCTCTTCCTGTCCTCTGTCCTCTGCTCCCTCAACACACACTGAGTTGCTGTCCTGTAAGGAGCTGCTGAGGGACCAGGGAGAAGAAGAGTGATGGGAATGGAGAAAGGAGCTAGGGAAGGACCCTCTTTCCAGGGACAGTGATTTGACAGGCATGGGAGACCCCACTTTACCTTTTGGATCTCCCAGCTGTTTGTTTGGGCTTCTTCATAGCCCTGGCTTGAGTCCGCCCTTAAAAAGAGTTGTCCTAGTAGCAAAGCCAACGCACAGCACTTTCTGGAGGCTGAGTATGGTAATTGACATGAAAGTTATCTCACAATCCTCACAAGGACTGACAAGACCTCTGCAGGGCCACACAGCCAACGGGTGAGGGTGAAGCCGGAATCGGAACCCGGGCAGTCCCGTGTGGACTTGTTCCGCCTGCCTCCACTGTGCAGCCCCTTGCCACCTGGGGCTGCCAGGCCCTTGAAGGGTGGCTGGGCTGAATTGAGACAGGCACTGAGTAAACCCACACCGGAGTCTGAAGAATCAGAATGACAAAAGGGTGTAGAATGTTGCCTTAGTCATTGTTGATGCTGATCATGTGCTGACGTGATCGTTTTGGGGATATATTTGGGCAAATGAAGTCCATTAAAGTTAATTTCATCTTTTCCTTTTTTCTTTTTTAATGCACTACTTAGAAAACTGAAAATTACTTCTGGTTCCCATTAGGGAGTGCTGGTCTAGAGCTTAGGCTTTAAATGACCATATTCTACTGTGTGTGTTTAGCTGTCCCTGCCCTTCTACTGCTTTCCCCCCAGCGAGACTGTGAGTGCCCTGAGGTCAGGAACTGTGTCTTCACAGAATCCCAGCCCCCGACACCATACCAGCTACAGGGTACACAATCCCTGTCTCAGCTAGACTTGAAGCTTCTCGAAGGTTCACTCCTGTATTGTTTTAAAAAAATTTTTGTGAGAATTTCTTTGAGCCAAACTGACCACGTATGCCATCCCGTGATCTCAAATGCTCCGGAGAATAACAGTTCTGCAGTTTCTTTTATGCATTTGAAATTAAAGAGGGAATGTAAAGAAGATGATGGAGGAGGGGGACGAGAGTCAGGTGGGGATTGGATTATAGGCAAGTTAAGATTATGTGCTCCCTTGAGGGTGGTCACGAATTATCACTCCTCGTTTTATTTTCTGTGGCACCTTAGATGGGATGTGCCAGAGACTAGGATTTTGTTCTGCTTTTTATTTTTCTCATTTTATGTTTATTAAAGTATACTTGGCATATAAGATTATATTAGTTTCATGTATACAACATAGTGATTGACATTGACATACCTTGTGATGTGATCCCCACGATAAGCCTAGTAGTCATCTGTCACTGTACAAAGTTATTACAATATTACTGACTACATTCCCTGTGTCATGTTGCATTCCCACGGCATTAATACGGGAGCAACCCTGGTGTCTGTGGATAGATGAATGGATAAAGAAGAGGTGGTACATATACACAATGGAATATTACTCAGCCATAAAAAAGAATGAAATCTTATCTTTTGTGACAACATGGATGGACCTAGAGGGCATTATGCAAGTGAAATAAGTCAGACAGAGACAAATACAGTATGATTTCACTTATACATGGAATCTAAAAAAAAAAAAACCCACAAACAAATGAACAAACAAAACAAAGCAAAAACAGACTCATAGATACAGAAAACAGATTGGTGGTTGCCAGGAGGGAGCGGGGGTGGGGGGGCTGGGTGGAAAAGGTGAAGGGGAATAATACATTTGAACTGCCAGTTGTTTTTCGTTTTGTTTTTGGATCTTGGAAGCATCACAGACTCTCAGGAAGTTGCAGAAGTTGCACAGAATTGCAGGTTCCCTACTCTCAGCTTCTCCCGTGGTGAGTCTGTAGATGGTAGAGGAGGTTTTGGACAAATGTGTGTCATTGACTCGAGCATAAATTAAGTAGGAACCCACTCTTGTCTACCCTGCTGGGAACACATGTCGTCCTGCGTTGGAAACCTGGATGTTGAGAAGGGCCACTTCAGTGCAGCTTGGGAAGTTTCCCCCTGGCCCCCAATCCTACATTGGGGGAGCCTTCGGAAACCACTCTAGTGGCTAGCATCAGGTGGTATAGACACGGACACAGTGTGGTCTGGAGGGAAAATGGAGAGGCCAGGGAGCAGCAGCCCGGGTCAAGTCCTGCAGTCACCTCTTATGACTGCAAGTCCTTCCCAAGCCTCACTCTCCCATCTGTAGAATGGGGCCAATGACAGTGCTTTACCTTATGGCTGGTTGTTTGGATTGATGGAGACAGTGAAGGCTAAGTGCCATCATACCCTCTCTATGGTACAGATTGTGGTGGGGGGTGGAGGGGCAGCTCACTCAGTCGGCCTGAGACCCCAGTTCAGATCTCCAGTTCCTGTCTTCCTAAGACTGGAGGAGGGGGTTCATTCAGCAGGGATGGATCTGTTCTCAGCTGCCGAGAACAGATACACCTGGTACCCTGCACCTGCCGAGGCTGGCGCTGCTTTTCTCCCACACGCTCTCAAACACAGATGGGCCAGTGACCTTGGCATTGAAGCACATGCCTCTTGGTGGCTTTGGTAGGGGCCGGGCATGATGAAGAGCAGGGCAGCCTCCCATGCTCTCCTGCGAGGTCTGCGTATCACTGGTCCCCAAAGCATCAGGGATGGAAACCATGGAAACCATGGAGAGAGGGCAGGAGGCTTCTCTCCCTCGGCCTCCGAGCAGCGCTCCTCCCAGGGCTGCTGGTCCTCATCCTTCACACTTCCTGATTTCTCAGGGTCGCCTCTGCCCTCCCCCTCAGCTCCATTATCCCAGGGCATTTTCTTCCCACTGAGATTGCTTGTGGAGAAGATGACTCATTTGAGAGCATAGTTTTAAGTTGTTAAGTGGTGGTTCTCGCAGTGGGGAGCCCGCTGCCCCACAAGCATTTCGTGCGTGCGGGCAGCTGAGAAACAGTTCTCTTTTAGGGAGTCCCAGGACTTCAGATTCACTTGTTAGGAGACCTGTAAGGCTATTACTGAGGAAACTGGTGTCATCTGACAGGGTGATTTAAACCAGGGTGGCTTTCAGCAAGTGGTGTCTGAACTGGGGGACAGACTTACTGGGTTTGTGAGAAGGCCTGGAAAGAACCAGGTTCTGTGGATCCCTGAGATATAAAACGGGCTAGAGCTGTGAGGACATACTCTTTGTAATCTAGCTGCCAAACATCTGTCTTTGACCCAATCTAGTACCTCCCTCTCTTCTCCCTTCGCAGCCAAACTCCTCAAAAGGTTCGTTTCTACCTCTTGCCTCTATTTCCTCACCACCTGTTCTCTCTTCATCCCCCTCCATTTGGGTCTTATTACCACTGTAGGGGCATCGATCACCATCGTCTTGGTCAGTCCATCCATGTGACCTCTTAGCAGCATTTGACACAGAGGAAAACATGCTCCTCGAAAGGCTTTCTTTTCCTGGCTTAGGAGACACTAGACTGTTCTGCGTATTTTTTTTCGGATCGTACTCACTGTCTTCCTTTTCTGGCTCTTCCTCTTCCATTGGAACTTGGAATGTTGGACCATCCCAGATTCTTGTCTCCTGGCCTCTACTCTGTGGACACCCTCACCCCCGTGATTTCATCCAGTCTCATGGCTTTAAATGCCGCGTGCTTGCTGATGACTCCCAAATCTACAAGCACAGACATGGCTGCCTGCTAGGATTGTGTATTCAATTGCCTGGTTGCCGTCTCTGCTTGAATTCCTACTCAGCATTTCAAAGAAGTCCACATGAGTTACTTGATTTGTTCTCCTACTCATACTCCTGCCCCAGTTTTCTCTATTCCTTTATTCATTTAACCAATATTGTTTCATCATACGTTATGTGCTAGGTATCTGACATATGGCAGTAAACAAAAACCAACTCCCTGCCCTCGTGGAGTTTATACTTCAGGTGGGCGGTGTTATGGGTTAACTTTTGTGCTTGAAAAATTCCTATGTTGAAGTTCTAACACCCAGGACCTCAGCATGTGACCTTATTTGGAAATAGCGTCTTTGCAGAGGTAATTAGTTAAGTTACAATGAGGTCACACTGGAATAGTGTGGGCTCCCGATCCAATAGGACTGGTGTCCTTAGAAAAAGAGATTTGGACACAGACATACTTTCAGGGAGGCCACATGAGATGAAGGCACAGACTGGGATGACGCTTCTACAAGCCAAGGAACACCCGCGATTGCTGGTGAAACCACCAGACCTGGGCGAGGGCCATGGGACAGAGTTCCCCTCACAGCCCTCAGAAGGAAGCCACCCTGCTGACCCCTTGATCTTGAACTTGCAGCCTCCAAAACTATGAGGCAACGCATCTCCGTTGTTCGAAGCCACTTGTTTTGGGCTTCTTTGTTACAGCAGCCCTAACAATCTCATGCAGGAGAAGACAGGCAATGACCAAACACATAAATACCCAGTGTGTCAGACAGAGGTCCATGTTATAGAGACAAACAAAGGAATTCAGGGAGTAGGAAGTGCTGGGAGGGGGTGGTGGTTGTTTTATAGATAGTGGCTAGGGATGGACTCATGGATAGAATGACCCTGGAGCAGAGACCCAGAGGGGAACAGTGAGCAAGCTGTGTGGATATTTGCATGATAAGTGTTCTAATAAGAAGGGAGAGTAAGTTCAAAGAGCCTAAGATGGGAACAGGTACTTACACTCAAGCCAAAATCCTAGGAGGCTTCCTGAATCCTGTTCCTTCCCTCATAGCCTGCATCCAACCCAACGGCAAATCCTGTTGGCTCTACTTCCAATATCCAGCCACTGTTTCCTCCTTCCACTGCCATCGCCTGTTCTAAGCCACCCTCATGTTTTGCTTGAATTATTATAGAAACCTCACAACTGGAAACCTTTTCACTAGCAGTCTCCGTACTTCCATTGTTTCGCACGCACACCCACAAATCTATTCTCCACGCAGCAATCAGAGTGAGTGGAAAGGCACATCAGGCAATCTCTCCTCTGTTCACCAGCCCCGAAGACTCTCCCTCTCCCTCCAAGTAGCAGTCAGGTCTCACGCGGACTCACCCCGAATGCATTGCCCACCATTTTTCTCTCTGTCCCAGCTACCCTGGGCTACCTGCCGGGCCCATTCCGATCTTTGATTCCCTCTCCTGGCACATTTTGGGACTCGATCCTTTGCATTGTTCCAACCTTGGCTCGCCTGCTACCAGGTCAGTTCTCCAGGTTGAGGTTTCACGTGACATCAGTCTTTACTGGAGGACAGAAGATGACTAGGACGTGTGCCCTAACCTGTACACCACCAGAGAAATAATTTCGGGTAGGCTCCATCTGGGATTTGAGAATTCAGGACTGCATTGTTTAATGACGAATAATAGCTAATGATTACTGATTCTTAAAATGGTCCTGAGAGAAAGGCAACTCCAATTTTATAGTGGAAACCAAGGCTCAGAATGGGTCAGTAGCTGGCCTAAAGGCAGA
Organism: Rhinolophus hipposideros; assembly: GCF_964194185.1. Classification (NCBI taxonomy): domain Eukaryota; kingdom Metazoa; phylum Chordata; class Mammalia; order Chiroptera; family Rhinolophidae; genus Rhinolophus; species Rhinolophus hipposideros. The sequence goes on along the minus strand of NC_138054.1, from coordinate 86,612,402 downwards.
CAGCTGGTAAATGCCCAAAATGGCGGTAAACCCTGGTTTATTTGATACCAACGAAAATTCCACTCTGCTGAGTGGATTAATGTTCCTGTTCATTTGTCACTCCTGTTCCAGACTCCAGGAATATTTTAATCAATAAGAAAAGGAGGCTTAAAAGTCAAATAATCATATTCTTGCTTTTTAAGCCGAAGGAATAGTCCAGGTACCATCTGCTCCTGGTCTCTCTTCTGATGGGAGAAAGTGCTGTGAGTAGAGAAGGTGTTGTATATATAGAGAGAAGGTGTTAAATATTCTCCGAGCGCTGACAAAGCCTGCTAATAGCTGACGTTTATTGAGGGTGTCCTATGTGCCATGTGCTGAACCCATCCACGCTTCACCTGATCTTACAATTGGAAGGGCAGCCTGATGTTACACTCACCTAACAGGTAAGGAGACTGACGGTCAGAAGTGAAGTCACAGGCTGTGCTCACACACAGCCTAGGCACGGCGAGCTGGGGTGCGAACCCGCAGGGTCTGACTCCCACGTGTTTCCTCATTGATAACGCCAAGGTGGGTTCTGGGCTATGGTGATTGTCTGCAGTGGATTAGATGCAATTCTGTTCAGAGGCAGGCACTGGGGGATATGACCTCTTACCAGGCTTCTCTCCCAAGGGCCTTCCGTTTCCCTGGATTTAAATAAATGTCTTTGGTTCCAGAACCAGTGCCCATTCTTAACAATGACTTTCTTTGAGAGATAAAAGTTAGGGGGCTTTGCCTGGTTCATACTCCTACTCTGATTTACTGTCATGGCTTCCTGACCTGCTCCTTTAAATCTTTATCTACGCTAAGCCATCCCAGCGCTCATGGGCTTGTAGCTTCTGTCGAAGCCGATCAAAATAATCAATAATGAAACAAAGAACTTCAGGTATAAAAATGTTCTGATTCTGATGATTGTAATGAGAGCTGAAAATGGCAGTGGTTGACTCAAACCTCATTATAGATTTGAGTAAAAGTGAAGGGTGATGTATTTTCAGTATCAGTTACCTATGGCTACAAACCACCCCCAAAGTCTGAGCCTTAAAACAAGAAGCATTTGCTCTGCTGTTTTCAGGTGGGCGATTTGGGCTGGGCTCAGTGGGGAGGCTCTTCCGCTCTCTGCTCTACTCCTCACAGGTCTGAGAGTTGATAGCTGGTATCTGGCCTAGGATGGCATTGGCGTGAGTGACACCTCAGCTGTCCTCCATGTAACTCTCACATCTCTCCCCCAGGCCGGCTCGGGCCTGTGTGTTCTCCCGGCCTAACAGTCACAACAACGAGCTATGCTAATTGTAAACGAGTGTGGGGTGGACAGGAGAAGCCTGTATGTGATTTTAACATCTCTGCTTTCTTCTCCTTGGCTAACACCACTGAAGCCACAGCAAGTCACAGGGCTGAGCACAGAATCGGAATCACAGAGGCTCTGTGTGTATGGGAGACCACAGATGCCGCTCAGAGGGCATAGCTCCAGGGGTCACTAATTGGGGTCGCTAATGCAATCAGTCTGCTGCATTTCGTGGTTACGTATGAATGCCTTCTCAACAGGTGACACTCTTGAGTGCTGCTCCTGCTCCTGGTCACGTGCCTAGGTTGCCAGACCAAGACATGTCAGGTTTCTCCAATTTCAGGGATGCATGTTCACTGAGTATGTGGTGAGTTTTCCATTTTGCTTATCTGGGAAGTATTTCACAAAGCATGGCTTCCAAAGATAAGGCATCCTATAGAATTGTCTTGTGTTAAATCAGAGTGGACAGGCCATGTGCAAAGGGGGAATAGAGGATTTCAGTAAACAGTAACATTCGAGGAGAAAAAGACAGCACCCACTGAAGAGGACACCCCTAAATTACAAATACATGTCTGCATAAAACACCGCCCTACCTTTGAAATAAGCAGAGCTATGAGGATGTTCCCCCAAACTTTTGTTTAGTTGAAAGGATGTCAGCCGTCAGTTGCTCCTCACCTAGCAGTCAGGGCTAGGTACTGCGGGAGGGCCACACCACCAGAGGGTCTCTGATCCGCACTGGAGCCTGGGATCTCTCCATAACACCAAGATCCACAAACTCGAGGGTCCAGAAGGCAGATCCGGAGCCTTGTATCTGGGACTGCGTTGGAGACAGGAGAGGACCAACCACTCCTCAGTTGTGAGGTTGGAGAGCTTGTGGGCTTCTCAGGTGACATCACCAGAGGCAGCCTGGTTTTATTGGAAGAGAACTGGGCTGGAATTAGAATGTCTGGATATGGCTCTCAGCTCTTTCTTTCATTGACTGACTGTGTGTGTTTGGGGAAGTCACTCTCCTTGTGTGTCCTCTAATAAGATAAATATATCCCTGGTCAAATTCCGGGTTTTAGCTAAGGACTGCCGCGGTTGTTGTGTGTCTCTAGGCTCAGAGCCTGCGTTGATTTGGGGATTAGAATCTGAGTGTAAGAACCTTTCTATGATTCACTGATTTAACATATGTACCGAGTGTCTCCCACAGGCCAGGAACTGTAGACATAACAGAAATAAAGCAATTCTGGTTCTCAAGGAGCTTCTTTCTCAAGACCTGTCTTCTTCTTCCTCTTTGTCTTCCTCATTGTCATCATCATCTATAGAACAGTGATTTGGCATTTATGTCAGGTCAGACAATGTTCTAACTTCTCCCTCTACATGTACCACCTTATTTAATTTTTATGACAACCCCGTGACGATAAGGACTGTTACTGCCCCTGTGTTGGCCCATCCAGGTCCACCGTCCACCCTTCTCTACTCTGCCTGCCGCCCTAGGAGGCCGACCCCTGATGGACCTCAGGAACTGACTTCCTTATTCTCAGGCTTCCATCTGGGTTTGGCGAGTGGAGACACTGGCAGAGGCTCAGAGGCTCAGAGGAGAGCGAGGTCAGAGGGTTTGTGTTCCTGGCTCCCTTCTTACCAGGTTGCCATGGACTCTGGCTCTGGTCAGGCCATCCAGCTCCCTTCTCTGGCTTCTGGTAACCACTCTGTCCACTGCCTTTCAGGCCTGTGGGTGGTTCAGTTTTCCACTGTTGCTAGCCCAAGGATATGCCTTATGCTTTGTTGTTCTCCTTAAATCCTAATCACACCATTGTGTATATCCCCTTTCTTTTAAACTCTCCTCCAGTAACCCAGTCTGCGTTGTGCCATTGCCATGCATTTCCTGCAGACACTGACTGGTATGCCCCCATTTTGCACATGAGGAAACTAAGCTTCAACACTGGCCCTGTCACTAATGAGTTGTGTGGTCTTCATCCTTGGTCTCAGCTCAGATGCCACTTCCTCAGGGAAGCCTTCCCTGGTGCCTTAAGTAGTCCTCTGTGTCAGGTGTCCCCAGGAACCCCCCATAGGTTTGTGATTCATTCACAGGACTCAGTGTACATAGTCATACTCACGGCTATGACTTATTACGGTAAAAGGATCTAAAGCAAAATCAACACAGGGAAGAGGTGCATGGAGGGAAATCTAATGGAGACCAGGCAGAAGCTTCCGTGAGTCCCTCCTGGTGGAGTCACACAGGACGTGTTTGATTCCTGCAACACTGAATTATGACAACATATAAAGGGTGTCTGGCCCAGGAGCTCATTAGAGACCCAGTGCCCAGGCTTTTATTGGGAGATGGTGACATAGGTAGTCTCTGCCTAGCGCATAACAAAATTCCAGACTCCCAGAAGGAACGCAGGTGTTCCGAACAAACCATATTGTTTGGACAAACAGTCCAGGCACCATGTGCTTTCCTTACCATTGTGGGGACGTTTTACATCAGTGCAGGTTGCTGTTTATGATTCCAGTTTTCAGGTGCCAGCTGTAGTGGGTTGATTGAGGGACCCCTGAAAGATCTGTCCACATCTAATTCCCGACACCTGTGAATGGGACCTTAATTCATTTTGTAAAAGAGGGGTCTTTGCAGATGAAATTAAGTAAAGGATCTTGAGACGAAAACATCATTCTGGATTATCTGAGGGGGCCCTAAGTCCAGGGCAGGTGTCCTGATTAGAGACAGAAGAAGAGAAGATATAGACACAGAAGAGAAGGCTGTGAAGACAGAAGCTGAGATTGGAATGATGTGGCTACACGTCAAGGAACGACTGGAGCCCCCAAAAACTAAAGAAGCAAAGGACAGAGTCTTCTGTAGAGTTCCTAGAGGGAGCAAGGTCCTGCCAGATTTGGGACTGCCATCCTTCAGAACTGGGCTCAGACCCACGTGCTGCAGAGCAGACATTTCACTGCATTTCCTTACAGCTGGAACCACAATGTGGACTTTGCTTATGTATTTATTTGTATCTCAAATGTCTCCCCTACTAAAATTATAGCTATCCCAGCCCCTCAGCTGAGTACAGAGTTTGGCACACAGTAAGTTCTCATTAAATACTGATGAACGAATGAATGAGTGACCCATACATTCCCTTTGGATCAGACTTGCCACACCATCATGCAGTTGGTGTGGATTTATCTGTCTCTCTACCAGACCATGAGCTCCTTGGGAGCACCAATTGTGTCATAGCATTTTGGGATCCTCGCACAGAAGGGTTTCAGTCAGGGCTTGATGAATGAATGAATGAATGAATGAATGAATGAATGAATGAATTGGAGAGTAGAAATATGAGCACATGTGCAATAAACCCAGCTTTTGAAAGGTGTTTTGATGAAAAATTAAAGCAACATTCTCAGAGTGCTTGGGAATACTCCCCTAGATTTGGGCCACTTTTCTTCTTGGTTTTAGATGTCCAGGACAATTAATTTTGTTCAGGCTGTTGCAGCCTGCCTGCATCCAGATATCTGGGTGATTTTTCTAGAACTTTGGCCGTTGATGTTATGAGACTAGTTCTCACATTAATACTTACATCCCATCTGTTCTGCTCTCAAAATTGTCTTCGTGAGACTTCTTAGATTCGGCCTCTAGAATCTTTGTTTCCAGATGATTTCCCCATTTGTAATAATAACCATTCTGTCTAATTTTCATCCTTAATATTTATTGATGGACTTTCCAAAATCCATTCATGCTTTTGATCTTCCCAGGAAGCAAATGTGAAATGGACTAATAAAAATCCATAATGTAACAGTTTTAATAAGTCAATCTGTCCTGTGCTATCATAGAACCAAGCTTCCATTTCACTGTTCAAGAACTCATCAGAAGAAATGACCTCCCTGTCAAGAAAAATTACTCCATATGGTAATGTAATCACAAAGAAGAAACACTATTTTCCTATATATTATTCCCTGCAGAAATTGAAGTAAGAAAGCCATCATATTAAAAAATCTACGATGCTGAAATTCCTGTTTGCCAGCCCGACGGAGTTTCATTTTCTTTATAGGAGAGGCAAACTCAGTTCTCATTGGCAGTGTTTTATTTTAAGGCTCGTTAAGCAATTGTACATTACATTTGGACACCTGTGGAAGCGTAGATTATATCTACATGAATATAAATTCCTTTGTTATGACTCACACTATTACAGTCAATAACAGATGCCTTTTTAAGGACAGATACTTAAAATGAAGTGTGTATGGATACATCCACTTATCTTCCTTAAAATGTTTGTAGAAACATTGTGTGTTTTCTAAATTTAGGAAGTCAGTATGAGGAGAGATTAAAGCATCTTTCCTCTATTAGGCATTACCTTCTATTAAAAGTATAGCACTAGTCAGAAAAGTGTATGTTTAAATAGCATCTTAATGACTCCTCTCTTTGAACTGCACAAGAAAAATATTTTTCTTCATCTTGGAAAGGCCATGGAGACAATTCATCCAAGATTGAGTAGAGCTAGGAACTCTCCTATCTTATGAATTATTCAATAGTTTCCCACTTCAGAAATATAGATCGGCTCTCTATTGTTGGTGAGGATCAAAGAAGAGGTAGAAAGAGCGCTGTCTGTGCAGGAGGAGGGCTTAGTATATAGAGCAATCATTCTTTATCTTTGTTTGTCAACTGAATTCTTTTGTTTGAGATGTTACCCAAAGAGAATTGGTGGTAAGGTATCAATGGTAGATTGGAAAGAACATGGAACTTAAAATGAAACGAAGCCCTGCTATTTCAATGGTTTTTCTTGCAAAAGAATTTAAATCCCCAATGCCCCAGTTCCTCATCTGTAAAATGGGGATAATTGTATCTATTGCACAGGATTGTTGTGAGGGTTTAAAGAAGTAATGTAGGACTTCTGATTAGATTGGAGTAGGTTGGATAGACTAATGCTCCCCCTCCCTCTGAAAACAATAATAAAACCAAACAAAACAAAAAGAGAGAGAAAAAAAACCTCCCTGAAGAAATCATAGAGCAACCAACGTAACACAAATTTGAGAGGCCAAATCCCGAAGAGAAAAAAACTCATTCAGGTGAGCCCCACATTTGTGTCTGCTTTCTTCCCTTAGGCATTTGCTGACTCACAGCAAAGGGGAGTAGAGTCTGAGCAGAAGAAAATGATGTGGAGTTACAGCAGACTTGATAGTTGAGAGAGACAGGGGTTAGAACTTGTTGATGCCAAGCCAGTTGAGATTTGAAGGGCCAATGTCCTAGAAAGGAAGAAATCACAGAAAAACGAGCTCAAAAGTCTATGTGCAGTGGCATCATAAAATGGCGGCGTGAGATGAGCCTCTTGAAATCTCCCCTAGAATTTACAACAAATTGAAAAACTATAACTCCACAAAGGACTCCCTGCACAGAAGACAGGCAAGACGAAGAGGGCTCACTACTGAATTCACCTAAAGGTGGGCAAATTGCGCGAGCAGGGGAGGAGGGAGAGGAGAAGTGCAGAGACGGAGCCCTGCAGGCGCAGGACGCAGACCTAGCTCAGTGCTCCGAGCTCGCTGCATCCCGGAACTGCCGCAGCTGCGGGAGAGGGAAGAACTGGGACTGCTAGGGCTCTGCTTATGGCCCACAGGGCTGAGGGGGCAGCATATAACATGGCTGAATCCAATGCTCACGGCAGAGACCTCAGAGAAAAGACTGAGGGAAGAAGGCTGAAAACGGTGGTTTAAGCCCTCACTGCCGCAGAGAACGAAAGCCTTAGGCACTGAGACTAGCCGACCCTTCCCTAACCTCCGAGAGCTCGCCCCACCCCCACCTGCCCGGTGCTAGAAGTGGAAGAGTAGCAGTGTCAGATCAGAAGAACAGAATATTTGCTGTTCTGAGAACTGTGGACCGCAGACACAGATGCAGCCCAACTAGTTCCAGCAAAGGGGAGGGAGCTGTGGAAGCAGGACCGGCTGTGTTGGTGGTTGCCACCATTGCTCTGGGCCACCTCTCACAACTCACCCTGCCCCTGGCCCCACCTATCTGGGTGGATTCCTGCAGGAGTAAACAGAACTGCTGAAACATATGGGCTCTGAATCTGGTGCAGGAAGAGCTTTGGAACTTCAAAGGCTCTCCGCATCCCCACAGGGACTTGGCGCCCTATGACCCAGGTGTACTGTTAACAGAGGAGAAGCCCGTCTCCCAGGGAATCCCCTCATTGTGTGAGAAGCTGGAAAAGTGCAGAGAAAACATAGCACTACTGTGTGAGACAGGAAAAAAAGGCTACAGTCGGAGAGAAAATAAAACATTCTACCAACAAGTACTGAAAAACAAAAGAAAGACCTCTTCCTATCAAACTGATGCAGAAACCACTCCTGTAGATGTCTAGGAACAGAAATAATAAATCAGTAATGGCCATGAATAACCAAGGCTACAAGACAGCTCAGAAAGAAAGTGAAAAGTTTCCAGAAAAGGAACTTAAAGATATGGAAATTTGTGACTTAAATGACAGAGAATTCAAGATTGCAGTTCTGAAAAATCTCAACGAGATGCAAGAAAACACAGACAGGCGGTTTAATGAACTCAGAAACACAAACAAAGAACAACATGAGCATTTTATGAAAGAGATTGAAATTTTAAAAAAGAACCAAATAGAATTTCTGGCGATTAAGAACTCAATAAAAGAAATGAAGAATGAAATAGCCAGCTTAGGTAGTAGAGTTGACCAGATGGAGGAAAGAATCAGTGACATCGAAGATAGAAACCTGGAAATGACAGAAATGGAAGAAGAAAGAGACTTGAGACTTAAAAGAAATGAAAGAACTCTACAAGAACTTTCTGACTCCATCAGAAAGAGCAATATAAGAATAATGGGCATACCAGAAGGAGAAGAAAGAGAGAAGGGAACAGAGAACATATTCAAACAAATAATCGATGAGAACTTCCCAAACTTGTGGAAAGAACTGGATCCTTGAATCCAAGAAGCAAATAGAACACCTAATTACCTCAACCCCACACACCTTCTCCAAGGCACATTGTATTGAAGCTGTCAAAAATCAATGACAAAGAAAGAATCCTTAAGGCAGCCAGGAAAAAGAGGATGGTAACCTACAAGGGAAAGACCATTAGAATATCATCAGATTTTTCAGCAGAAACTCTACAAGCTAGGAGGGAATGGAACCAAATATTCAAACTATTGAAAGAGAGAAATCATGAGCCAAGAATAATATATCCAGCAAAGATCTCTTTTAGATATGAAGGAGGAATAAAGACCTTTCCAGACATCCAGAAGCTGAGGGAATTTTCTAATACACGACCTGCACTACAAGAAATACTAAAGGAGGCTATTCGACCACCATCAACAGGGACAATTTGTGGCAACCGAAACATAAAAAGGGGGAGCGTAAAGGCCTGAACCGGAATATGGGAATGGAGAAAGTAAGCGTGCTGAAGAAAATGGAATACTCTAAACATCAAACTTTCTTTACATAAACTAAGTGGTAACCACTCAAAAAAAAAAAAATCCAGAACTGAAATATCTACTGTAATAAAAGAAGAAAAAGAGGGAAAAAAATCATAGAATACCACTACACAGAAATAATAACAACAAAAAGGCAAAGAAACAATGGAGACACAGTTTTACCAGAAAACTAAAGATAGAATGATAGAAAATCCTCACATATCAATAATCACCCAAAATGTAAATGGACTGAACTCACCAATAAAAAGGCACAGAGTAGCAGATTGAATCAAAAAAATAAACCCAACCATATGCTGCCTCCAAGAGACACATCTCAGCTACAAGGACAAACATAGACTCAAAGTGAAAGGGTGGAAATTGACACTCCAAGCAAATGTTATCCAGAGAAAAATCAGGTGTAGCCATATTGATATCAGATAAAACAGACTTCAAGGTGAAAAAGATAACAAGAGACAAAGACGGACATTTCATAATTGTGAAGGGGACTATACAACAAGAAGACATAACAGTCATCAATATTTATGCCCCCAATCAGGGAGCACTGAAAGACACCAAGCAACTACTAACAGAACTAAAGGGAGAAATTGACCAAAACACAATTATACTAGGGGACTTAAATACATCATTGACAGCTATGGATAGATCATCCAAACAGAAAATTAATAAAGAAATAGCAGCCCTAAATGACACATTAGATGAAATGGACATAACTGACATATGTAGAGCACTTCATCCTAAAACATCAGACTACACATTTTTTTCTAGTGTACATGGAACATTCTCAAGGATAGACCATATGTTGGGACATAAAACTAGCTTCAGTAAATTTAACAAGATTGAAATCATACCAAGCATATTCTCTGATCACAAGGCTTTGAAATTGGATATCAACTGCAAAAAGAAAGCAGAAAAAATCACAAATATGTGGAGATTAAACAACATACTTTTAAAGAACGACCGGGTCAAAGAAGAAATAAGAGGAGAGATCAAAAGATTCATAGAAACAAATGAGAATAAAAATACATCCTATCAAAATTTTGGGGATGCAGCGAAAGCCGTTTTAAGAGGGAAATTTATATCATTACAGGCCTAGCTCAAGAAATAAGAAAAATCCCAAACAAATCAGCTCACGTTACACCTTAAAGATTTAGAAAAACAAGAACAAATGAAATCCAAGGTCAGCACAAGAAAGGAAATAATAAAAATCAGAGCAGAACTAAGTGAAACAGAGAACAAAAACACAATAGAAAAAATTAATGTAACAAAGAGCTGGTTCTTTGAAAAGATTAACAAAATTGACAAACCCTTGGCTAGACTCACTAAAATAAAAAGAGAAAAGACACTAATAAAATCAGAAATGAAAGAGGGGAAGTTATCATGGACGCCACAGAAATACAAAGGATCATGCAAGAATACTATGAAGCACTATATGCCACCAAATTCAATAACCTAGAAGAAATGGACAAGTTCTTAGAAACATATAGCCTTCCTAGGCTGAACCATGAAGAACTGGAAAATCTAAATAGACCGATCACCAGTAACGAAATTGAATCAGTCATCCAAAACCTTCCCAAAAGCAAAAGTCCGGGACCAGATGGCATCACTAGTGAATTCTACCAAACCTTCCAAGAGGATCTAATTCCAGCCCTGCTCAAACTCTTCCAGAAAATTGAAGAAGAGACAGTACTCCCTAACTCATTTTATGAGGCCAACATTACCCTGATACCAAACCTGGTAAGGATAACACAAAAAAAAGAAAACCACAGACCAATATCTCTGATGAATACAGAGGCAAAAATCCTAAACAAAATTCTAGCAAATCTAATGCAACAATACATTAAAAAGATTATTCATCACAACCAAGTGGGATTCATCCCCGGGGCACAAGAATGGTTCAATATATGCAAATCCATCAATGTGATACGTCACATAAACAAAATAAAGGACAAAAATCATATGATTATATCAATTGATGCAGCAAAAGCATTTGACAAGATACAACATCAATCTATGATTAAAACATAACTAACATATCCGGATAGAAATGCAGAGAAAAAAAGGATGGACAAATCCTGAAAAGAGGTTAAAAAGATGTGGGACGTGCTGTAAAGGTCAAACATATGCATAAATACAATTCTAGAAAATAGAAGGGAGAATGACTGGAGCAGAAGCAATATTTGAAGAAAATACTGCCTGTAAAATTTTTATACTCATCAAAAGCATCAAACTCAAAATTTAAGAAACAACAAACCTCAGGATAAATACACAGAAAACCATTCTAGGCACATAATAAAAAATGTTGACAGCCAACTACAAAAGACTCTTAAGAATATTAAGAGAAAAAAGATTCATTACCTTCAAAGAAGCACCAATAAAACCAATATCCAGTTCCTCAGCAGAAATGATAGAAACCACCTGACAATGAAACGGCATCTTTAAATTACTGAAAAAAATAAATGCCAATCTATACTTCTATATACAAAAAAAAAAAAAATCCTTCAAAAAATTAAGATAAAATAATTTTTAGAAAACAAAAAATGAACTGCACCAGAAACAAACAAAAAGTTCAATTAAAAGGAAAATGGTTCTAGATGAAAGCATGGTTATCCACAAAGGATTGGAAAGGGTATATTTATGGTAAATGTAATTGAAACTTGTCAACTTAAACAATAGTAGTAATGTCCTCTAGGGTTTAAAATATACATAGAATTTAAATACATGACAAAAGTAGCCAAAAAATGTAGAAGGTGGGTAAAATGAATTAAAGTGTTAGAATTTAAAGTCCTGGCATTGTCTAAGAAATGGTAATGTCCTAATAAAGTTAGATTTTAATAAGGCAAATATGTATATTGTAATCTTTATGGTAACCACTAAAGCAATACTATAAAGAAATATAAATGAGAATCTGATAAAAGGAAGAAAGTAAAATAATAAGAAATACTTGTGTAATTCATAAGAAGGCATGAAACCATAATAAAAATTGAACAATAAACAGAAGAGACAAATATAAAACATAGTGAAAAATTAGTTTTGATTCAAATATGTGAAGAATTACACTTAATGTAAAGGGACCAAATATTTCAATTCAAAGCAAATATTGCCAGACTGGATTTTAAAAAGACAGTAACTATATACTGCTTATAAGAAATATACCTTAAGAATAAAGACATTGAAAAGCTAAAGGTAAAAGGATGGAAAAAGATATACCATGACAATCATAACAAAAAGAAAGCGGGTGTAATAATAATTATATCAAAGTAGACTTTAAGACAAAAAAAATTTACTAGACATCAAGAGAAATTTTATAGTAATAAAAGGATCTTTTCAGCAGGAATATAAGACAAATCTAAATTTGTATGTACCTACTAACATAACCTCAGAATACATAAAGCAAAAATGGACATAATTAAAAGGAGAAATAGATAAAAATATGATAATTCCTGGAGCTTTAAAGATACTTCTGTAATTGACAGAACAAGCAGACAAAAAATCAGGAAGGATATAAAATATTTGAAAAATATAGTAAATAAACTTGACATAATTGAAACATGTAGAATAATGCAACTAAAAACTGCAGAATGCACATTCTTTTCAAGGGCACACAGAATCTTTACCAAAATAGGAAAAATATTTGGCCATAAAACAAATCTCAGTGAATTTTACTGGACTGAAATCATGCAAAACATATTCTCTGACAACAGTGGAATTAAAAAGAGATCAATAATGAAAAGATAAATTCCCAAATGCTAACGAGTTAAGAAGAACACTACAAAATATGAATCAAAGAAATCATCATAATGGAAATTAGATAATATTTTGAGCTGAATGACAAGAAAACATGGCATCTAAGCTGTTAAAATGAAACTAAAACAATGTTTGAAGATAATTTATATGTTAGAAAGAGAAGAAAAGTTGAAAAAAAAATCAATGATTTAAGTTTCCATCTCAAGAAGCTCTAAAAAGGAATAGCATGTTAAGCCCAAGAAACTTTGGAGATGGGAAAAATAAAAATAAAGAATTAAATCAGTAAAGTAGAAAGCAGATGTACAATGGAAACATCGATAGAGCCCAAAATTCATTCTTTGAAAAGATTAATAAAATTGTTAACCCCCCAACAAAGGTAATCAAGAAAAAAGAGAGAAAAGAAAAATGTAAATGATATATTAGTAAACCAAATCTAGCGCTATGTAAAAAGGATTATACATCATGACCAAGTTGGGTTTATTTCAGGATTGAAAAGTTAGTTTAACATTTAAAAATCAATTAATGAATTTGTTGCATTATTAAAATAAAGAAAAAAACTGAAAGATTATTTCAATAGGCGGAGAAAAATGCTTAACAAAATTCAACATTCAGTCATAATAAAATTCTCGACAAACTAGGACTAGCAGGGAAGTTCCTAATATGATAATGAACATCTACATAAAACCAATAGCAAGAATCTGACTTAATAATGAGACATTAAAAGCACTCCCTTTGAGGGCAGGAATAAAGCAAATATATCTACCATAACTTCTTCTAGTCAACATTGTACTGATAGTTTTTGACAATGCACTAAGGCGAGAAAAAGAAATAAAAGGATCATAATTTGCTGATATAATTGTATAAGCAGACAATCCAAAAGAATCCACAGGTCTTCTATTAGAATAAATTGGTGAATTTGGCTGGGTTGCTGGATATAATTAAAGATATAAAAGTGAATTTTATTTCTACATACCAGAAACAAACATAAAATAAATTGTAAAAATGACTTGAAGATATGCCTTTAAAGTAGTGTAAAATATTAAATACCTAGGAATAAATCTATCAAAAGATATACAAGATGTCTACACAGGAAAGTATAAAACATTATGGAGAAAATTTAAAAAGAAGGGTGTCATCAATTATGTTAAGTGCTGCTGATAGGGGAGTGAAATGGGGATTGAGAGTCAACCATTGGATTCAACAGGGTGAAACCTGGTGACTTTGGGATGAGCATCTTCAGTATAAAAGGCTAATTTCAAGGTAAAAGACTGAGTCACATAAATTCAAAAGAGAATGGGGAGTGAGGATTGGGAGACAGCAGGAATAAGTACTCAAAGCAGTTTTTTCTAAAGGAGAGCCAAGAAATAAGATACTGGCTGAAGGGGGCACATCACGACAAGGAAGATCTTTGTTGGGTTCTTTTCTTTTTCTTGTCTTTTTAAAGATTGGAGATGTGGCAGTTGGGATTTGTGGATTAGCATGATGGTTTCCTCCATAGTGTTCTGGGCTCTGTGTCAGTCAAAGAAAGCAGGTAGGCATCTAGTTCCATTCTGCGAACATCCCATGATGTGTAAAAGGTTCCCTGAGCACTGCTGAGGGAATAAAGAGACAAACGTGCCCAAAGCACATGGAACAGTTCTCAGGTTTCAGCTCTGGCTCAGCTCCAACTCTAGCTTAAATAATCAAATCACTGGCCCGACCTGTGTTTCACCATTGTCTCCTGCGTGTCCTGCGGATAAAGTCAAAGCTACCTTAGCATTCCTAATGAGGCTCACTACCTCTTAGCTTCCAGTCACCAACCTCTATTCCATCTCCCACCATTCTGTGCTCCCCTCTGGCCCGCCTGGGCCAAAATGTCCGTTTTGCTCAGGGCTGAGGGATTTTAGGCTTTCAGTTTTAAAATCTAAAAAGCTTCAGGAAAACCAGGATGAGTTGCTCACCTTGCACCTCCTCTCCCCTCAGACAGGCCCAGATTCCTGCAAATCACTGGCAATTTCCTGAATATGCTTTATTCTCTCTTGACACAGCTTTTGCACTGCTGGAATTTCCACCCTCTCTCTATTCCCTTGGCTAAGTCCTTTCCCCCTTTTAAAAACTCAGGTTGAAGGTCACATTTTCCAAGAAGGCTTCTTTGTCCCCTCCCTTCTCCCCACACACTTGTGTGATCCATAGCATTCTGGGCTTACACTTACCATAATTCTTATCACACGGAATTGATATCCTTTTATCCCTCTGTTGGATTGCAAGCTCCTGGAGAATAGGAGCTATGACTTCTAATTCACCAGTGCTTAGCACAGTACCTGGAATATGGCGATTAATAAATGCTTGTTGAATAAAAGAATGTATAAGTAGGTATTATGATGGGTAGAAGAACCAAAGAAAGGTCTAGCTGGAAGGAATCACAGAGCCGTGGTTCCCAAAGAATGGGCAACCCTCTAGTTCTTCTTGGATGAGTTTCTAGAATTGAATTCATCTGTGAAATGGATATACTTACCTCCTAGGGTTTTGTGAGGATAAAATGAATTAATAAATGTGGAATTCTTAGGATAGCTTTAGGTGCATTGCAAGTGTCCTGGTTATCTACTGTTGGGTAATAAACCCTCTTAGAGCATAGTGGCTAAAACAGCACAGGCCATTTATTTGATATTATCTCTTTGGCTGGGCTGGGCAAGTCCGGTTTGGGATCTCTAATGTGACTAGTCAGATAGCAGCTGGAGCTGAGCTTCTCTCGAAGGCTTCTTTACTCACATGCCTGGAGCCTAGACGGGGAAGACTCAAATGACTGATGGTTGGCATCACTGAGCTCATTGGGCATCTTTCCATATATGGTGTCTTTCCAGATGGTCTGTCCAGTGTGGCAGCCTCTGGGTGGTCAGATTTCATGCATTGCAGCTAAGGCTAACTCAGGGAAAGCTGCATAACCATTTGTGACTGAGCCCATGCATTTATTTTCAACAGAGGTCATATTGTCCTCTGGGAATGAAAGTTAGTCATGGGGAGATGTGAAAAATATTGCTCTTCATATGTAAAAGGCACAGACATACAGTATAAGAAGTATATATGCGGAATAAAATGGTATAGATGCAGGGAAGTGATTAGGAAAACACATCGAAAAGGCTTTTTAGGGAGGCCATCATGAATAAAACAAAGTTGAGAACCAATGACCTCGCCCTAAGTTCCACAGTGTCCTTTCAGCTTTCCTATACTCTACTGGTTGAAGCAGTCACACGCCTGCCCAGATTCAAGGGGAGGGACACGACCCTATGGAAGGAATGTCAAAGGATTTGCTGCCATTTTACATCTGCCAGAGTAAACATGCCTTGGATTCCTGCAATTACGGAGCTCTGTCAAGTGCGAAGTCATACTAAGCAGACCACACAAAGTAGTGAGGAGAGGTAAACTGTTAAGAGGCAGAGTGAACTTGAACCTGTGACAAAACAAGAGGTCTTGTTCATGGGCTCACGTGAGAACTTGAGACTACCACATGTGGGAGAAAGAAAGAAAGATCAAGGAAGCTAAGGGTCTCCTCTGCCAGCTCCATAGTCCAGAAGGGGCCCATGTGAAATTGTGCAGTAACTGTGGGTGATTTTACAGACACTGGGAGACACTGTGACAGTTTGCAGTTGTGATTATGTAGTAATTATTGCTGACCCAAATGGCCCCGTCTTAAACATTAGTGAGGAGGGCTTTCTTATTTGACAAACCAGAAGACTGACCTAGAGAATGAAATCATCCTGGCTGATGTCACACACAGAAGTGGAGGACTCTGACCCTGCTTTACTAGGTCCCCACTTTAATGGTGAGTCCCATGCCTTGGAGGATAATTAGGGGCATCCTTGGTAACTTATTGACAGCAATTGTTACTAGGCAAAGGCCCAAGGCCTAGAGGGACTCCAGTCAGACCAGGGCTGACTCCAAGCAGGGGAGAGAGCTGTGGGGTCTGCTGAGGGGAGTGTGAGCAGGTTTCCTTCTCTCAGTGAGGACAGCCACTTCGGAATACCTTTTTTTGGGGGCACCTCCTTTTCTTCTCTTAATATCTTAGCATGCTTCGTAAGCTTTTCTCTCTGTCCTTAAACAACCTATGCCTTTTCATTTTTATTTCAAAAGTAACACATATTCATTTGTGGACCCCCCTGTTTCCTTTCGAAAGCCTAATGTGGTTTGTGGCTTGAAGACCTAAGGGTAGGTGGGGGTGACAAGGAGAGCGATATTCTTATACTTCTCAACTCAAGCTTGGTCCAGCCTCAGTACATTTTGGCAATGGTGGTAGAAATGACTTGTCTTGGGCTGCTTTTCTTTGGATTATATATGAGGCAGCCCAGGAAGCCTGGAGGAAATGGGCAATGGGTTGTTCTTTACTGGGCTCATCAACAGAAAGGGCAGTATTTTCCTCATATGTCGTGGATGGGAGCATAACTCAAACAACTCCCGAGAAAGCAGATTCTAGAAAAATTGTCCAGGGAGGTTCTAGAAAAATTGTCTGGAGTGAGTGGAGCCATAAGATGAACGAAGCCTGGGCCCTGCATCACGACTTGGAACGCCATCTGTTGAACACCTATTTGGACTCTGACTTGAGCAAGAAATAAAATCTTAATGTGTTAAACCACCACAGTGTTGGAATACAATGGGTAAAGTGTATGGTATAGGAATTAGATGTCAGTGAGCTTCTTACCAAAAATTATTTTTGGTATGCTTAGTATATGCCACGTTTTGTGGCATATACTAAGATTAATAAATTCATAGTTTTGACCTAGTAATTCCACTTTTTGGAATCTCTTCTAAGGAAAAAATGAGAAAGGTGGATAAAGATAATTGTAAGAATGTTCATCCAGTCTTATTTATAATAGTGAAAAATTGGAAGCAATCTAACTTTTTAACAGTGGGGAATTTGTTAAGTAATATATATATATAAAGTAATATATATAAGTATATATATATCACTATACATATCACTATATATGTCACAATTACTTAATATATATATTGTGATATACATACACACACACACACACACACACACACACACACACACTAGGAAGGGGCTGAATCTGTCCTATTTATATTATTTATATGCACAATGACCACCACAAAACGTGGCATATACTAAGCATACCAAAAATAATTTTTGGTAAGAAGCTCACTGACATCTAATTCCTATACCATACACTTTACCCATGGTATTCCAAAACCGTGGTGGTTTAACACATTAAGATTTTATTTCTTGCTCAAGTCAGAGTCCAAACAGGTGTTCAACAGATGGCGTTCCAAGTCGTGCTGCAGGGCCCAGGCTTCGTTCATCTTATGGCCTCACTCACTCCAGACAGTTTTTCTAGAACCTCCCTGGATACCCCTGGATGTGGCAGGCAATGAGGGAAGAGAGAGCACATGGAGTCTCATCCAGGAGGTTTCAGGGCTCAAGTCAGGAAGGGGTGAACCTCACTTCCCTACATTCCATTGGCTAGAACTCAGTCACATGGTCTCATTCAATTGCAAGGGAGGCTGGGGAATGCAGTCCAGTAAGGAGACAGGGAGAATGGGCTTGGTGAGCATGTAACCAGTCTCTACCAGGTCCTTTATTCATAAAGGAAAGCAACAATAGCTTCTGAGAAAATACCCAGTCAGTAGTTTGTGCCTACAGTGATTACCTCAGTGATTCTTACCACATCTTGGGGTCACTAGTCCCTTTGAGAGTGTGTCAAACTACTCACCCTGAAACAAATACACTTGTGAAAACGTTTCACAGACAGTCTCAGGAATTCAGGTTACTTCCGCAATCTGGGGTCCGAGGTTAAGAACTCTTGGCATATGTGGAAAGCAGAAACCAAGTTGACGTTTATTGAGCACCTACTATGTACCAAGCACATTTCTGGGTACTGTGGGGTTACACAGATGAACTAGATGAAGTGCCTTCCCTAGAAGCCTTCTCACTCCTCAGGTGGAATTAGAGAAAAAAGTGTCACCCAGCCCAAGTATGATAACTGCTATGCTAGAGGCACAAACTACTGACCAAGTAGAGGCCTTGGACATCAGTGTACACATCTATAGGCCAATATAGAAGCAAGTTCTTTAGAGTTGGGCGACAAAGTAGAAATGGGGCAAGCCATTCATTTATTCTTTCATTTGTTCATTCAGTTCCTACTCATTCTGGGACCTATATTAAATAATGGAAATAGATAAAGCATTGAAAGGGAGAAGCAAGAACCCGCCCTCAGGAGAGCTTACGTTCTAGTTAAGAAGGCAAGAAAGGATGGAAGGCGTAAAAAAAAGCATTTTCAGTGACCGTAGGCCCCTGCTGAACCCCATCAGGCATTCAGATTCATCTTTGATTCCGAGGAGAATGACTAAAAGGAAATGCTGCCAGCTCTGAGGTTGACCCTGGCTTCATGGTCACCTTGCTCCCCATTTTTGGAATGGACCTGGCAGAGCTGGGTCGGCTGCTGGGGCCCCAGGCAGTGCATGCCTCATCAGATCAAATGGCCGGGGTCACCTGAGGCTTTTCCCTGCTAAGGAAAAAGACTCCAGTGAGAAGCTGCAGAGGCTGTTACAGATGTGACATTACCTGTAATGAGATACAGAGCTGAAAGAAGCTTTTCTAAACTATCAGTAATAAACAACAACAACAACAACAACAACAACAACAACAACAATGTTCACTTCAGGAAAAGGCCTGCATGTTTCTTATAAAACTAAGCATACGTCTTCTTTTGGACCCAGCAATTCCATTCTTGGGTGTCTACCCAGGAGAAATGACAATATGTGTCCACAAAAATCTTCGCCCAAGAATGTTCGTAGCAGCTTGATTTCCAATAGCCACAAACTGGAAACAGCTCAAGTGCCCATCAACAAGAAAACGGATAGACAAATTGTGGTGTTTATACAAAGGAATACTACTTGGTAATAAAAAGAAATACTCTCAATGCAGGCAACAATGTGGATGAATCTCGTAAATGTTATGCTGAGTGAAAAAGGCCAGGTGCAAAAGAGAAGATACTGTATAATTTGGTGTTTATAAATTCTGGACTGGTAAAGTTAATCTATGGTGGAAAAAAGTTAGAAGAGTGGTTTCCTGCAGAGGAGTGCCGACAGGGATTGACTGAGATGGGACATGAGGGAATTTTCTGAGTGATGGCATTGCTCTATATCTTGTTAGGGGTTTGGGTTTCACAGGTGTGTACATTTGTCAAAACGCAGAGTGGTACACTTAAGATTTGTGTGTTTCATGTTATGTAAATTTTACCTCAAAAGAAAAAAAAATATTAGCTGAAGTTAATGATATGCATGCTGTAGTGTTTGGAGTAAAAAATACTGATGCCTGCAATTTTGAAATGCATAAAAATGAGATGGATGGATAAATGGGATAGATACGTGATAAAGCAAGTATAGTAAAATGTTAATTGTAGAATCAAAGAGGTGGGTATATATGAGTATTTACTGTACAATTATTTCAACTTTCCTTTATGCTTGAATATTTTCATAATAAAATGTTGGGAAGAATGCAATTATTGCTGAATAATAAACCACCCAGAGGTGGCAGCTTAAAACCGTTATTTATTACTTCTCAGCTTTAAAACGTTATTTATTATTTCTTCTTCATGAGGTGTCAGCTGGGGCGTTGCGATGGCGGGAAGGTCCCGAATGGTCTCATACAGCTGGTGTTGGTGCTGCCATCAGCTGGGAGCTCAGCTGAGGCTGTTGGTCAGGGGCCGTGGTTCGCCCCCTAATGAACATTTTCAAGTGGCTACTTGAGCTTCCTCACAGCATGGCGTCTGGGTTCCATAAGGAAAGTCCGAGAAGGAAAAAAGCAGAAGCTGACAGTTTTCTTTAGGCCTGTTATTTTTGCTGTATTCAAGATGTAAGGAAAGGGAAAATAGAGTCCATCTCTCAGTGGGAGAACTGACAAGGATTTGCAGCCATCTTTAATTTACCAAAAAATTTTGACCAATCAATCTGCAGGACAGATTGCCTTATGTATTTTACATTTTATATTCTTTATAGAAAATATTATCAAATCACTATCAAATGTGGAGTCAGTCAAGGAGAATGTTGTCAAAATATGAAGGAGAAAAAGGATTATGGAGATATGTTAGGAAGTTAATTAGTAACAATACAGAGGGTGCCAAAAAATGTATACACATTTTAAGAAAGGAAAAAACTGTATTGAAATTGTAATATTCACTATATGCCGATAACAAAAGATAAATACAAGTCTCTTGTATACATTTTTGGACAACCCTGGTATTATCATGTCGTTTCCCCAGATTTTTCAGGATTTTGTGATTATACGTGTTATTTGCCAGGTTTTAAGTATGGTTTACAAATTGTTAGCATTTCTTTTTTTCATTCTAAACAAATATTTGTCTTAATCTCATTTCAAATTCATAGTTTTAAGTCCTTTTTCTTTAAAAAGGTCCCCACATTGTATATGCTTCACATTCCACAAACATGGACTCATGTCTGGGTGAGAGTAAGATTCTAATTTTATTTATCTTTGTTGTAGACCAGCTACAGATTCTCTGTCCTTGGCTTATGGTCAAAGTGTCTCAACAGTATCATAATTAGACACAAGGCATGCCTCTTCTAGTTGGGTTGCCTTTTTGAGGGCATTTCCTTTATTCTGCTGGTAAATTTCCCTATTTGAATTATTACTGCTTTATTCCAGGCTGGTGGTTTAGAGGGAGTATTTTGGTTTCAGATCAAAGCACTACAGGGTAGCTTAGAGGGTAACTAGAGGGTAGTGAGAACCATACCTTTGGGGTTTCCTGGGACTGTCCTGGTTTATATTTGTTGTTCCCGTGTAATTCTGTGATTTCCCTCTCCAAAGTATCCTGGTTTGGACGACCAGTATATGGTACCTTTGCTTATAGAAGAACTTTCTTTGGAGGTGGAGTGGCTGTAATCCAGGGGATGGCTGACAGGTGTCTGCCTGCTTCAGCCTTTTAACCTTAGGTTCATATGTATATTTTCAGCTTAATTGAATGTATGATTTTGTTTGTATGAGCCCTTTCAGAGCAGAAGGTTCTTTCAAAGAGATAGCACTCATTCTACTAAGTGGTTATTGAGATTTTCTGTTAATCCGTTTAATGTTGATTTTATTATACTTATGGTAAATCCTATTTCTGAAATCATTAGTACCTATATGATTAGATTTCATGTGTATTTTTGCTGCTTTTCTGACTTTCAAAAAATTTTTGAAATCTTTAAAATGGGCAATGTTGTTACTTCCAAATAGAGATGAACCGATGGACAGTGCTTAGGATAGTGGTAATGGCAATGACATTGATGGATTTAGCAGTGTGGAAACTGAGGCAGAGACTGCTTGGGGAACTTACCTAAAGTTACATGGTAAATGCATTGTAAAGTTGGGCAAATTTGTCCCTCTGCCTTAATCTTAATAAAAGAAGATTGTAACTACTTTGACTTAGTGAGGTGTTTTAGGGGGTAGTATATTAAAACTAAGGGTTTCTAATTCTTTATAATACCATTGAGATGGTCTTATCTAACCATCCAGTTTGTCACCATTCGGATGACAAAACTCAGCGACAGTTGTTATTGGGAGCCCAGCAACATAGGGGTTGAATTTTACAGCCTGGGGTTTATTCACGAGGAAAGGGAAAGAGTAGAACATATTCCAGAGTAAACATGTGCCAACAATTGGTGGAGACTTAGGTAGGTAGAGAGATGGGGTTTGTGTGTATACATGATGTGCAGGGTAGGGTGGAGGGTAAAGAAGCAAGAACGGGGAAGAATAACTAGCACGCAGATTTAACATCCTGTGAAGTCAGTGGTGTGCTGGTAACTGTTAACAGCCAGCTCCTGAAGGGAGGAGTGAGGGGGAAGAGGAGGGGCTGGTTTGTAGCATTTGCCAATTTCCAACTGACTTCATGCTCCCAATGTGATGTCACTGAACATGGAGTTATATCATTATGTTTAACCACTGGCTCAGAATTCCTGAACGTGTAACAGTTGCGAGCTGGTGAAGAGCTGGCTCCATCATATCACTGCAGGAAATCAACCAAGAGGTTTGCATTATGTCCCAGACCAGGAGTTGCCTCAAATTCTTGACAGCATCTGCCCGGAGAGGTAGAAAACCACAGTGATGCCACATTTGATGCTGGAATGGTCCATCAGATCCTGGAATTAGCAAAATACTGGTTGGCATTTCAGGGAGAGGAATTTTATTGTATTTAATGGGGAGCAAATATTCTTTCCTTTCATGCTTTCTTGGAGGTCAGATCTTTCTTCCTCTAGTTGTGCTTGGGTTTGACTAAGAGAAGGTGATGCCAATTGTTTTACACTGGGGATGGTGGGGATGATTTTTAATGACCACGTTATAGAGCATTTCTCACCCTTCTGGAAGGCTCCACCCAATTTCCTTCAGCAAATGTCGTGGTTGACAAGGTCTTTCTTGATTGGCTTCCCTCTCTAGGTCCTTTTTACCTGTTTATACTCTAAGCCCAGCCACCTTGAGGTGAGGGTACAGACTGCAGTGTGTGTTGTTCCCACGCCTCTGTGCTTTACTTAGCCTGTCCCGTCTTCCTGGATGCCTTTTGCCCCATCGTATCCTTCCCCACTATACTACCATCTAGTTAACACTCAGTGCCCACAGCTAACTCTTATTTATTGTTACCAATGAATTTAGCACCTGCAGGATAGGTTTGCAATTGTTCCAGGCTGGATGAGTGATTAGCCTATTTCAGAACAACCTTGCTTTCTACACTTCATGGGAAATATTTGTTGTCTCCCGACTAGCCTGTAGGCATGCCTCAATATTTCTGTCTTTTAGAGCTGTTTCTACGGCATAATATACCACATCACAGTACACAGTAGGAGATCCATAAATGCTGCTGAATTTGTGAATCTTTATTTTTTTCTTACCATAGCTATTGTTTTCTTAAGTCATTTGGTCCATCCCTATTTACACAGCATGAAACTGGGAGTCTCCAGCTCCCCTATCTTTACACTCCTATTCTGATGTCATTTCTTAGTTTCTGAAAAGGAATTCTCTCCCCTGAAGGAGTGAGTCATAAGAGGGGAGAAATAATTTCCTAATTTCCTGAAAATGGTGGTTCAGAAGATTACCTTTCAGTGAAAGATTATTCCTGCAAGCTTGTTGCTGTTAGCTACGCCAGTCTGCCTTAAGATGATGTCACCAGGAATTAAAGGTTTCCAGGTTCCAGAATTGTGCCTCTCTATTAGAGGCAAATTGTCCGAGAAGGTAGAAAGAAAACCAGCAGGAAGAATGCTGAGCTCTAAGGGAAGGTGAAGAGAAGGGGAATGTTGAGCAGTTCCTTTGCCAATGCTGCCTCCTGGTTGGTCATCAGAGGGAATCTCTGAGTATGTCCAAGGAGAAACATCCACTCATCTCTTCTATACTTCTGTATAAGTTCAGAATTGGCAGAGTGTGGTCCCTAGGTGGCTTTGAAGGGTAGAATGAGAACAGTTCTTGTTTGTTTGTTTGTTTATTTATTTATTTATTTATTTGTTTATTTATTGAGTTTGGACCTGAAATTCCCCATTGTCCTTCTCTCACCAGCTCCCAAAGCTGAAATCACAGTGTGATAGAGTATCTAACTGGTCAACCAAGTATTCTAGCTCCATTCCTATGGGGCTCCTCCATTCGTGATGTCAGGTTTGACCATGTGATTTGCTCTAGCCAAGGCATGTGAGTAGAAGTAACTTGTGTCATGTCAAAGCTCAAGTTTTAAGGGCCAATGCCTGGTTTGTCATGTTCTCTTTTCTCTCTGTCATGGCTGGAAATGTCCCAAATAGGGGCTGTGTCTCAGAGTGAAGACAACATGGGGTAGAGCTGTAGCTGACCTGGGGGTTGGGTGGAACATGTGGCATAAATGAGAATAAAATCCTTATTGTTGTAAGTCCATGTGGTGTGGGTATTGTTTGTTACTGCAGCAAATCTTATCCTAGGCTGATTGATACACATTCAAAAGAGTTTATTAGATAGCCAGATTTCATAAAGAAAGGAAGGGAAAGAGCTTAACTTACAAAAGAAAAAGCCTTCAGTCAACATTAACTTATTCAATTTTTATTTTAGAGATAAGTGAAATTACTATATAACAAATAAACATTTCACTTTATGCAGTTGTCTCAAACCTGGCATTATCTTTTCCATTTCTATAAGTAAGTCACTTGGTAGTTGGTCTGGTTATTTTTTGAATGAATATGTATCAAGTGCCTACTGTCATTCAAGCATTGTGTTAGGTCCTGGGAGATAGTGGTATACAGAACAGACAAGATGCTGGTCCTCATGGAGTTTCACTTTTGTTGGGTTTGACAAATGAAAAACAAAATAAAAGACCAAATAAGAAACATAATAATTTCATAAATGGATTAGTTTACAAGAACAATAGAACAGGGTAAAAGAAAAGAGAGTAACTGTGTGGTTAGGAAGGGCATGGGGCCACTCTAGAGCATTTGATCCATCATGTAGATTTACCCCTCTTCACACTAGAAAGAAATTGAACTGATGTTACAAGTAACTTTTTTCTTTTTAATGGAGATATAGTTTTACATCAATCCCTTTAATCAAATCACAGGGAGGATTTAAAGCTGAGAGCCATTTTTTAAAAATAAATGTTTCATTTTGTGATACATAAAGGTCAGATAATTAAGTTCGAGAACTCGTCCTAGAAAAAGTGCTACACACCTCATTGCTGAATATCACTATGGTCACCTTCGAAGTACTCCCCTTGGGAAGCTATGCACCGATGCCAGTGCCTAGTCCACCCTTCAAAATAATTTTGGAACTCTTTTTCTGGAATGGCCAGAACTGTTGCCATATTATCCTTGATGTCCTGAATGTCATCAAAATGTCTTCCTTTCAATATTTCCTTTATCTTTAGGTAAAGAAAGAAGTCATTGGGGGCCAGATCAGGTGAGTAGGGAGGGTGTTCCAATACGGTTATTTGTTTACTGGCTAAAAACTCCCTCACAGACAGTGTCGTGTGAGCTGGTACATTGTCGTGATACAAGAGCCATGAGTTGTTGGCGAAAAGTTCAGGTTTTCTAACATTTTCACACAGCCTTTTCAGCACTTCCAAAAAGTAAACTTGGTTAACTGTTTGTCCAGTTGGTACAAATTCATAATGAATAATCCCTCTGATATCAAAAAAAGGTTAGCAACAGTGTTGCAACAAGTTCGTGAACTTAATTGTCAGACCTCATAAACATTCATTTTCCAACTTATCTGGAGTTAAGTCTGAATTTTCACCCATAAAAGGGCTTCTTTCCAACGTTGACGAGAACTCTTGCTTGATGACATCATAAAGGACTTGGTTTCTGAAGTAGCCAAAGAAAGTCCATGAAAGGGCAGTTAACTTTAGTTTGGTTCCAGAACATGGGCCTCCTGTGTCCTGTAAGCTCTAATCTTGGGCATTGCACTTTCTGACAGCAGGGCTCCCCGTGTGCAGAGTCCACCACCTGCCCCACCATGCTAAGATGAACTCAGAGTACGAATGATCACAGTCACAAAAGCCCACCAATGGACTGTTACGTTTTCCAATTCAGCAAAGCCAGCAAGACCAGAAAAGTAGAGAATTATTCACATTTGTCAAAAGTGGACTCATGCCATTTGCAATAATCCTATTCTTCAGTCAGAATCATAAAATATCAAAGGTAAACGACGCGAAGCTCATGATTTTACAATTGTAGCAATTGCGACCGTGAGTGATTACAATGGGTTGTCTGACTTAGTGTGTTCCTTCGTTAATTCATTTATCTATTCAAAAAATATTTATTCAGCACCAACTCACTTGGAACTAACTGGGCACTGAGCTGGCCTCTGGGATTGTAATGGGGAACAAAATAGCCTTTGTTTCTAGAAAGTTTACAATGTAGTGAGTCTAGTGGAGATGAGAGCTGTGAAGGAAAGACAGATAGTTCTGAGAATTTAGGCTTAAATAGCCTCATCGAGTCTTTGGGGCACTAGCCAGAGGAGGATTCTCTGAGGAGATGACGCTCTAGCAGAAGTCTGAAGGATGAGTAAGATTTAACAAGAAGATGGGCTTGTAAAGAGGGTGATGTGAGACCCTTCCAAGGCAGGCAGGAAAGCACCTACAAAGGAACTCTGGGGGTGGGAGTGTGACATGCTCAAGTAACTGAAAATAATAGAGGTTGGAGAGTAGAGAGCAAGGAGCACAATATTTCTAAGGGAGGCTCTAGAGAAAGTCATGGGCACAATGAAAACCTTTAAGGAGGGACTGACCTGACCAAACTTTCTCTTTGAAAAGAACACAGTAGAAGAGGGTAAAGGGGGTCCAATATACAGTGGTGGAAGGAGAATTGATTTTGGGTGGTGAACACACAATGCCTTATATATAGATAATGTATTACAGAATTGTATACTTGAAACCTATATAATTTTACTAACCAATGTCACCCCGATACATTTAAAAAAATTTAAAAAAAGAACACAGTAACTAGGAATAGAAGAGCTAGAATGAACTTTGTTAATTCAATAAAGATCTACAAGAAGCCAACCATGAATATCATACTTCATGGTGAAATACTGAAAACCTTTCTCCCTGAGACCAGGAATAAAGCAACGAGGAATATTACAGTCCTAGACAGTGACATAAGAAGGGTAGAAAATGAAATATAAATTGCAATGATTGGTTAAAAAAGAAAAGACCTGTTACTATTTGCAGGTGAAAATGGTTGTAAAATAGGAAGTAAAGTTTTAGTAAAGACACATTTATAACAGCATAAAAATGGATTACTTAGAAATAGAGCTAACAACGTTTTTCCCCCTGAAAATGTGAAACATTAATGAGAAATTTAAAAAAATAAATAAATACATAGTTGGATATATCATGTGTGTGGACCAGAAAAGGCAATATTATAAAAATGGCAATTTTTCCCAAGTTAATCTGTAGATTCAACGCAATCCCAATCAAAATTTCCAGCTTTTAGGGGTAGAAATTGACAAGTTGATTCTAAAATCTATGTGGAAATGCGAAAGGCTACGATTAGTCAAAGCAATCTAGAAGAGGAAAAAATAGAGAAGAACTTTACTACTAGATGCCAAGACCTATTATAAGCTAGGTAATTAAGACAGTATATGTAGTACTGACACTTGGATGGACAGAAAAGACCAATGGAACAAAACAGAGGACCCAGAAATAGACTCATACAGATACAGTCACTGGATTTATAGTCACACTGCAGTGTGGCTGTGAAATGATTTTTAAAAAATCATTTCTGGAGCAATGGGATATTCATCTGAAAAGAGAAGAGAGATGGATTGTAGACCTTAGATGTGAAAGGCAAAGCAAGCAAAAACAACAATTGAAACAAAACAAAAACAAAAAAATCTGTCTTAGAAGAAAATGTAGAAGAGAAGCTTCACAATCCTGGGGCGGGGAAAATCATTTAAAGTAGGATACAAAACTTCTAACCGTAAAGAGGAAAAGAATAGATAAATCAGACTAGATTCAAATTAAGAGCTTCTGTTCTTCATCAGATACCATTAAAAGAGTGAAAAGGCAGTGTGTGGAATGAAAGAAGATATTTGCAATACCTATACTTGACAAAAGACTCATTACCGTAACATATAAAGATGCTTACGGATCAATGGAAAGGCATGTCACTTAATAGAAAAATGAGCAAAGGATTTTTAACATTCACCTCACAAAAGAGGATATCTGAAAAAAAAAAACACAAAACAACCCAAAATCCATAAAATATGTTCAGTCTCATTAGGAACCAGGAAAACACAAATTAAAAGTACAGCGACATCTGCTGTACCCACACCAGAATGGCTAAATTGAAAATGACAGACGATACCTAACGTTGAAAAGAATGTGAAGCAACCAGAACACTCCTATAATGCTGATAGGAGTGAAAATTGGAACAACTATTTTGGAAAACTGTTTGGTGGTGCAAATATTGAACATATTCCCATACTAAAACCCAGCACTTCTGACCCTGTGTGGAGACATACCGATGAGAACTGCATGCATATGTTCACCAAAGTACCTGTATGTCAACACCAGAACATACACATGATACCAAAAAAATACAACGTAAGTTCTAGCACTATTCATATTAGCCCCAAACTGGAACCAAACCAACTATCCACAGAAAAATGAATAAATAACTTGGGCTCTATTCAGACAATGGCCCATGATAACAATGAGAGTGTTAGTGAGGGAAGAGTTACACCAGGGGCTCGCTGGGGGTACTGGTGGTGCTCCGCCTCTTGATCTGGATGCTGGTTTTGTGCGTACGTTCACTTTGTGGAAGCTCATTGAGCTGTACACTTATGATTTGCATGCATTTTGTGCATAATGTCATACTTGAATAAAAACTTCACTTTGCAAAAGAAAATAAACACAATTGCTGCAGAGTAGAGGAGATACTAGAGTGGGCATGTCTAGATATGGAGTGTTATACAGTTCTGGCAAGAGCGCAAGCTGATGGTAGTAGAGAAAGAGGAAAATAGCTTCCAGAGGGAATGAAGAAGGAAAGTAAGAGGCCTTGATAATGGATTGGCTGAAGCCAGAGGCATGAGAGGGTGGTATCGAGGTTGATTTCCAGCTTCTGACTTGTGTAACCAGAAGAAGCGTGTTCACCTTCCCAGAGAAGGGGAACCTTGGAGGGCACCAGGTTATTGGGCAGGGTGTGGGGGGGAAATAAAGAATGGATGCTTGGAATTGAGGGTTGAAAGAAATATAGACCAACAGACTTACCATGTAGGCAGTTACGTCTGGAGTCCAGAGGAAAGGCCAGGGCTTGAAACACAAGTGGACCCCTGACTCTTGGAACTTGAACTGACTCTTTTGGAAAAACATGGAACTTGAACTGACTCTTTTGGAAAAACTTGAACTGACTCTTTTGGAACTTGAACTTGAACTGACTCTTTTGAAAAAACATTTGAACTGACTCTTTTGGAAAAACATACCAACTACGCACATTCCAGGGAGCACTGGGCGAAAGGCCTTACCTGTGGCATCTCATTCAGTTCCCATGTCCATGGTAATGATACCCAAGAGCAAGGTGAGGTTTGGAGATGGCAAGCTGATGGACTGGCCTGCAGGGAGAGTGGGAAGGAGGACAGTGGCGATTTCCAGATTCAGATCTTCGAACTCAAAGTCCTGGGTGTTGCTGCTGGTGGGCACTCCTGTGAGTGGACTTGTTGGTCGGTCATGTCACGGACCCCGTGGAGCAAACGAGGGCAGCAGTAGAATTTCCGTCAGAAGAAATTGTGAAGACTACACATGGCCCGCTGTCAGTCTGGGGAGGATCTCAGAGTTTTGAACTTCATGACTATCCCATATCAGGTTTGATGGATAAACTCCATGTTCAAGCCTAATTCAGCAACCTGCCAGCTCAGTGACCTTGGGAGGGTAAAGTGACACTTAAAATCACTTAACTTTTCCGTGCCTGTGTTTGTTCTCGATTGCTGCAGGAAGTATCAGCACAGCGTAAAACAGCGCCCGTTTAGCATTTCACGCTTTCTGTGCTGTGGGAAGCTGGGCCCTGCTCAGCTCGGGGATCTGCTCAGGGTCTCTCACTGGCCGCTCTGCGAGGTCGCCAGGGCTGGGCTCTCGCGTCTGAGGCTTGTCTGGGGAACGATCAGCCGTCAGGCTCACATGGTTGTTGGCAGCATTCAAACCCCTGCAGGGTATCAGATGGGGCGCCTCGGCTCCTTGCTGGCTGTCAGTGTCACGTCCTTGTGACGTAGGTTTCTCGGTACCGTGGCTTATCTCATCAAAGCCGGCAAGGAAGAGCCAATCAAGAGGGTCACTTAGCAAGATGGGAGTTATAGTCTTACATAATATAGTGTGGAAGTGACATCTCATTCCCTGTGCTGTGTTCTATTGATTCAAGTCACAGGCCCCACCCACACTCAAGGGGACACCAGGAGTGGGCACCAGGAGTCGGGGGTCACTTTCCAGGGACCATCTTTGCATTTGTCTGCCACATCGCCTTAGTGTTCTCATCTGCAAAATGGGAATGTCAGTAGTAGCTACCTCATGGGTGGTGGCGTGAAATAAAGGAGGGAGTGCACCAGGAGCGCTTAGCACAATCCCTAAGGCGTAGTTTGTGCTCCAAAAATAATTAGCTGCTATTTTTATTATTCTAATTCTGCAGTCAGATGGCTGTTTGAAAGGAATTTATTTTTATAAACAGATTCACTGTGGCTGGACAGCTTCCTCTGGTGCATTTAAAATATAATGCCAGTTGCAAGCAAACAGGCACACCCATCTGGGCAGGAAGGCACATTTGGCACAAAGTGAGGCCGACCCATGACCATCAGGGAGCGTTGCAAAGACAGGGAAGGTATCTATGTCCATCCAAGGGAAAGGTAAACTAGGAAAAGTGAATGCCCCTCTCCCCACCACGTGATGGGGTGCACAATCACCTTTCTGCAGATATGTAAGCCACGGTTCTGTCCTATTAGCTTTCAATCAGTCCCAGCATGGAGATCATGTTGAAATTCAGATACTGGCTTATGGGCACGCAAGTATAAATATCTGCCTTTTAGTCATGGATAAGTAAAACACGTGTTCTACTAGCTGTTGTAAATTAGCAGAGCCTCTGAGAATGCCTACCAGTAAGCCGTCAGGAGGTAAAGGAAAGGCCAGGAGTCAGGCATCCTGGGTTTGCATGCTGACCCTACCCACAGTAATCCCTGTGCTGTGGACCCCTTCCTTCCTCCTGGCCCTCAGTTGCCTCATCCGAAATGGGAGAGGTTTGTACTGTTTTGTGTCTATGAGTCGTTTTTTCTGGTAAGTTTCTTTCATTCTAAATTTAAATGGCATGTTAGATTTCCAGTTCTGCTAGAGGTAATTGGAGGTGCGGCCTGCCTCTTTTTCTGTAAAAAAGGTCAAGGCATGCTGCTCCCGAGCCCTGTGATTAATGTTTATTTGCTAGCCCGAACTCGAAGTTGGTCATGCAAGCGCCTCCTGTGCCTAAATGTATCTGAGGATAAAAATAGCTTCCCGTGAATTCTCCCCGGGGGGTGAGCAATTTCACATGCATTAGTACCCTTAGCTTCCACACGACTTCTCACCACCCTCTCTAATGTTCGAGTAAACGGTATGCATTCCTAGAATACTAACATGCTTTGCGAAAAGGAGACTGGGGCTGCAACATCAGCCTGCTGGATGAGCAACCCGCTGAGGCCATTATGTAATAAGGGGTCTTCCCCGGATTTCAGGATGGGTTCCTGTGTTCATTCATTCAATCATCCACCAAGAACTTAGTAAGTAACTCATGTGTGTCAAACCAGAGTACCTGGGATCTAGTTTGGAAAAGGGGGTTCCGTCTCAGGAAGCCTTAAGTTTAGTGGCATACGCGAGGAAAGAGATAGTTGTGCGTACACACGACAAGAGGAGCGATGGCATTGTTGCCTTCAGGTTTTTCTGTCTTCCGGTTGAGGAACATGGTGTTGATGAGGGTCGTGGTGCTGACATAGCCAGGTACTACGCTAAGTACGTTCGCCCATGTCATCTGCACAACAACGCTTTGCGGTAGGCAGTGTCTCAATTCCTAGCTGACGGGGGAAGAAATTTGGAGCAGAGAGATTTCACGTTACTTGCTCAAGGTCATCCAGGTGGTCGGGAGCCTACCATAGGCGGTCTGCTCTTGGTCACTCCCCCTAGTTGACAGCTGTTCATTTGTGGGCGTCTCGGTCTGTTTTCCATGGGCTAGGGATGGGGGCGTCGGGGATACGTTTTCTATTGTGGAGAAGTTCCTAGCCCACAAGTCCATCAGGAGAGGCCCGTGCAGACTGCTGTGGAGTCAAACTGAAAGAGAACGCACTCTGTACGCCCACGCGGTGTGTGTGTGTATGTGTGTTAACACCGGTGCCCCCATGTGTACACACCATAGTGGTTGGACCGTTTCCTTAATGCCCAGACACACCCCTTTAGCCCAATTTGCTTTTGGCCAAATAGGTAGCCCAAGACTATTTGCAGACAAATCTCAGGCATTCAAGAAATACCATAACAGTTTTGTTGTTGCCATATATGTATCATCTATATTGTTATCTGTATAATAATTTAAAGAAATCAACTCGAAATAAACCGTGTTTTTTTTTTTTAACTCAGACTCATATCCTACAGTGGGTTTGAGGTGCTAGTTTTATTTCCTCCTGATGTACATAAAAATAAATGTGTGACAATTCAAATAAAGCCCATCATACCCCATATAAAATCACCCTGGAGGACCCGCCTGCTGCACTTAGGTCTTATTTTGGTTGTGTTGCTAATGAGGTATCATCTTCCAGATTTTAATCTTTCCAGGAATTGGGGCTGGTGCCAGCTTAGACTATAAAAGTGCTGAGATTCTAATATACCATTTTAATTCATGATCGGAGTTAGGGATGGGGGAAAGGCTCTCTGGGATGAAGGCGTCCAGCATGGGAGGCCTCTCCTGGGTGCTCAGCCATTGTTCTCCCTTTGTGGTTAAGAACAGCGTCTCCACAGTCTGCCCCAGCCCTCAGCTTGAAACTGGCATTCCCGGCTTTGTCCTGCCCTTTCATGAGCGGGCCTGAGACTCATGTATCGTTGTCAGAGAGTATTTGTTAAGCGTTCTCATGATGCTGTGATGCCAGGCTGCCCAACATGCCTTCGGAGTGGACAACAATGTAAACAGATATGTCAAAGGCCATAATTATCTGAGTCACATTGCAGAAAGCCTGACACCCCCCCCCCCCGGGAAAAACCCGGTCCCTAAGATCAGCTGAGACATCACGTGGACAGAGGAAAAACATCAGTGCATGAGTGACTGTTCTGAAGAACTTCATTCTTCACCACTGGCTGAAACCTGCTGGTGATTCCCACAGCCGTCAGCCATGTCTCCCCTTTTCCTCCAACCTTCTCTCCTTCTGCATCTCCCACCATCACTTTTAATGTCTTTCTTGCCCTTCTCCTCCCCCACTGAAATCACTGTTACTACATCCAATCCTGCCCTGTAATTCTACCTCCCTCTTCATCACTGGAACCCCCAGCCCAAGAGGCATCAAGTTCTGTGTCACTCTGTTGGGAGGATGTCACATGTTCATTTGGTGTCCCAGGATGGAATTGATGACGTATTAGAAAGCTGTAGTTAGAAAATGTCAAGTTCCTACCCACGATCGAGGAGACCCTCCATGGTCGGGCCACTGCCCCCTCCAGCTCTATCTTGCATACTGTCCCTGCCTTCTCGTGCTTCCTGTCTCAGGTTCTCTCCCCGTTCCTCCACCAGCCCTCGCTCATGCCTTTGCCATTGTTACCTCTGCTTAGGGTTCTCCTCACTCCCCCGGGTCTTCACCTGGCCCCTTCCTTTGCTTCATTCTAGTCTTAGCTCGAATGAGAAACCACCTGGACCCCTTTGGCTAAGGTAAGTCCCTTTCCTCCCTCTCTCCCCCATCAGCTTTACTTTCTTCACAGCACTTCTTGTTATCTTAAAGAATCTTCTTTATTGTCTTAGGTGTTTATCACCTGTCTTTTCCATTAGAATCTTGCTTCTTGAAGAGAGAGCCTTTTTCTGTGTTTCCGTATGTACCTCCAGTGCTGAGAATAGGACCTGGCCCAGATCAGATAATGCAAATATTTTTTGAATGAAAGAATGGATGAATTAATTAATGAGAACAGAAAATACGTTGTCATGCGGGGTGGCCTGTGGGGTCTCTGGTCCCTCTCCCCACGTAAGAACGCAGGACGTGGTGAGGCCAAAAAGGAACACCTACAGAGCCATAAGTAGGGGAGTCATATCACTATATTCTCGCCAGCGGCATCCACCTCTCTGCAATCCGCTCTTGCTAGCCCCCATCTCTTTTGCTTTCTTCTTCCCTCTGTGTAAATTCCAGGTTCCTATCTTCGATGTACCCATCTCTTTTGCTAGCGTAGCAATGGCAGTTATATTAGTGTCCAATGACTCACTGATTACAGCTGATGGCCAACTAGCCACAGCTGATGGCCAGCCAATCACAGTTGATGGCCATTTACTACCTGAGCCAGCGCTTTTCTATGTGAGGTCGAGAGCCTGGAAACTGCTCTCTGGGGCTCTGTCCCCACACACGTGTTGGTTAAATTTTATAGAACTGGTTCACTCACAGTGTTCTAGAACAGACTGTAGATTTGGGTGGGCTATTTAGTGCCTAAGGTGGGCTAGCCTTGGAACCTGACTTGCCAAGTCAGGATGGGTCTACTTTAGGTCAGCAATGGGTACGTTGAGTAAAAAATGTCCAGCCAGAGGCACGTCTTGCTTTTCTTCTCTTTTAGAAATCCATGGATCTAGCTGATTTGAGTGCTTCTGAAATTTTTATTTCCTTGCCTTCCATTATGGTTCTTGGGAGAAGGAATCTTAAATATGTAAGTTATACTAAAAGCCAGTTATTGACTACCTAGAATGTGCACAGCCTGTAGTGAGTGCATTCTAGGCATTACCTCATTTAATGAAGACGTTGTTATGGATAGAATTATACCCTCCCGCACTGAACTCACATATTGAAGCCCTACCCCCACTACTTCAGAATTGTTTGGAAATAGCGTAGTATGTCTTAAGATGTACTTAATACAAGGTCACTAGGGTGGGCACTAATCCAATATGACTAGTGTTCTTAAAAGAAGGGGGAACATAGATTTAGACATACACAAAGAGAAAAGATAATGTGGAAAGACATAGGAAGAAGACAGCTATGTACAAGTTAAGGAGAAAGGCCTGGAACAGATTCTTCCCTCAGAGCCGTCAGAAGAAACCGACCCCACCAACACCTTGATTTTGGACTTCCAGCCTCCAGAACTGGGCCGTCTCTTGCTGGAGGCTCTAAAACAATAGACTCTCTATAGGGAGGTTTATGGGTAGTGTGAGGATTATGTGCCTGGATGTGGAGCCAGACTGCCTGGCTTTGCTTCCCTCTTCTGCCACGAGCCCTGTGACCTTGGGCAAGTTATATAACCTCTCAGAGCCTCAGTACTTCCTTTATGAAATAACTAATAGGACTTACCCCACAGGATTGTTGCAAGGATTCAATGAATTAAAATTCGTAGAGCTCCTCAGTGTTTCCTGGCACAGGAGTAGGTAGGCTCGTATATGTATATTCTTATCAATCTGTTTCCTGAACAAGAGTTCTCTCTGGGGATGGTCCTATCCTCTAGGGGCCATTTTGGGGGGAGGCTTTCTGCTCACCGTTACTCAGGGAGGCTACTGCCATTTGATGGGTTGGGGGAAATGCTTCTTGTCCTGCAATTCACAGGAAAAAACAGGAAAATTTTCCGTTTCCTACCCCTCTGTGAAACACCTGATGCTAGATGTTTCTGGAGGTAAAGAACGTGTTTATATCTGATTGTAAAAAATATTTTTTTTTCTGTATGGTTGAATTTACGCTGAATTTTCAAGGAACACAACTACATTAAACGGAGGCAAGACCGTGCCTTGTTTTATTTGGAATTTTACCGGGAAGTATTTCCCATTTTGAAAATATCCATCACAGGTACACACCCTCATGGCCTTTCAGTCACCAGAATAGCCACCAGCTGGGGCGATTCTTCATATATGTCCAACTAAACTGATTTAATGCCAAATGAGAAAAACAGTGTCAACAATATTCAACTGCTTATCTCTTGCCTCCACATGAAGTCAGGGCGAGACGGTGCGTGATCACAGATTAGTCCCTGCCTGAGAATTTACTTTTTGAAACACATTATTTTGATCATATGTTCCTTTCACCTTATTTCTCCTTTACAATTAAATTAGAGTAGTAAGTGGGAATTCCAACATATATTATAAAAAGAGGCCTTTGAGTCTGATAGAGTTTGTCATCCCTGCCCTGTGGCACCTCTCAGTGGATCTGACATCTGTTTCCCACCTTCCCTTCCCTGTGACAGCTCTTCGAGGTTTGAAGATGGTGACAACATTCGCCTGCTCACCCCTCTCTGAGTCTTCACATTTCCAAAATGTACATCTCCATTTTCTTCCTCCAGAGGTCTGTTCTTACCATATTTTTGTGGCACCCTAATCAAATAGAAACTCTGCTGACCCCCACCATTGTCTTGGTTGTCATGGAAATGCTCCCCCAGTGAGTTTGTGCTGAGGGACCAGCCCTGGCTGTGGGCCTGTCCTTCTGGGAAGGGTCCTCTCCAGAGGCAGATTCACTGGAAGCTTCCAGATCACGAGGATGATGGCTCTGGAGTTTTCACCAACCTGGGATTGGTCCAGTGAATTCTGGTCTGAAAGTGACATCTTTAACCCAACAAAGGCAGTCACAGCAGGGCTCCCTGAGGGTGTCCGGGGGAGCGTGTATTGTGTTGCATTAAATAGTAGGTTTGTGCAAAAGTAATTGTGGTTTTTGTAATTATTTTTAACCTTTTAAACTGCAATTACTTTTGCACCAACCTAATAGCCCCAGGGCTTCCGCTTTGAACAATATCCCATGCTTACTTTTCGTAATTTTCCCGTTTCTTTTCTCATGACAGCTCTCCACTCTGCCAACCCTCTGTCTATGTCGTTTTCATGACACCACAATGGATCACTAGCAATTTATATTGGAGGAAGTCTTGTGCCATGTTGGAACTGTGTCCGCTGGGATTGTTAAGCATATCCTGGGATTTCCTGACCAATCCCGGACAGCCAGTAGCGGAGTCTTTGAAAGAAGCCTCAGACTCATGTAGACCAGGGTGCTTGAGCAAGAGCATGGAAGTGACATTATTCTAAGTGAGACAAGAGAGAATCCCCTGTCAGAATGTCAGAGAAGGGTGAGGACACTGAGTTGTTCCAGGAGCCATGGTGAAGAAGGAGAGTGTGCCTAGACAGCTCATTCTCAATGTTTGTGCAAGGGCCAGGGCAGGGACCACGTCTAAACAAGCTGCAGACTCTGGCCGGTGCTTCAAAGGCGGCTCACTGCCTATTTCTCTTAGCTTGCAAGCTCAGAACGGTTTTTACATTTTTAAATGGTTGGAAAAAAGTCAAAAGAATAATATTTTTGTAACACATGAAAATGATGTGAAATCCAAATAGCTGTGTCCATAAATCGCCTTGTTGGAAGTATGAGGACGTAGGTTCTAAATAAAAATGATGTCTTGCAGAAAAGTCGGAGAGGGTGAAAAAGTGGAGCTGTGTATAAAATAATGAGCTCCTATGCAAGTCGGTAAGATAACGTTGTTGTAGAATGATGTTGCCCTCATCTGCTCTGTACGGGAGCCAAGGCCAAAATGCATTCTTGGGTTGAAAGAGAATGTAGCCTCAGTGATACTAATATTCAAGCAATTTACCAAGTGATAAAACTAAAGTAATTTATTATAATGTTACCATGAGATCTCTTTCCTTGGCTTGAGAAAGGTTTTTATTGCCTCTAAGCCTCGCAATTTCAGTCTTGTTAATATTGATTTTACTAGACTCTCTTTCCCTCTTTTACACTTCTCAAGTTATTTCTTGATTTGGACAAAATTCACATTTTAACACAGTTGAAGACATAAAACCCAATCTTCGAGAAAACGTATTATGATAATT
The DNA here is from genome assembly GCF_964194185.1 of Rhinolophus hipposideros. Taxonomy (NCBI): domain Eukaryota; kingdom Metazoa; phylum Chordata; class Mammalia; order Chiroptera; family Rhinolophidae; genus Rhinolophus; species Rhinolophus hipposideros. Next base: position 86,574,497 of record NC_138054.1, on the reverse strand, counting down.
ATATCTTCCCATTGCTGGCCGATATGTGTGTGCCCAGAGAGAAAAATGCATTTTTATGTCACTAGACTTTTCTCTCCACTTAGTCTTCTTTTGGCTTAAAGGGGGGACCAAAAGGACAAGAATACCCCCCATGGGGGCTCTATTGGGAAGGGCTTTGTAAAGCTACCCGGAAAGGAGACCGGTACTCCCTCAGCAGGTCCAGACATTGCTGACAAAACCCTTTAGTGGTTTCCTATTGTCCTAAATTATTTTATGTGGCCAAGTGGGTTACATCTGTGATTTTCATAATCCTAGGAGGTCGGTGGGATTCATGGTGGGATGTTACAGGAGGGAAATTAGGTTCATGGAATTGAAATAACTTAATCCAAGCTCCCACAGCTGCCATGCAATGCAATGACAAGTCAAGCCCAGGCTGTGTGATTCCAAGTGCTCCATGATCTTTCCACCATCTGGGACTCAGGGCACCTTCACGTGACCACAGACCCTGGACCTGAGGCTTGGAATGGGAGGACCACGTGCACTCAAACCGGAACATTCTGTGTCTCTTTAAGAGCAGGAGAGTTTTAAGCCTTGTTGCTAGGTTAGCTGTGTTTCTAGGCAAGCTAATTAGAGCATATCTCAGTTCTGTACATCTCGGGGTGGGGTGTTCATTTCTCTTCTCTCCCAATGCATGAAGCGTTGCCAAAGTCTGGTGTTAAATAAAAAGGACAGTTTGGGGCTCTGAGATTAACTGTTGCTGTATTTATTAAATACTTCTCACATATTCCATGTTGTGCTAGGGAAAATGCTAGAAAGTCTCCCTTTTTGTGTGAGATCTAATATTTGCTCACGCGAGCAGAGGATCCTATTGCTGATAAAGCATGTTTGTAAACATGACCCCAGGTAAGCCCCTCAGGTTAAATATTCTACCCATTTCATGGGTGAAGAAACTGAGGAGCAACCCACTGAAGTAATGTACCTGGGGATCCATAACAATTGACTCTCAAAGGGTAAATATTTGGGGCACCTTTATGAGGTTGTACATGACCAACCGTGAATTGTGAACACATCTCAGAGAGGCTCCCCTGGGGTGCATTTTCCTAATTTCCTTTTTCAGGCTTCCGTCAGCTGTTCCCCAAAACAGATTTTATTATGGTTTTGCTTCCCCAGACCTCTGTCCTTGTGTTGATGGCCTTTATTTCCCACAAACCCCTCAGAGTTGGTATGTCACTGAGTGTGCACATTTTACAGAACTCACAAACCCTACAGTCTCCATGAAGATCTAGAAAGAAAAGAGAAAAACTGGGGTTTTCCCTCGTGCCATTCTCATTGTATCAAAACTCAGCACAGTAATTTTTGTGTGCATTGGGGGTTTTATTTTCTGGGTGAATTCTGGGGCAATTCACATGAATAAAAATGTCGTGGCTGCTTTGGCAGAGTTTTAGAACTAGCTGATCTTGAGCAAGCTTGTCTCTTTTTACAATTTCTTTAAAAAATGTCTTTTTGAGATGAGTTGGCAGCAATTCTGGTCTATTTCCTGTCAGTCTGGTGGAAAGCAAGTGGAATGTGTGTCTTTCCTTCTCTTTCTCGGTAGTAGGTGTATATTTGCAAGAATAGCTCAGATCTCTTCTGCTTTTTCTCAAGGATGTTTGGCCAGTTTGAGGCAGAGGCTGGGGTTCCTTTCACCTTGTTTTCCATGTTCCATCGCAAATGCCAGCCTTAACACACTCACACCTGCTTTTTATGTCATCACTCTTTAGTTTCATCTTCATTTCTCTACAAAAGGCTCAATTACCTCAAATATGCGTCTGTGAACGTTTATTTACCTTCCGGTTCAAGACTGGATTCAGAACTGAACTTGTACAGATTTCCAGTTCCAATATAGAAACTGACAACTTCTCCTTCTTAGGAAATGTGGGAGGCAACGTACATTCACTGAGCACTTACTATGTTCCAGTCACATGCATTTGTTCTCTGCCGTAAAACTGTATGTTTTCTAAGCTTATTTTTATAAGCTTGGGGTGGGGGGCAATGACTTGTCTGTCATTTTACCAAGTGAATGGCAAACTAAGATTTAACCAGACTCGTCTGACCACAGAGTAGGTGCCATTGCACCCTGACACCTCTCCATGCTTCAGAGGCCCTCTGTTGGGTGAAATGTAGCTCTTGCCTTCTTGATTAGAATCCTCCATTGTGTCCTAATTCTCTCCCCCTCTCCCAATTTTGAAAAAGCCTAACACATGTTGGGTGGAATCTTTCCAGCGTGGGAGAAGACTGTGTCGGTATTCTGTTTCCACTTGTCGAGCTTAAACAAAGCATGATTTGTCTTCACCCAGAGCTGTCATGCCTGGATTGCATGGGTGCCAAGCACCCTCGCCAACATTTCACGGAGGCCACATGTCGTTGCTAGGCTCTGGGCACCTGAATGCTGAGCAGTAGCCAGGATAACGATCACGATAAGAATGACTGACGTTTGCCTGAGCCTGTATGCCCCAGGCCCCGATAAATGCTTTCTGTGAATTAACTTATTAGATTCTTGCAAAATCCGCGTGATCACATTATTATTCCAGTTTGGCAGATGAGATTGGCTAACATCTAGTTGTTTCAGACTTATTTCTCTATCTCTCCCTCCGGAATGGAAGCTCCATGCGGGCAGGGTGTTTTTGTTCCTTTTGGGTTTGTTCTCTGTTGTATCCCCAGGGCCTCGAAGGATCCATGGTATACAGCAGGTGCTCCATAAATAGTGTGGAAGAAATGAAGTCACGTAGCCTAGAGAAAAGAGAGGAGCCACTCAGGCTGAGTTGGATTGTTCTCCAGAACCTCCGTGCTTTTATTTGTTCACTGGCCAGTTGGCTCAGCTGACCTGTTGTCCAGGAACATCTGGAGGAGGCAAGACAGATGCTTTCCCGTAGCTGCCTCTATCTGGAATAACTGTGACTTTCCAGGCACCGTCTGGGGCCACGTACGGTGCCTGGCACTCCGTAGGCACAGGCTGCCTGCAGGAATGAACGAATAAGGGTGGGCAACTCTGCGAGTGGACGTTTACCAGAATCATACTGGGGCGTACAGACTGAGACTAGACGGCTGCTCCCTAGAGTAACGTGGTGGCTTCTGGGCCATCGTGCCAGCTCCAGCAACATGTTGTCCAAATAGCATGCTGCTCGGTTATAGTTAAATGCATGCAAGTAACTGCACAGTAGAAAAGAGGGTGACAACTGAGGCAAGGAAAATGAGACTTAAAAGGAAGAAGCCGTCCCCCTTTCCAAGAAACAATCAACCAATCAATCAAACAAAAATCCTTTTTCTTAAGAAACTTTCCTGTCTTGTTCCCCTTCTTCCCACCACCTTCTCCCAGCCATCTCTGTTCCTCCTTTTATCAAATCTAAGCCACGTTCTCATGCTTTCTGACACACGTTTTCCTAACAGATGTTTCCATATCTCTTTTCCCTTCAGTCATTAAGAGCTTATGTATTTTCTTACCTGTCAGTTGGTTTTGACTGATTAGCAAAAACTCATCAAATGCAAACACCAAGAAAAATTCTCCAAATAAAACCAAATGATCTTGCTTAAAGCCTATATTGACATTTATATTTGCAAGGTTTTTTGTTTGTTTGTTTTTTCTTTTTAACAGAAAACCAGGATGCATTTATATTAATGTAATTGCAAGGGGCTCATTTCGTTATGCGGATGAATGACGCATGAATAGAAAGATTTTCCCCAAGGATTAATGAAAGACTCATTTAAACAGATAAGCCCCATTCTGAACAGTTTACCCAGGTTATTCTCATAGGAGTCAAATTCCACTATTTGGGGCAACAAGTCTCTCTCTTCCCCCTCTCTGTTCTTCAAACACACCCACACGTGCACACACACACGCACACACATACATGCACACGCGTGCACACAAACGCTCGTTACTCAACAGATGTGTTTAAAGAGTGCCGGTAAGATGCTGAAACCACCATTGAGGTGAGTAGAGGGATTCTGGCGTGCTGCAGGTGGGTAGATTCCTCTGGTTAAAGAATTCAGAAGAAAACAAAAACTTTTTGGTGTGTCTGAGCTCGCCAGGCTCCTGGCTTTTCTTTCCATATTTTATAGATCCTATCCACAGTATGAAGTTTGTTTTGATAGCTTCTGGCCCAACACACGGTAGGTGTCACGATATGATGATATTAGCTTCTAGGCAAAATTTACTGCCAAGCAAAATAAAGACAGAGAGCATATTAACCTCTAGATGTAAGCCCGATGACCTTAGTGCTTCTGGGGGACACTGTAGAACTAATAATAACAGCTATAATTTGATACTCGTGATAGTTTGCCCATATGTGGCATTTTAATTTTCAAAAGCTCTTTCTCATCTATAGAATTAATTAGTGCTGACTAACAAAAGGCCAAGAGAAACTTAATTCTTACTGTTTCGACATGATTTATTTAACATGTTTCTAATTCTTTATTGGCTGCTTGAAAAATACCATGTATCCCCAAATAGTTTATTAACTGCCACATTCCCCATGTGTTGGTGTAATTGGAACCACCTCTCCTGATAATGGTTGCCTGCTGTTTTAATAATATTAGAGAGTGTGTCTCCATGTGTCTGTTTTGGCCCAAAGAGCAAAGTGTATCAGCAAAAGAAAATCCCGGTGCACAGTCGGTTAGACCTGACAGTTCTCGTCTCCTCTTATCTGAACCCACTGCGTACGTTATAGGTGGGGTCCATGGCCAAGTGGAGAGAATTGTCAGGCCTGTTGCACTCGGTGGCTTGGTGTGTCAGGCAAGGCCAGTTGCTCCTCAGTCCTTAAATGGCAGTGAGTATTTGGTGGGGTGGCTGTCCTGGCCCATTTGAATGTACCTCAGGGTTTTGATTGGTGGGTGCATAGCCACCGGCTAGGGGAGCATGACTAGACTTTGCGTTGTTTTAGTGTCCTCGAGAAGTACCCCAGGGGATTGGAGTGTATCACTCAGAGATTTGTTCATTGTAAGTGTAACTTGAACTCATTTAAGCAGAAAAAGGAAAGTTATTGGCTCTTGTAAGTAGAAGTCTCTGGAAAGAGTGCGTAGGTTTTGGGGACCCAGCAACATTTCCAGGACTTGGTTTCGCTTCTGCTCTCCCCTTTTCCATGCTGGCTTCATCTTTAGGCAGGTTCTCCATAATGAAGACACTCATTATCACATCCTTATAGCCAGCAACCTCAGCAGAAACAGGGCTTCCAACAACCCAGACTGAGGGCTCACTGATCTGACTTGGGTTATGGGTCCACGTCTGAGCAATCACTGAGCCGATGGCGATGGAATACCCTGATTGGCCAGGTTTGGGTCTCGTGCCCATATCTGAGCTCTAGGGAGGGAGGAGTCAGCTCTCCTGGGCCAACCTGACTGAGAGCTGGGTGTCCTCAAGAGAGAAATTAAGGCATGGGGGAGGTTATGAAAGGGAAGACGGGATTGTGCTGGTCGCTAGACCTTTGGGTCGGACTGGTTCTGCAGTGTCTCACACAGCCCGCACTCATGTTTCCTTCTCTTTTCCTGTCTCCGAGTCATTCATCATGTCCAAATACTTAGTGAGATTTTGCTATTGAGATGGGCACTGGGGTAGCCTCAGAGGTGAAGAAAAGCAGAGGTCACAGTCTGTTGGGACACACACACACACACACACACACACACACTCAATTTCAATACCTGTGATAAGCTATGATCAGACTATGTACCAAGATGTGTCGGGAGCACGCCTGTGGAAAGCACCATTCTTATTGGGAAAGTCAGCAGAGGCTTCTTGAGGTCAGGGACATTTGCACCAGGTCATGAAGGCTGAGCACAGCATGCGCGGGGTGGGGTGGGGTACTTGTGGCCATTCCTCTCCTGACCATTCCCCCTTCATTAACTCTCTACCTGTCTTACCCCTAAGCGGCTATATACACACCTCAGGCAAGGTTCCCTTTCCTCTGCTGTGACCACCCCGACCTCATCCACAGGACCCCCACGGCCAATGGGGGATGCCAGAAAGCATGCGTTGCACAGCAATTGAGAATTCCCCTTCAGAGTTCTCCCCCGAAGGCATGAGTGAACAGGTAAACATGGTCTCCACGTTGGTTGGTCACAGCATACCAGGTTGCCCTGCTCTGGACTAGCAGGTATTTCCCAGAGTTTTCCCCACACAACTCTTTCCCTGCTGCCATGAGATCTTTTTTTCAGGTTATTGTAACAGGGTGGGGACAAGGATAAAGGACCTTGTGTCCCAAAGCTGCTTAAATCCACCCCTTGCTCTGTGGGCTACGCACCAGCCTGGACAGGAGCTCCTTGAAATGTCTTAGGCTAGACAGTCACTCTCTGTCTCCCTTCTTCACTTCAACCCACCGCCCACCCATTTTCACCCTCGGACAGGCTGAACAGAAAATACCATTTCTCCATAGAAAGGTGGAGGAATCCAGCTCCATCGCACTATTCTTGCTGTAAAGCTACACGTGTCACAGTGACAAGCAAACTTTTGTGGAACTATGCAATGGCGTCTGAATACTAGGCTGGATATATACAGCAAAAGTGCACTGGATCTGTTAGGATAATCCAGGAAAGGCAAGATAATTCACCTGGGTGTGCTTGTCCTTCCTTAGATTTTAGTTTTGATTCACTGAGTCAGAGAGACGATTCAGGATCTGATTTCTAAGCGAGTTTTTCCTCTGTGGGTGTATATAATTTTGCACTACTTGGATAGAAAGTGGAAAATGTAGCTCATCATCTGGAATTTTAAAAACAGTAGGATATTTGTGAGAATGCCGATGATTGGCAGGCAGCACTTGTCACTTTTCCTTGAAGTGTCTGAGACTGTTCAGAACGGGAGGGTCAAATGTGTAGGTTTCCTTTCGTATTCTGTGAATTGTGAAGCTTTCTGTGGCTGCAGCTCTGAGAGGGGGATGTTAATTTTGCCACTTCTAATTAAGCAATGTGGTGACTTCGCCATTTTAACTCTCTCTTACCTGCCAGGTTTCTCACCATCCTGTGTGTGTGTGTGCGTGTGTGTGAGTGTGTGTGTCCTAGAATACAGTGTCTTACTCTGACCCTGTTGATGCCCGGGGCGGGACAATACTTGGTTAGGTGGGGTGTGCAGGAAGGAAGCTGTCCTGAGCATTTAGCAGGATCCCTGGCCTCCACCCAGTAGACGCCAGGCTCATGCTCCCTCCCTGTTCTGACAACCCACAGTGTCTCCAAATATTGCCAAGTGTCCCCCGGGGGCTGAAATCATCCCCAGTTGAGAACCACTGTCCTAGAGCCATGCTACTCCACGGGACACGGGTCAGCAGCATCATTGGGAGTGGTTAGAAATGCAGATTCTGGGACCTACTGCCGACCGATTGGATCACAGTCTGCGCTGTCACCCAGTTCCCATGTGACTGTGTGGCACGCCCGTAGAAGTCTGAGGAGCGGGGTAGTTCAATGACGTACAATCGAAATCACCTTGACAGCTAAGGAGGCACACAGGGGCCAGGCTCACTGACGTAGGAGAAAGCCTGGGTCTTTGTATTTTCCCCACATTCCCCAGGGGATCTGGGGCTGACCAGAGTTTGAGACTCACTGCGTGAAACCCACAAGATCAGAAAATAAACCACCTCTGCACTGAGGTCAGTGCCGGAACATTATTTTAATATTCTGGAAGGAAACTTTGAGATGCAGTAATCACGCTGAAGGACCCAAGCGAGGTGTCCTGATTGGTGGTCAGAATCTTGTCACGTCTCAAGCTCTGGAGGACACAGACACTTGAAAGCCAATTCACTCCAAGGGCTGCGTTCCAAGCAGACATTCAGCAAGTAATTGCAATTATGGAATGCAAACTGGAAATGGCTTGTTCTGGGGTCCATATTCTCCAAGAGGAGATGGGATGTGGATAAACATGCTTTCTGTTGGCAAAGACTCCTCAGGTGCAATGTGTCTCCCTATTCTGTGTCGGGTAAGCACCCAGACTTCCCATACCGCACGTGGTACACAGAGACAGATGATTGATTTTGTATCTTGTTGGGTGATGGTGGGAGTAGGTGGGGACTGCATAATGACTAGGATCCCTGGATTTGGTGTGTATGTGTGTGTGTGTGTTGTGCTGTATGAATGTGTACTCTTTCCAGCCTGTTCTTTATACATGACCAAAATTGACTTTCCTTTTTCTCCAGTTCATTAAATTCAGTTATGGTGTTTATGTCTAATCTGAGTGGTTTAAAATCTTTTTCAATAGCTTTACCTTTGCAAATCCACTGTAAGCTTTGTATAAATGTTAGCCCGAAGCTTGGAATTGCAAGACAATTGCAAAGACAGAATGAACGATAGCAATCTTGATTATTAAGAAGGCTTTGACCTACGCAGAGTACAGGTCTCAAGAAGAACAGAGTGCACTATAACACTCTTTCTTTTATTTAAAGCAAAAAACAAAACTGTGAACATCCTATGTCAAGGGATGTAGTGTGTCTGTATTATTGTGTTTATATCTGAGGACCCATGACCTTGAGCAGTCCTTACTGATAACGTAAACACGGAACAGTTCTCTTTACATCTCCCAAGTTTGTATCATTCATTTCCAGTCTTTCCTTCTTCGAAATGGCTTAGTTAGTGACAGTGTAACATCATAAAGATTTCCACATTTTCTTGAAAGCGAGGTGAGCTCATTTGGTGGAATGACACTGCTTTTTTGGCTTGTGATTGGCATGGTCCCATTTGCACCATGAAGTATCTTGGTTGCTTTTGAACAGTTTCCTTAACTGACTCCCTATGAGGAGGTTTCATTAATATCATCATTCCATCTTACGGATGAGAAAATACGTGTCTCTGGGCCTCAAATATCCTCCTTGCCTGGGGTGACACAACCAGAAAGTGGCCCAGGCGGGATTTAAACTGGAGTGGTCTGGTTCCAAGTTTGTGATCTTAACCCATGGGTGTGCCATGGCTCTTGGGTGGATACTGGCTAGAAAGTGACCTGCGTGGGAGTGTCATAAGAGAGGATACTGGAGGAGACGTTGGACGTTGGTAGAGGGGAAAATTAAGGAAAGGTAAAAGGATAGGGTCTTCTCAATAAACAACAGGGGGTAGAATCACGTGGCCAGAAGTCAAACTCAAAGATCCTGGGGAGAGAAGTGGGTGAGTGAAAATGGGGACTCCTGTTTAGTTGGGGACTGGAGCTGATCTGGAGTTGATCCTCTAAGCATGGCTGACACTTCCAACCTCTTCTGTCAAGATTTTCCTCCGAGGGACTCTGGCTAGAGTCTGAGAACTCAAGATAGGAACTGATGGGCAACATGCAGAGGTCAACCATACCCTAGCTTCTCATACCTTGGGGAGCTTTGGGTTGTCATAATAACTGAGGGTTGGCATAATGATTGGCATCTCATGAACAAGACAAAGACGCCAGCTTCCTCCAGAGTGTAGGGAAATCTCACACAGTAAAGCATTGTCTCACCAAGTGCCTAGAGCCCCCCGCCCCCAATCAAAAACAGCAAAGGAAATTCGGCTTTGGCTTGTCTGCTTAGAGATGCAGGTCAGGTAACTAAGAGAGTGTGGCTTGGCCAAAGCAGGAAATACACTTGTGCTGACAAGAGAGAAACTTAAAGCCCATAATCCGGAAAAAGCTCTATGCAGAAAGACTCTCACTGCAGCCTTGTTTATCAACAGTGACATATTGGAGGCAACCTGAACACCCAACACAGGAGTAAATTATGATTAATCATCTCAATGAAAATGTATGCAGGCATTTAAAGTAATAGCCATGAAAACTGCATAGAATGATGGGAAATGTTGCTACTACAAAACTCAAAACACCAAAATCCTTTGAAAGGTTATATATATCCCTGCCTAAGAACTAAGAGGACACAAAAATAAAACAGCACATTCCTTGGCGGGGGTCAAGATACTGATGATTTTATTTCTTTTAAAAATCATCTGGTTGGCATCATATCTGTTTCATTAATTTAGAAAAGTCAAAGGATATGTTCAATCTCTCTCCCTTGTGACAAGGGTCACCAGACAAGGGGCAGGGACAGGAAGTGTGTCATTCACCAATTTTCAGGGCACACAGAACTGGCAGGTGACCCTGGAGGGCTGTCCTTGGGAGCTTATGGCGAGCTGGACCCAGGCTGTAAGTGGAGGGGGTGGCAGAGCAGAAAGTCAAGGTGGGGGATAAACCCGGAGGAGGGGAACGGTACATATGTATGAGGAAGCTGCCTGTTCAAACTCAGGGGTCTCCACCTGGGCTGCCCACTGGAATAAATGGAAAGTGCTTGAAAACATAGATGCCTGGGCTGTACCCTGACCAATGAAACCAATTGCTGGGAGTGGCAACACAGAATGGGTATTTTTAATAATGTCTCCAGCTGACAATAGCATATACCTGGGGTTGGAGGCCCAGGATCCAAAGAGGAAGGAACAGCCTGAGAAAATATCCCAAATAAGGTTTTTGTTGAGGTGCTGAAAGAAAACTAGGTCAGATCAAAGCATGTCTTCTTTGTCTTAGGATTCACCTCATTTGGAATAACTTTCCTCGCCTTCCACTCAATGTTTCCTTGGTTCCTTCCAGAATTCTGAGCACAGCAGGCTGCTGGTGAGTTGGCCAGTGGGGGAAGACATTTCTCGGATTTGAATTTGGAAAGCCCAGGGTGGTCAAAAAATATGAATAATCTTGTAACTCATGCAACAGTCATCACTAGTTTCTTTCTGCTCCTCTGAAGTAGCTTTCGTTACTTCTCAACAGAAAGTCACTGGTCAAGTGCTCCCTAAGCCACAGTCTTAATAAGGAACTCTCATCTAAATAAGATTTGGAAATTCTTTCTTTCTGACTCCGTGTTTCCATTACGACAATTGATCTCCTCTACTCAAAGTGTTGGTGGCAGGCCAGCAGCCCCAGAATCACCTATGAGTAGAGATGCCGAGTTCTGGACTTGACTACAAACCTACTCAGTCAGAATCTGCATTTTAACACGATCTCTGCATTTTCACATGCACATTAAAGTTGCAGAAAATTGGATATAGACCAGCGCTATCCAACAAAACTTTCTGAATTGAGGGAAATGTCTATATCTGTACCATCCAATATGGCAGCCGCTGGCCGCTGGCCCATTGGGACCACTGAGCAGTTGAAATGTGGCTAGTGCGACTGAGGAACTGAATTTTAAATTTAATTATATTTAAATAGCCCATATGGCTAATGGCTACCATATTGAGTGGCTTTACATTCTTCTAAATTTGGCTCCTTCTTATCTCTCCATGGGCCATCTGCATTATGCTTACTTGTCTTTCGGGGAAAAAAACCAGGAAATAGAAAACACCCTCTAGTTTCTAGCTATAGACTCTTCAGCTGGATTCAAAGAGAATGGAGCTGTACTGTGGGAGGAGTGATCTCCATTTCCACTCCCTCCCCCCAGCTGAGTTCATCTCCGTCTCATGCCAGTAAGACAGGCCACAATTATGACAGTAAAATTCTATTAGAGGAAGAAAAGCAAATGTGTTTGCATGAAGGAAAAGGCTATTTAAAGAGCTTTGGAGAATAAGCACGATAAGGTATTGAACCTTTTCTGTGTCCCAGGCTAAGGCTTTTCTACGCATCATTACTTTTAATCCTCATAAGAGGATAGAGATTCTTATCTTTTTGGTCACTGTTGATTCCCACGTGCTTGGTACAGTGAGTAGCACATAGTGGCTCAAGTAAATATCTGTGGGATGGGCGCACTATTACCTCCATTTTAAAGATGACAAAATGGAGGCACAGAGCAGTTAAGCGACTTACCTGGGACCACAGTGTGGTGGAGCAGGGATTTCAGCCCCTGTCGTGCGGGCTTCAGATTCCATCTCAGCATCCTGCATACGGTTAGCCAGCTGTCTCACTGCATCAATAAATGATGGTCAGCTGCTGGGAGCTGAGATAGAAAAGGAAGGCTTGATTTTAAATTATTAGTTGAGTGACTGTCATTTGCCACACTCCAGGGAAGCAATGGTGTGTGCAGCGTTTGGTAGTCTTTAATGTACATGAAAATGTCCGGGGATCTTGGTAGAATGTAGATTCTGAGTCAGTAGGTCTGAGGTGGGGTCTGAGACCCTGCATTCCCAACAAGCTTCCTGGAGCTGTTAATGCCACTGGCCCAAGGACTGCAGTTGGAGAAGGAACCTCAGAGCTCTGCTCTCAGGAAGTTCACAAAGGAGTGGGGGTGGAGGGGAGGGAATTCACAAGGACATTGCATAGTGACAATTGCTCTGGTTGGATTCAGTAGGTGCTGTGGGGCTCATGGAGGCATGGCCAGCCTCGGGGGAAGTGACATTGAAGGTGAGGCAGGTGAAGAGAGTAAAGGAAGGGTGTCCCAGGAAGAAGGAACAGCATATGTAAAGAATGGGAGGCTCAAGCAAAGAGGGGGTTATGACAACAGTCTTGCCATCCTGCAGTACACCTGCTTCTCCCAGGGTAGATACTTTATCTAACGGATGGCACGTTGGGTTTCTAACCCTGCCTTCTCTTGGCTGAGGGCTGGCGCCCAGGTCGCCTACAGATGAACAACTTCCGCCGAATCCTGTCCTCCAAGAATGCTTGGTTCTAGTTGATATTTCTGATTTCCCGTCTGATGTTTGGAATTCTCTGCCCACTGCTCCTTAGCCTCATGCTATGTGCTGGCGTCCCCTGGAAGGCTAATGAGGCAGTTGCCATGGTAACCGGGTGCCATCCCTGTAGCTGATGCAAATGCCGTAGCTCCCCAAACCCTGTGCCTGTTTCTCTCTGTTTAGTAAATTAATAACATTTAAATGAAACATATTAATTTATTTCATGTCAATTAATTTGTATGTTCCGCTGCATGCCAGGTTCACCCTGCCCTCCCCCCAACACCCATTAATTAACTCCAGCCAAATTGGGAGCACATCAGAGAAGGTTGCAATAGCTTCCAGCAAACTGCAATTACAATACTCTGTTCCTGTGTGGCAAGTGATCAATGTCAAAATAATTGCTTTTTACAGGTCTCCAGTCAGCTGTCTTGTCAGATAGTTAACTTATAATTACAACCATTGGAATTTTTAAAAATAAAATATGTAGCCCAAATATTGGAAGAACAAGGTGGTGGCTGCTAATACAATGGCTTGTGATGAATATTTCAGTATCTCTCGTTTTCCAATCTTTTTTTTTTTCAACAATCAGCCCACTCTTGTCTCAACACCCAAGGCTGGTGATGACCTCGCCCTGAAACTTGGTGGTGCTGGTTTCAGGTACTGTGGTTCCCAAGGGTTTGTCATGGAGAAGAGTTGGGTAAGCCAATGGGTTCCCCTGGCCCCAAAGGAGCCAGCCTTTGCTCTTTATTTTCTGTCTTTATAGAGATGGTGGGAAAACTGGTTCCTCCAAAAGAGATTATGTTCCTAGAACCTGCCACTCGCCGAAGGGGTGTGATGCTGGTGCAATGCTGGTGTGAGCCTTGCTGGTCTTACTGGAGGAGCTTCTCTCTCCCCAAACTCTCTCTGCACAGTTTTTAGCATGCACTGGCCTCTTTCTCCAAACTGTAGGGCAGAACTGTTTACTTATGGTAAAAACCGGTGTGTGGGAAACTGCAGATAGGTAAATGCCGCTGCCATTCCCAGCAGCTTGTTTTTTCATTCTGTCAGGAAGCACAGTTGTTGGAAGGTCGATGGGCACGCACAGATTTCTATGAATGAAACAACACTGCACTTTTCAAATTAGGTATTCCAGAGATCTGCTCATGCTATAACCTGAGATATGATATGTGGTCCCCTGGTGGACCCCGGAGCTCACATTTGTCTGCCATCTGATAATCACCTCTCCCTGCACATCCAGCCAGCCGGCTGGATGTTAATCGAGTGCTTTCTTGCACATGCCTGCCCCTATGTTAAGCTGTGGGGATTGAGAGGTGAGCAAGGACAGTGTACCTGAGGCCCACCTGTCTGAGAGCTGAGAAACTCCCCCTTCTTTATCATTGGGTTTTTGTTTTTAAATTTAAGAGCAATGCAGGTTCATCTGCTGTTTCTGCTATTGATTTGTAGAGACCTTTTGACTTTTTCCATGCATTATAGACATTTATCTTCCGAAGTCAAATATTTCCTCTGTAAAGGCTCATTCCTATCTGCAGATTCTAAGGGTTTGTCTCAGGATGTGAAAGAAAGAAGAACCCCACAATGTCTACACAGCACGTGCGTGCGCACACACATGCACCTCAATCTGTCCATTTTCCTTGGGTGGCCGTTGCTTCTCCTCCAGCTTGAGCAGGTGGATGTTTACTACCAGGGTCGAGGGTACTACAAGTTACTGAAGATTTAAGGACAGGGTGCTAAAAATAATGACTTGGTAGGTTTTACAAGTGTAAGGGGAACTACCTGTTTTATGTAGGCAAGAAAATGGAATTTACCATCTCCTGTAAATTAGCAACTATGCCTCTTGACCCAGCAACTGCTGCATGTGGGTATTAAGTGAATATTTATTTTAAGGTCTCGTATTTCTTTATGTCTTTGTACAAACCTCTGACCTATTTTGTGCCCTCTGTTTCTCCTGACTTAAGAATATCCTTCCTAAAGATATATCAGGAATTGGTTAAAAAGCCACTGTAGGACTTCCACTACCACTTGGCATGCCACATATAGCCCTTATAACTGGAGACATTTCCACTCTTTACTCACAGTCTAGTTGTAATTAACAGGCACTGATGCCGTAGCGTTGGGTTTGGGGCCATACGCAGAGGTATGTCCAAATACCACATGCAAATCAATAAGTTGACTTCAGTGGGGTCCTACGTTAATATGTTTGTAATTATACGCAAAACACATTGATCAGCAGGACAAGGTGGACTCCCAGAACACACAATGTGTGTGTTCTGTTTTCTCCCTCATCAGAAGTCTCCACGAGCTCATTCCTGCAGAGGGGCTTGCTGTGGTCAGAAGGAGGATACACAGTGAGGTCATGGCAGCTCACCAGTACTGACACGGTTCCTTGCCTCATGCACACAGAGAGAATGGTTCTCTTTGTTCTAGAAATGCCTGGGGAAGTGGCTGCTTTGGCCTTGTCTGATTTTCAAGGAAAATGAGACAACAGTTTTAGGATGTGCCCTATTCCCTCCCATGAGTAAAAGGCAGAAAGCTTCCTTCCTTTCAGTTCCATTGCTGGCAAGATTTTTGCCATAGGATTGGAAAATAATGGAGTTGGGTTGCCATGGCAACGCATCCCCTGTCGCCGTTTTGATACTGTGGCTGATTCCTCGGCACTACTTTTATTTCAAGACTTGCTTAAAGTTTCTTGAAACTCTGCTTCAGGGGCACGGGGACTGACAGCTTTGGATGTTGGATGAAGGAGCGCGTATGCGGCTTGTCTTCCTTCCGGGTCATTGTCTACAGGATGGAATTCTTGAGTCTCTGTGCTGGAGAGAACAGTCTAAAGAAACTCGATTTTCTTGTTTAACAAAACCGCCTTCATACGTCTAACATCTGTCTGAACCACGGGACCAAACTTTGTTCCCCCAGACAAATCATTTCCAATTTGGGAATGTGTCTGTTATGTCTGATGGCTTGGTGATTATTAAACCATCATGGATTTCTCCTGTTGACCCCTTGGTCTGCCCAAACTGCTACCACTGGAAATGCTTGGGGAAGTTGCTGGGTCTCAGAAAGTTGCATTTCATCTGCTGGGTCTTTTTAGACTGTACCCCTCTGGTCTGTCTAACAGGTCCCTAAGCCCTGGTATTTTTTTAGAACAATGAGTAACATTTGTTGAGTGCTCTCTCAGTGTTAGACACCATTCGAAGTACATTATGTGCATGAACAAACTTAACCTTGACATCTGCCGTGACAGTAATGTTCCTTATTATCCTCTATATGTACATAGGAACACAGGAGGGGTAGGTAGGTCATATTACTTCCTCAAAGTCACATGGAAAAAGGATGGCAGGGTTAGGGTTTAAACCCAGAGCCCGTGCTCATAACCACTGTGCCTGCAGCTAGCTCCCCATGTTGTCCCCTCCTCACCAGTAGAATCCACCAACCTCTGTCCATCTCCATCACCAGGGCCTTGGCTCAGGCCCTGCTGTCTCTGCTGAAGCCACTGCAAAACAGCCTCCTGAACTTGGCCTTCTCTCTCAATCTGGGCCATTTCCAGTCTGTTCTGCAGGCAGCCACCAGGGTGATTGTTCGGAACTTCCATCACAGTTACTTACACCCCATCCCATCCTGGCTCAGCCCCTTCGATGGACCCTCAATGCCTTCTGAATGTAGCCCTCACTCCTTAACGTGCCTATGACTACTATATGTGCTAGTCCCTGCCTAAAATGATGGTGAAAATGTCCATGATCTCGATAATGACGAGAACTGATATTTACTAAGCATGTGCAAAGTGCCAGATGCATTATGGGGACCATCTCATTGGGTCCTCCCAACAATTCCTGGCCCTGGACTCTTAGCCACCTCGTCTGCTTCCCGTGCTTTCTGTACCCTGGATGTACCCAGCCACTTACAGTCTCCCCGAGGGCTGTGGGTTGCCTCACCTCTGAGCTTTCCCCTGCCTAGTGCTGTGCCTGGGACATAAAGATGTTTATTGAATGAAGGAAAGGACTTCATAGAAGAGGCCATATTGTCCAGAATCCATCCACTGCTGTCACTAATGTATCAGGGGGAAAAAACAAACAGGCAAAGAAAAACCCAGTAAAATAAGAGAGAGCCAAATGCGAAGCCAGTGATGGGGAGGGTTGAGGGGGAAGGACGAGAGAAACCAGGGGTGGGCAAGGACAGCAGCTGAGAACCACAGGGGGGCGACTGGTTTTGTCTCCAACCTGAGAGGTACGGTTGGAAATAGACAGCCAGGTGACCAGTGGGGTCAGTAGTCAGACCAGGAGGCTCTGAACGCCACAAAGCTGGGGTGGGGCTGCTGCCAAGTTCCTGGGGACACTAAGGGCCGGCTTCCTTTCTGTCTGCTAACTGAGCTCCAGGCGTCCTGGTTTCCGTGGGGGCAGGCGGTGCAAAGCCTTGTCAAAGAGCTTGCGATTTTCTTCCGTAGGCTGTGAAGAGCCACTGGAAGGTGATTGAAAGCACACCAGTTCTCCCCAGCCTACCGGGGCTTAGGGTATTGCTGAATCAGTGCCGCAGACATTGCAAAACTTCTAGAAGCCTGTGTCAACCAAGAAAAGCAGGTGAAATGGAAATTGAAATCCTCTCCTAGCAAAAATGGTTTCTCTTCATTTCTGTCCTCAAACACGGGCAAGGGAGACTCTGAATTTGTAAAGGGAAATACACCTGGGAAGCAGCGTTTAGTTCTCTGTTCACCCAGCTCGTCCTTGGCTGGAGTTCGGACCAGCAGATTTGCAGTTCCCCCCAGGCAAGGAACGTCAGTGAGGCGACTAGGGAACTCTCCAGGCTGGAATGTGTCAGGAGCAGCCAGGCTGTATTTCCACTGCATGTCTTTGATTGCAAAATTGACTTATTAGCTACACTGAGAATGTCACCTGAAGGTAAATCTCTTCCATGAGGAATAGATAAATGCTTCTTTTTGCCTTGATTTTTCTCACAACCTCTATCAGGTGGCTGTACAGAATGGCAACCTGTCCCGACACCACAAAAGAAAAAAAAAAACACATGGTCAGAAGCCAATTTTAATGCAATAGGAGACACTCTGGTGTTTCCTTTTAGCTCATCTTTTATTTGTTTACTTATTTACTTACTTATTTATTTTTCCTGGGCTTTTCAAACGTTTCCCGGGGCCTCGGGAGACATCAGCAGCATGGCTGCTTACAGTAAGAGAATGTGGACTAAGGACCGAATTGCTTCCTTCTAATATTTCATCATTAGGGGAAGTGATTTCTTTTCTGTGCAGCCAAATGGGATTAATTATATGCGTGCAGAGACTACTTAACAAACAACATAATTCAAAGGTGCCGGGCTAGGTCACGCACCATTTGGTTCTTTGTTTTTCTCCTGATCAAGGCGTTTGCTGCTTACACTACGAATTAAATGTGCCGGGTTGGGAAGCACGAGTGGCCCTTAATGTTGGTTTATGGGCTTCAGTGCAGTTTTCCCCCTAGATCACGTTCGTCATGCTACAGATCACCACTGGCGGAGTTCAAAACAGCCAGAAGAGAGAGTTCACGGTTCATGGGGCGCTTCTAGTGTGTGATTAGACTGCACGTGCCATCCCTCCAATTATCCCTTGATTATCAGCCCGCTCTGTGTCATTAAGGGACGAGGGCCGGCTCTCTGCCCTTTCCTCACCCGCTAAGGACTGGTCAGAAGCATGAAGCCCTGGAGGCAGAGTTGGCCTTGCTATCCCCATACTACGTAGTGGGCAGGCGACAATGATGGGGGAAGGCTCTGAGCCCTCAGCTCAGCATAAACGTGGGGGGGATGCGGGCACGACAAGGCTCTCATTAGTGAGAAATGACAGAGAGGTGCAGTCTTAAGTTTCTTCCTCTTATGCTCCTTACAGAGAGCCTTGACAAAGAGATAAAGAGTGTCCCTGTCCCAGCATTCTCCATCCTCCACAACAGACACCTTGTTTTGTTTATTCTACAGGGACCGGGGTAACCACACTGCCGTTCTCGTCGCTACAGAGGTCCTAGTCTGATGGGGAGGACGGACAGGCAGCAATTTCCATTACAGTGTGATGGGCTGCTGCTGGGATTGGGATTGATAACTATTTACCAATAGACAGCACTTGAGGATGCAGTTTCCTTAATGCCAAAGGCTATGGTTTCCCAAGGCAGGAAATAACACAGAGTGCTCATTAATGGGGTACAGTTTCTCTGTTCCGCCAAGTGCCTCCGAGCTGAAGATGACTCGCCTGTCCCAAAGCAAGGATTTGGCCAGATAGGAGAAGTTTCTTCTGCCATTCTCATGTTGAATTTGACTCTCTTGTCCACCGCGTATCCCTGCAGCTAGAGTTTCTGGTTATGTGTCTGCCTGCTCATCAGATGCACATATCTTCTGGGGAAAAAGTCTTCAGTATATTGACAGTGAGATGCAGGGAAACCACTTCCTAGGGGCATCTCTCAGGGGCTCAGGCTTCAGGCCTGTCTGTGGTCCACTTAGGCTGGAGGTAAAAACAGAGGTCTTAGGAAGTGATTCTCAGAGAATCTGAGAAGACTTCCTAGAGGAAGTGTCTTTTGAGCTGGGTTTTGCCACATGGAAAGAAGTTTTTTAGGCAACTCTTGGAAGGAAGGAGCATCGCTGGCAAGGGACCTGCATGTGCCAAGGAGGGGAAGTACAAAAGGATGCCTGTGGGACAAGCAGGAGTTCGGCACGTTGGGGAAGAAGCTGAGCTGGACAGAGGCATTTGTGACCCAATGTGGGTGGCTTCAGGCTCAGAGCAGTTTTGGGTGGAAGGAAGGAAGCCAGGGTGGACAAGACCTTTCCTGGGAGGAAGTGCCTCAGCTCCAGAGGCCAAGCATTTGATTCCCAGGGCTCAGCGTGGTTCACTGAGTGGAGCGTCTGCGTGCTCTGAACACGCTTGTTGAACGTGCCGTTCCATGCACGGGCAGATTTCTTTCCATGTGTTAGCCTCCAGTCTGACTATTGGACTCCTTCGGACAACATTAGGCTCATTGCAGAAAATTTAGAAAATGCAGTAGAATAGATAGTTGAATCACCCATAACCCCATCATCTGTAGGTAACGACTGGTAATTTTTGGGGGTCTATGGTTTATATACACACATTTTCTGAACAAAAATAGGATCACAGAGTGTGGATTATTTTATAACCTACTTTTCCTGCCGAAGGCTTCATAAGCATCTCTCCAGGCCAATACTTGCCGTTCTACCAGACTAGTTTTAACGACTCCGTAGTCGTTCCTTGATGAGACCCAGGATCGCTTATTTGCCCAGTCGCCACTTGATGGTTAGACATTCAGTGTGCACCGCAGGCCACCATATCTCTCTACCCACATTCACTGCGCTGGCTTTCACGTCTCTGAGTCCCCCGAAAGTAATCCCGCTGGTGTAGAAACATCATTGCTGAGGCTTTCATAGAAAGCAGGGAAATCTCGGCACTGACTCTTGTCTGAAGCTGTTCTTCCTCGGTGTTTGTTCTGTCTTAACTGCCTGGTCTGGGGAGTGGAGGAACAAAGGCCGCATTTGGAACCCCGGGTCCTGTGATATATGGCTCCTGAAGCAGTGGCAATGGCTTGGCGTGTAGGGAGACAGAATCTTTGATTTAGAAGTGTCCACTCCCCTCCTCCAGCTATTTCTAAGAACCACAGCACAGAGGAGGCCGACAGCTTGTCACGGTAAATTTGGCATGGTGGCAGCCTGGCCAGAAACAAGCAGCCCACATTGTGGAGAAATGAGGTTCAATTAAGCTCTTAAGTCTCCCAGCCGTGCTGCCTGAGTTGGTGTTTTTCATTTGTGACCACGCTCTGCAGACCTTGGCTGAGCGAAATAGTGTTTTTGTGCCAGTGAGTTTGTTTAGGCTGCTCTGTAATCTGTGTGTGTGTGTGTGTGTGTGTGTGTGTGTGTGTGTGTGTGTGTGTAGCTCCAGAGAGCTTTGGGTTCTAGGGCAAGCAACTGACTGCCTGGGGAACCAGCTTCATGAGGGACTTGAAAATCTGGTGTCCATGTGACCTGTAAGGACAAGCCTGCAAAGGAGGTCCCACCTTGGGATGACCTTGGGAGAGATAGTAGGATAATTCGATTTGCATGGCTGTCCATCCATCCATTTATTTACTCCCAAATGGGACACGTGTCCATCGGATACCCTACAAAATCTTTATAACATTATTGATTACGTTCCCCAAATTAATTTTCAAAACCCCGTGGCCATCTTGTGATTACTGAGTGTTTTCTAATCCCCTCACCTTCCCTCTTATCGCCACCCCCCCATCTAGCAACCCTCAGTTTTTCCTCTATGTCTCCAAAACTGTTTCTGATTAGTTCATTCACTTATTCTTTTCTATAGATTCCACATATAAGTGAGATCATATGGTATTTGTCTTTCTCTGTCTGACTTATTTCACTTAACATAATGTTCTCTAGGTCCATCCATGTTGTTGCAAATGGTAAGATTTCTTTCTTCTTTATGGCTGCGTAATACTCCACTGTATAAATGTACCACAGTTTCTTAATCCAGTCGTCTACTGATGGGCATTTCGGTTGTTTCCATGTCTTGGCTATTGTGTATAGTGCTGCAATAAACATAGGAGTGCATAAAGTTTTTTGAATTAGACTTTTGGATTTTTCCGGATAGATGCCTAGGAGTGGAATTGCTGGATCATAAGGTAGTTCCATTTTCAGATTTCTGAGATACCTCCATACTGTTTTCCATAGTGGCTGCACCAATCTGCAATCCCACCAACAGTGCACAAGCGTTCCCTAATCTCCATATCCGTGCCAGCACTTGTTGTTTGTTGATTTATTGATGATAGCCATTTTGACTGGGGTGAGGTGGTATCTCATTGTGGTTTTGATTTGCATTTCTCTAATGATTAGTGAGTTTGAGCATTTTTTCATGTCTTTTTGCCATTTGTATGTCCTTTTTAGAAAAATGTCTCTTCATGTCCTCTGCCCATTTTTTAATTGGGTTGTTTGTTTTTTTTGGAGTTGAGTGAGTTTTTTTATAAATTTGTGATATTAACCCCTAATCAGGTATATCATTGGGACAAAAAGTAGGTTCCCTTTTTTTTTTTTTATTGATGGTTTCCTTTGCTGTGAAAAAACTTTCTAGTTTGATGTAATCCCACATGTTTATTTTTTCTCTTACTTCCCTTGCATGAGGGGATATATCAGTAAAAATCTTTTTCCGGGTAATGTCTGTGAAGTTTCTCCCTATCTTTTCTTCTAGGAATTTTATGGTTTTGGATCTTACATTTAAGTCTTTAATCCATTTTGAATTTATTTTTGTATATGGTGTAAGGAGGTGGTCCAGCTTCATTTTTTTGTGTGTGTCTGTCCAGGTTTCCCAGCACCATTTATTGAATAGACTGTCATTACCCCACCGTACATTCTTGCTTCCATTGTCGTAGATTAAATGGCCATATAGGCATGGATTTACTTCTGGACTCTCTATTCTGTTTCATTGATCTATGTGTCTGTTTTTATGCCAGTACCATGCTGTTTTGATTACTATAGCCTTGTAGTATAATTTGATGTTAGGTATTGTTATACCTCCCACTTTGTTCTTATTTGTCAAGATTGCTGACGCTATCCGGGGTCTTTTATGGTCCCATATAAATTTTAGGATTATATGTTCTATTTCTGTGAAAAACGTCATTTTAATAGGAATTGTGTTGAATATGTATATTGCCTTAGGCAGTATGGACATTTTAACTATATTAATTCTTCCTATCCATGAGCATGGTATGTGTTTCCATCTATTTGTATCTTCTTTCATTTCTTTCTTCAGTGTCGTATAATTTTCTGAGTACAGATCTTTTACTTCTTTGGATAAATTTATTCCCAGGTATTTTATAGTCTTTGAAGCAATTGTAAATGGGATTGTTTTTTTAATTTCTCCTTCTGATGTTTTATTATTGGTATATACAAATGCAACTGATTTCTGAATATTAATTTTGTATCTTGCTACTTTACTAAATTCATCTATCAGCTCTAATAGTTTCTTGGTGGCGTCTTTAGGGTTCTTTATATATAGTATCATATCATCTGCATATAATGACAATTTTACTTCCTCCTTACCAATTTGGATGCCTTTTATTTCTTTTTCTTGTCTGATTGCTGTGGCTAGAACTTCCAGCACTACGTTGAATAGAAGTGGAGAAAGTGGGCAACCTTGCCTTGTTCCTGATCTTAAGGGGAATGGTTTTAGCTTTTCCCCATTGAGTATGATGTTATCTGTGGGTTTATCATATATGGCCTTTATTATGTTGAGATATGATCCCTCTATTCCCATTTTCTTAAGGGTTTTTATCATAAATGGCTGCTAGATTTTATCAAATGCTTTTTCTGCATCTATTGATATGATCATGTGATTTTTATTTTTCATTTTGTTAATGTGGTGTATCACATTAATTGATTTGTGGATGTTGAACCACCCTTGCATACCAGGGATGAATCCCACTTGATCATGGTGTACGATCTTTTTAATGTATTGCTGAATTCTGTTCGCTAATATATTGTTAAGGATTTTTGCTTCTGTGTTCATTAGAGATATTGGCCTGTAGTTTTCTTTCTTTCTTTTTTTTTTTTGTGGTGTCTTTGTCTGATTTTGGGATCAGGGTGATAGTGGCTTCGTAAAAAGTATTTGGGAGCCTTTCCTCCTTCTGGATTTTTTGGAAGAGCTCGAGGAGAATAGGTGATAATTCTTTTTTGAACGTTTAGTAAAATTCACCTGTAAAGCCATCTGGTCCAAGGTTTTTGTTTGTTGGGAGATTGTTGATCACTGATTCAATTTCCCTGGTGGTAATCAGTCTATTCAGATTTTTCTGTTTCTTCTTGAGTTAGCCTTGGAAGGTTGTACACCTCTAGAAAATTGTCCATTTCTTCCAGATTACCAAATTTGTTGGCATATAGTTGCTCATAATAATTTCTTAAAATTTTTTGTATTTCTGCAGTGTCTTGTTGTTACTTCTCCTCTTTCATTTCTGATTTTATTAATTTGGGTCCTCTCTCTCTCTCTTTTAATGAGTCTGGCTAAAGGTTGTCAATTTTGTTTATCTTCTCTAAGAACCAACTTTTGGATTCATTAATCTTTTGTATTGTTTTTCTGGTTTCTATTTCATTTATTTTCGCTCTGATCTTTATTATCTCCTTCCTTGTACTCCCTTTGGGCTTATTTTGCTGTTCTTTTTCCAGATCCCTTAAGCGTGAAGATAAACTGTTGATTAGTGATTTTTCTTGTTTCTTTAGGTAGGTCTGCAATGCTATGAATTTCCCTCTTAGGACTGCTTTTGTGGCATCCCATAGATTTTGGGTCGTCGTGTTTTCATTTTAGTTTGTCTAGAGGTGTCTTTTGATTTCTTCCTTGATCTTCTGGTTGATCCATTCATTATTTAGTAACATGTTATTCAGCCTCCATGAATTGGTGTGTCTTCCTGGATTTTTTTCCTGTAGTTCATTTCTAATTCCATAGCACTGTGGTCAGAGAAGACAATTGGTATGATTTCAGTTTTCTTAAATTTATCAAGACTTGTTTTGTGGCCTAACATATGGTCTATCTTGGAAAATGTTCCATGTGTGCTTGAGAAGAATGTGTATTCTGCAGCTTTGGAGTGAAATGCTCTGAAAATATTGATTAAATCCAAGTGGTGCAATGTGTCATTTAAGGCTGTTGTTTCCATATTAATTTTCTGTCTGAAAGACCTGTCCTTTGTTGTCAGAGGTGTGTTGAAGTCCCCTACTATGATAATGTTACTGTTGATCTCTGTCTTTATGTCAGTCAATATCTGTTTTAGATATTTGGGTGTGCCTATGTTGGGCGCATATATGTTTACTAGGGTTATGTCCTCTTGTCGGATCAATCCCTTTATTATTATACATTATCCATCTTTGTCTTTTAATATGTTCTTCATTTTAAAGTCTATTTTGTCAGATATAAGTATTGCAACTCCAGCTGTTTTCTCATTTCTCATTTCGCATGAAATATCTTACTCCAACCCTTCACTTTCAGCCTGTGTGTGTCTTTTGATCTGAGGTGAGTCTCTTGTATACAGCATATACAAGGGTCTTGCTTTCTTATCCACTCAGCCACCCTATGTCTCTTGATTGGAGCATTTAATCCATTTACATTTAAAGTGATTATTGATAGGTACATAGTTATTGCCATTTTTAAATTTGTAGTTAGATTGTTTTCATTTTTCTTCTATTTACAGAAGTCCTTTTCGTAGTTCTTGCAATGTTGGCTTGGTGGTAATAAATCTCTTCAGCTTATTCTTTTCTGGGAAGCTCTTTATCTCTCCATCAACTTTAAATGGTAGCCTTGCTGGATAAAGCAATCTAGATTGTAGGACTTTGTTTTCTATCACTTTGAGTATGTCTTGCCACTCCATCCTAGCCTTCAATGTTTCTGTAGAAAAGTCATTTGATAGTCTTATTGGAGTTCCCTTGTATGTAATCCCCTGTCTTTCTCTTGCTGCTTTTAGGATTTTCTCTTTGTCTTTAACCTTTGCCATTTTAACTATAATGTGTCTTGGTGTGGGCCTGTTTGGGTTTATCCTGGTTGGAACTCTCTGCACTTCCTGGGCTTGTATGTTGGTTTCCTTCATCAGGTTAGGGAGGTTTTCGGACATTATTACTTCAAATATGTTCTCAATCCCTTGCTTCCTCTCTTCACCTTCTGGTATTCCTATGATGTGCATGTTGTTGTGCTTGATGTTATCCCAGAGGTCTCTTAAACCATCTTCATTGATTTTTATTCTTTTTTCTTTCTGTTGTTCTGTTTGGGTAATCTCTGTTAACTTGTCTTCTAAGTCGCTGATTCGATCCTCTGCTTCATCTAACCTGCTGGTAATTCCTTCAAGTGAGTTCTTTATTTCAGTAATTGTATTCTTTGGTTCTAACTGGTTGTTCATTATGATTTCTCTATCCTTCTTTATGTCGTGTCTAAGCTCCTTAAACATTCTTATCATCAGTGTTCTGAACTCTGTCTCTGATAGGTTGGTTACCTCTGTTTCATTTGGTTCCATTTCTATACGTTTCTTCTGTTCTTTTATTTGGGACATGTTTCTTTGTTTCCCCATTCTGGCTGACTCTCTGTGTTTGCTTCAATGTATTAGGTAGATCCCCTATAGTTCTTAGTTCTTGCTGGGTTATCTTTTGTAGTATGTGTCTTTTATATTTGACTTGCACTACTTTGTTCTTCTCCTCTGCGTGTGCTCCAAAGGTGACTCTTGTGTTGTGTATATTGTCCTGTTAAAGAAGATCTTTAATTGCTTTTCACTTGTGAGTAGGTGGGGTTAACTCCTAGGCTGACTAGTTGTGAGACTTGGCTCTGCCCACCACAGGGTGTTCTGCTGTGTGAGGATTGACCACTTAAACGTGGTTTGGCCTCTGTGGGCTCTTGTGCCTGTAGAGAATTCCTCTGGGTGTGTCACTTATAGGTCAAACCTGGTAGTACTCTGGTTTGGTCTGGAGTTGGCCTGTGGGTGTATTGAATCTTGTGCCTCTTAAGCTGGGCCCTGTGGCGTTTCCACAGCCACAGATGCTGACCGCATTTCCACTCCGCTCCCTTCCCTCTTCCCCTGCTCACCCAATTTGCCCACCTTCAAGTAATCCTTGCACGAGTCTCTTAGCTGTTCTGCGTGATGAGCAGAGAGTCCTTTGATGGGTTATAGATGTCCTGGTAGGGCAATTTCAGAACAAAGCAAATCATCAAGCACAATGACAACAAAGAAAAAAATCAAATACCTTCACATGTAAAAATAACCGACAACCTCCACTCAACACAGGCAAAGATATCAAAGATATAAAGACAAAACAAAACAAAACAAAACAAAAAGCAGTGCCAGTCTTGGCTTAAGCCCACCAAGTAATCTCCAGGTTGTCCTCTGCTGTACCAAAGAGTCCTCTGCATATTGTGCAGGCAGAGCTGGTCACCTGATGCCCAGAGTGACGTTGGAACTGCAGATTTAGATGCGTGGGGCTAAGGGGTCTGGATGGTAGTTTCTACAAAGTCAGTGCAGTTTCTGCCCTTGCCTGCACATATGCGCACTGAGAGTAGCACCACCAGCCCTGTGTCCAGTTCTCCTGAGTCTTAAAGCACTTTTTCCGTGTGTGTGTGTGTATGTGGTGGGCCGGAGATTTGAGCTGCTGAAAGCCCGGAGCTGTGTCTGCCACTTACTGCTGATCCCTGGGAGTGACTCCGCAGTTGTAATTGCCCTGCCTTAGGCAGGCCAGAAAGGGTGGGGGCTGGGGATGGAGGGGTCTTCTCTCTCCCAGCCCAGCCGTGTCACACTCTTCCTGCAGGCCAGAAAAGATGGTGGCTGGGGGTGGAGGAGTCTCTTCTCACCAAGCCCAGCAAAAATCACGCTCCTCCCAGCCTCTTCCCTGGGTCAGAGCAGCACACTGGTCTTCCCAGAGCTTGAGCACTAAGGCTCCTCTGTAATCTGCCACTACTCCTCAGTTCAGGGGCCAGTTTAAGTCTCTGGAAAGGTGGGGGTAGGACTGGAAGAGCAGGGGGAGGGGCCCAGGTATGGAGTTTGTGTCCTTTGTCTGAGGTAGAGCCCAACTGGAGGTCTCAGCTGAGGTTATTGCCTCAAATACTGGATATGCTGCCCCCTCGGTAGGAGAGATCAGCTGTGGGACGCAGGGAAAGAGCCCACCTCCTGGCTTTTGTGTTCTCTGTTCCGTCCTGGGATCCTCTGCGTCTCTGCAGCTGCGGATGCCAGCGGCTTTTCCACAGCCACAGATGCGAACCGTGTTTCCACTCCACTCCCTTCCCTCTTCCCCTGCTCGCCCAATTTGCCCACCTTCAAGTAATCCTTGCACGAGTCTCTTAGCTGTTCTGCATGATGAGCAGCGTCCTTTGATGGGTTATAGATGTCCTGTTTGTGATAAGATCTGGAAGAGAACTCAAAAAGTGCACCCCGCTGCTGCCGTTCCTATGACGTCCTGGGCATCTACTTATGCCAGGCTCTGTTTTAGGCACTCAGGACACTCAGTGAACAAGAGGGACAAAAATCCCTGCACTCGGTGGAACATACATCTAGTGGTGGGAGACACGCTGTATATTACTAGGACAATAAATACACATTACATAGTATTTAGAATGTACCGGGGGATGGGGGGAAACAGCAGGGCAGGGGGATACTGGAGCACCGGCCAGCAGGGGGGAGGAGGTTCCATTGTGATTTGAAGTAAGGGGATGAAGGTGCTGACAAAGACTTTCTCCTTGACCTGGCTTCATGTTAAGCTCCCCTGAGCTCTTTTTCAGCCAAGTCTCAAAGGTTTGGACTTCCACGTTCATCTCTGCATTGTCCAATTTGAGCAAAAAAATCCTGCTAATTCAGTTTCGCCAGAATCCCCCCTCCTTGATATCTGATGGGATCCCTCATCCCACACTCCCCCCAGAGGATGTCTGACCCCCCTGGCCTGCCTTCAGTAGTTTTGCCAGAATCCCCCCTTATCCCTGATGTTACCTCCTACATAGTGTTATAATTTCGCAACCACTGACCCCCACCCTACTCTTTGGTTACAAATTCCCACTTTCCCTTGTTGTATTTGGAGCTGAGGACCATCTGTCTCTGCCACTGCCAGACCCCATTGCCATGGACCCTGTGCCCATCACGATAGCCCTCTTGAATAAAATCTTCCTTATTGTGCTCTAATGAGTGTCCCTGAATAATCTGTTAACAGCAGACGTCATTGGGAAGTTAACCCTCCAGCGATATGTTGAAGGAATTAGTCACATGGCATCTGGAGGAAGCACATTAGGGCAAAGCGGTCTTACTACCAGCTAAAGGACCTAAGCAGGAACCTCCTGTGTGTTTAAGGAATAGTACCGGGGACCGATGACCTCAGCACCATGAGCCTGGGGGACAGCAAAAGGAGTGCGGTCTGAGCAACAGCCTCCATCCCCCGTCCTCCTCTGTCATTATAGCTTTCCCTGTGCCAGTCACTTCAGCAGAGTGAACAACAGTAACTGGGTGGTGCAAGTGGGACAGTGGAGAGCTGAGTGCCAGCTCCAGACACCAGCACCTTCCTTCCTGGGCTCCCTTGAAAAGAATCCTGGAGGGCAGGGTCTCCGGAGACCTGCCCAAGGTCGTTACTGTGCTGAAGCTCCAGGTGGGGCCAGGAACCCACAGCAGGAAGCTGTGTATGCAGAACACAGGACACGGAATGAACCAATGGATTTGGGTTCAAATCCCAATGTTTCTACTCAGTTTTACCGTCCATCAAAGTGGGGATTACAATAATAGTTGCTGTTTTAGTACAGTGCATCTATTGGAGGAAAATGAACTTGCTGCATTCATAAAGCCCCTAACTGGCAGAGCCAGGGGTTGAACCACATTTGGCCGCCTCTGTGTTCCACCATGCCTTCCCGCCTTTCCTAAGCAGCCCAGAGTTATAAGGACTAAGGCAGCTAACAAGGTGTTTCTAAGCATCTACCAAGATGGTCAAGTGCTGTATAAATGTAGGTTGTCATTGTTATTATAGATGGGATTTCGGGTTAAGTTCTGAGATGACCCTGGCAGCTAGCAATGAGAAATCGTCCACCTCAGACGGCAGTGGCCTTTGAGTGACAGCTGAACATTCTGCTGCTGAAGGTCACACAGTAACTCAGCCAGCCTGAGCAAGGGTAATAGATTTTATCTTCATGTTTTGCATTTATAACTGTTATTTACACAGTATGGCTTAGCAATGGCTGCCACATATACATTTTGCTAATTGATTTATGGCAACTTCCACGCGTACTATTGATCAACAAAAACAGCCTTGTATTGTTGCGTCCTTGGAGATGTAGAACAAACCTCATATCAATGCATTCAGCATGCTGGGTGACCTCTCCAGCCCTCTTTTGCACGGGGAAAACGAGTGTAGATAACTGTGGATTATCTAGATTTTTTTCTACATCGCCATGTGTGCCGGTTTCCAATCAATCTAAATAGACAAGCTTGTACTGCAAATCTATTTCAACATCAAATTGCTGGGAATGGTACTGACGTGCATATCTTCCTTAGGCTGGGGATTTTTATGTAAACTCTGGGTAAATTGTATTTGGCTAATAAATTCAGTTGGTTGGACTTGGTGGAAAAGGTGTGTGTGTGTGTGTGTGGAGAGAGAGAGAGAGAGAGAGAGAGAGAGAGAGAGAGAGAGAGAGAGAGAGAGAGAGTTTGCGTTGTTTTTTTTTTTTGCCTGTGATATTTGAACTGGAGAGATTTCATGTTTGTCTGGTTCAGGCAATAAAATCTAAACCTGCCTGAATCATTTCCACCAAATGTGACTGCCCAGAAATAGCACTCATACCTGACCTTTTCAGATTGAGAACAGCTGACTCTGGAGCAGGAAAATGAAGCTCATGGAGGAGAAAGGCTGAACCAGGTGGCAGGAGCTCAGTCTGGGAGTCTTCAAAGCTTCAGTCAACATGGACAGGGATGGGGTGGGGCTGTGTGTGTACACTTAAATGTCCTTCCAGCCGAATTGAATAGATTTAAAAGCCTGCATGAGGTTCCTAAGGGTCTTTAAGGCAGTCTTGCTGTTCTTGTTCACTTTAGAGGCTCTCCTGAGGTATTGGGAGTGAATACAATTGATGATATGAAAATGAAGTTATACTCATAAAGTATATAGAGAAGCTTTTTTTTATGTTTAAAGTAAATTTTAATACAAATCAATGCATGCAATACTTGCAGTTAAGCATCAAATAATGTTGAAAGGCTTCTAACAAAAACAGTGGTGGCCTGGTGCCCCCAGCACCCTCCCTCCATCCTGTTCCCTGAAAGCAACTGTCTCTGTACTGTTTTTGTGGTTTCTTCTGTATTTGCTCCCATATTCCTAAATAATACCAGTATATTATATCTTGAATGATCAATTTTGGACATTTTTTTCTTGCTTTCATATTATACATATAGGTGAAGATTTCTGGCTTTCTTATGCCCCTCCACCCTTTCTCCCTATGCCCCCAGTAGTGTATTTCTACATTTTGTAATTATTGTTGTTTCCATTATTATGACTATGCAAATATTGTTTATGGCTGAGTCAAGGAATATATTTGGATTATACTTCCGTTATTACATTCTTTTCTTCTCAACCTATGAGTGAAATCCTCGTTCTTCCATTTCCTGGATTTATTTTGAATTTTTGTCTCAGTCTTTCTATGGTAACCAACAGCTCTATAAAATGCCTCTCAATATAATTTTCCACTCAGTCAAACCTGTCAGATAATCTGTCAGTTCCATTATTTTCTCCTTGATCTCTCTCCTGGAGCCCTCCTTCTGTTCTCATCTGAACTGTTACACAGGTTTCATCCTTCTATTATCTTGGAATTCCATTTGCTTTTTCCTTTGCTGGATTCTGTTTCCTTCATCTTGTCTTCTTTTTTCTTAGCTGATGTCTCCATTTTAGTGGCATCCCTTGTCCATTAGCTTTCTGTAGAGTATATGAGAAGTGACTTTGTGTGTGACCTTGCATGTCTAAAACTGTCCCCCCCCCGCCATGCACACTGATGGATAGTTTGGCTGGGTATGGAATTCTAGGTGTTTTTCTTCTGAATTTTGAAGGCATTAATTCTTTCCTGGTGTCTGCTATCGTTGTGAAGTCCTGTGCCATTCTCATCTCTGATTCTTTGTATGTGATGTTTTATTTCTCTCTGAATTTTTTTTTTTTAGGATCTTTTCTATCTCTGGTTTGGGAATTTCATGATAATGGGTCTTAGTGTGGATTTTAGCATGTATTCAACTAGGGCTCATGTCTGGTACTGGGAAATTTTCTTGTATTATTTCATTGTTAATTTACTCCCTGCTTTCTCTGTTCTCTCTTTTTAGAGGGATGTCTCCAAAACTTTTGTGTATAGTGAACTTTATCAGTGAGTGAAAGTGTTTTTCCTGCCTACTTAACTAGTTTCCATTATTCTCACCATAATGACTGTAATTGACTTTTTAACAAATCTTGCTTTTATAGTGGCAAAATATACATAACAGAAAACCACCATTTAATAATTTTTAAGAAAAGAGTTCAGTGGCATTAAGTGCACCTATATGGTTATTCAACCACCACCACCATCCATCTCTAGAACTTTTTCATTTTCCCAAACTGAAACACTGTACCTATTAAACAGTAACCTCCTATTTTCTTCTCACCGCTCTTGGCAATCACCATTCTTCTTTCTGTCTTTATGAGTTTGACTACTCTGGGTACTGATGATAGGTGGAATCAATCATACAGTATTTGTCCTTTTGTGACTGTCCTATTCCATTTGGCAGTGTCTTCAAGGTTTACCCATGTAGTAGCATGTGTCAGAATTTCCTTTCTTTTAAAGGCTGAATAATATTCTGTTGTGTGCACGTACTACATTTTGTTTATTCCTTTACCCATCAGTGGGTACTTGGGTTGCTTCCATGTTTTAGCTTTTGTGAATGATACTGCTATGAAACATGGGGATACAAATATATGTTCTAGTCCCTGCTTTCCGTTCCTTGGGGTATGTAACCAGAAGTGGAATTGCTGGATCAAACAGTAATTCTATTTTAAATTTTTTGAGGAACTGTTATCCTTACTGTTTTCCATACTGGCTGCACCATTTTACAATCCCACTAGCACTGCACAAGGGTTCCAATTTCTTCACAGCCTCACGAACATTTTTGTTTTCTGTTTGTTTGTTTTTGTTTTATATAACAGCCATCCTAATGGATGTGAATGTAACATAATTGACTTTTGAAAGTACATGCTCACTTTTATGGAGTGCTGTTTAAATAAAGTACATTACTTCTTTAATCCTCACACCTTCCTCTCTGAGGAAGGCAATATTACTACCCCCATTTTGCAGATGAAAAAACTGATGCCCAAAGAGGTTAGGTGACTCGCCCAAGGTGATATAGTGAATAAGAGGCAGAGCTAGTGTTCCAGTTATCTGTTACTGCACAATAATATTCTGTTATATAATAGACCGTTGTTTCTAAGCCCACGCAAACTTAGGGGCTTAGAAATAATGGTCTATTATAATCTCTCACAGTTCTGTGGGTTCACTGGGCTCAGCTGGGTAGTTCACAAGTGTGTGTCTCACGTGGTTGGGCCAGATGGTCACTGGAGCTGGAGTCAACTGAAGGCTTGACTGAAATGGACATCCAAATGGCTTCTTTATGCATTTGTTTGGTTTCTCCATGTTCTTCCATGTGGTCTCTTCTCTTCTCTTCTCTTCTCTTCTCTTCTCTTCTCTTCTCTTCTCTTCTCTTCTCTTCTCTTCTCCTTTCCCTCCCCTCCCTTCCCCTCCTTCCCTCCTTCTCTTCCCTCCTCTCGTCTCCTCCCCTCCCCTCTCCTCTCCTCTCCTCCCCTCCCCTCCCCTCTTCTCTCCTCTTTTCTCCTCCCCTCTCCTCTCCTTTTCTTTCCTCTTCTCTCCTCTCCTCTCCTCTCCCTCTCTCTCCAGCAGAGATGCCTGGACCTTCTACATGGTGGCTCTGGGCTCCAAGAGGCAGGCAGCAGAAGCTGCCAGGCCAGGTAAGGGCTGTGCTGGGCACTGGCACAGCATCACATCCATCACATTCAATGCAGTCACAGGATCCACTGAGATTGAAGGCAGTAGAGGAGGAGACTCCACCTTCCGATGGGGGAGCAGCAAAACCATACAACAAAAGAGCATGTGGGATGGGCGGTGCTAGCATTACCATCCTTAGAAAATGAAACCTCCCATGGCCAGGATCCCAGCCTTCAGCAGTCTGGCTCCAAAACCTGCTTGCCTATCCACCATGCAATCCTGTGTTTCTGTTGCTTTATCTTTATTCTTGGGATTATTAAAGTTCTAAAGAATTAGAATCATTAAGTATCCTTAGTCCAGTGATTTTCAAAACCATTAAAAAAAGCTTGAGCTCTTTCTCCTTCCTTTTAAGCCACGTGATCTCAGGCAACTTATTTGACTTTCATGCACCTCAGTTTTCTTCTCTGTGAAATGGAAATAATAATAGTAATAATATCTACTACAGGACTGTGATGAGAAGTAGAAGAATTAGGATATGTAAGTGATGAGAATAGTGACAGACATATAGTCAGGGCTCAATCAATGACAGCTGCTGCCATTCTGAAATAGGTAAATATACTCTTAGTTATGGATGAGATTGTGTCATAGATTAAGGTCAGCTACAAATTCTTGGCAGCTCTTCCCACTGAGAGGTCATTCCACTCCCCCTGAACCTTGGCTAGCTTAAGTGACTTGCTGGACAATATTACAGGATGTGACAGAAGTGATGTTAGGGGATTTCTGAGGTCAAGTCAGAAGAGGACTTGTAGCTTCTGCCCGGGTGGCTTGAATTGAATGCTCTGGGGAAATCCAGCCACCACGTAAGAAACTGACCTATCCTGAGACCATCATGCTAGGAGAAGCCTATACCTCTCAGAGAGGTCTTGGAGGATGAGCTGTCACGTGGAAGGAGAGAAGCCAAGGAGCACCAAGGGGCCAGCTATAGAGATGACAAATCCATCTTGGAAATGGGTCTTCCAGCTCCAGCCATCTCAGCTGACACCACATGGATCAGCGGTGAACCACCCAGTAGATTCCTTCCTGAACTCCTGCCTCACAGAATCATTGGCCAAATAAAAGGCTATTTGAAGCCATTATATCTAGAGGCAGTTTGTAGCACTGCCATAGGTACCTGGAACAGGAAATATATCCAACATTTAATGTTTACATGGTAAGGTACTGATCCAGAGAGGAGAAGCAACCACAGAGGGTTACCCACTAAGGACAGTTTGGTGTGAGAGTTAAAGCTGGGACTCTGGACTCAATTGCCTCAGTTTGAATCTGACCTCTATCATTTGCTAATTGAGCAAGAGTCTTAACCTTGAATCTCATAATCCAGTTGTAATAATTAAATAGAACAGTACATTTGCAAATGACGGATACATAGTCAACACTCAATAAATGTCTACAATTATTATTACCAATGATAACTGACAACAGGCCAGAATCCACGTTCCCTGATTCCAGTCTAATGCATTCCTGGGGAAACAATCTACAGTGGGTGTGTATGTGTATGAAATTAGAGCGTTTTCCATGTAGGCTTTGTTATTTCCTAGTTTGCATTTCCATAAGCAGGTTGGTTATCACTAAGCCTTAGTTTCCTCAGCTGTAAAATGGGGATATTAATAGTAGGGTTGTTGTACAGGTGAACTACAAAATGTAGTGTTTTCCTATTCATATGACACTGTGGATAAGGCAGGAAAACATGCCATCGCAGGAGACCTTGGAAGTTGGAAGTGTTATCTCATAGTGCAGAGAATGGACAACGTCCATTTGCCCTGATTTTTCTATTTTTAGAAAAGCACTTTTTATGTGAAGTCTCCAAAAAATTAGTTTCAATGATCTAGGTGAAACTCACCAGTAGTTTGATAAAAAATGTAATAGGAATCATGGATGGTGGGTTCATCATGATGGCTGTGCAGTGTGATAGCATTTGTTACAGCTTCACTGAGAACCATTTTCAATATGACTCACACTTTCCCACCAAATGAAAAATTAATTAAAAAATCCCCATCCCAGATGCAGCCAGAAAAAACATTCCTGGAGCCAAAAACTGGGGAAAATACATCCAAAGTATATACAGGGAATGGTGCTCTTGTGGTTTTATATCCATGTCTGCTGTTGAAAATTTAGGCAGGAATAGGCACATGGATATTTTTATTTATTATTAAATTAAGAAAAAAATCCAGAAAGTGAAAAAATCAAGAAGAAAAAGGAAGAAAGAAACCCTAGGGTGTAGACATGAGATCCAAATCCATTCCAGCATAACTTCCTGTTTGCTGGCTTTTGACACAAAACAGAAGTCATTTTTCTTCCTGCTTGGAACTTTGCTACAGAGATTACTGAGGACAGCTGCATGGGTCAGACCCCATGAGTGGACCCCAGATGGTCTCCCTGCACTGTTATTATAGTGGAATATGGAGGTTTATTCAGTGAGATGTTCACGGCCAGTGTCCAGGACTAGCCACGCTCCTCTTCCTCCTTCCAGTCATGGAGTTTCCCAGAACAAGGGTGTGGCCAGGGCCTGGGGGCCTTTGCTTCTCTCAGGGTCACCCGGCCACAGGCCTCATTTCATTATTGGCAACCTCTGAACTGCCCTGTTGATTCTTGAGTAAACATTAACTAAGGCAGCCATTTTGTCAGAACATGTATTCCTATCAGTGAGAGATGATCTGAAGTAATCTTGCAATCTTTTGGGATACAGCTGCCTTGGGATGCTTGCATAAGCCTTTTGAGGCAAAGCCTTCTCTGTCCAGTGGGTCCATTTTATTTGTTCCCTTGTCCGTCTGTCCATCCATCCATCTTAAACTGTCCATTCATCCATCTTAAACTCTTTGTTTAGAAGTAGAACTAATGGAAGAGTACACGGAAGTCTGGCATTCTGTCCTGGTGGAAGTGGGGGTGGGAAACATGGACACCCCATCTCTGCTCCCATTGCTGGCTCCTGAATCACCTCCACAGAACCCTAAGCTCTGAGGAGCACTACTTGAGAAGCATTGATCCTGGCCATTTGTCTAATCCTCAGCTTTCATTCCCAATTTTATTCCCAAATACCTATCTAGGTCCTTCTTGAACTCTGGCATGAACATCCAAGGGCCCATTGAACATCCCCTTGGATGTCCCCACAGCTACTCAAACACAACACTTCAAATGGAACCCATCACCTTCAAACCTCAGTCCATACAAGCAATCCCTCTTCTACTTTTAGTTAGTGGTACCATTGTCCACCCCTCTGTCCAAGCCTGAAGTTTAGAATGGTTCCTTACCGTATTTCTGGTACTTAGAAAGAAAAAAATTAAAACTAGTGGACTGTGAGCTCCGTGAAGAGATACAGAACTCATGCCTGGTGTGACTCTGTCTCATGGGGGTCTTTGATCCAGTGACTAAAGTTTTGGGTCTGAAGCCAACTCTACAAATCTCTAACTATGATTTGCACAAATTACATAACCTTTCTCTGCCTCATTTTTCTCAACCACAAAATGAGAGAGTACTAACCCTGTTGGGGTTTTGAAGATTAAATGGCATAGTATTTGCAAATCCTTTAGTATAATACTTGGCATGAAGGAAATATTTGGTGAATGTGGCTAAACCTTATCATCCATTTCCAATCAACAATTCTGGCCAAATGTATTTCAACATTTCTTAAATCCATCTCCTCCTCTCCAGGTCTACCATCAGTGCCCTAATTCAGGCCCCTATACTTTTCTGACTGGACTATTTTAACAGCATCCTGCTCTGAACAGCCAAACTGATTTCTCTAAAATACATATTTGACCATGTCATCTCCCACTTCCTGTTTAAAACCTATCAGTGATTATCTAAGGCTTTTGGGAAAAGCTCCACCTCCTCAGCAAGGAGTATTAGGTCAACCATAATTACCAGGGGTACCACTGCTATGTTCTCCAACCTCAGTACCCACATTTGATGCTGTCCTTCCCTTTCTCCCTCCTGTCCTTTCCCCCCTTTGTTTTCTCCTTTCCTTCCTTCTCTAGCTTTACCAAGGCCTTCAGTGTGCAAGGAGCTCTGCCTAGCACTGGGGTGTGATGGTGAGAGAAAACAGACAGTGCTTCTGCTCTCAGGGAGCTCATGTGATAGATAGGAATGCAGACATTGATGAAAGAATCATGGGACAAGCATCCAATTGCAGCTGTGACCGTGCTACCTGGAGGGCCTGAAGTGGTAGGGGCATTTGACCTGGTAAAGAGTATCAGGGATGGCATCCCAGAAGAATTGTCCCTGCCTTGACTGAGGCGTTAACCAGGCAGAAGCAAAGGAGAAGGGGCTGTGTGTATGTGTGCACAAGTGTGTATGTGAGCTGTAACCTGAGGTACTGGCCACTTCTTCTAAAGGCCAGCTCCAAAACTGAGTTCAGCCCCTCAAACTCAGCTCAGCCTCCTTCTTCTCCTCTCCCCTCTGAGATCTCAGCCAGCCTTGTGGGCAGGTCTGTCCTTGGTGCTCCTCTTTTCAATTTAACACCTAGGCTCACCTCTACATTCTCAGAACAAAGAAGGAGATTGAGAGTGTTATCTGGAAAATCCATAACATGATGTTACAACAAATAACCATAGTTGATTGAAATTATCTCAAAAGTTTTCGGCATTGTTTGTGAAAAGAGAAATAGAGCCTGATTCTAGTAAAGGCGCTAAAGACAGATTTTGTTCAGTACTATTGCAATAGGGGAGAGAGGCTTCAGTAAAACTGAGGTCAACTTTACATACAGACCTATCTATCTGTCTGTCTGTCTGTCTCTATCTATATCTATCTGTCTACCCATCCTCCCACACAGCTTGGGATTGATAGCCAGGTAGAGAGTGAGAGGGGGTCAGTGGATGGAAAGTTACTAAGAGGAGACGCCAAGCATAGGGGGATTCTTGCTGAATTGGCCTAACAGGAGTCTTGCTAAAGGCAAGTCAAGGACTTAGACATCCAAGGTGGAAGATGGGGAAGTTGATCAGATACCGAGGATGATCAGTTATCAAGGGTGGTGGGATTCTTGCTAAGCTGACTTAGCAGGATGCTTGTTAAAACTGGCTTGGCAGGCTGAGGATAGGGCCCCGAAATGAGGCCAAGTTGAGAAAAAGGCTCAGAGGAGCCTGTCTAAGTTGGGTCATGTGGAGAGTCTTTATCAATTCGATTGTTTTTTCCTGTGCACTCCACTCTGTGCTGCCGTTAAGGGTAACTGGAGCATGAGAGAAAATTCATGGGGAGGTAGTATGTTTGTATCATGTACGGCAGTGTACTGAGTTCTGTTTCTCTTTAACCAAAGGTAAGAAGTCTAAGAATAGCTAGTATTATTTTTATCAAGCACATACTATATCAGGAACTCTGCCAAGCCTTATCTCCATGAATCCTCATGCAATCAGGAGCTAGGATAGCACAAAGGCTAATCACAGATGTGGGGCACAGCAGTGGTCACTTAGGGGCTGCTTTGCCCTGCAGTTTGGGTGCCATGTCCCCATCATTTCTCCTGCTAGAGTGTAAGCACCTTGGATGCAGGTCCCAAATCTCCAAGTGTTTCTGATACCAGTGTGGACACCTGGCTTATGCCTTGTACCTGCTCTCCTCCAGCCAGCCAGCCAGACAGCTGGGCTCCCTCCACCCAGCCAGGGCCTTAACTCTGAATCAGAGGGAGATTTTTACCAAAAATGCCTGTGACAGTTATCCACATGTTTGCACATTCTGCTTTGTCCAAAGACATGACCTTTCCAAATCCTGTCAACTGGGCACCAAAACAGTCATCAGAAAACCCTTTGTTCATCCCATATTCATGTGGCCTGGTGGTAGCTGCTGTCATACCTGGCCACGTAAGATGCCCAGTGGAGATTATAGTTGAGATTATCTCCTGGTAAGCTAACAAGCTCCTTGATTAAAAGGAGGAGAGGAGAATGCTGGAGGTGTAACTCTTAAGAGAAAATGCTTGGGGACTGAGTTTTCTTCTGGGCAGCTGGGACATAGGACAGCAGAGAACTATTTGATCAGTTTCAACCATCTCTCCCAGAGCAGTGCAGGGAGACTGAGGAGTTTGGGAGCAAAAGAGGGCGGGAAGTGTCAGGGGACACCTTTTCTTCTCTGAAGAAGTGACATTTGATCAGAGATCTGGATGAAACCAGAGAGCAATTCATGTGTATTCCAAGGGGGAGCCCAGGCGTCCAGACAGTGGGAACAGCCAGTGAAATGCTCAATACCCACCTGCAGCTTGGCAGATCCTCCTGCACATGAGGTTGGCATGGTAGACAGAGCTTAAGGTGACCCCCATAAACCCCACCTTCTGAAATGCGTGCACTTGTGTATTCCTCAACCCTGAGTGTGGGCAGGACCTGTGACTTGCTTCCAGCCAATAGATCACAGCAAAGATGACATGGGAAGGGTGATGGGATGTCACTCCTGTGGTCCCATTACATCATGGAGAACTCTGTTTTGCTAGAGTCACTCTGGCTCCCCCACTGCTTTGCAGCAGCAAACAGCCATGTGGTGAGAGAGTCTGTGTGTCAAACAATGCAGTCCTGTAACTAGAAGGAATTCAGCTGGCCAGTGGCCTGAGTGAGCCTGGGTGTGACTCATTCCCAGTCGAAATTTCAGATGACAACACAGGCCAGCAGGCACCTTGATTGCAGCCTGGTGAGATCCTGAAGCACAACCTGGTTAGGCCATGTCTGGACTCCTGACCCATAGAAACTATGAGATAATAGATGTGTGTTGTTTGAAGTGGCTCTGTTTATGACAACTTGTTATGCAATAGATAACTAATGCAGTTGGTATCCCAGGCACTGAACATTTTCTTCCGCTCAACAGTGAGGAAAGCTGTCATATGGCACTAAGCAGGGAAGGGGACAGATGGTTCCAAATACTGACCACAACCCAGGGCCATGTTCTGGCTTTCATGAGCTCTGGGCCCTTTTGCCTTCATGGCCTCTATCCTCCACAAAAACAAAACAAAACAAAACAAACAAAAAAAACCACAATAAAAATTGTATTTTATGCCTGACTTGCTATAAAGATTAATATAATCCAGGCTGGTGCCATTATTATACCTGCATTATTTATTTATTTTTCTTATGAAAAATTAAAAACCGTTTTCATGAGCCCCTAAAAAAGCATCTTGGATCCCCAGCATATGTCCATGATGCCTGACGGGTGAATTGCCCTGGCCACCACCTCCTCAGCCAAATTCCAAAGTTGGCCACTTTAAAATTTTCAGTTGATTGAAAAAGTAAGGAAAGATGAGATGAGAACAGGGTGGAGAATGCAGAAAATGAGGAGAAGAAATGGAGAACATTCTAGCTCCATAAATATTTACGGAATCTCTCCTGTGGGTTAAATGCTAGAGCTACTGAGGCCACACGGATGAGGGTGGCTCAGTTCTTACCTTCTGGAACATTCTATTGTAATAGTTGAAATGAGACAAGCACCCGATGCTGCTAAATTAAGACAGAAGATGATAAGGACCGAAAGGGAGAAAAGAGAATGAGCCATTCAAGGAAGGAGGAAATTCTGTTCCGGGAATTATTCATTCATTTGGTTGTCGGTTGGTTCATTTCTTTTTTTAGGTCATGCGTGAGCGATATAAATGTTTATAGGAAGTGATTCCTGACCTTGAGAAACTCACAAGCTAATGTAGAAGACAAATTTTTTGAGTACAATATGGTGAGGGATATGATAAAAGCATGTTCGAGAAGGCTGCTTGGATGTGAAACCTGGTTTTAGTGCAGTGTTTTTCAACCTCAGCACTATTGCCACTTGGGCCAGATAAGTCTTTGTTATGGGGGTCATTCTGTGCACTGTAGGATGTTTAGCAGTGTCTTTGGCTTCTACTACTAGATGCCAGTGGTCTCTACTGGGTAAGAACCACTGCTTTAGAATTGACTGTGTGACGTAGGGTCAGTTATTTAATGTGTAGGGGCCTCAGTTTTCTTATCTAGAAAATAGGAACAAAATAGGACCTATTTCACTGGCTTATGGCAAGGATTAAATGAGAGGATATCTGTAAAATGCTTAGAACATTGACTGGAATGTAGCAAGTCCCCAGTAAATGCAACTGGTACCGTGTTTCCCCGAAAATAAGACGTAGCTGGACCATCAGCTCTAATGCATCTTTTGGAGCAAAAATTAATGTAAGATCAGTCTTATTTTAACATAATATAAGACCTGGTCTTATATAATATAACATAATATAATGTAATGTAATATAATATAAGATGGTATAATATAATATAATATAATATAGTACCAGTTCTTATGCAATATAATATAATTAATATAATATAATACTGGATCTTATATTAATTTTTGCTCCAAAAGATGCATTAGAGCTGATGGTCTGGCTAGGCCTTATTTTCAGGGAAACATGGTAATTGCTTTCACTGTTACAAAAAAGGCTCTCGGACATGGTTAGGAATGAGCTAGAGCCTGCACTGCACAAAGACATGGGTGTTCAATACATGGTATGTTGATAGGCCTTGGGATATAAGGTCCATGCACGTTGATGGCATGAGTGAAGAAATACAGGGAGGACCTTCTGCCTCCACTGAGTCACCAGAGAGGAGGTTTAGTTAACAGTTCCCTGTAAACCTAAATCGTTCAGGGCCACCCGAACCCCCCAAACCACACCATGTCCCCCCGCCCCCAGCAGATAGCCTTGGAGTTCTTCTGCCAGGAACAGGATGCATTAGAGCATGGTGAGGCTGGCACCGCTCTCTGCCGTCTCCATTCTCCTCGACGGAGCAGGAGTGTTACTGTTTACAAAGAAAGTCAGCCTCAAGGATGTGTCCTGGACGTAACTCTAACTCTTCAAGAGAATGTTAAAGTCTGTCTTCCTGGGGGGGTAAAATTGCTACTGAGTCTATTTTCTCTTTGCAGAGTCTTATCCCTCCTTCACTGTTCAGTCTTTCTGTCCTGGTCAGGCTGGCCTGCTTCCTAGCCCTTCCGTCACCACCTTCATCCCAATCCATAGTTTTTACACTTTGCTTGACTTAAAATCAACCTGCTCCCTGACCTCAAGATCCAGTTTTTCCCAAAGCCTCCTCCCCTAGGAAGGCAACTCACCTTTACGAAGGCCCAGCAGTGTGCCAGGCCTTTGCACACCTGTAGTAGGCTGAACAATGCACTCCCTCTAGCCCCCAAGATGTTCTCATCCTAATCCCTGGAATGTGTGAATATGTTACCTTGCTGGCCAAAGGTAACACACTTTGCAGGTGTGATGAAGGGTACAGTCCTCGAGATGGGCAATAATCCTGGATTGACTGGGTGATACTCACTGGAGTGATTATACATTTTATAAGGACTTCAGTGTAATGACTAGAGTCCTTATAAAATGGTGGAGGAGGGTCCAAGTCAGAGGAGCTGTGATGACAGAAGCAGAAGTCAGAACGATTTAAAGTTTTAACGTTGGCCACCAGCCACGGAAAGTGGGAAGCCTCACAGGGATGTCAAAACTGCGGCCCATGGGCCAACTGCGGTCCGTAATCCATTGTTAATTGGCCCGCAGCAAATTCCAAAAATGTATTTAGTTTACTTAAATAAACCAGGTGAGGCAATACGTACTTCACCTCGAGTGAGTGGCCCGGCTGTTTGTGTATTTTACCGCATATGGCCCTTGGTAAAAAATATTGAAAAAAGTTTGGACACCCCTGCTCTAGAAGCTAGACAAAGCAAAGAAATGGATTTCCCTGGACCCTCCAGAAAAGAGCCAGCCTGCGGACACCTTGATTTTAATGTTGTATGGATCATTTCAGATTTCTGACCTTCGAACTGTAAGATAAGGCTGTGTTGTGTTAAGCACAGTTTATGATAATTTGTTACAGCAACAACGAGAAATTAATACACTACTTTGATATCACTGATGAGGAGACAAAAGTTCCAAGAGGATATGAGGTGGTTTGCTCACAATCACAGCGAGTGAAGGAGGCTCTGAGATGCAAACTAGTTTGACTCCAAAGCCATGTTTGTCTTGAGACACCAAACTGGAAGCAGTCTTTCTCAGACGGGGTGGGAAAACCCAAACTGACAATGGCCGTGCCCCATGCGACACCATTAAGTCTCTCACATGTAAAAAAAAAAAAAAAAAAAAAGCACATGAACAAATCGAAATTTAAAAATCAAGTGTCAAAGCTAAAGTTAATTACAGAAGGGGACTTGCGTGTTTAGCATTCGTGGGAGTTTATGGCCTATGAGCATCTTTTATTTGGGTATGTTTAGAATGCAGCCAAGGTCACAGCCTCAGTTCCTGTGTGGACCAGTAATGTTTGCTCTTTGCTAAGGGCTCCTAACTCTACTTTGCCTTTAAACATGAGACTGCGTGCAAAATGCCTAACACATTATAGGTGTGTAACAAACACACATCATTTCTCCATCCAGCAAATCCATGTTTCCTAGACAACCAATGTGAGAGAGCCGATGAACAGATAGCATTTATCTTCATTAATATACTAGGGGTGTCAAAGAAATGTACACAAGTGGACACTTTGGTCAATGTTGCTCAGGCAGTAGTTCACCGTAATCAGAGGTGTCTGGACACTGATGGGAACCACTCTGAGCACCTCTTGTAACTGCAGAAGTCAAATGTGACTTGTATTCATCTTTTTTTTATCGGTATATATTGAGTATTACAATTTCAGTAGTTTTTTCCTTTCTTAAAATGTGTATACATTTTTTTCGGCACCCTCTGTATATATATTTACACACAGACACACACACACGCACACACACACACACGGGAGAGGTGTAAAGACCCATGTGTTCCAAACTGAGACGGTCCCCTTGTTAAAATCAGGTCTGGAGGGTGATTCTTCAGATAAAATAGTTGACACCTCCGGAACAATTGCCTTTAGAGTTGAAACTTTAGCTGCTACATTCTTAATATCACACCATCTATGTAGAAATATTTAAAAGCAAATTATGGTGGGACTTATACAGAGGTCGTTAAGTAGACAGTGTTTCTAGAGCGGAGGGTTTGTGTAAGAGGAGGGATGTGCTAAATAAGGGCAGACAGCCAGGTTAAGGTGTATTCGGATTTTGGTTGTATCGGAGGGGAGTGGGCCGTGGTGGTGGGCAGCGTGGGGGGACTGGGGAAGATGGAGAGGGGAACACATCCATTGGTGGTTTTTAGCAGGCAAGTGACAAGGGAAAACTAATATG
The DNA here is from genome assembly GCF_964194185.1 of Rhinolophus hipposideros. Classification (NCBI taxonomy): domain Eukaryota; kingdom Metazoa; phylum Chordata; class Mammalia; order Chiroptera; family Rhinolophidae; genus Rhinolophus; species Rhinolophus hipposideros. Next base: position 86,530,360 of record NC_138054.1, on the reverse strand, counting down.
CTTTCAGATTTGATTCTGTGTTCCTGTGTTGGAAAAAATGAAGTCCAGTTCTCTCCTCCACACCATGAAGGCGGCATGATTAATGTATCTGCTAGGACTGTTTGGATGCAAGCAATAGAAACCAATTCGGCTAACTTAATAGAATGGAATGTGTTGGAAGTATACATGACTAGCTCACAGGGTGGAAGGAAAAGCTGAAGAATGGACTTTGGGGAGAACAGAAACTATGGAAGTTTCTGGATGCAGGAAGCAGGAAGTGGTGGACACTCAGCTGTCCATCCAGGGTGCTGCCACCAGGTGGAGCATCTCCAGCTATCTTTTGCCCTTGTAGTCAAATGGCCAGAAGTGCGCTCTGATTGGCTCACTTCCAAGTGGGGGAAGGGGGAGGAGGCGGTACCAAGGTGTCTTGATGGACAGTGATACCAGGGCTTCTCACCAGGGGGAAGGTAATACATCCTCAGTGGAAAATCGAAGTACTGTTCCCAAATAGGCACCATCAACCAATATCCACCCAACTGGCTAGCACACTTTGGCCAGGCCAACAGCCAGTCAAGTTCACTCTGCTACAGTCTCTCCTAAGACCTGGGCAAGAGAGACCCCTACCCAGGGCCCATGCCCTAGAGGGCCCTGCTGGTTGGAACCATCAAAATACAGACTTTATTTGTTTGTTCTGGTTTCATAAGGAAGCATTTTGAATGGTTAGTATCCATTTGAGCTAGGAGAGCTTCCGAGGCTACAGGGTGTGGGACAGAGAGCACAAGTGTGTTGGGATGAGGAGACAACTGGAGGCCCAGCCTGGGGAAGCAGAGAAAACTGCAGTACTTTCATGGCAGGTGGCCTGCTCCAAACCACGTGACTGTGCTTGACCATCCCCTTTGCTCAGGTGGTGTAATTTGTGGACACCTGGACATGCCCAGGCAGCAGAGGGAACCTGCACACCCTGCTCCCTGGGGAGCATGCCCAGGTCAATCCGTGTCCCAGGTTTGGGGGGTCTAGGTACCCCCAGGAGTCCGGGCCCCTGGCCCAGCGTCTGTCCTGCTCTGTCCTGGTCAATCCTTACCACCTCTCAAGCTCACCAGTGGCCAGTGAGGGGATAGCACATCTCCAGGTCAGGCAGGTGGGTCTTGGGGAACAGGCAGTGGGGCCCTGGATGGGAATGAGAGTGAGGCTCTGGGTGGATCTTAATTTCAACTTTTCCATGTTTAGATGTGGCATGTATAGGGCTCCATTTGTCCTCTTGTTCTGCGCTCTGCAAATGTCATGGTGAGACCTACTCTAAAAACACGACGCTTTGGGTGGAATTTCATGCCATGTTGTGAAGAACATTGCAAAATTCTCACCAATGGCAACCATTCAGCATCATCCTCCATTTCGATAGCATGGTAAAGCTCAAGAAGACACATGGGTGGCAAAGGGACAGAGGATTTTGGGGAGGAAACGAGCTGGAATGAATGTTTGCTGGCATAGCTTTGGCTGGCTCTGAAACCTTAGAACGGAAGATATAAGGCTTTCATGTTAACACACACACATACACATCCATACACACACATACACATACACACACACACACATACACCGTGAGAAGAGGAAGAACAAACAGTGTTTGGAGTAAAAGAGGCTAATGCATTTTGAAACAGGCATTGCCAAAAAAGATTGCTTGCCTTTGAAAGCTAAAAGCACCATTTGAATCTTTTGTTTTTCTTTTGCTATCTTTCTAAGCACACAAAAGCTACCATCATCCTAAAATCCTGGGCCAAATCAGAAATGCATTGAAAAAGAAAGCCCCCGGAGGAAAACGGCTTCAAATAGCCCATGAAAGCACAAGTCTGATCTCCCAATTACTTCAGCAGTTTCCAGCCTGGTACCTAATCCACACTGCACCCAACTTGTTTGAGAATCGATATATAAAAGGTGGGCTTGGCATTTTCCTGGCGGTCTACAGCTCTGCTGCAAAAATGCTAGTGGCTCATCTCAAAGCAGGTAGGGAAGGGGGTGTTGGGGCTTCATTCCTGCTTCCGGGAGGTCGGGGTCATTTGCCCAATGATGATTCCCTTTACTTTTCTAAGCAGGAGAACGAGCTGTTCATATCATGGTTAGAACATGTTTCTGGCCCCTTAACCATCAGAAAAATAACTCCCTGGCATCAGCGTTCTGAGCTGTGCTCCAATTGCCTTCAAGCTGCGTTCCTCCACTTGCTTCCAACGCTGGAGGTCCCTGGAATTGCTGGGCTCATTGGGTGAATATCGGTAATCAGTGAGTGGGAGCTTCATGGCGCTGCCCTTACCACCTCCTTACTGGTGGTTGTCTTGCAGGAAAGGAGATGGCAGACAAAATTCTGCCACATGTGCAGAACTCTTAGCCATCAGGCACAGAAACAGTGAGAACTGCGCTATGAGCTCACCGAAGTCCTTGCCTTCTGCCCTATGAGTTCCAATAGGAACCTTGCATCAGTTTCCCTCCTGCGTGGAAGAAGCAGTAATTCTGATTCAGCTTAAATGTCGTTTGCCCTGAAATACGGTCCTTGAAATACCTGTCTCAAGAAGTACCCACCCCCCGCCCCAACCCCTGTTACTGGGGGCAAGCACTTTACCCAGTTTTATGTCCTCCGTATTGCCAAACTCACTAGCAGTGTGACCCTTTGCTGGGGGTGAACTTCGGAAAGACCTCACCCCAGCTTGGGAGGAGGCTTGGGGTCACTTGGCAGTGTTGTGTATTTGTTCACTTTTTCTCCCTTCCCCCACCCACAAAAAGAAAGCAAGAGCCATGAGCCTAGGGACCAGTCTGTCTTGTTGACTCTTGTATGCCCAGAGCCTAGCACAGTGCCTGGCTGACGACAGGCATTGAGTACGTGGTTGTTGAATGAATAACAGAACTCTTCCACGTTCCTAGCCTTTGCTGGTTTTACTGTCTGGGCATGAGGTAGAGTGTGACACTTGTTCCCATCCTTTGGGAAAAGAGATGAAGAGCAATTTCAGCGGCACCTGTGGGGAAAACTGAAGCTCCAAAGTTATTTCACGGCACTTCCTATAATTGGAGGACTAGAACCATAGATTTCCCACCAGCCAATGCCTAGTGGGAACTGTATAAACATTTGTTAAATATCATTGTCTTCTCCTACCTTTCTGCGCCAGCTTCTGGGCTGGTCTCGTTGTGTTCCCAGGACACTTTTGCTTGACAGGAATTTAACTCAAGCTTGCTAAGACATCAAGAAGGGGGAAGAGATTAATTGGTTCAAAACCCTGAAAATTCTGGAGCAACCATAGCAGGACTTGGGGTGGCCTCATTTCAGTCTGTCTGTGTCAGACAGACCCACCCCATGTGGACATCTTCTTCCTTACAGACAACAATCCCAGTAGAAGAGTTTTCATTCCCTGCTGTTCCAGGAAAATTGTCTGGGATTAACCTAACTCATTACTTACTCTTTCCTGAACCACTTAGGGCTCCCTGGGGCCTGGGATGTCCTGACTGGCCCACTCCTGGAGCTGAGGTGGGTGGAGCCCTTGTCCACTGGCAAGAGAGTGAGGAGCAGGGGTGGTGCTCTGAAGGAAAAACTGGGATGCTATTTCCAAAATACATGGATTTGGGGACAAAACTCTCAGATGTCTTCCAGCCCACCGACCTCCTTCCAACCTGAACTCTTACAGACAAAGGTGTCCCTATCTTATCCAATAAATGAGTCTACGTGCTGGGCTTTTGAAGAAACTACCTCTTCACTGACAAGTGAGTTTCAATTTTATTGTTGCTTCCTAGAGAGAGGGTTCTCACCTCTGATTCTAACCTGTGGTTCGCAAGCACCAATCAGTAAATGCACCAGAACCAGCCAGGGGCACTTTTTAAAATACAGACTCTCAAACCGTACCCCAAAGGAATGTCCCAAAAGAGTTTAAGTCTGTAGCGAAGGCCAGGGATGAGCATTAAAAAAAATTAATTGGAAGCTTCTAACATGCAGCCAAGTAAAGAAACCATTGGCCTAATCCTTTAGTGAATTTCTGTGGCTTGAGTAGGATGGAATGGTGGCATCTTTGGCTGGAGGGTGGGAGAGAAACTTGAGGGCTTCAAGGACCATCCCTGCCCTCCCAATCCTGTTATAAATGTAGCTGTCTGTTCCCCACCTTAGTCTTCAAGGTTTCACATCTGACCAGACATGGGGAAGTGAGACATTGCTAAGTTCTCAGCTACTGTCTTCAGCTAATGGTCCACTGGTGGTTTTCCTGATTGACCTAAGAGCTGACTTGTGGCAACAGGGCAGGGTGGAATGTATGAATAGATCTATATCTGTGTTACATGTGTGTCTTCATCTGTTAAACATGGGCAGGGACGGTTTGTCTCTCAGGCAGGTCAAGTGGAAGGATGATGCAATGTTAGTAGCTGGGTTCCATGATGGAAAGTGCTCATTTTGTGATGACATCTTCCGAAACAACTACGATTATCTCATAGAACAGGGTGGGGAGAAGTCTTTAAAGCTGGATGGCGTGGACAGCATCCCAGGACTCGGAAAGCTTTTACCCAGGCTATAAAAGGAAGACCTGTTTACTTCCAAACCGATGTAATTACAAGTATCAAGTCATCTCTACTGTACAAATGAAGCCAGATGATAGCAATCTGTTATTGGGGCCAGGTCTGCATTACCGGGAAGGTTTCATGGGCGTATGGAGAGGCTGCAGACCTCCTTGCAGCCAGGTGGAAACGTTGAAAGCCTCATGTGTTCGGTCTGGCATACTTGTACCTCCTCTTTTGAAATCTCTATTTTTTATTTCTGAAAAATGTGCCGTGGATTTCATGAAAAGTAGGGGACTAAGAGAAGGGAGGAGAGGCTTTTTGGGGTTTGCCATGACTGGCTGTTTATTCCTTATCGACCTCAACCCATGGCCATCCTAAGAGAAAGCTGGGGAACCTAATAGAAGTTTCTGTCTCCTGTTGCTCTCTGTGTGTGACTAAGAAGGGAGGAAAGATGGAAGAGAGGTGGAAAGTGCCAGTGAAGGGCTTAAATTATTTTTTTTATTTACTTATTTTGAACACGAACAAAAACTGTACCTTCTTATTGCAGAAACAGCCTTATTGTGGTAAGGGATGTCACAAATCCATCAATTCATACAGAAAGCAAAAGCATTCGGGCACACCCTGATCAGAAAATTATCAGAAATTCAGTACTGGTGAGATAACAGTCTTTTATTCGCAAGGATAATCTGAAGGCAGACAAGCTGTGCAACATTCGTAGGGCAAGACTTTAGGATTTAACGGTGAGGATAGAAATGGTACCTCCTTCCCCATCCCACTGTAAAAAAGTCTCATCTGCAGCTCTTTGGCCACTCTTATTTAATAGAACTAATGGTTGATGTTAAGCATCTTAAATAACTGGGAACTCACCATATATATGTGCTTGTTCAAAATCTCACACTTCTGTACACGTCTTACCTTCTTAAAAGGCTGTGGGCTGTGCACGTTATTTTAACTCTTTTGCTGCGACGTTCAGATATATTTTCCTGTGGTTTGCACCATCAACAAGAAAGATGTTTTGCATGCCATATCGTGTAACATTTTGTAATAATTTTTTATGTCATCAGTGCCATTAGATTCTAATTTATCTATACTTAAGTCTAATTGATGCCACTTACTATGTTTTGAGTATTTTTTGCTAAAATTCAATATAATGGTAGATTGATTGCCATATAACAAAAGTTTACAATAAAAATAATGCCATTTATGCACAAAGTAGCTCAAAGTGTTATGAAATGCATAAAATTGTCAAAATATCAACTTTTTATTTTTGGGGGGGATTTTTGACATACTTTGAACGAAACTTGAAATCAGTTAACGCAATGAAAGAATAGCACCAATGCTACCGAACTGTGTTAGAACTACGTAAACTATAAAAACAGCCGTGGCCCATAGCTTATCTGAATGACACAGATATTCAGAAAGAGGTGTCATCCTGCTGTGTAGTGGAGGAGGATGGAAGGACAGAGAGGTTAAGCAATCTGCCCAGATCACACAGCCAGTAAGAGGCTGAGTTAGGATTTGAACCTGAGTCCCCTGACTGCAGCCTGAAGGAAATGTCTGTTTCCCTGTGCAGAGTCTCACAGGCCTGAACCCCACCCGTGGGAGAAGCTTAGGGTTTCTTTTTCCCCAGGACCCAGTTGAAGTCACATGTACAGTCATATAATAGAAGAGGGGGGGCAGGCACAAAGCAGTTGTAGAAAACGGACTCAGGATCCAGAGTTAACTGCCAAGTTCACTCTTACGTGCACGTAAAGCATCTCAGATGAAAGCTAATGGGGGTTTATAGTCTGTTTTCGGAGCCAGTACGTCATGACTGCCTGATGTCTTTGCTCCAGTCGTCCTGCACTGGAGTTTGTGGACTGGATTCCTGTGTGCTGGCTGATGGCTGTGGGGGAATGCTGGCGCTTGACCTCCAGTCCCCAGCCCTGGCTCTGTGCTGCCCACGGGGATCCTCCAGCACAGCACAGGGACATCCAAACCTGAATGCCCATGGTCTGTCGACATCCTCTGCAAACCACCACCCTTCACCACCAGGCTGGGGGGATGGGTACACACCAGCTATGTGACCCTCTCCTGAGGGTGACCTCGGAAAGAGCCTGCCCCAGCCGTGGGAGGAGGCTTGGAGTCATTTGGCAGGACTTCTAATGTCCCAGCTACTTGAAGGTCTGGACAGCTGGGGGCTGGGGGTTTTGGGTGGGGACACCCCCATAGCCTGTGGACTCCTTTCCTTGTGGGGAGAGGGTTTTCAGCTGGGGGAGGTCCACAACAGGGCTCTCTACAGTGTGTAGCCCACGGTGGGGCCCCTCTCCCCCAGGTTTAAGAGCAGAATTGTCTCAAATGTCTCTGGGGGCTTCTAAGCGTTACTGAGGTGCCTGACAGAACCCCAACTGAATATCACAGCAGTGGACTGAGACGTGTGTATTGAGCTGCCGGCCAGGATTCGTTGCTGACTTTCTTTGCGTCTTTGGACAAATTGCTTCTCCATGGGCCTCAATTTTCTCATCGGTGACATGAAGGTGTTCAGCTAGGTCATCTGTATATGCCTTTCCACCCACTGAATCTTTCCAACACATTTGCTTTCCTTTGCATTGACTCGTGATAAACTTTGATTTTGTGCAAAAGTTAGGAGGGAAAGTCATTTTAAATCTGTTATTTTGTTTCTTATTTGAGACCAGATTCCTCACCTTTGTGGTCACTAAGGGTCACTAAGAAAGTTGAGGTGGGGGCATGCCAGGAATGAAATATTTGGCTCATTTTGTTAGTTACTTGTACTAAGTGGTTGTGTGATGGGAAATTTGAATATAAACCCTTTCTCTTTTCAGTCTAATGCTTAATTCTGTGAATAACAGAAATCCTCAGCTACAATCACAGTTCATTTAAATGATAATTTGCATTTTATTTACCACGTGATCTCCCTGCTGAACTATACATAAGTTAAACCAACTGCAGCCTGGGTTCTTTCTGCAGCAGCTGGCAAATCTCACTCTTGAACTAATGGCTGGTTCCTATGATTTATTTCTCCTGTGTACCACCTTTGTTGTGAGAGAGGAGAAAATGAATTTCTTTTGAAGTCGTATTAATCTACCTCTGCACACATCAAGGTACAGAAAATAAAGCACTCGTTGAGAATTTTGAAGCAGTACAGATAAGGGCTGGGAATTGAACATAAAGACGGTAGAAGGAATTTTGAATTTAAAAAACATAACCCCCCCAAAAAAAAACTGACGTGTGTAGACCTTTAAAAAAAATAACCAAAGCTTTTGGATCCAGGCGAGCTCAGAACAAAAATGGAAAGTTTCTTTACAAGTGGTTGTTTTGCCCTTTCCCAGGGAGCGGTCCTGTTGGAAAGCGACCTACCCGTAACAGGTCTACACCTGGCATAACTGATATTTGGGCGGAACGGTTCTCTGTTGAGGGGCACCCCTGTGCACTGCAGGGTGTTTGGCAGTGTCCCTGGCCTCCACCCACTCGACGTCAGTAGTTCCCTGGAATGCATTGAGTTGTGACTCTTCACCCCTACATTCCTGTATTAGAATCCTGACCCCTAGTATCTCAGCATACGAGTTCTGACAGTTAAGTTCGCAAACTTGTTGCAACACTGGTGCTAACTTTCCTTTTGCTATCAGAGGGATTATTCGTTATGAAATTGTACCAACTGGACAAACAGTTAACCAAGTTTGCTATTTGGAAGGGCTGAAAAGCCTGCATGAAAAAGTTAGACGACCTGAACTTTTCACCAACAATTCATGGCTCTTGCATCACGACAACGCACCAGCTCACAGGGCACTGTCTGTGAGGGAGTTTTCAGCCAGTAAACAAATCACTGTATTGGAACACCCTCCCTACTCACCTGATTTGGTTCCCAATGACTTCTTTCTTTACTAGAAGGTACAGGAAATATTGAAAGAAAGACATTTTGGTGACATTCAGGACATCAAGGGTAATATGACGACAGCTCTGATGGCCATTCCAGAAAGAGTCCCAAAATTGCTTTGAAGCGTGGACTAGGCACTGGCATCAGTGCTTAGATTCCCAAGGGGAGTACTTCAAAGGTGACCATAGTGATATTCAGCATGAGGTATGGAGCACTTTTTCTAGGATGAGTTCGCTAACTTCATTTTCAGACCTCGAATGGCCTTTTTTAGAAATCAGTTCATAGCAGATTTGATCTCAACCAGTTAAGAGGAGGTTATTAAGGTACCCCCTAATCCAATATGACCGGTGTCTTTATATAAAAGGAGAATTAGGACACAAACAGGCCCCCAGGGAGAAGGGCAAGTGAAGATGAAGGCAGAGATCAAGGAAATACCTCTACAAATCAGGGAAAGTCAAGGGTCAGCAGCCAACTGCCAGACACTCAGAGGCAGGCGTGGAACACATTCTCCCTCACAGTTGTCAGGAACCCACCCTGCCAACGCCTGGATGTCGGACTTCAGGCTGCTAGAACTATGAGACAATCAATTTATGTTGTTCAAGCCACTCAGCTTATGGCACTTTGTTACAGCAGGCCTAGCAAACTAAGACACACACCCCAGTTGTGACAACGCCAAATGCCTCCTGACATTGCCAAATGTCCTGTGGGGGCAAAATTGTCCCTGCTGGGGTATGCACCATCCACAGTGCTTTCAGCTGACCGTGCGGGCAAGTTGAGTAGTTGTGAAAGAGAGTGTGTGGCCTGCAAAGTCTGAAACATTTACCATCTGTCTCTTTACCAAAAAAGCTGGCTGACCTTCACTGGAAAACTATCCCGGGCAACCCGAAAGTTTGCTGTGGGGTCTGTAGGCACACGGAGCTCATTCTGGGGCTACAGAATTGGTCCATGCCCTGCAGAAGCTGGAGCTCACGGTAAGGATACTGCTGTCAGGGGAGGGTAGTGGCTTGCCCCGGACACAGCTGGCCAGAAGTGCATGTGGATCAGAGTCCATTCAGGTCTCGTGACCTAGAGACCTCGTTCTCAGCCCTTGTTCCCTTTCCTGCCCCTCATGCTTGCCCGGAATGGACATCTTTTATTGGACTGGTTGCTTCCTTGTTCCAATTAGGGATTACCCAGGTTTGGCCTTTGTGTTACATGGAGCTTGAGACTGTCCCCTCATGGACTTTCTTCTCTGCAGTTTTGTGGTCCCAGCTGTTCAATGGGCTCACTACTGCAACCGTCCCTGGAGCACCGAAATGCAGGTGGTGAGAACTTCCTCTCCTCAAAATGCCTTTGGCAGGAAATGCCTGGAAAGGCTGTGTGTGCCGGCTGCGGGTCACGAGAGGGGTTTTACAGACCCTATGGCTTTGGACAGTTCAACAATCCACCTTTGAGCTGGATGTTCCTGCTGCAAGACCCACATGTTACTCAAAAGGTCTGCAGCATCACGTCCTGTCTCTCTCGGGCCCTCAGCCCCCTGCTCAGAGCAGGGCAATTTAAAACTGTCCCTCATTCCCCCGCATTCCCCGGCATTCCCCGGGGTTACCTTGCTTTCAAGACATAGAAAGTCCACCCTGGACGGCTTCATTCAGGCCTTGAGGTGATAATGAAAAGTTTTGGGGAAAGAAAACGAAACCAGAAAAGCTGGTACAGACAATTGTTTGGCGTTGAATGTGTTCCTCAGCAAAAGATATGTTGAAATCCTAAACCCTGGGACCTGTGCATGTGCCTTCTTTTTTTAAAATTTATTGGGGTGACAATTGTTAGTGAAATTATTTGGAAATAACAATCTTTGAAGATATGCTCACATTAGGAGGAAGTCATTAGTTGGACCCTAATCCAATAGGAGGCGTGTCTTTATAAGAAAAGAGACACAGAGACAGACACACAGGTAGAAGGCCACATAAAGATGGAGGCAGAAATTGGAGTGAATGCATCTAGAAGTCAAGGGACACCAAAGATTGCTGGCTGCCATCAGCAGGTAGGAAAGAGTCATGGAACTAATTCTCCCTTTGAGTGCCCAAGAAGGAACCAACCCAGGTGACACTTTGATTTCAGACTGTTAGCTTCCAGAACTGTGAGAGAATAAACTTCATGGTTTTAAGCCACCCAGGTGTAGTATTTTGCTATGGCACTCCCCCCGCCCCCCTTAAAAAAAGTAATATAACACTTATGGAAGACATGTCCTTTTTGTGTCTTATACAAAAGTACTTAGCAGTCCAGTGGCTTTGAGGTCAGGACACATCGGTGGCCCCTCCTGTCTCTTGCACTCTCGCAACCCCTGTATTCTGTCTTCCTAGCAGTTATCACAATTTGTAATTATATGTGTCTGTGTGATTATTTGATCACCTGCTTCTCGCACTAGATGTGGAGCTCCATTCACAGCAAACAACCGGTATTCAGTAGGTATTTGTTGAAAGACCTTTGGACAAGTTATTTGTCATTTCTGAACCTCAGTTTGCCTAGCTGGAAAATAGAAACGTGAATTGTACCTACTTCACTGATGGTTGTGAGAATGAAATGAGATACCACGTGTGTAGCACAAACGTGGAGCTGGCAGGAATGTATTTTCTGCTTGGTTCCTTTCCTGTATCTTTCTATAAAAGCCTTGGTGGCATGTAGAGCTTCGGGCACATGTCCCTGCTCTGAATCCTGGCTCAGCACACAACCAGCTGGTGTCACTTGTGTTGACAACCTCAGGTAACAATTTGTCATTAACAGCTACAGTTGAAGTTTGACCCCCCCACAGAGAAGGTTGCACGGTTTCTAAGACCTCATCGGTAAACAGCCCTGAAGATACCGAGAGAACTTTCCTGGAAATTGCCATTAAGACCATGCTTGTCACCCTGGGGATAGCTAATGGATAGAAACATATTGATGTGTTAACAGTTTGAGACCTTTCCTCTAAGAAAACCTTTTAGCTAGCTAAGGTTCATTCACCTTAATTAAAAATTATCCAATGGATACATCTTTTTCCATCGCTCTGTGGGCACACATAGAGTTTTCTTTTTTAAGGACAGTAAAAAACTCATCCTTTTCCAAATAAACCCTTTGTTTGCTTTATTAAGCAGAAGAGCCTGCTGGCTATTAGTTGTCAATCAAATGTGTTCATTGGGGCTGGCCTGGAGGCTCAGGTGGTTGGAAAGCCGTGCTCCTAATACCCAGGTCGGTGGTTCGATTCCCACACGGCCAGTGAGCTGCACCCTCTACAGCTAAGATTGTGAACAACAGCTCTCCCTGGAGATGGGCTGCCGTGAGCAGCCGGTGGCCAGCAAGAGCGGCCAGCAGCCAGTGTGAGCGGCCAGCAGCCGGCAAGAGCTGCCATGAGCGCCAGACTGACGACTGGCAACTGACTGCCTCCACTGGGGGGAGCGCGAGGCTCGTAACACCAGCATGGGCCAGGGAGCTGGTCCTACACAACTAGACTGAGAAACAAGGGCTCGAACCGAGTGTGGAGGGAGGCGGAAAAAGGGGGAAAATGTGTTCATTAAAACGGCATTGCCCAAGCACCTCTGAAACTCAGTCTGGCATTTGGGGCCCCATTGAAGGTGGCCCTGAATTAAAATACATTCTCCACAATATGACCTCTTGGTACCCCCCTTGGTACCCACAACAAAGAAGACTTAACATTGGGTGTGCTGTCTAAATATTGCACATCTCTTGTTTTTTTCTAAGATGAGTTATATTCTTAAGATGATTTAAACCAGGGGTACTGCCCACAGTTCAAATCCTGTCCTCCACCTGTTTTTGTATGCGCTGTGAGCTAAGAATAGTTTTACATTGTTAAATGACTAAACATAATCAAAAGAATAATAGTATTTCATGGCATAAGAAAATTATGATACCGAGATTTCAGTGTTCTTGCATAAAGTGTTAGGGGGATGCAGTCATCATCATTCATTTATTTGTTGTCTGTGGCCCACCTCTGATTTAAATGACCACAGTGATGCCTGAGATTAAGGACACACACACACACACACACACACACACACACACACACACACACACGCACGCGTGCTCCGTCTCTTCTACCATCTCTCCGATAGTGCTGCCTGGGCACCAAACATTCCACGGCCTGTTTCTCCCTTGGAGTGGTAAAGCAATGTTAGCAACAAGGCAAACTCATCTGTGGTCTTGTGAGACGTGAGCCTTATATAGAGAAGTTGGTCCTCGAGATGTGGGGATCCACGTCTGCCTTTCAGCGACGTAAAACTCTCCCAGTCCCTTACATGTCCTTGTCCTGAAGGGGGAGAAAACCAGCCTTGCCCCATGTGGTCCAGGAAAGGGGGAGCGAGGATTGGAATGTAAGAGGGGCTGACTGTGGGGAAATGAGCGTGAACTCCCCTCCTTGTCATCTTTCGAGAAGGGCCAGGGTTAGGGTACACTGGCTCCTTACACAACTGTCCTGAGACTCCCATCCACCCCTGGCTGCGTCCTATGGAGAGAGTTAATGGTGTGTTCCAGGCATGTGCTGAGAGGAAGTGCTGCCCGAGGCGGGGTAGGGGTGGGGGATAACAGAATTGTAGCTGGTGCCACAGTAACTGAATCTTGGACCAACGCTCAGCAACCTGGTGAGGTAGGTAATGTGTTTCTGCCATCGAGCTTTTGCCATGCCCTGGAGCTTGTGCCTGGTAAGCTCCTTGCTTCTTCTTGTGCTTTCCCAGCTGACCTGAGGTCCAGCTGTCCTGGGGACCAAACCAAATTGCCCTCTTAGTTCTTCCGTGCGTATAGCATTTTCTCAGTTATTTATTTGGCATGACCATGTGGTAAATAACATCGATGGGTAGTATATGGATATGTTTTACTCTAAAACCCATGTGGAAAGCAATATACCTTAGAAATTGAGTGTGCTCTGGAATCAGCCACCTAGAGTCAAATGCTGCCTCTGCTACTTGCCAGCCTTGTGCCTTAAGCAACTTTACTATCTCTTGGAACCCTTCCGTTGCCTCTTCTTAAATGTGGGATGATGAACAACATCTCATAGAGGTTTTGAGGAGGAAATGATTTGTGAACAAAGAGCTTTTCTATCAATTTGTCCTGGAGTGGGAAAAATCTGAGCAAGTTAGGATGGTGACAGGAGCTAACTCTGCCCTTCCCTGGGAATGCATGTGAGTCAAGGCCTTCTCCCGAGCCCAGGGTGACTGGAGTGGCAGCTTTCCCTTCGCCTGCTGACTCACTCACACTGTCCCTGGGGGCTGACGTTGGCCCAGATGTTGTTTTCAGCATTTGTCTTCCTTTCCCTTTATCTTCATAAAATCAAGCAGTCCTCCTACCCTTTCTTTCATTTAGCAAATATTTATTAATCACTCACTATGTGTGGGATTATACTATTACCTGTGAGCAAAACAGATGCGGTCTGTTCTATAGTCCATTTGGAAACAGACAGACATTAATCAAACATTGTACACAGATTCACATTTTTAAAGACCCATCTGGCTGCAATGAAGAGAATGGATGGAAGGCAACGATGGAGATGGGGAGCCCCTTGAGGAGGCTACCAGAGCTCCTCAGGGGTGAGAAGATGGAGGGTTAGACTGGAGCTCTGTGGCAGGATGGAGAGGAGTGGACATGTCTGGGAATGATCAGATGGTCATATCAGGAAGGTTGTGGTAGGGGTTGGATGTGGAGACAGAGATGGTCAGGGGTGACCCTCTGGTTGCTGGCTTGTGGCCATTAAGTCCAGGAGAAGGCCAGGATGTGGGCAGAAGATATGCCTGCTGTTTGGATACCCAGGTTGTGGGCTAGTCAGATGTTAGCTATATGGACCTCAAAGAAATTCTCTGCTATTTGGTCCATTCAACCTGACGACCATGTAGAATAAAAACACACATTCTTAAGTCTCCTGGGCCCACATGTGTACACACAGGGGTGGGTTACACTTATCCTTCAGGTGCTGTGCACATGAAAACTATCAATCATTGTCTGCTTGGTGGCAAGGGCAGTGGTGGGGCCACTGGCCATCACGGAACAAGTAAGTTGGATCCTTACAAGACGAGAGGTTCCCTGGAACCACTGAGGTACCTTCTCAGTCTCCAAGATGATCCCCGGGTTCTTTCATTGAAAGAGGCCCAATACTGGGGTGCACTAGGATTCCCTGGAACCAACAGTCACATCGATGCCGCTGAGTTTGCCATCACATTAGAACAGATCATTCATCCCTGAGTCCCACAGTGGGTTAAACGCACTACATTATTCTGCTTTCACTGTCATTAGGTAATTCTTAGCAAATTGGACTATGATGTTTTTTAGCGTATTTTTTGTCACTTTTCTGAGGTGTAATTTACATACAACAAATTCATCAACTTTCAGTGTATAATTCAATGGGTTTGACAATGTGTCTGGTCCTGTAACCACCACCACAATTGTGATGTAGAACATTCCATGCCCCTGAGTTCTCGCGTGCCCCTTAACAGTCAATCCCTTCCCACTACTCCCAACCAGTGATAATACTTGATCTGTTTTCTAACACTATAGTTTTTGTCTGTTGTAGAAGTTTTATAATTGAAATCACTCTGCGTGTCCACTTTGATGTCTGGCTTCTTAGACTCAGCCTAATTCTTTTTGAGAGTTATTGTGTTGTATGGATCAGTCTTTTGTTCCTTTTTCCTGCTAAGTAGTATTCTGTTGTACGGCTATACCACAGTTCACAACTGATGGGCATTTGGGTTCTTTTCGGTTTTAGGCCATTGTAAACAAAGCTGTTGTGGACAGTAACATGTTAGTCTTTATGTGGAATTGCATTTCTCTTTAATAAATACCTAAATGTGGGATTCTTGGCTCAGAGGTCAAATGTGTATATAACTTTGTAAGAATCTATTAACCTGTTTTCCAGAGTGGCTGTAACATTTTGCCTTCTCCCTCAGCAATATACTGGAATTTTAGTTTTTCCATATCCTCTCTAATACTTTTTAATTATGGCCATTCCTAAGTGTATAAAGTAGTATTGCGTAGTGGTTTTAATTTGTATTTTCCTAATGATTACTGGTGTTGACCCTCTTTTTATATTATTATTTGCCATCTTCTATATATTTTGGTGAAGTATCTGTTCAAATCTTTTACTCATTTTTATTGTTTGTTTTTTTACTCCATAGAATTGAATTTTAAAAGGTCTTCATGAATTCTAGATACAAATCTTTTATCAAATACTTTTTGTAAATATTTTCTCCCAGTCTGTGGTTTGCCTTTTCATTTTATTTCACCAGCCCTTTTTTCAGTTTTTATGTATTTATTAAAAATTTTTAAAAAATTGATGTCAGGTAGCGTGATACTTCCCACTTCTTTCTTATTTCTCAAGATTGCCATGGCTATCCGGGGTCTTTTATGGTTTCATATAAATTTTAAAATTATTTGTTCTAGTTCTGTGAAAAATGTTATTGGTAATTTGCATTGAATCTATATATTGCCTTAGGTAGTATGGACATTTTAGCTATATTAATTCTTCCTATCCATGAACATGGTATATGTTTCCATTTATTTGTATGTTCTCTAATTACTCTCTTCAACGTCTTACAATTTTCTGAGTATAGGTCTTTTACTTTCTTGGTTAAATTTATTCCTAAGTATTTTATTGTTTTTGAAGCAATTGTAAATGTGATTGTTTTCTTAATTTCTCCTTCTGATAGTTTGTTATTGGTGTATACAAATGCAACTGATTTCTGAATATTAATTTTGTATCCTGCTACTAAATTTGTTTATCAGTTCTAACAGTTTTTTGGTGGACTCTTTGAGGCTTTCTATGTATAGTATCATGTCATCTGCAAATAATGACAATTTTACTCCCTCCTTTCTAATTTGGATGGATTTTATATCTTTTTCTTGTCTGATTGCTGTAGCTAGAACTTCCAGTACTATGTTGAATAAAAGGTGAAAGCAGGCATCCTGGCCGTGTTCCTGATCTTAAAGGGGAATGCTTTTAGCTTTTCTCCATTGAGTATGATTTTAGCTGTGGGTTTATCAAATATGGACTTTATGTTTTCCATATATGGCCTTTATGTTGAACTATGATCCCTTTATTCCCACTTTGCTAAGAGGTGTTTTTTAAATCATAAATGGATGCTGGGTTTTGTCAAATACTTTGCATCTGTTAATATGACCACAAGGTTTTTATTTTTCATTTTGTTAATGTGGTATATCATGTCAATTGATTTGTGAATATTGAACCAACCATGCATATCAGGAATAAATCCCAATTGATTGTGGTGTATGATCTTTTAAATGTATTGCTGAAATTGATCTGCTAATATTTTGTTGAAGATTTTTGCATCTATATTAATTAGGGATATCAGCCTATAGTTTCCTTCTTTTGTAATATCTTTGTCTGGTTTTGAGATCAGGGTAGTACTGCAAGGCTATGGCAATCAAAACAGTATTGTATTGACATAAAAACAGACACCTAGATCAATGGAACAGAATAGGGATCCCAGAAATAAATCCTTGCTTATATGATCATGTAATTCACGACAGTGGAAGCAAGAATTTTCACTGGGGTAAAAACAGTCTAATATTTAATAAAGGATGCTGAGGAAACTGCACAGATATATGCAAAAAAATGATACTGAATCATCTTCTTATGCCACACAGGAATAAATTCAAAATGGATTAAAGACTTAAATATAAAACCTGAACCATAAAACTCATATAAGAAAATATAGGAAGTAAAGTCACAGACATTGCCCTTAGTAATATTTTTACTAATATATCCCCTCAGGCAAGGGAAGCAAAATAAAAAATAAACATGTGGGACTACGTCAAATTAAAAAGTTTTTTTGAGCAAAGGAAACCATCAATAGAACAAAAAGACATCCTACTGAATGAGAAGATATTTGTCAATGATACATCTGGTAAGGGGTTAATATACAAAATATATATATATATATATATATATATATATATGCATATATATACATATATATGTATATATATGTATATATATCTCATATAACTGAACATCAAACAATTAAAAAATGGGCAGAGGACATGAAGAGACATTTCTCTAAAGAGGACAGACAGATGGCCAACAGACATATGAAAAGATGTTCAACATTACTAATCATTAGACAAATGCAAATAAAAACCACAATGAGACACCAACTCACTCCTGTCAGAATGGCTATCATTAATAAATCAACAAACAACAAGTGCTGGCATGGATGTGGAGAAAAGGGAACCCTCATCCACTGTTGGTGGGATTGCAGATTGGGGCAGACACTATGGAAAACAGTATGGAGTTTCCTCAAAAATTTAAAAATGGAACTACCTTATGACCCTGCAGTTCTATTCCTGGGTATCCATCCAAAGAAATCCAAAACACTAATTTGAAAAAAAATATATGCACCCCTATGTTTATTGCAGTGCTATTCACAATAGCCATGATATGGAAACAACTGAAAAGCCCATCAATAGATGATTGGATAAAGAAACTGCGGTACATTTATACAATGGCATATTACTCTGCCATAAAAAAGAATGAAATCTTACCATTTGCAACAACATGGATCTAGAGAATATTATGCTAAGTGAAATAAGTCAGATTGAGAAAGACAAATATCATATGATCTCACTTATATGTGGAATCTAAAGAACAGAATAAATGAGCAAACAAAACAGAAATAGACTCAGAGACATAAAAAACAAACTGATGATTGCTAGATGGGAGGGGGCTGGGGATGGGGGATAAGGTGAAGGGATTAGAAAGTACAAATTGATAGTCACAATATAGTCACAGGGATATTAAATACCACATGGGGAATATAATCAATAATATTGTAAAGATTGTGTAGAGTGTCAGATGGGTAATGGACCTATCAGGTGATCACTTCATAGACTGTGTAGGTGCCTAACCACTGCACTGTACACCTGAAGCTAACGTAGAGTAATATTGAATGTAAACTATAATTAAACACACACACACACACACACACACATACACACTCATGTGGTCTTGATAACTTCAGTTTATAATGAGTCTTCAAATTAAGTACTGCAAGGTCTCTATTCTTCCTTTTCAAAATTGTTTTAGCCTCTGCATTCTCATCACATTTTAGAATTAGTTTTTGAACAATTTCAAGAAAGTTTGCTGGGAATTTGACAGGAATAATTGACATCTTAATAAAAATAATCACATTGAACCTTGTAATCAATGAACATGGTATATTTCTCCATTACTTCAGGTCTGTTTTAATTTCTTTCATTTGTGTTTGCAATTTTTAATGTATCAGTATTGCACTTAAATTATCACAATTTCAGAGCTACTGTAAATGGTATTTTTAATTTTCAATTTATAACTTTCTTTGCCGGTACATAAACCAACAGATGGTTTTTGTATATTTATTTTGTTTCTTGTGACCACAGAAAACTCATTTATTCTAATAATCTTTTTGTAGATTTTTTTGAGAAAGATCTGCTCAGTGCTATTTATTTATGTATTTATTGTTTTATTTGTTACAAGAGTTATTTGTAAAATAATATAGCTATATAGAAATCCATTAAAATATAACAGCAATACATACTCATTTAGAAATGTAAACAACACAGAAGTATACAAAGTAAAAAAGAGAAGTCATTCAACGTTTTTAATCTCACAACTTAGAGATAAACTATTGTTAAGTATAACTCTCCTTTCTTATGTTTTATAACTAATCAAACGTACAGATATATATACACATTCAAAATCTTCTACAACTTGCTATTTAAGTTGAACTATATGTAATATATTTAATATGAGGTGTGATCAAAAACTACAGTGAATGTTTAAATAAAAAAATATTACAGTAAAAGACACATTGGCATTAATCCACCTCAAAATACTCCCCCTCACTTCGCACACATTTATGCCATCATCCTTGCCACTTCCTGAAGCAGTTCTGCAAGTCCTCTTTTGTGAATGTCTTTAGTTGTGCTGTTGTGGCTGCCTTGATGTCCTGAATGTTTTCAAAACATTTACTTTTCATGGTCATTTTGACTTTGGGGAAGAGCCAGAAGTTGCACGATGCCAAATCTGGTGAATAAGGTGGATGAGGACACACCATGATGTTTTTTTATTTGACAGAAATTGCCATACCAGAAGTGATGTGTGATGTGGCGCCTTTCCGTTGTGATCAGAAAATACAGTGAATGCTGATGCCGAGTGCCATCCAATGGAAATCAAGGATCTTCAATATGGGAAGTAGCGTGTGGAAACTTAGTAACAGTGAAAAGTTTCAACTTGTTTGATGCAGTCAGTTCTGTGTGAGCTACAGTTGAGAGAAGGTGTGTTTTAAAGTGTGCTGTAAATCACCCTCTATCATGACAACACTCCGTCAGTTTCTGTAAATAAAAACATTACAGTGTGTCCTTATCCACCTATTTACTGGATTTGGCACCATGTGACTTCTGGCTCTTCCCCAAAGTCAAAATGATTCAGGACATTGAAGCAGCCACGACAGCGCAACTAAAGACACTTACAAAAAAGGACTTCCAGAACTGCATCAGAAAGTGGCAGGAAGGATGAGATAAGAGTGTTTGAGGCAAGGGGGAGTATTTTGAGGGGGATTAATGGCAGTATGTCTTTTACTGTAATAATTTTTTATTTAAACATTCACCATATTGCTTGATCACACCTGGTACATTTAACTATATAATGCGTATAACATATTTAATATATATTTCATATAATACATATTTAACAATATATAATAATACGTTTAACAGTAATGTAGCTCTAACTCTTTCTATATGTGCATATAAACGATGAAGGAATACAAGAATTTGTGGGCTTTTTGGAATCTTCATAACTTTCTCACATTGATCAACTTTGCTACTTTCTTGGCTGCTTCCCATAGAATTATTAGTAAAACTCTTAAAAGGGGGTAGGTCCTTTTTTTCTGATGAAGAAACTGAGAATTAGTGAGGTGAAGTAGTTCTCCCAAGTCTGTGTTGTTTCTACCTCCAAGAGTAACCAGGAGGGGTGGGAGAGCTGGGGTGGCTGTGTCCTACTTCATAGACAGTCTTGGGGATAGGAACCTGGAGATAGGGGTAGTGGGGCAGCTGGAAAGAGGTGAGGAGGGCCTGAGATACTCTTTTGTAGATTCTTCAGAATTTTCTACATATGTAGATATTAATTTAGTCTTCAGATAAAACCAGTGTCTTTCTTTCCAACTTTTATGCACATTTATTGCTTTTTCTTGACTTATTGCACTGGCTAACACTCCTGAGCAATGTTGAATAGGAGTGGAGACCATGTTTGTCTTGTTCCATAACTTCTAGGGAAAGAATTCAGTCTTTTCCACTAAGTATAGTGGTTATCTGTATGGTTTTAGCAGATGTTTTTTTTTCATCAGGTTGAGAAAATGACCTTTATTTTTAGTTTGCTCAGTTTTTATCAGAAGTGGGTGTTAAAGTTTTGAAAACATTTTTTTTTCTTTTATCTATTGAGATTTGGTTGTCTGGTTTTCCTTTTTGGTATGTTAATATGGCGAATTACACTGTTCAATTTTCAAATGTTAACCCTACCTTGCATTTTTGGCATCAGCATCCCTTGGTAATGATAAATTATTCTTTGAATATATTGCTGAATTTGATTTGCTAAAATTTTGTAAAATGTTTTTGTATCTATATTCCTGAGAAATAGTGGTTTATAGTTTTCAGATAAAGGCATTATGTCTTTATCTGAGTAATGCTGGCCTCATGAACAAAGCTGAGGAGTGATTCACATTCATTCTCTCTCTCTCTCTCTCTCTCTCTCTCTCTCTCTCTCTCTCTCTCTCTCTCTCTCTCTCCTTGGTATTATTTAATCCTTAAATATTTGATAGAATTCACCGGTGACTACCTGGACCTAGAGGTACCTTTGTGGGAAAGTTTTTGGCCAATATTATTTCTTTAATAGTCATGGGACTATTCAGATTATCTATTTCTTTTTGAATGAGCTTTGGTAGTTTTATTCTTGATACTGGTAACTTATGTGCTAATTACCATTGGCTAAAGGTTTTTGGATTTTATTGATTATTACAAGAAAGTTGCTTTTGATTTCATTGATTATCTGAATTATTTTTCACTTTTCTATTTCATTAATTTCCGATGATTCCTTTATTTTTTCCCTTTATTCTTCTTATTCTGAGTGAGATTTATCATCTTTTTTTGTTTCTTAAGGGGGAAGCTAAGTTAAAACTCTTTGATCTTAGATCTTTCTTCTTTTCTATTAGGTTGGTGCAAAAGTAATTGTGATTTAAAAGGTTAATAATTGCAAAAACAGCAATTACTTTTGCATCAACTTAATAATAGCATTGTCATGTATATTCTCTAATTTCATATTTATACTATATAGCATTTTATACTATAAATTTTCCTGTTTAGCTATATCTCACAAATATGGGTATATTGTGTTTTCATTTTTCATTCAATTTGAAATATTTTCCAATTTTTATTTCTTCTTTGACCAATGGGTTATTTAGAACTGTGTTATTTGATTTTTAAGTATTTAGGGATTTTCCAGATCTTGAGCTATTTTTATCATTCAATTTATTTTACATGTGGTCTAAACCCCACAACATATTATTGTTATTTATGCTTTAAATAGTCAATTATCGTTCTGTTATTCTGTTATTAGTTTTTCGTTTAATTCTGTTGTGGTTAGAGGCTATATTTCATATGATTTCAATTCATATACATTTGTCAAAGGTTGTTTTATGTTCCAGAATATGTGCTATCTTGGTAAATATTTCATGTGCACTTCAAATAATTTATATTCTGCTATTGTTGGGTGATCTATAAAGTTGGTTTATAGTTTTGCTCATGTCTTCTATCTCTGTGTATGATATATATATGTGTGTGTGTGTGTGTGTG
This sequence comes from Rhinolophus hipposideros, assembly GCF_964194185.1. Lineage (NCBI taxonomy): Eukaryota > Metazoa > Chordata > Mammalia > Chiroptera > Rhinolophidae > Rhinolophus > Rhinolophus hipposideros. The sequence continues at coordinate 86,508,129 of NC_138054.1, read as the reverse complement.
TGTGTGTGTGTGTGTATGTGTGTGTGTATGTAGTATATTTATATACTGATTATCTGTATGCCTTTTTATAAGTTATTGAGAGAAGGATGACGAAATCTTAACTATAATTGTGGCTTTCTCTATTTCTTCTTTTTGTTCTACCATTTATTGCTTCATCTACTTTGATGTTCTGTTTTTAGGTCTGTACCATTTTTTTTTGTCCTCTTTATGAATTGACCCCTTTATCATTATGAAATGTCCCTCTTTATCTCTGATAATATTCCTGATTTACTTTGTCTGAGATTAATATAATCATTTCTGCTTTCTTTTGATTAGTGGGTGCATGGTATATCTTTTTCTATTCTTTTACTTTTCAATTTTCTGTCTTTATATTTAAAATGGAATTTTTAATAGTAAGGATATGGTTGTCTTACTATTTTATCCAATCTGACAATGTCTGTCTTTTAATTGAGGTTTTAGACTAATTTTATTTAATGTAAGTATTGATATGGTTATATTCAAATATACCATCTTGCTATTCATTTCTACTCATATCCGATCTTCCTTCATTTTACCTTCATTTCCCGATTTCTTTTGGATTAAATGAGTATTTTTATGGTTTCATTTTATCTTTAATATTAGCTATTTATCATTGTCCTTTAGTAATACTTACACTCGGGGTTACAATATATATATCTTTAACTTATCACAGTGTCCTTTCAAATAATATTATAGCATAAGAGGCATGCAACAGTATACTTTAATTTCTTTTCTTCTATGACTTGAGCTATTTTTATTATTCAATTTATTTTACATGTGGTCTAAACCCCACAGCATATTATTTTTATTTATGCTTTAAATAGTCAATTATCTTTTTAAAAGATTTATAAAAATGAGAAAAATACCTTTATATTGACCTTTGTATTTAGTTTCTGGTCCCCTTCTATTTTTTATGTATTTTGAAATTTCTATCTAGTTTTATTTTCTTTCTGGCTGATAAACTTCCTAAATATTTCTCATTATGCTGGTATACTGGAGATAAATTCTCTCAGTATTTGTTTCTGAAAAAAGTGTTTCCCACCATTATTTTAAAAATACATTTGGCTGGATGTCTTGGCCTAGAGATCTTTTTCCTCTGTCCTCTAAAGATATTACTACATTGTTTTCTAGCTTTGGTCCTCTGTACATAATATGCCTTTTTTCTCTGGCTTTAATTTTTTTCTTTTTTTTAGTATCACAGACTGGTTTTCTGTAATTTTGGTTATTATTTGAGTTGGTGTGTTTTTCTTCATGTGTTTTTTGCTTGAGGTTTGTCAAGCTACTTGGATCTGTGGGTTTATAATTTTCATCAAGATTGGAAAAATGTGACCATTATTTCTTTAAATGTCAACCCATTCCTCACTATTCTGGAGCTCCAATTTCATGTATGTTAGGCCACAAGATATTGCCTCACAGCTTACTGTCCATTTTTTGTCAGTTTCTTTACTTTGTTAGAGAAAGTTTTCTATTGCTGTGTCTTCAAGTTCACAAATCTTTTCTTCTACAGTATCTAATTTGTTATTAATCTTATATAGTACATGTTTCATTTCTGATATTGTATTTTTCACCTCTAGAAGTTTGATTTAATCTTTATAACTTACACTTTTCTCTCATGTTTTCCTATGCCTTTTTGGACACATGGAATATACTTATAGTAACTATTTTAGTGTCCTTGTTTGTTAATTCTATCATCTCTGTCATTTCTGGATCTGTTTAGATTGAGTTTTCTTCTGGTTGTGGGTTGTATTGCCCATTCTTTTTCGTTCTTCATAATTTTTAATTGGATGTGTATAGTGTGAATATTACATTGTTGGTTGCTGGATTTTATTGTAGTTCTTTAATTTTTGTTGAATGTTGCCTTGGAACACATTCAAGTTACTTGAAATCAGTTTGATTCTTTTCAGGTTGGCTTTTAACTCGTTAGGGTTGGTCCAGAATAACCTTTAAATTAAAGAAAATTTGCTTCTACACTGAGGCAATACCTGCCCAAGAATTCTATCCAGTGTTCCAAGTTTCCACACTGACTGATGGAAACATAAATTATTCTCAGCTCTGTGTAGGTTTGTTTTGTGTACTCTTCTCTGGCTGTTCTTTCCTGGCGTCAAGTAGTTTCCTCCCACAGGTACACAGATCAATACTCAGCCAAAGACCTGAGGGAACCTTCTAGAAATTTTTAGAGCTCTTTGCCTGTCCACTACCCTCCTCTTTAGTATTTTGTCATGAAAATCCCAGCTACTTTGACCTCCCTGAATTCCAAACTCTGTTTCATTAGCTCAGTGGGACTACCAGGCTCTGTTTGGTTCCCCATCACTGGACCCTGGTCTGACAACTCTCTCCAGGAAGTAAGCCATAAAGTTGTATAGCTCACCTTGCTTGGTTCTCATTCTTAAAGGGTAATTCTCCTGTGCTGCTTGTTGTTTAATGTCTGAAAATCACATATAGTCCTCAAGTAGGAAGGTAAATTTTGCTTTGGGTACTCCATCATAACCAGAAGTAGAAGTCATGCCTATTACTTAATTTGCATATATCTATATAGCCACAGGTAAAAGACATCAATTATTATATATCTTTACTATAACATTTTTTAAAATGTCAAAACATTTTGTTAATGTCAAATTCATAGCTATGTCAAACTCATAGTATTTCTTTTTCTATTTTAGTGGTTCTTAACTTTTGGGGATTTATGGATTCATTAGCCAATCCATGGACCCCTTCCTCTGAAAAATGCATTTTGCCATACATGTACATTAGCATATAAATTAAAAAGTACAAAATAATCCCCTATGAATCTTGGAAGAATGTCTAGGCTCCAGGTGAAAAACTCCTGCTCTAATTCACATTGGCTTTGTTTGTTACTTTGGTGATCAGAAAATTTACAATTTATTCCCTGTCTTACCTTGCAGGGTTATTGTGAGAGGTTACACTGGCAATGTCAAAGTACTTTAAAAGGGTTATGGAAATAGATGGTATTGTTTTGTGATATTATAGTTACTGCTGTTACCATCATTATCATTTTATAATAATAGCTTTTAGTTGTTTTTTCAACGTAGTGGTTAATTCTTGTTATAGTTTAGTTTTTTTTAACAGTAAACTTGTACACACACACACACAGACACACACACATAAAGGTATACTCACGCATACGCAGGTACACACATAGCGTATTTTTAAAAAAGGACTTACAGTAGTATAACTATTTGCATTTAAAATGTGGTTTTTGTCCTCCATTTTCTCCCCTCAACTTTCTATCTCCTGGTTGAGTAGTCATCGAACACATTTATACAGTTTTTGCATTGATTTACAAGTAACTGTTGTGTAATGCACTTTGTGAAGTTCATTTTTCTGTGCTATTAAAATCAATAAAGATGCAATTTGTGGAATAATCTTTTTCCAGTATCGCTCAGAACTAGTTACAGTTTGTTATTCAGTATTGGCTGTGCATGTTCTTGGATAATGTAAGAACTTGCCTGGGATTCAAGTTGTGCTGGTTTTTCTTCCCTTCGGACCCTCTCTGAGCAGCACTGAAGCCATGACAGTGTCTGCTCCCTAACGTAGCACACACATCTCCACTATGTCCGGCTTCATGTTTCTCCTTCTACCTCTGACACCATCCTCTTCCTTGCCATTATTTCCTGTGGCCCCATCCCAGCCACCACCTACCCAGAATTCTGTTCCTCCTCCTTTTCAAGTAACTAAATCCCTCCCATCCTTCAGATTCAGTTTGGGGCACACCTGCCTATGAGGGCTTCACAGCCACCTGGAACCATGGCCATCTCTGCTCCTCAGAAACCCTGGACCATGAACTCCTTGGTTGGCTTATTCTAGTTCTAATGTTGAAAGTCTAAAATTTGCTTGCAGAAGACATTGACAACTATTGAAGGGTAGGTGCTTTGCCATCTCACTTGGAGACCCCTCCAGCAATGTGCTTCTTTATAGGAGACACTGAGTATTTATTTACTGAATTCGATTTATTTGAACTAATTCTTTCCCTGTCTGCCCGATATAATGCATAAAGAAATTGCACTCTCCCATCTTCCTGAGACCTTTGAATAACTGCCCCGGAAAAGCCCAGGGACAATTGGGATATACTCAAACACTGTTGGTGAGAATGGAAATTAGTTCAGCTGTTTTGTAGAGCAATGTGGCAGGCCCTATTAAGATTATAAATAGTTGTCCCAGCAATTCCTCACCGGGGTACCTGTCCTGGGGAAATGCTTTCAGGTGAGTCAAACATTCAAGGACAAGAATTCTTCCCTGACATACCGTTTGCGATTTCAAAAAACTAGAAAAAAAAAGCAACAACTAAATGTCCGTCAGTATGTAAACGTTTCACCACAGTTTACCCACACAATAGGCTATTCAGCAGTTTAAAGGACTTGAGTAGATCCTTATGTACTGACAAAGGAACAAAATCTTCAAAACATATTGTTATATTTTAAGAACAATTAGAAATAATATAATTAGACTATACCATTTATCATTTAAAAACAGATCCCACAAAATGTATATATTTCTATGAATTTGTATTTATGGAATCTTTGTATTTCCTTCTGGTAGAATTGAATGTCACCTGGGAAAGAGGTTCTAGACAAGTCAGTGAGTAACGTGACTATTAGATGCCGTCAGAACTTATTTCTAAGAACCCCTAGGTAAGCGCTACTTTGGAGTTAAGTCTGCCTTTACTAAGTCAAATACAGCTTGGTATTGTTTGCTGCCACTTTGGAATAGATTACTGTTTCTCCAAGCACCAGATGAAGACAGCGGCTTCTATTTAGTCGCACTATTCAAATAAAAAGAAATATGTGTCTTTAAGATGCTCACAGCATGACAGGCCCTCTAAAACTGAGACCAAGCAGTGTTTCCAAGCAGAGGTATCTAAGCTTTAGGGCAGGACAGTGGATGTTGCGTAGCACTGTGCAGGGAAGGCAATTAGCATTCTCACCTCACTGCCCTGGATGTTTATTATCCCCATTCCTTTCATTGCACAATGAAATATCCTTCCAACTATTTCTAAATGCCCCTTGGGGGGAGGGGCAGTACTTCCCCTGGCTGAGTACTTTCCCTGGCTGAGTACTTCCCCTGGCTGAGTGCTTCCCCTGGCTGAGTACTTTCCCTGGCTGAGTACTTCCCCTGGCTGAGTACTTCCCCTGGCTGAGTACTTCCCCTGGCTGAGTGCTTCCCCTGGCTGAGTACTTCCCCTGGCTGAGTGCTTCCCCTGGCTGAGTACTTCCCCTGGCTGAGACCGCTGGAGTAGTTCCCACATCTCCCCGTTCATTCTTGCTCTTGTCTAGGCACAAGCTCCCCAAATGCAAAGACCACTGAGTGGAGTCACCTGCTCTGTTTATTTAAATAGGATTTGGTTTTCACTTTTTCTTCCTGAGTCTGAACAGTTTAATTCAAACAAGTTATATGCTCAAAGGTTGTTATCCTATTGTTTCAGTTATCTGTGGCTTTACAACAAACCATCTAAAACATAGTGACATAAGAAAACCTCCTTTTTCTATGCTTGTGAATTCTCTAGATCAAGAGTTCAGACAGACCCAGTGTGAGCCTCTGCTGTATGATGTCTGGGACTTTGGGTCTGAATACTTGAAAGGCTGAGTGGACCCAATGGCTGGGGGCTGGAGTCATCTGGAAGCTGCTTACTTACTGTCTCCTGGGCTCCTGGCCTTTGAGGATAAATCAAAGGCTGGGTTTGGGTGGGGTGGACAGCCCTGGGAAGGGGCTGGAATGCTTACACATGGCCTTGTGGGAGAAAACGCTTTCCCTCTCTATCCTCTTAGGTTCTGTGGCTGGGACACTGCAAATTAAACTGACAAAAGACAGAATAACAAGATAAAAACCAATAAAGTTTATTAACACATGTAGCACACATACACATGGGAGAAACTCAGTGCTGAGTAACTCAAAGGGGAGGTTAGAACTTGAGGCTTATATACCTTCTTACCAAAGGACAAGTTATAGAGAAACGACAGGACAAAGGAAAGGGGGGTTAGGCCTCCAGGGCTGCAAATTGTGGGAAGGTAAAACTAATGGAAGATAAAGGGCATTTTAGAAAGGTTTGTTGTGTAGGTTTCTCTCAGTGCTATCTCTGGGCAGACGAAGGATCTGGGTTTGTCTCAGTGTTTGAGAGTCTGAGGCTGTTTTTATGCAAAGGGAGGTGGGGGGAGGCAGAGAGGTTTTGTTTTTTTGCATCTTCTCAGTTGTCTCAAAAGTTGTATATTCTGGGGGAATATATTCTGATCCCCTACAGCTTCTTCATGTGGCTTGGGGTTCCTCATAACATGGCAGCCTCAGACCTCTCACAGGGTGGCTCCAGGTCTCCGAGGATGGGTGTTCCAGCCAACAAACAGACGCTCATGGTCTCCTGTGGCTTGGCCTTGAAAGTCAATAGTGTTACTTATGCAAACTATACTGTCAACACAAGTTGATTGCTCCGGTTCAAAGGATTTCCACAGACCTGAAAGACACCCATACTGTTCAGACAGCGATGGAAGTAAGCAACAGGCAACAGGCCCTAGTTACAGAATAATGTGTGTGTGTGTGTGTGTGTGTGTGTGTGTTGATGTGGAGGGAACTTTCTCCGGTGAAGATCTGATTTATTCTTTACTTTGTGAATTGAACCTGGATCCTGGAATGCTGCATGCCTCTCACATCCAGGCAGTTGGCTAAATCTGGCCTTCAGGCGTGTTTATCTTGGCCAGCAGTTTGTGTTAATATCCAGTAATGTTCAGTTAAGCTAGTTGAAGCCATCAGTAAATTCAGGCAGAGAAGTGAAATCAGTTCCGCAGATGAGTCAAGCGCTTATCTTCTTTGTAACTTCTTGGACGAGAGAAATGTGCTGTCTTTAGGGATTAGTGGCACGGCATGATAGTGACAGGAGTCACAGCAATAATAAAAACAAGGGCAACTAGACTTCATCGAATGTGCCCAGCCATTTGGAGAGTTTTACATGCAGTATCTCATTTAATCCGCACCACAATTTTATAAGTTGAAATTTTTAGTGTCCTCATGTTAGGGAAGAAGGAAACTGGGGCTCACAGGTATTGAGAAGTTTCCCAAGGCCTCCCAGCCAGCACAGAGCTGGAGTTTCTAATCTTGCTTTGTGTGAGCCGTCTGACCTGAGGCTCTTACGTTACCTTCTGATTGAGGCATCTTCGTGTCCATGGATACAGGCCAGTCCTGTAACTGTGAGGGTGTGGGGTGTGGCTAGCTGGAAGGCACCTGCCCTTGCAAACAAAATAGGGCTTTTTACTCCGCGTTCAAGTTAAGTAGGTGATTAAATGGGTTTTATTTTGCCAGTGGTTCATGAGCCGCGAAATTAAACCATGCAGTTTGTTCCTTTGATGCTGGGCCTCCCTTTGCAATAGAAGACAAATAGCAGTGACAATCGCACCGCTATGTAAATGACCACAAGCCAATGGGTTGCTGTGGGCAACCAGTGAGTTTAAGGAACTGGTTCTGCTCTCCACATGTTTCTACCTCTGACTGCCCCTCAAATGATCTCCAGCATCACCTGCCCAGATGTATACCCTGCATCTCTCCTTTCCTTAATTGGCTCCTTCATTATTGCTCTTGGGTTGCAGCCATTTGATCTCCCCACTTGCAGCTCCAGTTGAGACTGCACCTTTCCGTTCTTACAAACATCCACATTCTGGACACCGCTGAGCTTCCCTGGGACGCTCAGCTGGCCCATTCCCCAAAGCCTGTCTTTGATTTATTTCAGTTTATAGTCTCATGTATATGCCTTCTGCTTCCACCCTCTCTGGGGAATAAATGGGGGTGCAGTGAGAGGGAGGGGGAGCAGGGCTTGTACAGGATTGTGTGCTGGTAGCCCTACCACACACATGGAATTCAGAGGGAGGGAGGGGAGAATTTCATACCTGCCATTAGCCCTGCATGTAGGGGCATTTACCATCTTCTCTTAAGCCGGGGTTCAAGGTTTGGGACCTGGGCTCAGGCTTGGGGAGGCGAGAGGGGGCCTCGGTCCCATTTGGGATTTAATTTGTCAGTCTCCCTGTGACACCTCTCCAAGAAAGGTGGCATGAAATTCCCCATGTGAAGTTTCCTGAATGGAGGTGAATACAAGGAAAGTCAGAGCCTGACTAGAGCTTTAATCTTAGAGTGTTACTCGTGTATTAGATTCTGGAAACACCAGTGCAAGGACAGGAGACGACTAAAATTTTAAAAAGCCAAGAATTGGTCACCCCCTTCTTCCTTCTGCCCCTCCCTCCCTCGCTCCTTCCCTCCCTTCTTCGCTACCTCTTTCCCTCCTTCCCTCTCTCCCTTCCTCGCTCCCTCCCTCCCTTCCTTCTTCCCCACTGTCCTCTCTTTCCAGAATGAATATTATTTGCAGATGGCTATAAAGTAATGGGGAAATAGTCACATGAAAACCACATCGACAGCCAACACATCAATAGTAATGATTACTGCCATTGCTCCCGACCACCCCCATTTCACCAGTTGCGAATAGCAAGCTCCCAGTAGCTCTAGGATGCTGCACCAATCCCTACTGGTTTCCTGAGACCCTGTCCACACATTAACCTTTTATTAAAGATTCTTTAAGTCCCCTGCTTGAGGTGGCCACTGAGTCCTGGCAGGGACCCGAATGAAGTCAATGTGTGGTACAAGCAGAGTTAGCACGGAGCAGTGCAGCTCCAGAGATATGCACAGGTGCTGGTAGTTCCCCAAGATCACCCACAGGTACTATGGTTCTCCGGGAAGACTCACAGCACTGAGCATGTAGTCATACTCAGGGCTAGGATTTCTTACAGCAAGAGGAGGCAAAGCAAAGTCATCACAGGGAAACGGAGCGTGGGGCAAGGTCTGGGGGCCACCAAAAGGGAGCTTCCACGAGCTTTCTCTAGTGGAGCCCCACAGCACATGCTTAATGTCCCACCACACCAGCTGGGTGTGACCACACGTGTGAAATGTTGCCAACCAGGGAAGACCATTAGAAACTCAGTTCCCGTGGGGTTTTACAGGGGCACTTCATGTAGACACACCCTCCAACCTGGCATGTACCCAGCTTCCCGACTCCCAGAAGGAAAGTGGGTGTTCAACCTGAACCATATTGTTTGCACAAACAGTTTAAGCACAGAGAGCCACTTTCATTCTTTAGGAAATGGTGGGACTCTCCCCAAAGCTACGTTCCCAGATGCCAGCCAGGGACCAACCTTGCAAGCGGGCCTTCCAAAGACCAGCAGCCATGCCTGCTCTGTTAACTCTCCCTGGCACAGCTCATAACCACTACACCACCGTTTATTAAGCATTTATTATGCGCCACGCGCTGCGTTTGGAGAACAGCAGCCGTTTCTGTGAATGACGGCATACCCACTAAATGCTGTTTTTATCCACTTTTGCATATGAAAACTTTGAGATAGACGATCTTGCTTACTGTGATACAGAAAGTATGCGAAGGCAGGATTGGAATTTAGTTTAATCTGACTCCAAGTCTATTGCAGGCGGGTGGGGGAAGGGAGGCGAGGAGGAATCGAAGGGGGATGGGGGAGAGAATGTGAATATTACTTATTCCCAGGTGGCGGTATTATGAATGATTTCTATTTTTTTCCTCTGGGTCTTCAACTAGACGTGCATGGTTTAATAAAAAAATTTAAAAATAATTTACGTAGAATTTTTGGTGAATTTCCTTTAATATATTAATGAGCCCAATTATAAAAGCAGATTAACTGTCGGAATGCAAATGAACGCTGCTAAATTACTTGAAGCCAGTGTATTCTCTTAAGCAGGTTAAACATGTCCGTCGGGATGCTATTTACATGCCATGTTGGCTTAGCAAAACCTTTTTCTCTGGATGGGGCAAAGGCAACCTCGGCTAGCCCAGCTGAATTATCCCGGAGGGTGACCTCTAGATTAACGCTCATCGTAAGTCAAAGAGCCGTCTCCCAGGAACCCTCAAACCTCCCAAACTAGGAAGCTACTTTAGCTGTTCTGAAATAATGTAAGATAAAAAAAAGAAATAAAAAATGACAGGGCTGAATTCTTCCCAACTTCAGTGAGTGATTTCCTAGTGTTATACAGATGGAGTAGTATTCCATGGAACTTGAACAAATAAGTCAAGGGGAAAAAAAACCAGCTAGACCCAATGGAAACTTTTCAACAGCACAAAACCCAGGGTCCCGTGGCCGCCACACTGGGTGCCCTGACAGATTTACACATCCACAGGGCACCTGTGTACTCAGAAGAATCAGGAGTCCTTGGTCCTTGTCAACTCAGAGGGTCCTGGGGGGGGCTGGGGGCGGGGAGGAAGTGGGTGACCCCGCCCCAGCAGCCGGAGCACCTGCCCCCGCCCCGTGCCTTTTGGTTTGCAATCCCGGCTGGCATCCCCTGTGCAGCAGCCACATTGTTCACGCTGGTTGGCATCTCACAGGTCCCTCCTTTAGGATTATGGCCTGCTATCCAGGTGCTTTGGGGTCCTCTGAGGTGAATTCTGTGCGCCCTCCTGTATTTCTTCCTATGGCTGCTGTACTAGTCTGCCAGGGCTGCCGTACCAAGTTCCGTAGACTGAGCGGCTTAAACCACAGAAATGTGTTGTTTCCCAGTTCCAGAGGCTGGAAGTCCAAGACCAAGGTGTGGGCAGGGCTGGTCCCTTCTGAGGCCTCGCTCCTTGGCTTGCAGATGGCGTTTCTCCCTTGTTCTCATATGGACTTCCCTCTGTGTGTGTCTGTGTCCCAATCTCCTCTTCTGATAAGGACACCGGTCACTGGATTAGGGTTGACCCTAATAACCTCATTTTACGTCTTTAAAGACCTTATCTCTGCATACAGTAACATTCTGAGCCCTTGGGGGTTAGAACGTCAATGTATGAATTTGGAGGATGGGAGACACAGCTCGTCACAGCTGCTGTAACAAATTACCACAAATGTATCGGTTTCAGTAACACAGATCTGTTATCTTATAGTTCTGCAGGTCAGAAGTCTGATTGGCTCCCACTGAGAAAAAATCAGGCTGTCGGAAGCTAATTTCTGTAGGATCTGGGTAGCAACCTTTCTGTTTGGTTGGTTGGGGTTTGTTTTGTTTTGCCTTTTCCATCTTCCGGAGGCCCCTTCCTCCATCTTCAAAGCCAGCAGTGGTGGGTGAATTCTTCTCCCATCATATTGCTGCAACCGTTTCCATAGTCACATTCACTCTGCCTCCTGATCTGTCTCCGTCGTCCACTTTTAAGGACCCTTGTGATTACATTGGGTCCACCGAAACAATTCAGGACCATCTTCCTATTTTAAGGCCAACTGATTGCCAGCCTTGCAGGTGGAAACCTGCAACTTGAATCGCCCTTTGTCACGTAACTTAACATGATCACAGGTTCCAGGTGACGATGTAGATGTCTTTGGGGGCCATTATTCGCCGAGGATACTCCCATAACCTGTATATCAACACAGATCATCTTTTCATGTTACTGCTCTCCAAACGTAGGGAAAATTTCTCTACTTGGCAGGCAGACCAACAGGCAAAACTACACCTTACGAATGTAGATTTTTCGAGTGCCTATGTAGGGTTATGGAGATTTCAGGAGCGAATGAGGCATCATTTATTGTGACATTATGTCATTATGCCAAGGGAATGTGGTTTCTCCCTCATGTACCTGCCAGACTGGGTAGAACTCACTGGAGATGGAGAAGAGGGTGGAGCTGCATCCCGGAGCTGGTGAAGGCTGGATGTAACTCACCATCTCTGCAGCACGGGGTCCTGCTCCACCCCCATGGGATTGTGTACAACTCCTGGGGCTGGATGGCTCTGTCCTCTACTCTCAGCTCTTCTCCCAAACGAACTATGCAAAGAGCTTCTCCTCCTGAGGGGAAACGATTAGCCTTAGCTAAACAGTTATCTACTTTACTTCTGAGAACCTTCCTGAGGAGCATTTTGACACACAAGTGGATACGTTGGGGGAAGAAAAAAAGATGGTTTCCTGCCATCTGGTTTAGAAAAGGTGGAGAGGGGGCAGCTCCCCACTCTTGCTGTCTCTGTAGAACAGAACCACAGAGCTGGAAAGAAAGAAGGAGGGGCCTCTGTATTTTCCAAGGAGGGAAACTCAGGGTCACTAATGACACACCTAGGACATTGGCTGTTTTGTGGCCAACCCCAAACTTCAACCCCAGGTGTCCCAACTAGAAATCTAAGGTTCTTCCCACCATGTACCACCTTTATGACAGTTTTTAAATTTTTAATATTAACCTAATGACTATTCTATTTAGAGGGTTTTTTCAGGAATTTGTATCTTTTGCCGTTTTTTCAGAGCAGGTAGCTGATTTTTTTTTCCTTTTGAAGGAACAAAGAATTTGTTTTGTGTTTGTTGAGAGATTTCATTTCATTGTTAATGCATTTTTACTATTTATCTAAATCAGGATTCATTTTGGCCTCATTCCTGAAACCATTTTATTCACCCCCTTTTTGGGGGGCAGTTGTATGTATTTTTAAAGTCCCCTTCAGTCCTCTGTGGTCTGATTTGGAGTATCACTAGATAAGAGAATTAAACACCCCCCAACCCCCCCTTTTTTGCAGAAGACGGTCTTATCTGAACTCTTGTAGCATTGCAACTCTGTCTTGTGTGATATATTATGTTCTATTTTGCTTTTTAGCATTCACTGTGTGCCAAGTTCTGTACTAAGTTAGGAGACACAGACCTTGGTCATCCAGGAGGGTCAGCCTGGCATGAAGAGAAGGGCATAGTTCCAACAGTCACATGTATGTGTTCATAGTTACAGACCAAGAGAAGCAGTCTGAGGAAGGAATGGGGTATCTTGAGTGTGTATAATAAGAAGGAATGAACCAGGCCTAGGGAGGAGGCTGGGAAGGGGTTGGGGAGGGCTTTACCTTGTCCAAGGATTGGAGTGTGAGTAGTATTGGGCAGAGAAAGCACATATACAGAGGGACTAGCATATGCAAAGGCCCTGGGGTGGCTTGGTGTATTTGTGGATCTGGTCTTTTCCTTCCAGCTGCCTGGTTCCTGACCCAGAGGTTCCTGAGCGTTGCCTTTCCCTGGAATCTTTTGTTTCTGGGTCCCATTCACACTCTGCCAGGCCATCATCCCCTGAACCCATTGCTTTTTGAAGAGGGCATTACCCAAAAACCCCTGTCCATCAGTGACCAAATGGAACACAGCCAAGGAGACAAGCATCTGCTTGGTTTTCCCAGTCTGACCCATGACCACCAACAATTCTCTCCTCTTGCAGGGGAGACAATCATATAGGGTTCCACGACTTGGTGCGTCAAAGGATCGTCATTAAGATCAATTCCGTCATTAAGCTTCTTTCTTGGAAGGCTCTCAGGTGCCACCAATGCTTACTCACGTCTGCTTCTGGTGAAAAAGTCCCTTTTGGAATGCCAGGTGAGCTGCTTCTCCCAAGGGGAGCATGTGAGAAATTGACGTCAGGATTGGAACTGAAGTGATGGGAAGGATGTTTGTAACTTAACGAATAACCATCCACAGCTCCCCTCCGTATAGCAATCTTTTGGCATAAAATATTTGAAATTGATTTAGGCACTATGATGTAGCCAAACAATATCTGGGAGAGAAAAACAATAAATGTTTGGAAAAGCAGGGGGAGAATGCTTCCACTGATGTCTCCATCCTGCCATGAAGGAAACCAGAAGGGGTAGCCAGAAAACACCGAGACTTGTGTAATTTGCAATTCTTAGGGGCTTCTGTGGATTCTCCAGACCTCCTAACAAAACCCAACAGAACTCTGACCCATGTTTTCTTTCCAGTGTTTTCAGAGCAAACAAAGGGATGTTGTCTTAACAATCCCTGGGTGGCCCTAGAAAATGGACTTCACAGCTGTGGTGGGAGGCAGGAGCTCAGTCCAAATGGGTTATATATTTAAAACAAATAGTCTCCAGGAACGCTAGCCCGTGTCCATATGTGGCTGCTTCATGTATTCCCTTTGGAACGCTCCACACCCCTTTTCTCAACCTACCTCTAGCCAGCTAGCCCCCTGCCTCTCCATCCAGCACTGCATCCTGCTGCTCAAAGCCTCCTTCCAGGGGCTCAGCTCCCACGTGCCCTCTTCCTCTTCTGCTCCCTTCACATCCAAACTCCCAATTCTCAGTGGGGTCGTTCCTAAGAGTAAAATTGATTTTAAATTGATGTTCGCTGAGGTTGGGTGATGGACGACCCCCATTATTCACGGAGAGGTATTTTTATTTTGGCTAAGTCAATTGACTTAACAAATTGTCTCCATTCGGCTGGATCCCAGGAGGTGTCGGGGAGGGGGTATGTTTTAAAATACGGAGCTTCCCCCGTAGCCCTGGAACGGGAATTGTACAACCTCTGCGTGTGTACGTGTTTGGCTAACACGGGTGAGATCAGTGTTTGCAGAATACGTCCTCCTCACCAGTGCTCTGTTAGCGCTCTCCGTCTTCCCTCCTTTCTTCTCTTCCTTTTCGCCCTTGGCATTGCCTTCTCGCTGCCTGTTCTCAGAAGTGCTGGTGGCAGGACAGCTTGTCTTCCTTGGCGATTTTTCTCCCCAGGTTCATTTGGGGCCCAGGTGACTGGGCTGGCGTTTCCCGAATCTAAGAGCCCTTCTTAGGTCCATCGTACCTGTCCCTGTGGTCTCAATTCTGCCCCTGGATCTGGTGTGGCCAGCCTGAGCCAGCCACGTGTGTCCCAGCTGTGCCGTCACTTCGCATTAGCGCAAGATCTTTCTCCCTGCTTTGTTTTCTTGCATCAAGACCCCTCTTTACGGCAGGAAGGCCTAATTAGAGTACTTCCTTTCCCAGCTCTATGTCAACTCGTCTTTACGGGTGGGAGAATGGCCAAGGTGAACACATGTGAGGACGGGGGAGACCTCAGGAAGGAGGACACAGGGCGTGTGGTTCCACATGTTCGTGCTGCCGTTCTCAGATGGGCTTCCACTTAAGGCCGTTTGGTTGATTTCTCGAGCCATTCAGCAGTGTGACATGTGGGGATGAGATGGCCAATGATGGGTGGGTGGAGACCGCCTGAGATTGTGTGGGTGGAAGCCCCTTCTAGACCGATCAGGGCGCATAAACTCCTGAGTGATATATGCTGGGCTGGGTGCCCCAGAGGAAACCCTGCCTGTCAGTGACTTTCCAGGTGTGAAGGGAACACCGGGACTGCTCAGCCCTGTAAATGCAGCTCCCCTGAATCCAGGGAACAGACCTGTCCTGCTGCCACATACCAGCTTTATGTTCTTAAGCAAGTGATTTCCCTGTCTCTGCCTTAGTTTCCTTGTCTATAAAGCAAGGAGGTTGGGCAAGATCTTTAAGACTCTTTCTCTGCTAAACGATTGAGTCTGTCTCTATTTGACCAGTTTCTAATTTGTCTTCCACATGGCAGCCAGAATATTCACTCTGAAACATACAGTTGAGCAAAGCTCTCCCTTACGTAAAACATAACTGCTGTTCCCTGTGGTCCTCAAGGTCAAGTCCAAGTTTCTTAGCCAGGCGTCCATGGCCCTTTAAGACCTGTTCCCTGTGGCTTTATTTCCTGTCACTTCCTGCTGTCGCCTGCATTCTAGACATATTGGCCCACATGAAGCTCTGGAAGTTCGCCATGGCTCCAGGTCTCTGTGAATGCTGGTTTTCCCCACCTGGAACTTGTCCGGCCCCAACTCTCCTTCAGCGGGCTACATCTAACTCACCCTTCAGGTCTCAGCTCGAAAGTCATGTGTTTCTGAGAATCCGCCTCCAGGCCTGGCAGAGGCTCACCTCCAAGGTGCCCCTGGATCTGCTGCTGTCAGTCCTTAAGATAGAATAGTGTGACTCCCTGTGTACTTCTCAGTCACCCCGCCAACACGCCCCCCCACACACACACTGAATCCTGAGCTCCCTGAAGGCTGGGGCTGTGTCCTGCTCGCATTCTGCCCCCAGATCCTAACATAGTGCCTGGCATGTACCAGATAAAACATCACTATTTGTCACCTCAACCTTTTTTAGGAGGCTGTGCGGCTGCCCAGAGCATGGCATCGTGCCAGCACATACTCCCTCCCAGGAGGCAGATAGTTGGCCACATGTCCAATGCTCTCTGGTGAACTGATGCAGGCTATTTCCAAAATGATGGTCATTCCTCTGTCCAAAATATCCACTATCTCCCAGTGGGTAGAAATGGACTCCGTGGGTGCCCTGTTCGCTCACATTTCCCTGAAGTAACCCTTTCTCTCCAGAAAAAGCTGGACTCATGTGGACGTCCCTGTTTTTTTTTTTTTTTCCTCTCTCTTTTGAAGCACATTGTTAAGATGCCACCAGGCATGCTTATCCCATTTTAGATACATTCTGGCAAGCGGATTTCCTGTTCCCATTCAGTCAGTCATATTTCATCTTTGGCAGGAAGGAGAACACACAGCTTTGCGTGTGCCAACCCCAACATATTTCTAATTCCATCAAGCGTGGCTGGGTATGTGCCGCCTATGCCATGGGATTCTAAGATGCTTTTAAAAATCATATGTGTGTGTGTGTGTCACAGCCAGGACGAGGACTGTTCAGGCTGAGCAGTGAGTGCAGTGTGGACAGTGATCTGTGGTTGTTCTTGACCTTTGACCTTTAGTGAAGGACCAAAGTCCTACCTGAAAGTAGGAAAGAGGCCGCACTGCTGAGAGGTGCTGCCGTGCAGAAAGCCCCGGGAGCCTCGATACCACAGATTCCGGAGTGACGATTGAAAAGTGAAATGGACCGAAGGGCAACATCAAGTCCAGAGAGAGGTCACGAGGGTTGACAAGTGTTCCTGGACCATTCTGCGCAGAAAAGAATTCATCATGGGAACCTAGGGGATTTGCACGGGGTAGGCTGCTGGTGGTTTTTAGTATTAGTGATGATCCATTTATCTGTTTCAACCCCTTACGATGCTAAAACTAGCCCTCCTTCTGAAGCCCCTTTTGACCACAGCCAAACATGGATCCATTTCTGGAGGACTTTGATGTATATTGGAGGTGTGTGTGTGTGTGTGTGTGTGTGTGTAAACCTTTTTTTTTTTCCTTCTCCTATCAGTTTCTCAGCTCATTTTGAAGTTTCTGTAGGCGCCTCTCATGATTCATAACCTAACTCCTTCCTCGTCATTGATTCTTTGCTGGAATCCATAATGTCCTTCCTCTATGTCTAGAGTGATTTTGACTCTTATCCTCCTTTCTCCTCGCTCTGACTTTTTTTCCCATTTCTTTTTGGAACGTAAATTTGATTTTCTACCTGCACAGCCCAGCATGCAGCCAATGGTCATTACTCTAATTTGCAGCTCTGTTGGAAAGATGATGGGCAAAGACTGGACTTGCTTTTCCATTCAGCTTAAATTCTTCGCTCTAGGGCCTCTCTTCCCTGAACCGACGCCATTCTTTTTCAAAAGGCCAGAAGCAGAAAGTAGTAGCAGCACTCAAGTTTTCTTTAAGTTTCCTGTTATTTTTCAGATAGCTGTGAAAATCTGTTCTAAGAGGGTGGAGGTTCTTTTTTTTTTTTTTTTCACCTTCTTCACTTTAGCCTGTGTTAATTTTGCTCTTTTCTTGCCATCCAATTCCGTTCTCCTCAGTTCTGTTCTCAGCTGGATTCTGGTGTTTCACGCCCCATATTGAACTAGCAGAGCAATAATATGTTATGATTAACAACTGGCTTGACAGGCAGGAATAAAGCAAATCTTATTCATTGCGTCCGTGGCGCTGTGCAAATTCGCTCTTTTTCTGAAAAACGTATTTAGGCAGCAGGATGGCGTGTTGTCTAGTTCCGTGACCCTCAGCACCCCACTTCAGCCGAACGTTCCATTTCTGTTCACCTGCGAACTCCAGGCCTGTGGCACTTGAGGGTTCCAGAAATGCTTAATGCCTTTCCAAACCTTGGGAACTTTTGGTTTTGGAGCCTGCCTCTCACACCTCATGAGATATTTTAACATCCATCCACATCCCCTTTCAAATGCAATTTGGTACAACTACCTACGTGAGAATTTACACTTGAGTTGCACTTGACTGGTTGACACAGTACATCTTACTGGGCTCCAGGCCCTCTCCTGAGCCTGGGCGAGTATGACTTTTATACAACTCACACCAAGGCTGGGAGCTGGATGCTTTTATGATCTGAATCATTTTCTGTTTGGTTGACCTCTGTGCTCTGTTGATCCATGTCTCCTAGGGGGTTTTATTTGAATGCTTTAAAATAATAAAACTTTTTTTCTAGGTCTCAAGGTTTTTTTTTTCCCCTTGGAAACCATAAGTGGTAGATCTGCTTTCTCTAATATGGTAGCCATGAGCCATCGAGCTGTGGCTAGTCCAGCCTGTACTCTAAGGGTAGAATACACCTTGGATTTCCAATACCTTATTAATGTCTTCTTATGCAGACTACATATGAAAATAATGACAATATTATTTTGTATATGTGGGGTAAATAAGATATATTATTACAATTAATTTCATCTGCTTTTGTGTTACTTTTCTAACGAGGCTACTAGAAAGTATAAATTGCATCCATGGGGCATGTGGTTCTTCTGACACACAGCACTGCCCTAGATGGGCTGCAAAAGGGTGTTGGGCTTAAAATGGCCTTGGTTGCCTCCTGCCTTTGCTGCAAGCTGCCGATACTGCTGGGGGAGGCAAAGGGTTCATCCAATATCTATCCACACAGCAGGCATTCAATGAAGGCCTACTCTGCGCCGGGCGTCAGGCAAAGTGCTGGAGATGAAGCCGGGTGGGCACAATAAATAACATCTGTGCCCAGGGCCTCTGCATCAGGGGCCAGCCCAAGGGCAAACGTGGCTGCTGTCTAGCCTGTGTCTTGCCTACTAAGCAGGGGGTCTGGACGGGGTTGCCTTGCCTGAAGGAAGGGGTTCCTTCTTCTCATTCACACAAAGGGGCAGTCTTTCCCCAAGCCGTGTCCCTTGGAGGCTGCCTCGTCCATCCGGGCACCTTGAACAAGAGCCTCTATGGGCATCAGCAGCCCTGTCTGCGCCCCAGAGAGGTGGGTCAGGAGTCCTGGGCCCCCGAGTGGCTTCCAGAGCCCCATGCCTGTTGCCCTAACTCTTTGCCCAGATCCTGACCTCTGGCGCGGATCCCTGAGCCTGACACCCTCCAGGCCTAGGGGTTCTGCTGCTGCTCTGCCTCGTCAGACCATGAACGTAGGACCCAAGGCTGGTCTGACATTGCCGCATGGATCTGCCCCAATCAGGCCAGCGCGGAACAAGGAGGCCTTGTTCACTGTTTTCCTGGTTCCCCTCACTAGAATGTGAGCCCCTGATCTGCGTGTTCCTTAGCACACCTGCAGTCCCGAGGGCACGGCTGGAACCTACCAGCAGTGACGGGGGACGCTCCACGACCAGGAGGTGGTGGTGCCAGCTAATCACATCTTGATGAGGGGGGAGCTGCTCACATGCCTCCCCTGCCCTTTGGCCACTGTGTCTTGTCATGTCTCAGTCCCAAGATTTGATGGCGCGACTTTTAGGAGCAAAGACTTCTGGGAGCATGGTGGATCCTCTCCCTTGTCAAGCTATGGGGACACAGCTGCACTGATGATTTTGGTCTGGTGACGCCCATGTGTCTGTTATCCCTTCAGTCTTGGTTTTCTCTCTCTCCCTTTTCTGAGCCACCACACTCTTCACTGCATTTCAGCCCCCAGCTCCATGCCTGGCACATAGAACGCTCTTGACAACTGTGCACTGAGTACCAATGTTGTCCAAATGGAGAGTCTCCCGGGCAGAAGCCACACAAAGGGCTGTGCTGATGAAGGCAAAGCCTGTCTGTCACTCACTGTATCCCCGGGTTTTGATGGCCATAGACTTTGCCCGAGTGTCTGTGAGTGACACATTGTTTCTTCTCCTCCAGGTGTTTCTTAGAGAAAGTTTCCTTCTGAGCTGTGCTCTCCAACCTTGAACTCAGCCTTTGCTTTCCGCCTCCCATTTAGGGAGAGCTCTCCCATACCTGGGCCATTACTCATGTCCTTGTAGCTGCTCCCAGGTCTGCTGCTGATGGTATTTCCACATCCTCAGCTGGGGTTGGTCATCTTTCAAGCTGTTCTCATCAGTGCGCATGGAGGGCCCTGAGCCATGTCCGCCTGGGGGAAGCCAGGCAGCCATTCCTGCTGTGTGATCCAGTTCTTGCACCACTTGTTAAGCACCATGTGCTGCCTTACTGGCTTTGTGCTGGGGACTGGGGGCTGGAGGCTGGACCAAACAGAGAGAAAAGATGCCAGAGTCCTGGACATGCTCAGGGGCCTGTATAACTCGTATAGACAGGGGACAACGGGATTGTACAATAGACACTCATGAAGAGACACCTGCTACACGGTGGCTCCACGGCCCATGGGCCCCTCAGCTCCAAGCCCAGTGAGTCACTGGGGTGTCAGCACCATGTCTGCCCAGAGGTAAACCCACGATGGTGCCTGAGACGGACCTGGCATTACCTATGGTGCCCCCAGCTCTGGAGATTTTTCACTGGGGTTGTTAAAAGCAAAGCCCATATCCTGACGGCTGGGAGCTTTCAAATCACTTTATTTATTTTTGGTTCCGTTTTGTGTTTTAAATAGAACATGCAGCCCGTGAAGGGACTCGTGATGGATTGGGGAAGGCGTTTAATTCATCTTTAATGAAACCACCATCCCCCCTTGATGTGATGGTTATGAGCTCTTCTCTGTTAGTCGGCCAGAGCTGGGGCAGGAGAGGTGGCTGTCAGCAGCGGGGAGTCAAAGCTGAGCTCTTTGCTTAGGACAGTGGTACCCGTGCTGTTCTCACGTCATCCCTCCCCATGCCCGTGGACGCCTCCTCAGATTTTGATTTTTAACTGTTTCTTAGGAGTGAGTTCATTCGGAAGGGTGTCTGCAGGTTTCCTATGGGTTTGGTAAGAGCACTTGCACACCTTTTGGAGATGTCATTTCAACTCTGGTGAACAACGCCCGGAGCAGTTATTGCATTTCCCAAGCTGGGTTTGTAGGACGCTTATAGAAATCAGGTCTGTCACTCTTGGCTTTCAATCGCTGTGTGAGCCCTTTCCACACAGAGCAGAATCCACACTCTTCGCCCTGGCTCTAGAATCCTGTGTCATCACAGTGCCTTCCCAGCCGCAACCATCGCTGCTGCCCCCATTCACCATGTCTGGTCTCTTCTACCTCAGGGCCTTTGCACCAGCTGGTCCACCCGCCCAGAATTCCCTTCCCTTGGTCGCCCGCTTCGTATTTCTTTTTCAGGTCTCTGTTTAAATATCACTTCTTCAGAACTGTCTTCCCTGACCCCCACATCTCAAAGAAAAACCTCTTCCTTCAATGTAGTCTCTGTCACAGCACCCTGTATCCTTCATTCAAGGGACTTATAGCAATTGTAATGAACTTGTCTATTTGTCTATCTTTTACCTATATGTTGTTAGTCTTACCCACTAGACCAAGGATTGGCAAACTACATTCTGCAATCCCAATATGGCCCACCACTTGTTTTTATAAATAAAGTTTTATTGGGACACTGCCACTCTCATTTGTTTATAATGTTGCCAAACTTATTTGTTGCTGTATCATTAGGATCTAGCACATTGTCTGATATGCAGCAGGTGTCCAGTAAGAATGACCAGAAATGAAGGAAAGAAGGAAGGAAGGAAGGCAGGAAGGAAGAAAAGAAAAGAGGCCTGTGGTTTTTCTGCACTGCTGTCCTTTCTGTACATTATCTTAGCTCAGCAACTTACTACTGGCTCCATGAACCGTGTGTCATCGAGACACAGAGTCATATCCTTGGATGTGAGACCAAGACTCCACGAATATAACCAGGGTTATAGAGCTTCCCATTCACATTACCCCAGAGTGCATCCTAAGTGTTTAAATTAGATTATGTGGCATTTAAACTCCTGAGTTCCTTTCTAGCCTTTGGAAACTCACAGGCAGAATGACTCCCAGGGACCCTCACCTTTCTACAATCCCCTCCTTTCACATGGGTGGGGCCTGTGGATATAATGAACTGTCACTCCTGTGGTTATGTCATGTTATATGGCAAAGAAACATTCTCCAGATGGGCCTGATGTAATCTCGATGCCTTTAAAAGCAGTGTTTTCGTGGCTGGTAGCAGCTGACGAAGTCAGAGGGTCTGGGAGCATGGGAAGGACCTGACGTGCTGTTGCTGGTTTGAAGATGGAGAGGCCACATAAGAAAGGATGTGTGTGGCCTCTGGGAGCAGCTCCCAGCTCCCGGCCAGCACCCAGCACCCAGCAAGGGGACAGGGACCTCATGCCTAGAGACATAAGGAACTGAATTTTGCAACAACCTGAATGAGCCTGGAAGCAGAATCTTCCCTGGAGCTTCCAGCTAAGAACT
Organism: Rhinolophus hipposideros; assembly: GCF_964194185.1. NCBI lineage: Eukaryota > Metazoa > Chordata > Mammalia > Chiroptera > Rhinolophidae > Rhinolophus > Rhinolophus hipposideros. The sequence continues at coordinate 86,485,881 of NC_138054.1, read as the reverse complement.
GGCCCAGCCAACACCTATAGCGGCCGTACGAGACCATGAAGAGAGGCCGGTCCACGGCCATCGGACTTCTGACCCACAGAAATAGAGAGATAATAAATGAGTATTGTTTTAAGCTGCTAAATTCACAGTAATTTGTTTCACAGCAGGAGGTGATTAAGACACTATGGGACTCTGAGTAACATTCAATGGGGGACAAAACTCTGCCTCCCAGCACCAAGGTCTGAAAAATTTCCCTCCTGGGAGCCAGCTTTGCCTCTTGTTAGCTATATGACCATGAACAAATGATCTCCGTGAGCCTCAGTTTCCTCCTGTGTAAACGGGAGAATAATAATAACACCTGCTTCAGTCCAGTTTTCATGAGCATATAAGGCAGATAGATAGTGTCCAGGGCCAGCAGTGCTGGGTCCAGCCAGCAGGGCTGCAACAGAGGCTCCTCACCTTTCTCTCTGCACCCTCTCCCTGAAGTCTCACTCTATTTCTATATGTAGCCTTCTCTCTGGGGACAGCCTCCTTCCTTCCTACCCTGCCCTCCCTCAGCGTCAGGGACCCCCCTGCCATTTCAGGGCTGTGGCATGAGAGCAGTGGAGGTGGTCGGTCCTCAGCTGTTTCTCTGGCATAAAAGCAGTGTGATTACTGTCTCCTGAAAACTTGGGGCTGGCAGGAAATGCAGGTGAGCAATGCCAAATGCCCTGTCAACTCTGTGACACGCAGCTAAGGAATATGGGGAGGGGAGAGCCAGTGTCCCAGGGAACTCTTAGCTGAGCTTTTCCACATCTGTCTTTACACAGACAGTGACATGTAAAGAGCTTTCACTCTGAAATGCTGATGCACAATTAGCCAGGGCTCTGAGGTCAGACAAAGGAGGACAACCAGATGCCATTTTTTAAATGTTTACCCTTTGCTTTTGGCATTTCTCTAAGCTCTTTCCGTGTTTAAATGGATTATCCCTATTTTACAGAGAAGGAAATTGAAACTCAGAGAGGTTAAGTCACTTTTCCCAAATTGCACAGCTAGGACATCAGAGGCTGGCATGAGGACCCAGGCAGTCTGAGCTCCTGATCTGAGCTGGGGGCACCATTCGAGCTGTGTTGCTGAACAGCTATGTGACCTTGGGCAACCATGGAACCTTCCTGAACCTTGGTCTCCACCCGTCTCCAGCTCCATGACAATTTTGGTGAAAACCCAACAAAACCATTCATGAAAAGGGTTCTGCACAGTGGAAACGCTCAAAAACAACACAACAGAGAAGACAGTGGGGCATCTATGAGGCGGGTCTTCTGGATTGGAGGGGCATTTGCCCAAATCTGCCTCCCGGTTTGGGAAGAAGGGCAGACCTCAGTGGGGTTTTGGTGGAGGCTTTGAACCCGGCAGGGAAGGTCCAGGGGAGGGCACTCTTCCTTCACAGCTCAGCCATTCCTCAGAGGCCTCCGTGGGGGGAAGAAGGGCTTTGAGGACAGTTTTCCCGTGGTGTTCAGCCTTAGAAACACTGAGCTCCAGACCACGGTGGTGTGGGCAGCAGCCGGGGCCATGGACCCGTCCCTCAGAGGCAGCCTGGTCACATCCAGGCCATGTGGACATTACATGGACTTGAATCCCACTGCCATGTTTCAGCTGAATGGGGTGCGGTGGGGGGATGGGGGGCGATGCCCAGTCTAGTCTAGAGCAGGGCTTTGGGCTTTCCCATGGCTCCCTTTTAACTCTAGGGTTGCAGGACATGGCCCGGCGATTTCCAGAATTGGGAAAGACATGGTTTAGGTTTTTGACTCCGGTCTCTCCTCTCCAGCCCGGAGCGCTCTTGAACCCCTCATTTCAGGTGTCCAGACCATGTCCCCACTTGCCCTACCCCAATCTTTCCCCATCACACTGAGGCCCGCTGCCCGAATGCTCTGTACTCGGCCTTTCCTCTTCCTTCCCCTCCCCCTACATTCTCCAATTAACTGGTAGTGATGATAACAGTTTGATGGATTTCTCTTTTGAGATATCAGGCTGTCATTTAAGTAGAAACTTGCAATACCCTGACCCCTAAAAGTGATGACACCGTGTCAGTTTAGACATGGTGTCAGCATAGTTTTCAATCTAATATCTATTGAGATATTGAGAGATTACTATGGACTGGAAAATGCTGAGGATTTCTAACTGATTCCATGAGGTCGGGGCTGGGATCAGTGCCATGTGTAGTGAACCCGTTGATGAGGGGGGTTTGGAGGTGCTGTTCTGGAATCCAGGCCTGTTGTACACGTCCCACGTCCTTAGCTCTTCCTGTCCTGCCTCTGTTGATAGCTGTCTCAGGCAGCTTGGCTACAATAACAAAATGCCACACTGGGTGGCTTAAACAAGACATTTATTTCTCACAGTTCTAGAGGCTGGAAGTCTAAGATCAAGGTTCTGAGTGATTTAGTTTCTGGTGAGAACTTGTTTCTTGGCTTGTAGATAGCTGCCTTCTCACTGTGTGCTCCCACAGTGGAGAGAGAAGACAGCAAGCTTGCTCTCTCTTCTTTTTATAAAGCCACTGATCCCATCAAGAGGGCCCCATCCTCATGACCTCATCTAAACCTAATCGCCTCCCAAAGACCCTCACCTTGGAGGTTAAGGCTTCAGTATGTGAATTTGGGGGACACAGTTTGGTCCCTATGAGTGTTTTTGTGAGGACACTCAGCAGGTCTCAATGTGGGGGTGGGGAGGTGAAGAAGAAAGATGGGCTTCTGCTTTTGAATCCCAAATCTCCCCCTGGAAGGGAGTGACCTTGGCTGAGTCACTTAGCCAATCTGATCTTTTATTTTCTCCCCCAACAAAAGAGGACAGTTGATGATGATGGCATGTACCTCATGGCTGTAAGGGGTTCTCTTTGCAAGGAAACCACTGACCACGGCCTGGCATGGTAAACACTCATTGTTAGCTACTTAGCGACCAAGACAGGAGGGTCCAGGCCAGTCCGTTGGCCAGATGGATGGTAATAATCATTTGTCCCCGGTGTGTGTGTACTGTCGCCCAGCTTACAAAGAGGCTTCCCAAATGTGAGCTCAGCATGGAATTGCATCACTCACTCTTCTGCCGACTTTAGACCCTTACGCCAGGGCCGGGGCCATGAGGCCAGGACAGACATGGGGCAGCTGTGCAGTGGGTGCCACAATGGGAAAACCCAGTTTGCAAGGATAGCAGACAGGCAGGCATGTTCTCCTTTAGAATTTTCCAAAGAATACTGGAAACACAAGCTTTGGATTCAAAACCCACATGTATTGCCTACTTACCAGGGAGCAGGTCCTGTGCTAGGTATCTTTTTACACATAAGAAATGCGGATTAAGGCTCCAGGGTCAAATCCCAGAGTCAAGTACAAACGTGTTATTCTTTCTTATCTTAAAGGCAGGATGGTTGGAAGGCCGGATGCCAGGCTACAGACTTCACTTTGGCTCCTTTCTTTGTCTTGCTCAGTGATTCTCAGACTACGGGGTGCAGGAAATTGGCACAGAGCTAAATAAAATAAAATCCAAAGCCAGAGTACTATGTGGGCTATGTGAGGATTGTATCAGGGTAAGTTTTGCCTCAGATGCTGACTTCAGATGCTGACCCTTTCTTAGAAACAACATCCATGAAAATGTTCAACCAGGAGGAGATCTCAGACTTCATCTGGTTGAATCCCCCCATTTTACAGATGGGGAGACCAAGCACAGGAGGAAACAAATGGCTCAGGGGGGATTGCAACAATAATTAGGGACATAGTTGGGAAGGCTTTCGTGGAATTGGGTTATTAGTCTGCCGATTAAACATCCGACCTACAATTTGACTCAGAACAGCTAGGATTTTTGAAAGAGGCGGCAGATTGGTTTCCCGGCTTCTCTCCCCAAGTTTTCAGGAAAACAGTTGGCTTTAGATTTTTCGGGATAACCAGAGAAGTACCCACAGCTTGTAGCCTTAAAAAGTCTGTCAGTGTCAAAACCCTTTGCTGAAACCAGGATTCTCAATCTTTTCTAGAGACGAATACTGGGTAAAGATGAGTCCCCAATGAAGAACATTCCGCTTCAGCCTCCTTAAAACCTTCCACGTTCCTGCAGGCTCAGTTTTTGGGTTTTAATGGGTTTTCAGGGGTGCAGGCAGATGTTTCCTCACTGCATCGTCCCCTTCCCCAGGCTCTTACAGAGAGTTGCAAGCTCAGCTCAGAAGCATAGGCTTAAGCACCACTGTTTGCACCACTGACGTCCAAAGCTTGGGCCTCCTGCCTTCATCAGTCAGCAGTGGCTGGAGGCAGATCAGAGTTAAGCCAACCATGTCAGGGTAATTATTTTCCCTGCTTTGACAGTTAATTACTGGCCACCAAAGGGTTAGCTGCCATCTGGTGTGTACATGCCATGTCTTCATTCTACTGCGCTTGGACCAAACATCAGAACTCCTCCAGAGTCTCAATGTCGACGCTCTTAGGGACGAATCTCTTTCTGTCTTCCACTTGCTCATCTTAGAGAACCACACACTCAACCTTCTTTTTATTAGCCGGTGACAGACAAGGGCTGAAGCAATTGACTGAGTGGATAGATTAACTCGAGTTAGCAAGAGTCCAATCCAGTATGGGACGTGTTGCGAGGTGTAGCTATAAATGTCTCAGTAGCTGACGCTCCACAAAAACCTTCCTCTTGGGAAGTCAGAAGGGACTCTCAGCCCAAATAGCATCATACACATATGTCTTATGTAACAAGACCTAGTTGTGTACGAAGCTGGTTACTGGCCTCTTGCTAATAATAACAACATCAATAATAACTAATAATCACTGAGTCCTTGCTATGTGCCAGGCCCTGTTCTACGGGCTTTTTATGTATAATCCAATTTCATCTTCATAGGAGCCCTGTTACAGGTGATAAAAGTAGGATGCCCATTTCGCAGGTGAGGAAACTGAGGCATGGGTGGGCTAAGTAGCTTGTTTACAGTCACAACTAGGAAGCAGAGGAGACAGATCATAAGGACAGTCTATCTGCCCTTGTATGTGTAGTTTTCTTACAAGGGTTTGGGGTTCATCTTACCTGAAGGTTAGGTTAAATGTCAGTAGACGCTAGAGCTCCATCTTTCTTCATTGGGACCAGAGGTAACAATCTGTATGCCCGTGGAACACTTTGGTGGATTGTAAATATCTGATGGAGGAAAGACTTGCTGGAGGGCATTGGAGGTGTTCTGGGACAGAGGACATGTGCTGTTCTGGCATCTGGTACCCATGTGTCCTTCTACTGATAATTGTATGTGATCTTGCTTCCTCCCATTCTCAGCCTATGTGCCCTTGGAGGGGCTCCACCCCTGATGTAAGGAAGCATTTGACCCAGGCTTTTGCTAATCAGAGCGCCACCTTCTGCCACAGTAATTGAGCCAGGGATGGGCACGGGAGCCAACGAGAGCAGAAGAGACCCAAATAGGAAGGCTGGCAAAAGGACTCTTCCACTCTTCCACTAGGCCACAATCTGTGATGTCTGGTCTGGAGCTGTGGCAGCCATCTTGCCACCATGAGGCAGGAGCTGACCAAGGATGAAGCCCTACATAGAAGAAGCAGATCCAAGAGATGGAAAGTAAGAAAGCCTCACGTCAAGCGTGCCTATCATGAGTATTTGAGTTTGCTCATCTGCGTGCTTCATCACAGAATCTTAATTGATGTAGGCTGCTGTATACAGACATGATTTTATTAGCCTACTCGTGGCAGGCCTTTATAAGACGATTAACTAAGGAAAGGTGTGCACACCTCCCTTTACGAAGCTTTTCCTTGGTCAGCTAACTGGCCAGTATGGTGAATGAAGCCCCATGTTCTACTGTAGTGTATACCAACCTGGGGCGTGAGGGTGGTGATTCCACAGGAATTGCTTCAAAAGAGAAGGAAGGGTTCCGTTTCGCAGGAGGAAAATCAGACACAGAGATTCCATCAGGAAGCGGGAGAGTCTGGATTCAAACGCAGGTGATCTAGATCAAGAATCCAAGCTTTTCATCACTATGCCTAGTAAATACCTTTTTGGAAATTCAAGAATATTTGTTGAGGACCTATTAGGGGCCATCATGGAAGACATCAGTGAGTGAGACCCACAAAGACCCCTCCCTCCTGGTGTAAACACTCAAGGATGTGTGTGTGGAGAGAACAGAGAGAAAGCAAAGGATACAAATCATAAGCAATGTTAGAAAGTGGTAAGTTCTGTGAAAAAATAAGCAAGCTCAGTGGGATCAGGGTAGGAGGGTTCCAGTTTTCACTTCTCAGAGTGGGGACTCTTTGAGAAGTGAGGGAGGAAAGGCAAGGTGGCCATAGGGCTATGTGAGCCCAGAACAATCCAGGTGGAGGAAAAGGTCAATGCAAAGGCCCAGAGACAGGAGAATGGCTGCCGTGTTTGAGCAACAGCAGGGAGGCTAGGAGTTCGGAACTGAGTGTGTGGAAGACGAAGTTGGAGAAGTAATTGGAAAGAGGGCATGTCGTGCGGGGCGGCAGGCAGATTCTCAGCTCCCGCTCCCCACATAAGAACGCAGGACATGGTGAGGCCAAAAAGGAACACCCACGGAGCCATAGGTAGGGGAATCATATCACTATATTCTCACCGGCGGCATCCGCCTCTCTGCAAGCCACTCTTGCTAGCCCCCATTCTCTCTGCTAGCGTAGCCACAGCAGTTATATTAGTGGCCAGTGGCTTACGGGTTACAGCTGACGGCCAACTAGCCACAGCTGATGGCCATCTGATCACAGTTGATGGCCATTTACTTCCCGAGCCAGCACCTTTCCACGTGAGGCCGAGAGCCTGGAAACTGCTCTCTGGGGCTCTGTCCCCACAGGACAGATCTCTGAATTGAGTGTCCTCTGTGAGGTTTTGAGCTGAGGAGCGACACGGCCTGGCTCAGAAGAACAAGCTACAGACGGGCAGAGCAGGTGCAGAGCGCTAACCAGGTAAGAGGTGACCGTGCCCGGACCCGGTTGGTGGTAACGGAAGTGGTGAGAGAGGCGGTCAGATTCTGAACGTGTTTTGAAGGAAGAGAGGAAAGAATTTGTAATTTCAGGTGGGGGCAGAAAGAAAATGAGGAATCAAAGATACATCTGAGTTTGGGGTCAAAATTTGAGTGATTCAATTAAACACAGATGCTTTGAACCTCATCCTGTGGCCAAAGCTCGGAGCCTCCTCTGCCTGGGGCCACTTGTTTTCTTTTATCCAGAAGTGCTGCCTTGGAAGAGCATGCTGCTTTATGACAGAGAATTCCTCCACACACTTTCCCATGTATTTCCAACCCCCATCCTGACGTTCTACTCCCAAGTGACAGCTGGGGAAACTGAGGCTCAAGGAGATGGTTGCCCACCCAACCCAGCTCACATAGCTGATATTGTCTATTCTGTTCTGCTGCAGGAGAATATTCTGTTTCTTTCATGTCTTAGTAGGAGCAATAGTCTCCTGGTTATAAAGTAGCTAACTGCACCTACCAGATCCAGTTTCATAATCTCCGCGGTCTGTGCCTCTCTTTTCAAATTACATTTATAGAAGTGACAATGGTTAGTGAAGTTATATAGGTTTCAGGTGTATAATTCTATAATACATCATCTGTATATTGCATTGTGTGCTCACCACCCAGAGTCAGTTCTGTTTCCATCACCATATATTTGACCCCCTTTTCCCTCTTCTACCACCCTCCTCCCCCCTTATCCTCTGGTAACCACTTAACTGTTGTCTGTGTCTGTTAGTTTTTGTGTCTTTGTTGCTTTCAGTTTTATATCCCACATATGAGTGAAATCATATGGTTCTCTTTTTATTTCCCTTAGCATAATAATCTCAAGATCCATCCATGTTGTCACAAATGGCACTATTTCGTCTTTTCTTATGGCAGAATAGTGTTCCATTGTGTATATATACCACAACTTCTTTATCCAGTCATTTACTGATGGACACTTTGGTTGTTTCCATGTCTTGGCCACTGTTGAATAATGCTGCAATGGACATAGGGGTACGTAAATCTTTACAGATAAATGTTTTCAGATTTTTTGCGTAGATACCCACAAGAGGGATTGCTGGGTTGTGTGGTAATTCTGTTCTTAATATTTTGAGAAACCTCCATACTGTTTTCCACAGTGGCTGTACCAATTTATATTCCCACCAGCAAAGTACGAGGGTTCCCTATTCTCCACAGCCTCTCCCACCCTTGTTATTCCTTGTCTTGTTGACAACAGTCATTCTAACAGGTGTGAGGTGGTAGCTCATTGTGGTTTTGATTTGTATCTCCCTAGTAGCTAGTGAGGTTGAGCATGTTTTCATTATCTGGTGCGTCTGTGATTCTCAAGATGGGGGTACATGGAAATCCTTGAAATGCATTGTCCTTTTCAAGGCATGTCTCTAAACACACTCTTTTCATTTGCTTGTAACTTTCTGTAATATCAGGCCATAAGATATATATATATTTTTTTTGTTCTTGCTGCTGTACAAAAATGTACTTGTGTTGTGTTCTGCTCAGCTACAGCCTACTTTTGCTGCTTTTGCTTTTGCTGCTTTTGCTGCTATTGCTTTTGCTTTTGCTTTTGCTGCTGTTCCTCCTTGTTGGGACAATTACATAGCTGGGGTCTTCATGGTCTTTTTTCTGCAGAGGTTGAAGCTGCACTTGTCTGCATTCTCACTCCTCTTTGAGTGCATGTGATGAGACACAAAGAGGTGATTTTTTTTTCAAAAGCTGAATTCATGAAGGGTTCATGCCAGAGATTTGAACTCAGTCAAGATGGCGGATGTAGAGATTTCGGGAGATGGTTGTGTCCCGCGGTCGTCAGCGTCGCTGGCCCGTGCACACCTTAAGCCTTTTCATCAGCTCCATAGTCCCTTGCAGCACACCTGACGCCCGTTTTCACCCATGGAAATTAATGCTTTGTTGTGGATCTCCAAATGCGTTTCCAAGTGAGAATTCTAAGGGGAATGAGAGAGGCAGGGAGGGAACATTTACCGAAGAACCCAGCGTGTAAGGGGAGTTTAGGCATCTCCTTATGAATGAAATAAGCAAGTCCAGTGGTGTTAACCATTTCAGGCCTGGATTGCTGCCACAGCCTGTGAGCAGCAGGGCTGCTGTCTCCCTTCGCCCCCCTCCTGCCCCCAATTTCTTGGCCATTCTATTTCTCTAAGGTTAATCTTCCAAAATCACCATTTCGGTGGTGCTCTCCCTTACTGGAAAGCCTTCAATGAAGAGGTGGGAAGATGACTAGCTAGAGCACAGAGGAGTTGTGAGGCCCTGAAACTCCTCTGTGTGATACCGTAATGATGGATACCTGTCATTATACATGTGTCCAAGCCCATAGAACGAACAATACCAAGGATGAACCGTAATGCAAACCATGGACTTCGGTGGGTAATAACGTATCAGTGTAGGTTCATCAGTTGTAAGACTGTTCCATCTGGTGGGAGACGGTGAGCTGTTGATAATGGGAGAGGCTGTGCTGTGTTGGGGCAGGGAGGACATAGAAAATCTCTGTACCTTGCTCTCAGTTTTGTTGTGAACCTAAAACTGCTCTAAAAGACCGAAGCCTTAAAAAAAGATGCCTCCTGTGACCCCACACTACCTATGGATGATACACATACTCTTGATCCCAATGGTCAAGGGCAGTGTGTGTTTGGACTCCATCCCAAACCACCCATGCGGCCACCCTCTCCTGGGGCCTCCATCCCACTAGCTCCCAAGTGGCCTAAGCTTCTTCCTTCATCTCCCGAGGACTACACTTACAGCGCTGCCCTTGGGATGGCTCTCCCCCAATACCAATCCTCCCCATCCATTCAGACCCAGGCCGACGTCATGGTCTACCGCTTCTATGGTGACTTCTTCAGCACCTGCTAGGACTGAATGTTGGCATCACCCCAAATGAGGGTGGAGCCCCCATGATGGGATTGGTGCCCTTAGAGGAAGAGACATAAGAAAGCCTGCTTCCTGTCTCTCTCTCTCTGTGTCACGTGAGGACACAGCAAGAGATTGCCGTCTGTAAGCCAGGAAGAGGGTTCTCACCAAGGACCAAATCTGCGGACACCTTGATCTTGGACTTCCCAACATTCTGAACAGTGAGAAGTAAATGTTTGTTGGTTAGGCCTCCCAGTGTATGACGATTTGTTATAGCAGCCACAGAAAAATGATACAGGGGACAAAAGCACCTCTGTTACCAGAACCATTGTTTCAGGTGAGAAAGATCAGGGCTGATGTGAAAAACTCCACAGGCAGATGTGGCAGGAGTCTCAGCGAGTAAAGCCCTCATGGTAAAGAATTTAGTTTACTTTCGGTGAGAGGGGTGTGATGCACTGAAGTCTTCAGGGAGCCGGTGACATGATCCCATGTGGACACTGAGAAGATTTAGCAAATTTTTCTCGCTAGTTTGTGGGTTGTGTGTGTGGTGGAGTGATGGTTTATTCGTTGATTTCATTTTCAGATGTGGAAACTGGAGCCTAAAAATAGGGAGGTGACATCCACCTCATGTCAACAGGCCCATAAATTGTCATGGGCAGAGCTGGAATTGGAACCCCAGCTTCTGCTGGTTTTTCCTGATGTGCTTTCTTCACTTGTGCAGCACAGTGCACTTACTAAAGGTCTCATTTGAATTTTACAATCACCTGTAAGATACACAATATAAGCATGTTACCTTTATCTTATAAAAGCAAAATTGTAAAATAAAAAATGAAATAAGGAACATCAGAAAGGTGAGGTGATTTCCCTAAGGTCACACAGCTTGCAAGTGATGGATCTGTCAATCAGTCTTTGCCCTTCCAACAGACTCCTGGTCTGATGTCCCTCTCAGAACCCTCCATTAACCCTGCTGGGTCTTCGTGCCAACACAGCTACCTAAATCTTAAAATCTTCCACCGTCTCTGCCATTGGCCACCTCTTTCCCTCTTGCAAGTTTCCAGTTTATGATCATATGTTGTTCTTTGCCCTTTAGGCAAGTTCGATTTCATTGTCCCGACTCCAGACGCAAAACTCTTTCCCAGCAAAGGCTGCAAAGCAAAGAAAAAGAGGAAGGAAGGGGGTTACTATAGGATGTACTGGATTCGAACACAATTTTAGAGCTAATGTGGGGTCCATGAAGCCTACATATGTTTCCCGATAGCTAAGGAAAGGATTACCCTTAACGGCTTTCTGTCCCAGTGTGTGTTTTGTGTAACATACAAGTAAAATCTCACTAACGCGGAAGCTGTGATGAAACCAGAAAGCCAGGAGAGTCGATGCTAATAGTGACAGAGTATTTCTCACTCAGGGGAAATTAACGGTGGATGCGTGCTTTCAGCCATGTCTGTATTCGATTGAGAAGTGCTGCAGGGTCTTCTAAGCTTCCCCCTCCCCCCATCCTTGGTGAGAGAGAAACCGCATTCTAAATAAAAAAGCTGAGATGCTATCACTTGACTCTCCCGTCCTGCCTTTAGAAAAATGCCCGCAGTTGTGAAAGACTGTTCTTTGTCTGTTTACCCAGCCTACAAAGTGGGTCATGAAATCTACATCAAGCCTATACTGTGTGCCAGGCTTTGTGTAGGTGCTGGGGACACATAGGCAGAAAGGGGACCCACGCTCTCCACTCATGGAATGGTTCCGTCTGAAGACAAGCGGGCTTTCGAAGAAGTGTGTGATGCTCTGACATTTACCGAAGAACCCGAGCCGGTGCAGAACCACCACTGGGTGGTCCCCTTAATACCGAGTAGAATTAGGGGCAGGAGGAGAAGGAGCCATGGCCAGAGTGGCAAGCTGGGGCCAAGTGCAAAATCTGCAAGCCCCCGGGAGGCTGATTAGGAATGTGGGGCTGGAATAAAAATGTCCAAGGGTGGGGAAGCTCCGTGGAAGTTGCTTCTTCTGGGCCTGCACCTGCTTTGTGCTTCAGCTCATAGTGGAGGCGGGCTGAGGCTGGCCAAAAACTGTGCAATGGTCAGCCAGTGGGGAGATGTGGTCATTAAGTTCTTCAGGCTTCTGGCTTTAGGGTGGAAGTTGTGAGAGGAGGAAATGATGCTATGTTAGTTTGCTCAGGCTGCCCTAACAATACCACACGCCTGGCAGCTTAAACAACAGACATTGATGTCCTCACAGCTCTGGAGTCTGAAGTCCAAGATCAAGGTGCAGGCAGGTTGGTTTCTTCTGAGGCCTCTCTCCTTGGCTTGTAGACGGCCACCCTTTCGCTGCCTCTTCACATGGTTGTCCCTCTGTGTGGACAACCCCTGGTGTCTCTGTGCGTGTCCTAATCTCATCTTCTTATAAAAACACCAGTCAGATTAGATTAGGAACCCTCACACACAAGAGCCTAGTTTTAGCTTAATCACCTCTTCAAAGGCTCTATTTCCAAATAAGGTCACACGCTGCGATCCTAGGGGTTAGGACATCAACATACGAATTTTGGTGGGGACCGCAATTCAGCAAATGACAGATAGGTCCTCTCTCCTATCTTTTTTCCTTTGGAGAGCTGAGAGTGGAAGTCACCCGGAAAGAATCACTGCGTTAATTGCAGCATCCAGACATCTCGGTTTTCATCCTGGAATTTAGTGCACAGAGACCTCCTGGGGCTAGAAATACAACTCGTGGAAACTTCAAATTACCCCAAACCTAGCCATGCCATCTTCCGGGGCATTTCTGTGGAAGCCTAACACAAACGATGCCGATACATTTGTTTGCTAATTATTTATTGATGTCCTGCTGCGTCTCTTGCTAAAAACCACAGGCTCCTAAAAGACAGAGACATGACTTTGTTGTCTTCCTAGCCTGCTGCCCAGAGCCAAGCCCTGCACACGGCAGGGACCTCTCTGTGGAATCTGTTGCAGTTGCGTTCAGAGTTGAATGGGTCTCTGTCCCTAGACAGGAGGACATGAAAAGGGATGTTTACTTGGGGGCCAAGTAACAGAGAAGCCAGACACTCATTTCCTTTGGACCCCTGTATTTTTGTCCCCCTGATATCCTGTTCCCCTCGACCCATCTAACAGACACACTGCCGATCCTAAGAATCCAGCCAACTTGTGAGCTCTTTCCCCCACCAGCCATGCCTAGGGATATGCGTTAAAGCATCAGGTCTAATTAAATGGGACGTGAAAGGCAGAATGGCCATGTGCCTATCCCTTCTCCCCAGATCCCTACTTTCCAAGGAGAGAATTTGCAAAAGAGGGCAGCTCTTGGCTGGCTACCCATTTGTGGAGATATGCTCTGTCTTCGTGGAGCTAAAATGCGTTTGGGGCTGCCGCCTCAACAGGGAGGGATTCTTGTTGGAGCTCATTCAGCACTCTCCACGCTTCTTGTGACTGGTAACACAGACCTCTCCATTTTCCCAGCAGCCCATGGGAAAAGAAAGCCATCAATTTGAAAAGGGGAGAGAGAGGAGAAAGAGAGAATATGCACGTTTCTATTCATTTGTGTTTACTGAAATGCTGGCCTTTGTGCAAAGGAAAACATTTCACGTTTCCTCTGCCTGATGGATGAAATGCACCAGATCAGAAAAATAAATTAGAAGAGAGGCAGCTCTTGTCACATTTTATGTATGCAGATAATTGAAAGGGAGTGAATAGAGCAAGCACACTGTACATATAATAGCTTACAAGATAGACATTTCTTTTAAAATGGATAAGATTCAGAAACCATTATCAATTACACTTTATGATAGTCAGTAAATCTGTCTCTTATTTTTATTTTCTGTCTGCCAGCCATAACGGAATTAGTGCTTTCTGATTAAACGCTTTTTACCCTTTGGCCAAAATTTCTGGGAGATCTCACCTATCCCCAGTTTCCTGTCTTCCTTCATGTATCTCTTCCAGGAGAGCCTTGTGGTCTCTCCTTCCAAACGTGGCGGCCAGTGGCGGGGCCCCTCCATCCAGCCTTCAGTGGGAACATGTGGTAATTTGCTCCAGCTTTCTATGCCCGGCAGCTCGTTCTGTATGCCACGTACGTAGGACGGCACTTTTTAAAACAAGAGCCGCTTGGTGTATTGTTCACCATTCATAGGTCAATTTTGTTTTCATTTAAAAAAGAATCCTGAGATCTGTTATTTCCTGCTGCCTTACTCATTTGGTTAATGCAAGCTAATCCTGCAAAAAATAAATATTAATGTAGCGTGCCTTGTGGGAGCAGGACTGTGTAGCACCTCAGAACTTTCTGCCATCAAGATGATAATTAGGGCCGGCTGCTGGCTCAGGTGGTTGGAGCGCCATGTTCCTAGGGCTGAGGTCACCGGCAAGAGCTGCTATGAGCTGCTGTGAGCCTGGGGGAAAAGTGGGGAGGAGAGCACAAGGCTCATAACACCAGCATGGGCCAGGGAGCTGTGTCCTACACAACTAGACTGAGAAACAACGGCTTGAACTGGAGTGGCAGTGGGGAAGAGGAAGAAGGGGAAAAAGAAAAAAAAAAAGATGATAATTAGGCTTACCCTGAGCGAAAGGACATTGTTTGGACTTAGTATTTTAGTAACCAGAGAGCTGTGAACCCCTCTTTTCGCTGCCTCTGGGGTTGACCGATTCTTCATCAGTGGAAGCATTTTTTTTTTTTTTGGCAGAGGGGTCACTATATTAATGCTTTGTGTGCTTGTCAATCCTATGACCCAAGGAGAGGATGAATTGAAGCACCTCTGCAATTCTGAACAGAAAGCCTTTAAATCAGTATCAGCAATCCAAAGTATCAGAGGATAGGGAGCGGGTGGGAGAAACAGTGACTCAGCAATGAAATGTCATTGGTTATTGACAATGTCAGTATGAATGGCACTGTGAGGAGTAAGGAAAGCCAAAATAGGGAACACTGTCACCGAGTCTCTTAGTCTAAGAGTTTTACACCACTTCATTCATTTTTATCAGTCAATCAGATATTATAGAGTTGAAATGGATCTTAGAATTGGTTATAGTTTTGCCTCCCGAATGCCTCAAACTACTCCAGTGTGGAAGGAAAACCTCCAGCACCTTGGATGCTTGATTTTTTTTCCTACCTGAATCTCTAATCACAGGGACCTTGGCACTTTTCAAGGCTTTTTGATTGTTAGACAGCGCTGATGGTTTGAAACTTCTTTGCGGTTTTAGTTCAGGATCTTTGGTTGAAAGTGGTAGAGAGAAAAATCCCTCAAACTAATTAAGCCAAGAGGGGAATGTTTTGATTCACATAACCTTTAAGACCCAGGTAGGATGGGTTTCAGGTACAGCTTGATTCATGGTTCAAAGGAGTTGCCAGGCTCCATCTCATCTCTGTTTCCTTCTGGCTCCATTCTCAGGCTCTGCGTAGTGGTACTGACAAATTCTGGCTCATTCTATTTTTTTTTTTTTTTTAATGACACAAGACCAATGGCTTCTTCCTAATTTGGGGGTTTTCATTGTCTCATTGGCTCTAATTGAATAAAATATCTATTCCTTAATGACTTAGTTTGGGACCCGTCCACTCACAGAGCTTGAGAGTAGGACCTGAGAGCAGGTAGTTAATTTTGGAGGTGAGCCGAGGGAAGGAGGGAAGACAATAAAGGTTATGCCATTGATCTGGTTATTGCTATGGACAGGTGTGGCTCTGTCTCACCAGGCACCCTCTGAGAAATCATATAGGACATGTTTCAGAATTATTTCTCTGAAGGACAGGACAATGGGTTGATACTCCATTGGTCTCCATTGGTTTAGGATTATCCTTAGGGACCATTTGCACCCTCTCCCCATTCCCCTCTGAGCTGCCCTCAACTCACAATGAATGAGTCGGGGGAGGGGTCGGCTTCAGAGGAGGACCTGAGGCAGAAACTCGGAGAGACATGGCTGGCAACTCAGGAATTCTGCTACCGGTATCCTGGGAATTGGACACCCCAGCTCGGCCAAAGTCAAAGGGCTATCTGCCACCACCAACTGGGGACTGTGGCCTGGAGCATGACTGAGCTGATTGAGCTAAAAACCTTGTTCACATCCTACGTTCTGGAAGCTGGGAATGGAAACGACTCAAATTACGTCTACTAGGAATGGAAGAAAACGTCTCCCGAGAACAAAACCAGAGTCCTGTTACCACAAACAGAAAGAATGTTCACTATACCTCTGTTGAGCCAGAAAGCTGCCTTCTTATAAGTTCTATCTACCAATCAATTGGAAAGCTACCTCTGAACAGAATATACAATTACAATATTTTTCCCTATACGTGATAGCCCTGAAACTACTGGGAGATGGTTAGCATGCCTGCTCTTGGTCTCCTTTGCTCTGATCCAGGAGAGACACACTGGTTTCTTGAACAGTTCTTTGACGTGGTTTCTGGGACCCTTTGTGGTCCTAGCCACTCCTCACCTGACACCCCTTTTATTTTGCTTCCTGTTGCTCCCTCAGCTGAGCACAGCAGGAGTCATGGGGTCAGGCCACCACAGTAGGAATGGACGGACACCAGGAGGACCCTGGGGTTGGGATACTGTGGACATCCTGTGACGGAACACCGGATATTTTTTTTTTTTTTTAGATTCTGATTATTTGAAAATAGGGGACTTGTGTATAATTCTCTATTAGCCAGAAAATGATTTGCTCCTCCATTATCTCGTGATGGCTATCTCCTGACTGACTGTTAGTGAAGCCTTATCACTAGGCGGGCCCACTTTATAAGCTGTTCCTCAGTGGACAAATGCTGGTTTGGCCTGCCCAGTGTCCCTCTCCCTTCTTCTGGTAACAGGATCCTGAATGATCTCTGTGGAGCCGGCCCCACTTCCAGGCTCAGCTGGTGAGGTGTGGATCGATAAGCGGTGAAATATATGATCCCTTTTTGGCCAGAGTTCTCGCGCCCCTCTCCAAGGGGTCTGTTAAGTGGTGAGCTTCTGGACCATAATCCCATCACTGGTCACCATGATGGGTTCCTGGATGGGTACATGGACCCAAGGTGGTTGATTTGACATGCCTCTTGAAATGCAGGCCTGGAAACGCCGGCAGCCATTTGCTACCATACGGAGCCTGAGGATGAAGCCACAAGGAGAAGCATGAGATGACAAGAAGCCGACTTAATCACCTCCTTTTGGCCTTTGATTCTTGTTTAATCACCTCCTCTGAGCTTCTGAAAGCCTAGTGTGGACTTTTCATCATGTAAGAGAACACATTTCTTATTTCCACGTCTGTTACAAAATGGATTCTAATGAATACATCTGTGATAATGAGATATTGAATAGAGTGTAGTAAGCAGTGGAAAGATAAGTGGATTCAAGTCAGAAGGTCTTGGATTTAGCCCGGTGCCAGGGTTCTCCAGCTAGGGAAGTGAGTCAACTTCCTCACCTCTGTGCCTGGGGTTCCATTTTCAAGGAGATCAAACCTGGATACAATAAAGTGGTAAAAGGATGTAAAATGACAGAATATGGTTTTGACTGCCTACTTTTATTAAACTACATAGTTAAAAACATCACCCAACAAGTCAAAACGGTCAGATCAATTGCTCCATGAAGACACAACCATTCCTGAGTGTTGGAACAACCGTAGACATTCCCAGAACATTTCCTATCAGCCAAGCAACCTGCATGGCAATTTTTAGAGGGATAATCCCATTTAATCTCAACAACTACCATGCAGGTACTGCTATCATTCTCTCATCCAATGCGAGGACACGGAAACTACTGGAGGTCATGCAGCCAGAATGCAGTGGAGCTGGGGTTTGCACCATAACTGCCTACTCCAGCTCAGGTGCGTTCGGCCAGTAGTTTAGATCACCACGTCACCTGAGTGAGAATTCCATCAGTAGTGATGGAAATCTGTGTTCTTTTCTAGTTGGCCCGCACACTATAACGCTGGTGAGTAAAAGAACAAATTCATGGCGTGGTTTTCAAAATAAGATGTTAAAAGCCTGTTCTTCCCCAAACGATCCACTGTGGCCTTCCGGCTTCCAAATTTTTGTCTTCCTGGTATTTTGGAATGCCCTGGCTGTCATCACCCACCCATTGTCCCCAGCTCAATTGTTGTTAATTTGCATACACAATTTGACAGCAATAGAAAGGAACAGTTGAAAGACAGAAAATTTAGCTGTAGTTCTATCCCTTCTTTAAGTCTCAGATTAAATGCCACTTTTCCAAGAAATTGTCCTTGAAGTGTCTTGCTTCTCACATGTGTATGCATGTGCACACGTACACATACCCCCACACACCCACTCATTAGGTAGGATTCTGTTTTCTTTCTTTCACTAACCTACGAAGGCAGAGCCCGTGCTTGGCTCGTTTGTACTTCCTTCGCCTATATTACTGCACAGTAATTCTTGGTGGAATTATAAACAGAATATAGTAAAATCTTATGTTCTTCTCCAAGGTACGGTGAGTAATTTACATAGGTTTAAAGTCAGCCGACTTAGCTGGTATCTGGCTCTTAGTCTTGGCAAGGCTCCGAATATTTTTTAAAAGCTGACATTCTTCCTGGACTTGTAGGCTGACCACATGAGGCTCTCCAGGGAATAAAAATTAGCCTGCTGCCTGAAATGTTTATGGAAACAGCTAAATTTAGATCATCAAAGGTTTCGGGAATCCTGGGGCCCCCGAGATTGAAGACTAGGATATTATTTACAAGTGTCTTGGACAGCAAAGATTTTTGTTTTCTTCACGTTTCCTTCTGAAGCATTGCAAGTTCTAGTTGGAAGGCGTTTGAATTTCTCACTAATTGGTAATGAAGCCAGGTCTCCTGTAAGCTGGTGACTGGGGCACTTTGCTTTTCCTGGTTTGTCCACCGCACCCTAACTCTTAGAGGGGAGGGGTGCTGCGGTTGGTCAAACAGGAATGGCCGCTGACAGAGAAAGCGGAACGGCTGCTTCCGTTTTATGGGTGGACTAGTTCATCTTGAATCAAAATGGACCTTGTGTGAAAGAGTCCAAAAGGTTGTATCTGCTGTAATTTTGCTGACTTTCGGGGAGGGGGTTGAAGTCACGGAGAGAAGGAACTTACTCTGAAGGGATACTTTCATATCAGAGGGGAGCTGCTAATAGAAATTCGGTTCAAGCCAGGTGAGGAGCTGGTGTTATTTGGGCTGGTTCCTAAGCAATGGCTTTCTTTGGGTATCTTTGCAGATTGAGGGGAGGGACAGGAACCTTGGACAGGGATGAAGGTGGGGGATGAGGTTCTTTGTGTAACCAGTGAAGGCTCCAGGGAGGCAAGTGGGGTGGTAAAGAGTCCGAGTGTGTCAGTTTCTGGGGTGGCCATTTGGTTTGCCCTGAATCTCCCCTTGGGGGAAGCGGTTTGTGGTATTATTGGGAGCCTGAGCTCAACTGGGTGCAGCGGGTCCTTCTCGGGCTCCCCTCACCCCATGACCTTGGGAAAATTATTCAACCTCCCTGGGCCTCTCAGATGCCTCACGTATAACTAGGAAGAGTGATCGTGCCCACCTCACAGACTGTCCAGGGAACTAAATGAGGTGATGCGTGTAAAGCCTATAAAGTGTTTAATGGGCGGCCTGGCATTATTCAACTATTGCAAAGCATCTGAAAGAAAATGCAAGTGGGACATTTGGCTGAAATATAGTGGGTCAGCAGCAAAGTCCTTAGTCACATGAACAGGACAGAATGCTGCAGAAGACATTTCATAAATGCCCAAGTGTTTCCCACAGCACCGACCAAGGACCTAGGTGTACGGAGCTTTTGCAGGAAGGACAGAAGACAGCTACACTGAAACCACCAGGAAGGGGACGGGCTGGGGAGGGGACGGGGCGCTTTGCCCCAGCTGCTGCCTCCTGGCTCACTGTCTGCAGGGGGAAGTTTGTTTGTAAACAGAAGGTTCCAAATTGCCACACTTTGCCAATCCTCTGCCCGAGTGGGAAGGGCCTCTCAGGAGCCAACCCACTGGAGATTACTGCCATGGGCTCTGCCAGGGAGTTTGACTGAGGACTAAGGCTGGAGGAGGAAGGGGTGGCCCATCAGACTCATAGGCGGACAGGGGTTGGGGGTTGAGGCCAGGAGTCCCAAAAGCCACCCCAAGTTGAGGGAGAGAAAGCTCCTGCCTTCCAGGCCACTGCTCCCTTCCGGGTCTGAAAGTTTCCTTTGAAGCTCAGGAAGGATTTTTCCTCTTTGTCTCCCGAGGCTGGAACTAACTTGCCCCTACTTTGCCCAGGAGCGACAAAGGTAAGGCAGGCTGCTGGGAGGTGGAAGGGAAACGTTCTTGTTAGGAAGAGATCCCAGCCAAAGCTCTGAGGAGTTTTTCCAAGTCCAGTCTGGCCCAGCCCAGCCCAGCCCTGGGGAATTTGCCTGGGTAGCGTCCTTCACAGCAGAAGAGCCTGTCAGGCAGGTGGAGACCCAAGGGTTCCCCTCTGGCCTTCAAAGCAGCCCAGCGCACACTGCTAACATCCAGACTGAAGTTCCAATAAGAGGCAAGGTGCTCCCTCTGGTGCATGAGCCAGGAAGCCCTGCTGCCCTGGGTGGCTGCCCAGCCAGGGCACGGGGAGTGGGGTGTAGAAGGAGGAACGCAGTCTGGGGAAGAGGAATTCGAGATTCCAACCTGGCATCAGACACGCTCTGGGCCTCAATTGTCTGTACCCACGAGGTGAAAGGATTGGATAAAGTTTCCTCTAAAATCCTTTATGGTCAAGTAGGCTTTTGATCATATGTGTGGTAATTGTGGGAAGAGGAAAGAGGGGGATTTAGGTGTGTGTGTGTGTGTGTGTGTGTGTGGTGTGTGTGTGTGTGTGTGTGTGTGTGTGAAAGATGCTTAGCTTCCTTGGTGTCCACGTGAGTCTGAAATGAAACTGTCAGTAGGAGCTAACAGAGAGGAAGGCCGGAAATGTGACTGTTATTGCTCTGTTAAATTACTGAGGCAATTTACAGGATAGTAAATTACAGGACTGTAGGGGCTTTATCATGAAAAAGAGCCGAGTTTGAATCTTGGCTCCATCAATTAGAAAGTGTCATTTGGGCATGCTGTTTAACACTCAGTTTCCTTATCTGGAAAATGAGGATGATATGAGGATTAATTTTGACAATATGCCCAAGGTATGCATTATAAGGATTACAGTAAATAATATACCTAAGGCACCCAGCATAGGGCCGGCATAGCGATAGTGAAATAAAAATTATTATTAGTGAAGATCTTGTTAGATGTAAAGATGAAAACACTTAAATGTGAAGCCCCTAGATAATGTTTGAATGACTTCCATTCCCTTCTGAAAATACAATTACATTTAGGGTTCTGATTTAAGTGGGAGGGAGCCCCCTCTTTTTCTCTCTTCTGTATTTTCTTCCCTCTCCTTCTTGACTCTTAAAAGGAAAATAATGGAATTCTTCCTTTTCAGTTTTGGCACATTTTCGATGTTTATACAGCAGGTCTCTAAACCCACTCACCCTACCTATGGTTCTTATGGCCAGTGCAAATCCTCCCCAGAAGTTTCGGGGTTCCCCTTGATGGTTTACTCAGTGTCTGTCATCATAATAGCTTTTTAACACAGGCAGCCTATGCCTGTACCTGCCCAAGTGAGGGGAGACTGGCTGGGAAGATGCCCTCACTCTCTGGGAAGAAAAGCGTCCTGTCTAATCCTTGGCAGACAGTGGGGGAGAGAGGATGGTAGCAGACTGACATCTCCAGAATCTCGCCTGCTAAGAATGAGTGGCATGTGAACAAGGCTTCACTCAGCGGTTCTGGGCAGGGGCCCAAGCCCAGCCAGGATGGTCCCTAAGGCCCTGGGGGAACGATGCCAAGAATGTGTGCGCTGCCGGATAGCTCTCTACCTCAGGCGCCATTCTGGCCTCTTAACTCTCCTGCCAAGCTGATCTCCAGATCACTCTTCTAGACTTCCCCATAACATTCCCAGAAAGGCAATGGGAAAAACTGGAAATTGCAGGAAAGCATTTGGATCTGCTCCATGATGCCGTTGAAGTGATTACCATTAAAAACTAAAAATAGTGGCTTAGAGAAAAGGACAGGCTTGCCATCAGTGGTCATGGGGGCCTTTACATGGCTCAGAAAAACCTGGCTGCAGGCTCTCATGGGACCCTATGCCTGGTTCACTGCCTCCGCAGGGAAGGTGGGCTTGAGGTTTCTAGTACCCATCTGGTGGCACAAACCTTCTCCCAGAGTCAGAAACCATGGGACTTCTTAAGGAGGTCAACTATACCTTGCTGATGGCACAAGACATAAAAAAGCATTCGTTTATGAAAAAAATTCCCAAACCTGCATGATTCCTTTGATACCCTTGGGGAGGCCAGAGATTTAAGGGGGTCAGTGAGGCCGCAACAAATTTCACATGCAAATCACCCCTTGGGCCTTCGAACTTTGACGTGCAGGCAAAAGCCCATTTGGTTTCAACAATTTGAGACCCAGTGGCTCGAGTCCTTCTCTGGACTCTCAGTGGTTTGAGCCTATGACAACTTGAATGAGAACAGGAAGAAAAATTGGCACCTTTTGGCAGCATATGCAACTGAAGGCAATTTCTTTTTAAAGTCCTGGAGAAAATTCTTTGTGTCGTGAGGTTACCTGTACATGGATAACGGCATATTTTTGTTACCGCTGCATGTTTCAATGTCTTGGCCATCACTGAAATTATGGAACATTGTTGGATGCTGTTAAGTTTGAGGCTGTGAGTGAAAATGTTGAGTTAGTGTTTGTGGGGGATGAAGTGTTTGCTTGTTTATTGTTTATTTTTTCCTCATGATTTGTCCTCTTATTGTTGTAGAGAGTAAACTTTTGATGGGAAGTCCATATAAGTTTATTTATTCTAGAACCAAGATTTTTCTTTCCCTCCTCTTCTCTTTCTTCTTTTTCTCTTTCTCTCTTTTTCTTTCTTCCTTTCTTTCTTTCTCCCTTCCTCCCTCCCTCCCTTCCTTCTTTCTTTCCTTCCCTTTCTTTCCCTCTCTGTTACCTCCTCCCTCCTTTCCTGCCTTCCCTCCCTCCCTCCGTTTCTTCTTTTTTTCCTTCCTTCCTTCCCTCCTTCTTTCTGTTTGCTTTACAACTAGATAAAGGTAGATTTACAGGCTCAACCTAAGACCCCAGTGGGCCCCCATCACAAACTATATAAGTCAGGAAAATACTGCCTTCAACTGCTATGTCTAATGGCGTCTGCTTGAAGTCTTTCAAACCTGCATTTTCAATCCCTCCCCATTGCATTCACAGTTAGAAATGTTTAAAATTCCAATAAAGTACACAGCCTAAACCTGTCTGCGTTCTAGCTACCAGGTCGTTCCTAACAGTAACCATAGCTGGATGGAGAGCTTGAGCTTCTTAGCAACGACTTTTGGAAATACGTCAACATTATTGCCCACACTGGGCAAGCAGTTTCTTTAAGAGCCACAATGCATTTGGCAAGATGTACAGCACACACACTTTACCTGCTGTGTGGGGAGGCTGCTACTCGCTCACAGGGGAAGGAGAAGGTGCCAGACGTGTGCATTTCTCGCTTCCCTGCCAAGACACATGAGTGAAGGAAGCACTTGAGCTTGAAGACTCTTTAGCGCCCAGCACTTGCTGTTAGCCCTTTAGAGGTGGAAGGGCTCTCCAAATGGAATTTGTCTCACTTCATTTTCATGGATTCCATCGTGGAAGACTGCTGGACCCACTGGAGCTGGAGGAGCTCTTGTGCTTATTTAAGATGCTGAAATCCCTTCTCCATGCTGTGGCCCCTCAACTCGACAACCGCTGTACGAAGTGCGTTTTCTCAGGGTCCTGAGTTGCAGGAGCTGCCTTTGTAATTAAGCTTTCAGAAAGAAGCCTCTCTGAGCAACATTTTCATGCCCTCAGTTAGATGGGCCCATCTTTCTTCTTAAGTGTTTACTGGTTTTCTGGCTGGATGCCACCAGCTATGCCCCTGAAAGGAAGGACATGTCTAATGGAGGTCAGCATGAGTCACAGTTTACAGTGATTATCTGGGGGATAGAGCACTCAGAGGGGACATCACCTAATGAGGCCAGCGTGGGTTCCAAGGCTTGCTCTCCACTTAGTCCCTTGACAGCAGACTGGCGCTGGGGCAAGGGAACACGGCTTGGGAAAGGGATTCCTAACTGTGACATTTCTAAGTGCAAATAGCAGTGTTGCTGGGGCCGTAGCATATAATAATTTCGAAATTTTAAATCTGCCTTTCAGTTTTACCTTAGGATACATCTACATAGTTTTAAAACATCAGATCATTCTCTGAGGCTTGAAATGGAAACACACCAGCTTCCTACCTATTCTTCCCTCCCCACTTTCATATGGCTCCCCTAGAAAACCACTTTCGATTCCAAGCTATTCTTTTCAGTTATGCACCTCCATATTTCTAATACATGTACTGATACTACGGTTTTCTTATTTGGGGGTTTCACATATTCACTTTTGATTTCCTACCGTGAAAAGTAAGGATTCAGAGCCTGCATAATTCCTGGCCCTCCATACACACATGCCTAATTCCTCCAAATTGATTCTATCAATGTTTTCATGAAATGACTGTTGAGGGTTTCTGTCAATATGAGAGCATACATTTTATTAACAACTGAGTCACATTTACACCTCTCATCTTGCACAAATTTTGTTTTCCCGGCAGTTTATAATTGCCTTTTATTTTTTTCCTTGGTTGTTTATGTATCTATCAGCAATTCATACGGAAACTCTCCTCTGTGCTTGTAAATCTCCTCCACCTTTGTTCAAGTACATCAGGTAATCTCTCACTTTCACTCTCTTCTTGGATGTCGGCTTCCTTTATCCCCGAATCAGCTTGGACTCCTTAGCCATTGATGTGGGGCTTCCCTTCATCATCATTCTAGAAATTCCCTTGGTCTTCGGCTCTGTGTTGGAACCCCTATTTCCTGGAAAGCGTACCTTCTTCTTGTCTTTGTGTATTCCTTCACTTTAGTGAACCACATCTTCCAGAAATTCCCAGAGTTAATGTACCTGGGATGTCACTTTTTCTGATACACTGGATATGTGGACACATCCAGAGGCCTGACAATTAAGTTCGAGAACTTGTTGCAAGGATGTTGCTAACCTTTTTTTTGCTATCAGAGGGATTCTTCATTATGAATTTGTACCAACCAGACAAACAGCCAAGTTTACTATTTGGAAGGGCTGAAAAGGCTGCATGAAAAAGATGAAAACGACCTGAACTGTTCACCAACAATCCATGGCTCTTGCATCACAACAATGCACCAGCTCACATGGCACCGTCTGTGAGGGAGTTTTTAGCCAGTAAACAAATAACTGTATTGGAACAGCCTCCCTACTCACCTGGCCCCCAATGACTTCTTTCTTTACCCGAAGATAAAGGAAATAGTGAAAGGAAGACATTTTGATGATATTCAGGACATCAAGGGTAATACGACGACAGCTCTGATGGCCAACCCAGAAAAGGAGTTCCAAAATGGCTTTGAAGGGTGGACTAGGCACTGGCGTCGGCACATAGCTTCCCAAGGGGAGTCCTTTAAAGGTGACAGTAGTGATATTCAGCAATGAGGTATGTAGCACCTTTTCTAGGATGAATTCATAAACTTGTCAGATATGGAGGGATATAATAGATATGTCCCTTTTAGCTCCTCTCTTTATTACTTTCATACCATATCCTTATTTCTTTTTATCAATCAAATGTACACCATATCTCTTATAAGATAAAGGCCTTGTCATAAGGTTATTACCCCTACGGTTCACTTCACGACTTGTGGCCCTTCTACCTTCAATAGTTCTCTTGCTTTTTTGTGTTCCCTTGACTTAAATTACTTTTACAGTGAAAAAAAAATAACTTCTTTATAAACATAATTAACTCTGCTTAGTATATAGTTTTACATTATGACAAATAGTTTACCTTGTTTATATTTCCTTTCTTTCAAACGTAGCTTCCCCTCCATTTCGAATTACTACTTGTCTTTTATTTTGTCTGACTTCATCTTATTCTAAACAGTTTTCTATTTGTCAAAGTATCAAATCTCTTCAACCCCCTTTATTTCTGAGTAGCTTTCTCCTGAGGACCTCTTCCTTCCTGCTTTCTTGCTCCAATTTCTCTGAGTCATCTAGATGAGCATGTCTTTCCTTTAATATTCTTCTAGTTGGAGTCACTGTTTCCTGAGTCCCACATCCTCCTTCTAATTTTACTCCTCATTTACTGGTGATTTCTTTAAACCACTTTTAAAGAAAAAGGATCAGTTAGGTAAACTTTCTAAACCCTTGCAGGTCCAGAAATATCTTCATTTTGTTCTCAGAGTGGACCGATAATGTGTCTGGGTGTGGAATCATAGGTTGAAATGAGTTTTTCCTCAAAACGTGGAAATTATTGCTTCATGGCCTTTTCACATGACAGGATACTGAGAGTGATTTAATACCAGTCTGATTTCTATTCCTTTTTTATTTTTTGGTAACTTTTAATTTTTTTTTCCCCTGGAAGATTTTAGGATATTTTCCTTATCCTCAGTCTTCTTAAACTTCAAAATAATTTGTCCAAGTGAGAATGTTTTAGGACATGTAGTCTACTATCTAAGAATGCAGATTTGGGATCACACGTGCCTGAGTTTAAATTTCAGTTGTCCCCTGCTTGCTTGCGGAAGTATCTTAACCAGTCAGGGCCCCCATTTTCTCAGCTCTAAAATGGGGGTAAAATTGTAGCTACCTCTTAGATTTATTGGGAGAATTAAATACATCACTACATGTAAAACTTTTGAAAGTGGTGCCTGGCATATACTAGGCTCTTAGTCACCTTGAGCTATTATTACTGTCACTGCCACTTATTACAGAGGTCTCTTTAAACTGAAGATTTATTGCTTTCAATTCTGTGATGTGCACTTGCATTATTTATTCTTTGATGATTGTCTTCCTCTCTGCTTTTCCCGTCACCCCTGTTCTCTTTCTCCGTAACTTGTGGAATATTCTCTCCACTGCTTATATTTTCCCTTATCTTTCCCTTGACTTTTTGTTTTACTTGCTGACGATAACTTTCAGTTTTAACACCTCGCCTCTATATGGAATTGTTATTTTGGCAGTAATAATTTCCAAGAGCTTATCCTTATTCTCCGATCGTCCCATTGCCACAGGACGCCTTTCTTTTGTAATGGGTGAAATATAATCTGGAATCTCTGTTTTGTTTGTATACCATCCTCTGCTCCCAAATTCTTTGTTTTCTTGAGGGCTGTATTGTTTTGTTTTTTGAATGTCTCTTTCATGTTTCAGATTATCCTTCAATGTCAGGAAACCCTTGGTGGTCTGTTTATGCGTGAGAATGAGGAGATGAAAAAGCAGGTGGGGAACTATGTACCTGTCAGAGCAGGCTCTGCTTTGTGGACAACAGATGGGCCCAGCCATTGTGCCAGCGTCCCCCAAATGCCAGAATCTCTGCAGCGTGCCAATATCCACATCAGACGTCCTTATGATCTTCAGAGAGTTCATTTTGTTTCTTTGACAGAGAGCCCTCCACTTTTGTGTGTTGGACTGGATTTTGTTTCGGCTTTTATTTTTTTTTTTGGTCTGCTCAGGTGAGGTCTCGCTGCAGGCTGTTCTGTAGTTGGGAGGAAAGATGGGAGCCAATGCTTCCACACACGATCTTTCAGTTAATCTCCCTTTGGCAGACGCATCCTCATTCTGTCACGCGTGACAGTGCCCAGTCCCGAGTCTTTCCAGAGCTGCACGGAGCAAAGGGGCTTGTGTTTTCTCTCAGTTCCTCCCCCCTTTACTAGCCACCATTTCTTGGGCCTATTTGATGCTCCATTTCATTGGGCATTCATTTTTTTCGTCACCACTACTTCATCTGATTTCCCTCGTACAGAAATTTGTTGGAATTTCTACACTGCCTCATAGCCTCGTTTTATGATTGTGGGTTTGTGTTCATTTGATTTCCCTACTGTCATTTTAATGAGCAGGGTAAAATGAGCAATATGTATTAGTTCATCTTCCTGATGGAATACCATGGTTTTTTAAAAGCCTCATTGAAGGGCTAGAATATAACATAGAATGGAAATGCATTGTTTTAAAAGATGCTCATTTTTGTGTGAGTTAATTGTGGGGCAACTCACAGCCTCAATAGAAGAAAACTCATCTCTCTAATGATTAAAATATCACATTCTGAAAACTCCTGGGCTGAATATTTCTCTGTGAATTCAGAAAATGATGATACCCATAGCAAATAACTGTCCAAACAGAGCCACATAATATTTTATATTTTCCCAGCACTTCATTGTTTCTCAAAGTACTTTCCCAAACACATGGCACCTTACAGACACCACATTTCCTGGAAACATTATTGTCTTAATTTTTCAGCTGAGGGAAATCACAGAGACTAAGGAT
Organism: Rhinolophus hipposideros; assembly: GCF_964194185.1. NCBI lineage: Eukaryota > Metazoa > Chordata > Mammalia > Chiroptera > Rhinolophidae > Rhinolophus > Rhinolophus hipposideros. Next base: position 86,457,817 of record NC_138054.1, on the reverse strand, counting down.
TTGCCAAAAGTTACACAACAAACCTTGCTAACCACTGCTGTCCTATGAGTTTCCCTATACAACTCTTCCCTTCTATCTGTTAAGGATTTGCATAGCTTTCGCTCTAATGGGTGGCTTAGCCTAACACTGGTGCCCAATAACTTGTGTAACTTTATGCAACCTGATATCTTTCCTTCTTAGCTTAGTATCCCAGGGGCAATTTAATACTCCTCTATCACAGAAAGTTTCCCCAAACAGAAAGAGCTGTCTCTGTGTGAACCAAACCTATGCTCTTTCACTGGGCCTGCAACAAAGCACCGAATGCCCTCTTAACTTCCAACTCCACTGTGCTGCTGAAATCTATACTTTCCCATCTGTGCTTTTGTGTTTCCCTCTGAATTATCCCCTGAGAAACAGTCCCTACATCTTGCATGTCCATTTGTATGTTAATACAAGGGGGCCTGAGAAAAGATGGTATCCAATACCTGGTCTGCATGGGTCTATTATTGGTTCCATGTCTGGAGAGAGAGAATACCACGTTCTCATTGCCAATCCTCAAACCACTGAAATACAGCAGGCTTTGGACCTCACCTGGAGATAACCAAGGACAGAGCATCAGATGTGGACACGCTTATACTCTTTCTAATGATTCCTGGCATCAGCTTTATTTTTGTTTTGAACACAATCAATAAAAATTGCAATCTAATTGCATAGCTTGACTAATGTGTCGTCAATGTGGGGAATTTAAAAAAGAGATACAGAAAAGAAGAAAATAAGCTATAGGTAAGAGCAGCAAGTATGAATAAACTCTGCTAACATTTGTATACGTTATATTTCTCTATAGTTTTATTTCTATATAATTTTTATATTTGTATAATATGTAGCAAGATAGAGACTCAATTTTATATGTATATATACCCTGTTTCTCCAAAAATAAGACCTATCCGGACCATCAGTTCTAATGTGTCTTTTGGAGCAAAAATTAATATAAGACCGGGTCTTATGTTATCTTAGATAAGACCCGGTCTTATAGTGAAATAAGACCGGGTCTTATATTAATTTTTGCTCCAAAAGACGCGTTAGAGCTGATGGTCCGACTAGGTCTTATTTTCGGGAAAACACGGTACTTACATGACAAAATCGTGTGGACAGGATGTTCCATTCAGTTTGATTACATACTGAGATCACACTGTTCACATTATTTTGAAATATTTCCCCATGATATACATTCTTCTTCTACAATATCATTTCTAATGGCATCTTCACTTACTAATTCTATCTCCTATTATAGAGAAAAAAATAGAAAGAAAAGAATGAGGGCGATCAAGGTAAAATAATTTTGATGATCTCCATAGCTCTCTCAAAAAGACACTAAACTAGTAGTTCTGAACCATGCATTAATTTTTCAGGATACAATCTATATGAATTAGTGCCTCAGAAAGGTCATTTCTTACCTGTTTTCCATTATAATTTGTTTTCTCAAAGTAACTGATAGCGTATTGCCCTGGAAGCAATGGAAATGGTCAGTTTGATATTTTCACGTCTACCTGTCAGGAATTGTCTATAATTCCTCATGTTGATCTTGTTAGCAAGTTATTGCTAATAATATAGCAAATAATTGAACTGCCATTTATTGAGTTTCCAGGTCTCATGCCAGGCACTCTGGATACTGAGGAAACTAACAAAGAGACAAACATACTCCCTCTTATCGTGGAACTTATAGTCTAATGAGCAGATCAAGAGTGATTTCTGTGCACCAGTGCTCCCCAACTCATAGCACACAAATAAAGTGACCATATTTTTAGAAGTAAATTGGGATAAACAGACAAGGCTACTGGAAGGCTGAGTTGATCCACCTGGGGTTTCGGCCATCTGGAGGGCTGAAGGATTCCATAACTTATCACACCTTTACCCATTCCCACCATACCAGCAGTCCAAAATGGAGCTGACAAGCTCTCCAATGGTAAACTTTCTTTAGGGGGCAAGAAGGAATTCTTAATATGGGATGAACCTTGGATTGTCAGTTGTGGAAAAGGAAAAAAAAAAAAAGAAAATATAATACAATCCCGAGGAAAGAGAATTTAATTCATTAGCTCCCTCCCTCCCTCCCTCCCTCTCTCTCTCTCTCTCTCTCTCTCTCTCTCTCTCTCTCTCTCTCTCTCTCTCTCTCTCTCTGTTTTAAGTTCTTGCATAAAATCTTTGTTTTATAGCTCTTGCTGAGTCAGAAGTGAATTTGTGAACTCATTCAGGATTCCGCGATTATTTTATCGTTCTCTTCCCATGAAGGATTTATGCCCAAGTTGTCTTTGGTAGATGGGTGACTTATTCAATTGCTACAATTTCTTGAAGTTGTGTGTTTTTTCTGTATGAGTTTTCTAGAAGATTGCATCTGATGACAAATAGGCTCTTTTTTCCCCCAGTTCTGTCAATGGAAATCATTCTTCATTAACAAGAGGACTTATATTTGTGGCTTATTAGAATCTGGGTGGCTGTGTTATGACTTGTCCTTCAAGCACATGACTGGTGAAATCGTTTTTCCTGTGGGAGGACCCTTTCTTCTTTGCTCTGGAAGAAAATTAAGAAAGACTAGGCAGAATCAGTGCTTCTTCAACACAAGTCTTTAAGAGTACAGTTGCATGGAGGATGGGGTCTTGTCAGGTCATTGGAGCAAAATCAGAACTGTAGACTACTACATCAAATCTTCGTCATATTAGTTCCTATTGCTGTATAAAAACATTACATCCATACTGAGTGGCTTAAAATGATAGCAAATGTTTCTTATCTCACAGTGTCTTTGGGGCAGGAATTCTAAGTGGCTTACCTGGGTGGCTCTTAGAATATTGTCGGCTGGCTTGACTGGATACTTGTCTGGAGGGCTTGATTACAGACTGAGGATCTGCCTCCTAGATGGAGCACCCATGTGGCTGGAAAGTTTGTGTGCTGTTTGCAGGAGGTTCAGGTCCTCTCTACATAGACCTTTTCATACTGCTGCTTGAGTCTTCACAACAGCTGACTTCCCACGGAGTGAGTGGTCAGAGAGAGGGAGCAAGATGGGAGCCACAGTGACTTTTATGACTTAGTCCTGGAGGTCAAACTTCAGCATTTCTATATCTTGTTGGTAACACAGGTCAGCCCTATCCCATATGGGAGGAGACCATACAATGCTGTGAATACCAGGCGGTGAGGGTGCTATTTTGGAGGCTGGCTGTCATAGTCTACTTCCTGCCCCTAATGAGTCACATGCAAAATACACCTGTACCCTCCAAAGAACCCCTTCCAGTTATCTCCCCCTTACCATCGGCTCAAAGTCTGGAATCTGGTTGTTTAACTCAGGTCCAGATATAATTCCTTATGCACACGTTTGTCCTTACTATTCCTCTCAGCCTAAAGACCTGTGAATTCAAGTTGTCTTCCTCCCACACATACAATGGTGGGGCAGGCACAGGAGACTGCTACAGACACTCTTGTTCATAAAGGGGAAATGCAAAGCACACAGGAGCCATGGAAACATACAAGGCACAGCAGGCACAGGTCAACGGATCCTTATTAGGATTTAAGGCTAACCCACGAATTTACCCCCTTGCTATCCCAACATCCAGTTAAAATGATAGTAAACAAATCCACAAGATAAAAAAGAAAACAAGTCCACAAGATAAAGGAAATGGAGAAAAGAGTAGAAAAACAAAATTTTAGCAGCTTGAAGCAGATGAACAGGAAAATCTAAAAAGCCACTGAGTCCAATGAGTCCAACGAGTTGGGTGATCAAACAAAGGACATTTGCAGCTGGTGTGGGAGACGTCATCTGGTTTCCTTTTGCTGCTTCACAAAATGCAAGACAAGATAGATAAGCTAAAGAAAGGACCTAATCCTCAGGGAAATGCAGATCAAAACCACAGTGAGATACCACCTTGCACCAGTCAGGATGGCTGTTGTCAAAAAGACAACAAATAACAAGATGTGGAGAAAAGGGAACCCTCATGCACGGTTGGTGGGAATGTAAATGGGTGCAGCCACTACGGAGATAACTAAACAACAAAAACCTTAAAATAAAGCTACCGTAGGATACAGTAATCGCACTTCTGGGTACTTATCTGAAGAAAATAAACACTAATTTGAAAGGGTGTATGTACCCCTATAGTCACTGAAGCATTATTTACCATAGCCAAGATGTCGTGTCCACTGATAGATGAATGGATAAAGAAGAAGTGGCACATATACGCCATGGAATATTGCTCAGTGATAAACAAGAACGAAATCTTGCCATTTGCAACAGGGTGGATGACCTAGAGGACATTATGCTAAGTGAAATAAGTCAGACAGAGAAAAACAAATATTGTATTGTTTCACTTATATGTGGAATCTAAAAAAAAATAAATAAAACCAAAGAACAAGCAAATAAAAAACCAAAGCAGACTCGCAGAAACAGAGATCAAACTGACTGTTGCCAGAGGGGCGGGGGCTGGGGGCTGGGTGAAAAAGGGCAAGGGGAATATAGTCAATAATATTGTGCTAAGTGTGCCGGGTGACAGATGATTACTAAACTTAGTGAGGTGATCACAAATGGTAATACACTGTACACCGGCAACAAATATAATGTTGTATACCAGCTATACTTAAATTTTTTAAAAAGCCAGGACTTACTGGTTTTGGAAATTCCATTCTGTCCAGATGCCAAACGGGGCTAAAGTTAAGAAAATGGCTTCCAGGCAAAGAGCAAATTCAGAGGCCTCTTGCCAAACCATGGTATAAAGATAAATAAAGCCAAGGGTGTAGCTATAAAATTCTTTGTTCAGACCTTAGAAATATCTAAGGTGGTGCCTCGAAAAACTGTTTAGCCAAACAGCAGGGCTTCTGAGAAGGTGAAGGTTGTCCCTCAGAAGTTTCAGCAAAAACCCAAGGTAGCAAAGGGCTTATCTCAAAGACATGCGGACTGTGGCTTTGTCTCATGGAATAAACTCCAGTGCGATTGACAGTAGACCCGCAAGGTTTTTAAAAGAAGAGTATTGGTAAATGCATGATCAGCTTGGATAGGACAAAAGGTAATAATAAAAAAGCAAAGTCAAGGGATCCCTAGAGTTCTATCAGTGAAAGTCAGACTAAGAAAACATGCAGCTGGAGATGAGCTATCTTTTATGTAAAAGAAAGAGGGTGTAGCCAAGAGCTCAGGGGGTAGATCCAAAATTAAACAAGCTTCATGCTCATTTGGGATTTCTTGGCTCTGGGGAAGGGGGCAGATACCTGTGTAAAGCATAATGGTGGATAGTAAAGAATTTATCTATTCACGTCCATAGCATGTTTCAAATCTGTGTTTGCATGTGGGTGTGTCTCCTATTCCTGTGACCTTCCATACTCTGAGTCACGGAGCTCCTTACACTTGGAATTACTTGTTCACTGTCAGACAACCTTTACATTGTAAGTTCCACGAGGGCAGAAGCTCTCTTTATCGTGTCCATTGCTGTTTGGGAACTTGACAGATAAAGCAACAGTAGTCCTTTCCTCATCCTCTTTGCAGCAGAAGTAGTAGTAGTTAAAAAACAAAATTAAAAAAAAAACCCTAAGTTCACTGAATAGCTGCCATGGGCTGGACACTGTTGTAAATTCTTTATGTAAATTCTTTATGTAAATTCATTTAGTCCTCACGCTTTGCAATAGGTAATTTTATTTCCACTTTACAGATGAGAAAACTGAAGCTCAGAGAGATTTGCTAACTTACCCCAAGGCCTGTAGTTAGCAGGTGGAAGTGCCACGATTTGAAATTCCCACCTGTCTTCTAACCACGATGCCATTATGTTTGTTGACTGAATAACTAAATGTAGAGTCTTTCAAACAAAGCAAATTTATTTGGGGGGGAAAAAAAAGGCTCCATGCTAACTGGTTTCTTCATTCCTTCCATAAATCTATAAGCTACCCTATGCCAAAAACTAGAATTTATTTGAAATGCAACGTGGTTTCCTGCTAAACTGTGGAATACAGGTGAGGATTTAGTAACATGAAATGCATTTAAAATATTAACAGACCAAAAGTAATTAAGTAGCACAGGTGGTAATTAAAATCGAGAAGATTTTCTTTGATAAAATTTTGCTTCTAGCCAAGAATTAACAACAAGTTTTAGGACTTAAGTAAAATAGTGAAGGATCTCCAGATTCCTTCCTTTATTTATTTAGTTCACACTTATTTTTTCAGAGGGCTGTGGGTCCATAAATTGCACCTTCTGTTTTGAGAAGGGGAAAGCCCATTAACTGTGGTTTCTCTTTTTCTTTAAAATGATGGAAAAACAAATATGTTTGAACATTGACAGCCCCCCCAATCTCACACCCAACCCTAGTCTATATAGGAACAATTAGCACGACCCATAGACTTGAACATTTTTGTGGATGAGATTGGTTCTTGCAGGTCTTGAACTTGGCCCAGGTGTTATGTAGGAACTTAATGAACATTTGTTGATTAGTTGATTCACTGTGAGGTTGACCTCTGCTTGGGCTCTCCCTGAGGCTACTCCTTTAAAGTCAGATGATTTGTGGGAAGAAGAAAACGTGTGTTGAAGTCCATGGTGTTGGAATTCATGTCGTGAGATGGACGTAGAGAGTGTGGACTTCTTCTCTGCCTCGGCCTGCCTGCCAGGGGCACTGGGTCCCCTCTGAAAATGAAGGAGGATGACTCAGGGTGGGGAGCCTTTCACCTCCAAGGGTATTCATTTTGATTTTCTGAAAGTATCCTCTGGCTGATATAAAATATCAGTGTGGATTCACTTTATAAAATAAAGTGGATTCACTATATAAAATATCAGTGCAAAACAGTATAGATTCTTTTTTGCATGATGCTGGTCTTTCTATGAGGTGGTCCAATTGAAACATAATTAATTGTATGTTAAATTATGGCAAAAGGGTCATAGTTTTCCCTTAACCTTTTCTGTCTTGATGATGTCTTTGCAGTTTTTAATTTGTCATTGATCACCTAGGAGCAGGAGTTTTGTGTCACATAGCGAGTTGTAGGTATTTCTGACAGTCCTGGACTGTGTCTTTCGGTTGTAAAACTTTCTTCCACTTTGGGACACTGGGAGACTTGTGTTTCTCAGCCAACCCCGCGGTGCCCTTGTTGGGCTGTGCTCAGGTCACATATGGCACAGGAAGGCTTCCACTAGGAAGCCAGGTTTCCAGTTCATTCGGCCACGCCCCCCTCCCTCACCCCCCAGCAGGGGCCTCCATGCCACACTTACCCATGAAAAGCAGGAATCACAAAGATCTATTTAACATGCCATTTGCCTCTCCAGGTCCCCAGATCTGCTCTCCTGCCCCTTCCCCCCATGGGCTGCTGGCAGGGAGCCTCCTGTCCACAGCTCACCCAGGTTTCTGGGAGTTTCTAAATGGCGTCTGCATGCAGACTGTGTCCTTGACCTCCACAGGCTGCATCCGGCCTTGCACAGTAAAATGTCAACAGCCCCTGGACCTCAGGTGTTGCAGTGATGCTGCCTCCCAAAGCAAAAGAATCGGCTCAGGGTTGTTTCTCTTTGGTTCCTCCTGAAAAGACAAGAACAGCCTGTTGTCACCCACAGCTGCAGACTGGAAGTGGTTGGTTCCGCTCACCCTCCGCCTGGGCTCTTCGTTTCCACTGCATTGATCTTAGCTAAAGGTCTTAGGAGAAAACACATAACAGGGCTCTCCATGTGGGCCCGGCAAACAGTTGGTGCTGTGAACAGCAGTCGTATGGCTGTCACCTGAGGTCTCCATGGATGGTGACTATTGTCTTGTTGTTGGCTATCTAGCACCTTCCAGCAGGTACTCTCAGGTTGGTACCAAGAGCTGCCATTGTGTGGCATGTGGGGAAGGCCAGAAGGGCATACTTACCATCCCCAAGTAAAAATAATTAACAAGTACGCTTCACTTCCAGCTCTGAAACAAGGTATTGGGTTGATGTTTTCACATGCTGGCCCAGGGCCTTGCAGTTGGACAAAACTTTGGATGCTGGTTCTGTTATTAGATTGCCAATGCAACCCTGGGCAAGTCACATCTCTGTCTTCAGGTTCCTCATCCGTAAAATACAGGTCGTCAGACCCTCATCGGGTTTTTGTAAGAATAATAACGTTACATAAAATAAGCATGGATCCTGGAACACAGCAAGTGCTAAAGCAAAACTGTTGTTTTTATTATGACAGGAAGTTAGTAGTACTGTAAGTACTATGAGTAAATAAGAGTTACTTTTTATTATAAGGTGTTTGGTAAATAAATTTGTACTATATTTGAATAGAGTTCAACGTTTTTAGCATTCTGCAGCATTTTAGTAATACTTATTTAGGTACAATTGACATGCTAATTGCAAATTTTACCTGTTATTAAAAGCAGGTCTTCTGGTTTTACTCAATTATGTTTGATTTATGTAGAGTTTTATGTACTTGGAAACATTCACTTTTTCAATCTCTTTAATTTAGACTATTACGAAATCTTTTATGGACTCAGTAAAAATTGAAGAGTAAGTTACAAACTCTGTGTGAAGAACGGAAGGGCCACAGCCCACTCTAAGCTGTGTGAAACGGCCAAGATACACCTGAACTTGAGATTTCAGTCTCCAGGAATCTCAAATTTGGCCATCAACACACAACTACTGGTGAGGAGAGAGAACGGGGACCCCTCGACTCCATGTCAGGACATAACAGGAACCTTCTTTGAAATCTTGTGTTTTGTTTTAAAATTCCATGTGAATTTGCAGTCCATTCCATATTTCATCATGCTTGTTTTATCATAGGAAAAGTGAGCAGCCTCCCCTCGGTCCTCCCAACCCCCGAAAGGGCCCTGGGAGAGAACACAGCCCAGCACAGGGCACCGGTGGTCTCATTTGCAAAGCGAGGCTAAGCTGTTGCACTAAATACAAAGGTGGGATCCGGGAATGTGTGGAACATGGAATCGAGAGGGACAAGGAAAGATAAGGGAGGGAAGAGGTGAAAGGTCTTGGAGTAAAGATCCAGGTTGGAATCAGGGCATGAAAGGAATAGGCCAGCCCAAACGGGGAGCCCCTAAACCCACCTTAGGATACCTATCAGATATGAACCATACTAAACCATCAAATCAGGATGGGTTCTTTGCTCCTTGTCAGGAAATTAACTGGTTCCACGAGTGAAGTTAGCCTCCCGCCAACAGAGAGCACGTTCCATAGGGCCCCAGTTACAATATTCATTTTTCTGTCACCATTAGGTTGACGTGTCCTTGGCTCTATTCCCTCCTCCCTGAGCCAAAGTCCATTCTTTCATTGCAGCCTTAACCTGGACAGTGACATTCAAATGAAAATCCATGCATTATGTCCAGGCAAGTCTATTTCTCAGCGGGTGACATTATTGTAGCATATCCCCTTGCAGTTCCCATTAGGTTGAACTGGAGTTGGTCTTGGTAACCTGGAAACCTGTGTACAAAGAGAAGGACAGCAGGTTTTGAATGCCCAGTGCGACAGTGTGTGGTTAGATCCCATCTAAGTGTGACCAGTGTGACGGAGAGTTCTTTAGTTCCGTCTGGCCCCACAGAGAGAGACCCTGCAAGTGAAAACACCTGTTATCTTTGTGCAAACGGGTACTTGTCTGCGGTTTCCTTGCATGAGAGTGTTCAGGGCCCTTTCCAATGGAGGCAGCCTTTTGTGTTACCTCTGCAGGAAATGGGCCGGATTGGCAAGCACACAGCTTTCTTATTGCAGTCGTGGATGGAGATGATACAGGCTGCAGGCCACTAGACGGTGTTGTTTGAATACCAAGCTGTTGGGATCCAACGGCCCATACTTCATAGAGTCAGTGTAGCAATAGAGTGCTGGAGCCTTCCATCCACCTAGAAGTATCTGCTCAGTCCTGCGGGGAGAACGAGAGGGCGGCGGAGTCTTTCACAGTATGTGGTTGTATGGCTGGGGCCAATTTACAATGTTGTTGAGCCTCAGTTTCCCCCACAGGATGGAGCCAGTAGTCCTTAAAGCATGAGCTATATGCAGGTGAAACGCGATGATACATGTAAAGCACTCAGCACAGGGCTTGATACTCCTTCAGTGCTTAATAAACAGCAGCTTCCATTACTGGTGGTGGTGGGGGGTTTTTAATTAAATCCATTGGGGTGACATTGGTTAGTAACGTTATACAGCTTTCAAGTGTATAATTCTATACTACATCATCTGTATATTGCATTGTGTGTTCATCACCCAGAGTCAGTTCTTCTGTCATCATATATTTTACCCCCTGTTACCCTTTCCTACCTCCCCCCCGCACTTTCCCTCTGGTAACCACTAAACTGTTGCCTGTGTCTGTAAGTTTTTGTTTCTTTGTTTGTTTTGTTCGTTCATTCCTTTCAGTTTTATATCCTACACATGAGTGAAGTCATGACTTCCCTGTCTGACTTATTTTGCTTAGCAGGATAATCTCAAGATCGCAAATGGCAGTATTTCATTTTTTATGGCTGAGTAATATTCCATTGTATGTATGTACTACTTTTTCTTTATCCAGTCATCCACTGAAGGACACTTTGGTTGTATTCATGTCTTGGCCACTGTGAATAATGCTGCAGTGAACATAGGGGTACATATAGCTTTACAAGTAAATGTTTTACGATTTGGGGGGTAGATACCCAGAAGAGGGTTTGCTGGGTGGTGGTGTTTTACTGTTACTGCCACCTTCCTCTGAACGAGGCATGGAAAACACCAATCTAAGAAAATAGCACACAGTTCCTGTGTAGTCTGAAAGCTGGGAGAAATGAAAGGCAAATAGTGTAAGTAGTACAAAGAACCCCAGATCTGGGACTGGTATTAAGCGGGGCTCTTTTTACATAAAAACCAATTCAAGCTAGTTTAAGGAAAAGGAAGGGATTTATCATGAGGGGCGAGGAGGCAAGTTGGTCTCAGGCTGGGCTGAAATACATGACAAGAAAGGTGTCAGATCTCGCCACTGCTCTCTGCTGCTCTCTGGTCCCTGCCATTTCATTCTCTCTGTCCTGTCTCTTTGTCTCTCCTGCTGCCCTTCCTACCGCCAGACGCCCCCTAGAATAGGGCCATCCATTCAGAGCTTCCCTGCTGTATGTCCAGCCACCTAACGTCGCTCCAGGTCTCAGCCCCAATTTCAGACTGCTGGACAGTGCTGGTCGGGCCCGTGGCTGGGAGTGCGATGAGAAGGGTGTCATGGTGTGCCGGCCAAACGCAGCACTGTGAAAAGGGGCTGGTGTTGGCTCTCCCTGAGCCTCCAGTGCTACGAGGGCGGTGACCTCCGAGAGCACCCCACTGTGGCAGGGTACACTCTGAGCGTTCTGGCAGGGCTAGGCCTGCTCGAGGCTCGTGGGAACGAGGCATTGGCTACAGTATTAATCATGATGATAATAGCTGAGTAGTAACACTCATTACTAACTCGGTTCTAAGTACCTTTTTCGTAAGAATTGCTTCAATCGTCATTACTGTGAAGTCGACATGGCTTGATATCCATGCGACAAACGAGAAAAGTGATATGCAAAGACAGGAAGTCACCTTGCCCGGTTTCCACAGCTACTAACAGATGGAGACAAGGTTTGAACTCAGGATATCTGACCCCCAACCATGCCGCTTAAAAGTCATACCCCCTTCAATGGGAAGCTGGACCTTCCCCAAGCTTCTCTCTGGCCGTGGGCTTGAGTTCCTAAGACCCAGGCCACATTTATCTCCCAAGTTTTGTTCTGCACCACATCCCCTCCTGGGCACTCTCTCCAGCTCCTCTGTGACGTAGCCCATCAGCTCTCAAGCCCCTGTGGGCTCAATCGGGGCCCGATTCTGTCACCACCTCGTCTGGACTTTCTCCACCCCATTGCATAAATCTCACCACTTTTGTTGCCTGCGTTGCCACTTCTCCTGTGTCGTAGCTCTATATCTAAATCCACAAGCATTTCTCAGCTCCTACCACGTGACTCTCGGTCTCTTGCAAATCTCTCCATCTGAAGAAGTTGATGGTAAATTCATTATCAGCATGTCAAACGCTTAGATCTAAGGGTTTATTTTGTTGATTCCTTGTAAATCTGACCTGGTGTGTAACTTACATCTTTTCCATTGGTGCCAAGGTACCATATTGGGTTTTATCCTCATTTTGCCACAAGACAAACCCCAGTTGTAGGATCCACAGTGTCATTCTTCCATGCCAGGGACCACTCAATTGTCTGATTTTGGGAAGATCTTCCAGTGTTGATTTTTTTTTTTAAGGGTATGACCTTGAACTGGTCACCCAACTTTTTTTTTTAATTGTGGTAAAATATAAATAACATAACACGATTTAACCATTCTAAAGTGAACAGTGGAATTGACTACATTTACAATGTTACATTTACAATGTTGTGTAACCTTCACTGCTACCTTGTGAAGGTATCAGGATCTTTTCATCATCGTGAAAGGAAACCCCGAACCCATTAAGTTGTTGCCCCCTCCATTCCTTCCCCCGCCATTCCTGTCAACCGCTCATCTGCTTTCTCTTTCTGTGGATTTGCTTATTCTGGGCATTTTATATAAATGGAATCATACAATATGTGGCCTTTTGTGACTGGCTTCTTTGACTTAGTATAATGTTTTCAAGGTTTATCCATGTTGTAGCATGTATTAGAACTTCATTCCTTTTTATGGCCAAATAATATTCCATCGTGTGACTACAGCACATTTTGTTTATCCATTCATCAGTTGATGAATATTTGAGCTGTTCCACCTTTGGCTCTTACAACTAGTGCCGCTGTGAACATTCATGGACAAGTGTTTGCTTAAGCACTTTTCCCCCAAGTTCTTTTGGTGATATACCTAAGAGTAGAATTGTTGGTTCATTTGGAAATTCCATGTTTAGCTTTTTGAGGAACTGCCAAACTGCCTTCCACAGTGACCATACCATTTTCTATTCCCACCAACGATTCATGAATTTCTCTACACCCTTACCTCCAGTATCAACTTTTAATGTGCAGAATGAGTTTTATTATAACAATGGGGGGAAATACCTGAATTATTTAGGGTTCATTTATTTAATGAGACCATATTAAAGGAAGAGCTGAAAACATGAGCATTTTAATGCAAAATACAACATGGAATTTTAGATACACGAAAAGAAAAGGTTGTATAACATGTAGGGGTAAATTTGATCATTAGTTCATATCTATGGAGCATATAAATGACAAGACCATAAAAATCCATGGAGCTTCTTGTGGCAAAGCTGTGCCCCACGATGATTCATTTGGCGTATTTTTCTATAAAAATGTACAATAGCCCATCTCAGTGCCATCTGGATTCATCTGCATAAAACGAGTGTTTAGGGTCATATTATTATTTCATGTTCTATATTTCATCTGACCTATAAAAACGGAGACACAGTATGATAAGCTGCTATTCTTCATCTGAAAACGTTAAAAATTTTTATGTGTACCTTCTATTTTGGCTAATGACCTAAAATGTTGAAACTTGTCACTTTTTTTCCCTGCCAACCCATGAATGTGCCATCCTTATCTGAAACCTAAATAAATACTCATTAATGTACAGTGAAATTCAAATGACTACTTCGTATAAATAAGCCTGCTATAGAAATACGTTTCTTCAAATTTGTAGACCAAAATAACGTGGAATAAATTTAACATCATTTCACATTCAGAACCACCAACCCAATAAAGTGGTTTTTATGACTCAATTTCTTAAACTCTGGTAGGTAAGAAGGCTTATATATGGCTCTTCATTCCGTAATCCATCATGCAATTTAAGAAAATATTATTTGGTTGAGATTTTTATAGGCCAAATGGAGAAGACTGTTCATAACACCCGATTCCAGGATGATGGGGTGGTGGAGGGCACAAAGTGGAGTGAATTTGGCTTTTTCCTTCCCTTAATCATTTTTTTTTCCTTTTGGACAAATGTTTATTTATTCAAGCACTACTATATGCTGGGTGCTATGCTTAGAGCTGAAGATATAGCAATGAACTGAAAAAAATACTGTTGCTGGCTGCATGGAATTTACAGTTTGGTGAGGTTGTTATAGTTATTTATTGCTGCATAACAAACCGTCCCCAAACTGAGTGGTGTAAATGAGCACCTTACGATGCTTACAGTTGTGTGGGCCAGGAACTCGGGTGTGGTACAGAGGAAGGGCAGCTCAGCTCTGCTCCCGAGTGACTGAGGCCTCACGTGGGGTGGGATTGGGACACAGTCCCAGAGAGCAGTTTCCAGGCTGTTGGCCTCACGTGGAAAGGTGCTGGCTCAGGTAGTAGATGGCCGTCAGCTGTTAGTGGTTAGCCATTAGCCACTGATGTAACTGCCGTGGCTAAGCTAGTAAGAGCGGATTGCAGTTAGCAAGTGGGGTTGGTAGGTAGAGAAGTGGACAGCAGATTGCAGATCCTGTGGATCCTACTTCCTGTGTCTCACCCGGCTGCCCGCCAGACTGGGGTACAGGAAGACCCCTTGTTTGGGTACCAGCGGATGTTTGCTCCCTGTGTCTCCAGCCCAGCCACCAGCGAGAATATAGTGGTATGACTCCCCTATCTATGGCTCCGTGGGTGTTCCTTTTTGGCCTCATCGTATCCTGTGTTCTCGTGTGGGGAGTGGGAGCTAACACCTCGCATGACATGCCGCGTGACAGGTGGCTTGAATAGTAGAGATGTTTGAGGCCTCAGGTATGGCACTGGCTGGATTCCTTCACTTTTCTCTATGGTGCGTGTTCTGGAGTCAGAATGTTCATGCTGGCTTCTTCAATAGCATTATCTGGAACCTGGGCTGGATGGATAGTTCAAAGAGCTGAGGCTGGGTGACCATCTCTTTCTCTCTCTGTGCAGTCAAGGCATGTGAGTTTCCTCAAAGTGTGGTGGTCTCGGGGTAGTCAGACTTTTTATATGGCAGCTAGCTTCCCCCAGAGTGACTGTCCCAAGGTCATGAACAGAAGCTGCAAGGCCTCTTATGACCGAGCCTTAGAAATCCCAGAATGTCACTTCTGCCTCTTACTGTTGGCCAACCATGTCGCTAAGGCCAGCCCGACTCAGAGGGAGGGGACTTATACTCCACTTCTCAGTGGGAAGAGTAGCACAAAATTTAAGATCATCTTTAATCTGCTACAGAGAGAGTCAGACACTAAAGAAATAATCACATACATAACCATCGCAATGAAGAAAAAGTACAGGCTTCTTTATAGTAGTCATGACTTCTTGATTGCAAATGACAGAAGCCCAACCCAGACGGGCCAATAAAGAGAAGGGAATTTACTGACCCGCCTAACTGTAATTATCTGTGGCTGAATCCCGGTGCTGTAGTAACCACATGGATAAGCATCTCATTCCCTGTCTGTCAGTGATATTTGCCTCTTTATTCAGTTGGTTTTACTCTCAGGTGGGTCTCCTCAAATGACGGCTATGAAGGCCACCAGCTATTTCACAAATCTACCAGTTTAGCAATCCCAACCCAAAAAGGGAAGAGAGGCTCTTTTGTAATAGTTCTATCATATAGTCCTGGAATGAAATCTTATTGGCTGAGTTAGGGTCACCTGCCCTCTCTTGAACCAACCGTTGTTGCCATGGAGATGAAATTCTTGGATTGGCCAAGCTTGGACTATGTGCCCATCTCTGGGACTGGCAGTGGGATCAGCCCTACATGAACTACAGGTAGGGATGGCTGTTTCCTCAAAAGCAAGAGAGTTTATTTTATTAGAAGAAGAGGGAAATACAGTGGTACCTCGGTTTTCTAACGTCATCCGTTCTGGAAGACTGTTGGAGTTCTGAAATGTTCGAAAATCAAGGTGCGATTTCCCCATAGAAAGTAATGCAAAATGGATTAATCCGTTCCTGACCTTTAAAATCAACCCCTAAAACTACAAATTCAGTATGAATTTTACTATCTAATGATACCATAGATCCATAAAATGTATGGAATTTGTAAACTGAAATGTTCGTCAACAGAGATGTCCGAAAACCGAGGTACTACTGTAGATGGTACCCAGAGAAACCCATAAAGTACCCATGACATAGCCTAACACAGGTGACATGCCTTCAAGGTTACGTCCATACATAGACACATGGACAGGATATTCCTCCCTGCTCTCATTACTTCCAATTATTCAACTTGAAGTTATCATATTTTCATTGTGTGTGAAGCAGTGGACGAGTTGTAACTGGAGACCCCAAATAAGTAGACAAATGGGTAATGTAGGGAGAAGGTTCAGGGGATCGGGGAGCTCGGCAAAGGAAAAGATATGACCACTGGGTGGCAGTAGCACACACAGGCTTTACTGAGTGAGTCTTTGACAGGTTCGCTTGCTGGAGAATCCCCTCACAGCCAGAGACTGTCCAGTGGTGCAGGGGGCAGATACTCAGAAGGGGGAAGAGAGCAAGGGAACTCCTGGGGGAGTTCTACAGTGGAGAGTCTGGGGACAGAGAGCAACCATGACTTGGCGTCTTTATGTCCCCATATTTTATCTGTGGCTAGCAGATGCTGGGCACAGTCTGGTGGGGTTTGCAAAGCAGAAAGGCTCTAATTAGCTAAAAAATCTGCTTGTTGGGGCTATATTTAAAACAATCGAATGTGTACAAATTTGAGTTTGTCACTGGCAGGCTTCTAAGCTAATGGGTCACAGCCTGCAGTGAATAAACAACGTAGGGGCCAAAACACAGAGACCACTGTGGGCTTATTTATATAACAAGGAGTTAATGACCCTGTGACAAACATAGGAACTAGTTAATATCAGCAAGTTAAAGACTTGAGGTACACACTGTGGAATAATAATCATATTTAAGGTTTTTTATATATTTACCGTGTGACAGCTACCGTGTCTCATGCTTCATGCAAACTGTCTCATTTCATTCTCAGAGCAACTCTATCAAGTGGTTACTATTACTATCCCCACTTACAGATGGAAAAAGCGAGGGGTTAAGGAACTGCCCCAAGGTTACAGCTCGTGGAAGAGGCAGAGGCAGACGGGATTGAGACCCAGGCCGACTGGCTTCAGGGTCCATACTCTCAAGCCGACGGCCTCAGCATCTTCAGGAAGCTGGGTAATCTTTCCTGGCCCCAGTTTCCTCACCTGTAAAAGTACAGGATGATTGCCAGGTGGCACCCCTGAGGCAGCCTGACACTCTGTACTCCTAGGATTGCTCTCTGTGGCACCCAGGTGGAAATACATCAGGGCAGGCTCCTTGGTTATGTCTTAAAGGAAGTGGTGAGAATGGAGTGGTAGAGGGTAGGGGACCAGGATGGCAGTTGGGTCCACACGAAGGAGAGATTGGTGGGAAGGGGATGGAGGAGAAAGTGGTATGAGGGTGGAGGCGGTATAAGGTAGGGATTACGTGCCTGGGCTCTGCCCAGGTATGAATTGTGCCGCTCTCGCTGACTTGTACATAACCTTGGGCAAGCCACTCGATCTAAGTTTTCTTCATATGTAAAATAGGAGTAACAATGGCACTTTCTTCAATAGATTTTTTGGGGAGATTACATGAGGCAATGCCTGTTAAACATGTGGTATGGTATTTGCCAAATCATGAGTCCTCCATAGATGTTTGCTATAATATTATTAACAATAATAATTATTAATTTCAATGAAAGAACTGTGAGATGGAGATATAGGGTCAAGAAACGTAGCCAGAGAGGCAGCCATGAAGGGATTCAAATCCTACCATTTTTAATACATGCAATGTTTACTGTGTGCCAGGCACTTTGCTATATAGTTGTTTTATATTTGCAAAATAAATAAATAAATAAATAAACAAAAAGAAAAGAAAATCTCGACATCCTGCCCTGCCCTTTTATTGTGCCCCACTTGGCCAGTGTTGGTGGTATAACACCCCACTTGTCTCTCGTTAGACCTTATTCTGGGTCAGTAATGTGATATTGTAGCAAGATCATGAGAACCAGAGAATGGGCATTGGAGAGTCACAGCCTTGGGACTCATCTCTGTTGGGTAAAACTCTCTGAGCTTCAGATTCCTCATCTGTAATAGATCTTCACCAATAACAATAGCCAACATTTATTGAGAACTTACGGTGTGCTGGACACTGTGGGATGTACAGTACAGTGGTACCTTGGTTTTCAAACATAATCCATTCCGGAAGACCGTTCAAGTTCTGAAATGTTTGAAAACAGCTGACAACTAGACCTCAGGATCTTGCACTCAGCGGAAGCTGAGTGACATGTTTGACTTCTGAGGCGTGTTCAAAAACCAAAGCATTTACTTCCAGGTTTACACGTTCGTAAAGTGAAATGTTCATCAACGGAGACGTTCGAAAACTGAGGTACTACTGTAATGTGTACGAGTTCACCCAGTTAATAAATGGGAAAGCTGGCTTTGAACTCAGGCTCTGATCCTGGGACCCACATTATTAGTGACTCATAATTCTGCACAAAGGTTTGAAAAGCCCATGACATATGATAGGTGCTCAGTAAACTATAATTCTTAGTTTTTATTACATTACAGCTGGTCAGAGGGGCAGGCAGGATTGAGACCCAGGCTGTCTGGCTTTAGAGTCTGTACTCTCAAACCAACGGTATTTATTCACTCAATAAATATTTCCCAAGTGACTCTCCTTTGTTGAACACCAGTGATACAGTGATACAAAATTCCATTCTTGCCGTCAATGGAATCACAATTTAGTCCAGAGACTTTGCAACAGTCAGCTTTCAATAACCTATGCTCCAGTAACAAACATTCCTCCAGATTTTAGTGCTTTATAGTAGCAAAGGTTTGTTTTTCACTTACACTTACATGTCTTCTTTGTTCTGGGAGCTGGCTGTCCTCATGGCAAAGGGGGGAGAAATGATAGTGAAACCACGTGATGGCTCTTAAGGCTTCTACTTAAACATGGTATAGCTCATATTTGCTCACATTTAATTGACTAAAGCAAGTCATATGACAAAGCCTGACATTTAAGGCAAGGATATGTTTCTCCACCAAGGAGGATCACAAAGGAGGGATCTGAAGGGATAATTTCAAAGAGGAGCAGTTTGGGAACCAATAATTAAATGTACCACCGATGGCTTCTTACGTGAGCAATTACAATAGAGTATAATAAGTTTTCTGATGGAAGTGTCTATTCTTTGAGCTCAGGAGGATAGTGTTAACTCTTTCAATGTGTCTTTTGAATTTAGAAGAAACTTAAATTTAGAGCATATTTCAGGTATTGAGCCTCAATTTTCTGGAACAAGAGTAGAGAGAGCTGTAATAAATGCATTTTGAGAACCCCAAATTCACTCACCTTGTTAGAGTGGAAATCACTGACAGTAATTCCTCCCTTCCAAGAAGTGAGATAAGGGTTTTGGTTGACAGCAGTCTCTGTGTGTTTATAAGCACAGGGCTTGGGGACTGGGGTGTCCTCAGAATGACTTAGGAAGAAAGGCTTGCTCTTGAGGACATCATGTCCATCTACAGGGAGGCAGAGGAAGGGAAGGCAGGATGGTGGTGGATAATGTGGTACGAACCATCCAGAGATTGGTCCTAGACCCTGGGCTGGTTATTTGAATGCCTGTTCAATAGTTCTCCTTATGGTTTGGTGTGCCCCAGTCTTCCTATTTACAAGTAATATAGGGAGGAAAAATGGAGGGATAAAAAGTTTACAGTCACTACTCCACCAAGTCATCTGTTGTTGTTATTGTTGTCATTTTTAACTTTTCATAATGGAACTCGAGCTAGATCTGGAACTCACACTTCCACCAATGGTAACTCAGTCACGCCTGCTTAAAAACTTAGTATCTTCTGGGTAAATATCAAATAAATTCAAATTGCTCCCTGTCCCCTTTCTCTTTCCCTTCTATTTGGGTTCTTGGGAAGCTTCTGCATTGTCCTGTCTTATGGATGTGTATCTGGTCCATGACTCTCCCTCTGGACATTTCTGGACTCAGTAGAGATATCTTCAACCCCAGTGATGCTGAGGGAGCCTGGAGGTGGGGGTAGGGGTGTGAGGATTGTAAGGCAGTAGAGCTATTTCAGATCTTCTCTGACTTAAAATTCCATGCGGCTGTCATTTCTACCCTAAAATTGGCTGCCTCCTATTGATTGGGATGTGCACTGAGAGACTGCCCCATCCAGCAGGATGTAAGACACTAAGTCACTTCCGCTTTCAGATCCCAAATCTCTCTAGGGGTTTCTAACCACCTCCTTTGGAGAAAAAGGATTCAGGGTAGGCAGGAATCAGGTCCATACTTTCTTGTTCATCTATCTCTGTTTTAGCCAGGCTCCTTCTCTAGTCCAGGGAAGGTCTTAGTGTCTTCCTGTGCAATGAGAAACTGGTCTGATGTATATTCTGTATTCTTCCTACTCTACAGCTTACGGTTGCAACTCTATGCTCAGTCCTTCAAGTTTGACTCTCCACAGTTCAAAACTACCATTTCTTTATTATTTGTACTGCTTACTGTAGGATTTACAATATGCAAATTTTACTTAACAGAGTCCTCCTTTGAATAGCATACCACTATATGTGTAATATATAGACCTTACAATATACTTCCATTTGCACCCTCTCATTCTTTGTGCTGTTGCCATATGTTTTCCGTGTCATCAATCCCACGTTACATTTTTTTTTTTTGCTTTAAACCATCTATTATTTTAATTAATTAAATGGTGAGAAAGAAAATATGTTTCTGTTACTCAAAGGGGCAATACATTATTGCCCCTATCAGGCATCCTTTTCTTCATTTTTGTACATAAAAATCTCCCCATAATGTGATTTTCCTTCTGCCTAAAGAAATTTCTTTAACATTTCTTTTAATGAATGTCTACTGGTGATGGGTTCTCTCAGCTTTGGTTTACCTAAAGAAGTCTTTATTTCACCTTCATTTTTGAAAGGTATTACTGTTGGTTATAGAATTCTAGGTTGACAAGTGTTTTTTTTTTTCTTTCAGTACTTTCAAGATGCATAGATTATCTTCTGGTTTGCAGAGACTTTGATACATGTCTGACATTCTTTGTTTTTTTCAATGTAATGTGCTGTTTTTCTCTGGCTTGTTTTAAGATTTTCTCTTTCTCATTGTGTGTTTGTTTGTTTAACAGTTTGATTACAATATGCCTTGGTGTAGTTTTCTTTATATACTGTTTGGTATTTATTGAAATTTTTGGATTTGTAGACTTATAATTTAATCAAATTTGGAAAAAATTTGTCTGTTATTTCTTCAAATATTCTTTCTGCTTCTACCCTGACCCCCTGACCCAGACTCCAATTACCTGTATGTCAGATAGTTTTATGGTGTCAGAGAGGCCTTGTTTATTCATTATAGATAGTTTTGTTACTACAGTTTCGAGTTCACTGATCATTTCTTCTATATTGTTTAATCTGCTATTAATCTCATTCAATAAAAATTTCATTTTGGATATTGCATTTTTCATCCCTGGAAGTTCCATTTTGTTCTCATTTAAATATTCTATTTTTCTCCTCATTAAAATCATGTTTTATTTTACAACCTTGAACATGACAAAACATATCTTTAATAACTGTCTCAATAGCGATGTTTGCTAATACGATTGCTTGATATTTATGGGTCTGTCTCTATACACTGATTTTTTTTTTTCTCCAGGGTGTGAGTCACACATTCTTGCTTCTTTACATATCTGGTTATTTTTATTGACTACTGAGCATTATAAATGTTGCATTTGGGAAGGCTACAAAATGCTCTTTTTAATTTTTTTCTAGCAGGTATTTCAGTTACTTGTAGATTAGTTCAATCCTTACAAGGCTTATATTTAAACCCTGTTGGATGTATGTAGAGTAGTCTTTTTCCTGGGAATTTTTAGATTCATATCTAATGCCATCCCTACTGAACGTGCCCTGTATTCCAACAAAGCCCCTTCACTTTGGCTGGTGAACATGCGGACAATCTGTGGCCTCATGAGATCTCTTAGAATTATCTGGCTTCCAGCTTCCCCAGCTTTAACTGTCATCTCCTGGAATTTTTTTCTTACCAGGTCATGTAGGGTTTTATCTTACCCACACACAGGATTGATACTTAGCCAATAACTCAAAGGGACCCCTATGCAGATTTCTGAAGATCTCGGTGTAACTGCCTTTTCTGGAATACTCTGTCTGGCAAATTTTAGCAAACTTACGCTTTTCAATCTCTGTCCCCTCAATTCAGTGAGATTGCTGGGCTCTCCCTAGGTTCCTCTTTCTCAGCTGAAGTCTGGACTTTTTTCCCCAGAATGTCTGATGATGATAAGACTCAACTTGCTTTTTTTTTTCCCTTTGCTAAAGGATCTCAGTCATATGGTGTCTGTCATTCAAACAAAATAGTTGTTTCTAAGATATTGTACAGTTTTCTAGTTACTCACAGCCAGAGGCTAATCTGAACTTTTAATTCCCTCACGGTCAGTAGCAGCAGTCCTTACAATCATGCTATGTATACTAGGATTTTTTTCCAGGTTTTTAATTTTTAACAAATATTTTTATTAAAAATGTAGCTAACATACAATATTATATTAGCTTCAGGGGTACACCATAGTTATTCAACATTTATATACCTAAAGAAGTCATCACTGTGATAAGCCCAGCAACCGTCTGACATTGTACCACGCTGTCACAATATTATTGACTATATTCCCAATGCTGTACATTACATCCTCATGACTTATCTGTTGTATTCCTGGAAATTTGGACTTCTTATTTCCCTCCCCCCCCTTTTTAAATTTATCAATTACAGTTGACATTCAATTATTACTTTTTATTAATTTCAGGTGTACAGCATAGTGCTTAGACATTTATGTAATTTAAGAAGTGATTCCCCCTGACTAGTCTAATACCCACCTGGCACTATACATAGTTATTACCGTATCATTGACGCTATTCCCTATGCTTTACTTTACATCCCCATGATGATTTTGTAACTACCAATTTGTACTTTTAAATCCCTTCACTTTTTTTACCCTGTCCCCAACCCCCTCCCATCTATCACCCCCAAAAATCTAGTACCCATCTGACACCATGCATAGTTATTAAAATATTATTGACTATATTCCTTATGCTATACCCTACATCCCCACGATTATTGTGTAACAACAAATTTGTACTTCTTAATCCTTTCCCCTTTTTTTCACTTATACCCCTAACCCCCTCCTATCTGGCAACCATCAAAATGTTTTCTGTATCTATGAGTTTGTTTCTGTTTTGTTTGTTAATTTTGTTTTTAGATTCCACCTATAAGCAAAATCACATTACATCTGTCTCTCTCTATCTGATATACTCCACTCAGCATAACACCCTCCAGGTCCATCCATGTGGCTGCAGATGGCAAGAACCCATTTCCTTCCCTGGCCGAGCAATATTCCATTGTACATATGTACCACCTCCTTTTTATCCATTTATCCATTCAGGGACACCCAGGCTGCTTCCACATCTTGGGCATTGTAAACAATGCTGCAATGAATGCTGCATAGGGAAGCACATAGTCCCTCAAAGGAGCATTTTGGGGTTTCTTCAGATAAACACCCTGAAGTGGGATTACTGTTTCCTTCATTGCCTCTTCTTATAGCCTTTGTTTTAAAGTCTGTTTTGTCTGGTGTAAGTATTGCTACCCCAGCTTTTTTTTTTTTTCATTTTCATGAAATATCTTTTTTACATCCATTTACTTTCCGTCTGAGTGTATCTTTCAAACTGAAGTGAGTCTCTTGTAGACAGCGTATGTAAGGCTTTTGTTTTCTTATTCATTCAGCCCCCCCCTATTTTTTGATTTGATAATTTAATCTATGTACACATCCACAGCTGATGGGCTGCTTTGTGGGGGACTTACTACATGGAATGGGATTTGCGCCGGTGGGCTCTGCTGCCTGATGAGACCACCCTTTGTGTGTACCACTTGTGAGGCTAATTGGGCAGTGCTCTGCTGTGTTTTGAATCTAACCTCCAAGTATGTCGGTTCTGGGGCCTCATGGGAGGGGCTCTGGTGCAGGCCCAGGTTATCTACTGCCTGTGACAGGCGGGGGACTACCTGGTAGGAGCTATAAAGCAATCCACTATTGTTTGCTATCCATGCTAAGCCTGAAGGCACATGAGAGAGGCTTTGCTGTGAATTTAAGTCCGCTGCCACCAGAACCAGGGAGGGGGTAACTCCACAAAAAGCCAGGACACCTGGAGGCCAGCTGCCTGCCATCTGCCAGCTCCGTTAAGTTTCAGCCACATATAAATCTTCGTATGATACACAAGTTGGGTGAGGCAGCATCTCAGGGAGTCACTAGAGTGGGAAGAGTTGTGGTCACAATGAGTGGGAAGAGTTGTGATCACAATGTAGATTCTGGTTTAGTGCCAGGGTTGAACCTGGAGCAACTCAGCAAAATCTCAGAGCACACTGAGGCCAGTCGCCACCCACCTGGGGCCAGTGAACTCTGATAGTTTTCCAAGGAACAATGAGATGTGGGCGGGGCTGGCTCACATGAGAAAGTGCCTCCTGCCGGGTTTGAGTTGGGTGAGTCACAGGGCAGAGCGGCAGAGCTCACCAGGCCAATCAGATTCAGGTTTGGCCTGAGGGGCGTGGGCTAAACATGGGAAAGACGGCTTCCACCTGCTGCGGCTGCACAGAAGTAGACCCCTCACTGGTAAAATGCTGACTGTCCTCCAGTCCTCCCCCCAAAGCCACACACCTCAGTCTGCTCCCCATATGTCTCTGAGGACCCTCTTCACCCCAAGTCACCATCCCTCTGCAGGAGCCCAAGGTGAGTGCCTGCGAGTGAATGAGTCTGCGCTGGAGATGTAGGAGGCTGTCTGGGTTTCCCGCCGCCTCCCCACCTGAATGTTTGGAATCCCCACTGTTTTTCACAGCCAAATTTTGTGGGGGCTCCTCTTCCCAGCAGCAGTACTCCAGGCTGGGGAGCCTGGAGGAGGGGCCTGGGGTCCCTTGCTGTTCTGGGGGGAACCTCCATGGCCGAGAAATCCCTCCCGGTTCTCAGCCACCACATGGACGTTTGGGGCCTGTTTTGCGTCTCTGCACCCTCTACCAGTCTCCATTCAGCTTCTTTATATTTTCAGTTACAGGACTTCTGTTCCACTAGACTTCAGATGGTTCTCCAGGTTGATTTTTCTATAATTTAGTTGTAATTTTAATGTGTTCACGGAAGGACGTGAGAACAGTACTCTGTGTGTACAGTGCTGTGTGTGAACTCCTGTGTGTACGAGTTTTTGATGATTTCTTTTCACCCTCAGAATTGTGGTTAGTGCAGTGGGCTTTCCTGAGAATGCCTAGAATTTGCTTATTCTTGGTTTGAAAGGCTAGGTTCACCTGAAAATTATAGAAATTCTATAAGGACACAACATTTTAATTCAAGGAAAAATAAGGAAATTAATTCAACGATATTTATTGAGCACCTTCTATTTGCCAGGCACTGTTCTAGTCATTTGTTCACATAACTCTGAACAAAGAGATTAAAAAACAACAACACTCTGCTTTTCTGAGTGCATTGTGGAGAAAGTAGAGACAGAGGCAACACGCATAAAAATAAATGAAATCTTGAAATCTATCACCTGTCAGATGGCAAGTGCTATGGGAATTATAGAGAACAAATAATCCTCCCAGCACACATGTGGCCTTTGTTGGAAAACATGGCCACTGTCCCTTCATAAACCTTAATGACAGAGGCTGTCTGCTTAGAGGTCAAATAGCCAACTCCGTTACCACAAATGTAAATCTAGTTTAGGGCTGTCCCCTCATATCCTGTTACTCTCTGATTTATAAACACACCATAAACTCATCTTTGAAGCTTATTTTCAGTTTCCCCAACAAGACTGGATGTTCCATGAGGGCAGACATCATGTCTGGTTCTGCTCGTGATTATATTCCCAAGCGCCCCACATAGGCTTGCCCATTTGGAGAGTGGTCAATAAATATTTGTTAGCTGTTAAATGCATATGCTGAAGAGACTCATGGCTCTATCACGGAGATTCTTTATAGCTGCCTGGTTCATCCCTTCTAGGACACTCTCACTTTTCCGTTTAAAATTACTAGCCAGTTTCTTTGAAAGCTACCTGTTGCAATTCTACTTTTCTTCTTTCTCTTTTTTTTTTGCAGCGGTCCAGTCATTGCACACCCTAAATGACCAGATATCCCATTTTATTGTCACCAAGTCGAAGGCGCTGGAGGAGGACAAAGACCCCTTTCTACCCGCTGAGAAGGAGACTCTGAAAAGTTCCATGATACTGATGAGACATCTCCTCATGGATACTCAGGTACAGAGATCCACAAATTCTATATACGTATGGCCAGTGGTCTCCTTTTTCGTTTTCTTTTCGGCATAATCTGTGCAAAGATGTTCAACTACCACACTTCTTTAAAACTGCCGCTGTAATAAATATCCATGCAGCAGACATTCTGATATATAGAGTACTGTGTTTCCAATTCGATATTATTTGGGATTTAGTGTGGAAATAGCTTGTTTTTAAGTCAAAGTAATAGGGCTCAAAAAGAATACATGCGTTGTCTCTGAGAATTGAACAGATCTCCCACTAGCCTTGGAAAAGCGAAAACCATTTACATACAAACTTGGCAGGCATATTGATGCCTGGCAAAGGCTTTGGGTTGAGCAGTATTATTCCAAACAGTGTCACTCTGGAGCTAATGAATGTTGTGGTACGTTTGATGGGCCACCAGTAAGCAAACCAGCACTGGTTTGGGTTTTTTATTGTCGTTGTTTAATGCTAACAATAAATGAATTACAAGGTATTTAGCTCGTTGCATGCTATTGTTAAGATGTTATTCTTCAAGGTTCCTCCTTGTGCACTATTTTTTATTGAAATGTTTAAAAAATAGTCTCTCATCTCCTTCTGGCTTTTTTGGTGGGTCCCTCCAAATATGCTAATAGGCAAATACCAGGTGTTTTAAAAGGATTGCTGATTTTCTATGTGAGTGAAGCCAAAGTGAGCTGGATTTTATTGTCTTTCTTACCTCCTCAGTGTCTAGAAATGTTTCAGAAAATGTCCTTTGGGTTTGGTGAATTTGTATTAATTTGCCCTGAAGCGTTCTTCCTGAGCTGGTTTTCTGTTCAATAGCAGTGAGGTCAGCATGGTTGGTGATTTCTTACGTTCCGCTCTGTATCCGATTTTGAACTGTGGTTTCTTTGCTTCTGTTTCTACCATGGTGGCGTTTTATGTTTGATTTTTTTAAATCAATCCTGAAGTCTGGAACTTGTACCAATAAGACTTTAACTGGCAAGGCTTTCATGCACTTCTCACCTGTCAATGTTTGAAGCTGCCCCCATGGGATTTTTCAACCCCTAAGTTGAGATGGCCCAAATTATGCAAAGCCTTTCTTTTTGAGTCACCCGTGTCCTTTCTCCTCTTTATCATGAGTGGCCCATGAAGCTTCTCCTTTCTCCCTGAGCCTGTCTGGTGGAGAAAGGAAAGATTCTGAAGCTACAACAGCCAATTTTAAAACTCAGAAAAAAGGGAAATTTAGAACAATTTACTAAATAAAAGAGAGCCAATTGTTCTTGAAAGGATTAGCTTTCCTTGGTGCCTGGACCCAATTCTATAGCTAGCACCCCAGCCAAGGGAACTGTCTAAAGAAATCCCCAAAGATATTGTGTAAACTCCAGTTTGCAAAATCTAGGGGAATAAAAGCTATTCATCTTTTTTACCTCTTCTTCATATACGAGCTTACTGGTGCCTAGAACTGGATTGCAAAAATGTTGAATGTTGCTTAAGGAAATATTTTCTCCCCCTAAATGCTGAATTCATTTGAGAACGTTTATCCTTAGTAGCGTCGATTGCAAGTTTTTCCTTGTTTTTTAATCTCATGGGACTAAAATATCCAATATAATGTGATTACTGTGTCGGAACATTTTATTATCTTTTTCTCTCCTGATTCCAAATCAAATCCTGCTAGAATTTTCTCACTGAAATAGCTAGATTCAATGGAGCAACATATGGTGGATATCCCCCCTAAGTCATATACTCTAAAGGACCATAGGTTGAGTCTTCTTCTTGAGAGAAAAAACAACAACAACAACAACAAAAACACCCAAATCATGAAAAGTCAGGTAGGAAAGCAGTGTGGTGTCTGGGGACGTTGTTTCTTTTGCCTCCTGTTACCGGAAGTATCCTGCTCTTGTCTTTCAGACAAGATAGGATGAGTTAGACCGTGATTAGTTTAGTCTAAAAATACCTTCCTGCCCCCATTTCTTGTCTTCCAAAACCACTAACGCTTTGCAACATTATTTGTGGTTATGATTCTAGGTCCATGGCTGGTCAATGAGAATCACCTCTGAAATATACTCTCTTGGTAAAGCCCCACTTGATTAGTGTTGCCAACCTTATAAAATGCTAAGGGACACCAACATCTGGGGGCTGGCCAGGGGTGATATGTGGTTTTTCAGTTTGGAAGTTGACACCTGTAGAGATGTTAATTTTAATGAGAGTCTTTAGGGAGCATTTTTGGGAATTCAGTTATTTTCCATCCTTTTTTGACATTGCCTCTTACCTCAGTTCCAAAGATGAATGAATGTGCTTATTTCATATTCTGAGTTCATCCATAATAGGAGGGCAACAGAATATAAATATAACTTCCACATTGCTCCTTCCGTTCGGGCTGCATTCCGTGATATTAATAGGTGTCCGATCTGTGTGCGTGTTGGAGGATGCTCTTCAAGAGCGTAACCACATCCCTTAACTTGGTTGGTATAAAAGCCTGCTCAGGTCCGTACTCAAAGGATTCTTAATAGTATTAGAGTCTGATGAAATACTCTGACATCAGCTTGCAAGTTGAATGAAGTCAGGCAAAAGGTATTCCAGAGAATCTGAAGGCTGCTTTTCAGAGTGACTACTTAAAAGGCATAATTGATTCAAGTCACATCTGTCTTGGAAGCAATAAATCCTGCTTAGGAGAAAGTCAAAGGCAAAAAGCATTGCTGGGCTATGAAATTCCACTCTGAGGATTCTAAAATGGTGCACGCAGAGCAAACACATCTCCCAAGCATAATAGGGATGCCGGAGATGATTGGCAGGTCTGACAATCCACCCCAGAGAGTGGCATCAAGGAGGAACATCGCACGAGGATGGCCCAGAGGCCCGCAATTATTTATTCATTCCCTAAATGCTTCCAGCGTGGGGGTGTCTGAAAGGGGCAGGATGCCTTTATTTGCATTCCATCCCCTTTGTAGTCCACAGGCTCCCAGTTCAATGAAGTGTACCATTCAGATCGCATTTGAAACCTGATCTTGTGGCTTTTATTCCTGAGAGCTCTGTCTAAATCCAAACTGCCGACTCAGCCTCATAAGTGATTAGATTCATAACACCGAAGAGGCAATTCTTTCTGGTGGAGATTAATTCTTTTACTCGTATGTGTGACTCTGCATGCTAAGAGGGGTTGATTACAGTAAATTAAATCTCTTATTGGCAGTTCTCTCCTTCTTCCCCTCAAAGACCTAAGGTCATTGTTTATTAAAAGGTGCACAAATGCTCGGGAAAACAATAAGATCGCTTTGTGGGTTGTTAGATCCTCCTCTCCCAGGCTGGTACTAACCGGCAAAGACACGCTGTGTCCTGCGGGGTCTCCTGCTGGCCACGGAATATGGAGTGGCGGGGGAAGAGCCTGTGTCCCGCTAACCCTCACTGCTGCCCAGGCCTGGCAGTGAGTGAGGCATCTTTCCTGAAATGCCGCTTGCCTGGATTTGAGGGGGGGCTCCTTGTAAGAGAGGCTGAGTCACTGGTCCATCCCACCCAGAGATCCATCTCTAAGAGTGAAGCAAACAAGCCTTTCAAAAAAGTAAAATAAAATAAGCCAAAATTGTCATCTCTCAGCAAGTTTCTGCTTACGACCTGACAAAAAAATATGTTAGGTGGAAAATAAATGAAGTGTGCTTTATCTTTTGGAACTTCCTTTCCTCTTGCTCTCTCATCCTCCTCCCTTTTCTCTTTGCTTTCCTCTTTCCCCTTCCTTCTCCCATCCCCCCAGCATTTCCCCTCCTTTCCTCCTATCTTCTCTTTCTCTTCTTGATTGTACCCCTCTCCGCCCTCCCACGCCCCCCTTCTCAGTTGAGACGTGGAATGTGATTCTGCCCTTTTTTCTCTCTTCCCTTCCTTCCCCTGTCCTGTTCTTTTCTCATCTGTCTTTCTTTCTGTTATTTGTATTCAGGAAACTTGAAAGCATATCTGCCAAAGACCTGCATTCCTTTTGCCAAGCCAGAGGGAGAGGCAGCAGGAGGTGGCATGATTGGCAGGAGGCAAGCCTGGCATTCAGCAGGCAGATGAGGGCCCTGCCAGGATCAGAGACTCAATTGGGTGGCTTCGTTTTCTTTTCTAGAATGGTTTAGAAAACTTCTCTCATTGATTATGCTTTCTGATTAATTTCTGGCAAAACAAAAACAAAAATAAACCAATCCAATATAACGTGAATGGATTAGCTGTCGGCGCTACCTGGATGCTCTCTCTCCCTCACCTGGCCTCGAATGGGGAAGTGTGGTTTGGACCAGAGACTCCACCAGAGGAAGTCTTGGCTCCTGACAAATGGGAGGGTCAGGTGCGTGTATATGCACAGTGCATATGAACCTGTGCAAGGGAAGGGGACTTTGGGAATCAGGGAGTACACACACTCATTGCAGAGGTTTGCTTCACGATGACTTTTTTCATCACTAGCACATTCCATCCTGCCACGTATTTTCTGAAGTCACCCCTTGCTCAGGGCATGGATGTGTGGTTATCACCAGTACAGTTATCTGGTGCTTTGTAGCTGCGGCTGGCTCCACGGTCCTGCCCAGGAGTGGAATGTGACCCCATTGACAGCCCTAGAGAATGTCTTGCCCTCACAGCACACCAGGTGAGGCAGCAGAAGGATACTTCACATCTCAGGATCATAGACGTGGGCGGTGGCCCTGTGTAGGACCCCAAGTGTTGATTTTTCTTATTCTCTTTGGAAATGTGTGACATTGCTGGAGCCATAACTAGAACTCTCTCCCTGCATTGCGGCACGTGGAGAAGAAACTCTGAAATTAGAAGGGGAGCAAAGAGGCAAAGTTTTCATCTTAAGAAAATTACCCTGGCATATGTTTAAGGCTACTCATACCATCACATTTCCACCTCTTCACGGCCAAAGGAACAAGAAAAAAATGGACACTGAAGAATGAAGTTCACCTGACTAGATAGCTACAATGATAAGCTGACCGTGCAAAGGAAGTTTAGGAGTCTTTGCTCACCCCTCCGGGAATGTGTGTCCTCCACTCGCCATCCTTACCCCGCACACTTAAAAAGGCAGGGCTTCTTTTTTCATTCTCAGAGGCAAAACTCTAAAATCAGCCGGTCTGAAGCTTGCAGTTTCTTACATAACTAATGCAAGCCCACTTCCCGTTCTGCTGTGGGGATTTTGATCTTTCAAAGTTATTTTAAAAATAAATAAATACATGAAATTCTGCCGGCAGACATTGCCGGGCTGCGATACAGGCCCATCAGTTACAGAGCTTCTGTAATCACCGGCCCTGTTCAGAAGAAATGGAGGGTGAGGCATGAAATTGTAATGCTGTTCCTCTGGTAGGCTTGTGTCTCCGTACTGTCTTAAGTTAATTGAGAAAGAGAGCCTCTTCTGAGACCTCGGCCACCTTTGTAATCTCCATCAGGCAGAATTTTAGGGGAAATTCTGAAATGGTGAAAGTTACTTTCCGTACTTACTGTGCAAAGATTTGGAAAAAAACCTGGACGCCTGTCCTTTGCTACAGGCTGAAAGAAAAGGAGCATTTTGTAGGATGGGTGATATTGGAACAAAATAGTCTCTATCAACATACTCTGCCATGGTACAGCTTCCATGGATCTGCACACTGCTCGAGAGCCATTTGGGAATTTATTTTCACATCGTAGAATCTTTATGTTACATCTTTTTAGACACAAGTGGCTATTCTAATGCTACACACATCAAATGGTAATAAAGTCGAATTTATGTTGGTGTAAGAGTTGGTGGCCCGTGTCATGGTGAGGGGTTCTGATGTAGTGGCAACATCAGAAGGGAGGTCAGGGGTGAGCGATGGGTGGGGGCTCTCGGGTTGTCAGCCACAGAGACCGGCTCTGGTCAACACAGCAGGGGCAACGTTGAACAGAAGCAAATAGGGTAGCTCTTGGGAAAAACCGAAGAACCTCGTCTCAGAACAGACAGGAAAGCTGCAGCTGTGGAGACTTAGGGATCAAGAGAGCAGTTGCTTCAGGGTGCCGTGGCGGGGATAAATGAGCACCAACCACTGTCTCTCTCTTTGTGTCACTTCGACCACGATTCCAATTCTTAGAAGCGTCTGACTGTCTGAGGTCCCTGGACCCTCCTCCCCATTGCGCTGCAGGAAGGTCCACGTTGATGATGGTCTCACCAAGACCACAGGCGACGGGGGGAAGCGTTGTTACCACGAGAAGGGAGAGTGGATGCTGGGCAGGTGGAGACCATAACAAATCTATTGCATATTCTACATGCATGAACTTGGTGCTGGAGCCCCAGCGCAGAGCTTGGCGCTGCACTAAGCTCTGGGGACAGAGCTTTGGCCCTGCCCGAGAAGGACTCAGGCCCCAGCACAGGCAGATCACCAGACAGTGATGTGCCCTGTGATAAAGTGTGATGAAGTCGCGTGGGGGAACTGCAGAAGCTCACAAAAGCCCAGCGATTTGCAGATCACGCTTCACTTTACAAGCGCTCTGCTAGCACGTCTTCAGCTTTTTCTCGGGGCCATGAGAGGTACCGAAGGTTCGGTGTTATTATCTCTATTTGGAAGACTGGCTATTAAGCTATCATAAAATAGCCTTTTTTAAAATATTGTTCCATCCAGCCCATCACGAAGAGAGCGCAAGTGATTTCCTACTTGTAGTTGGTGATTCTGGAGTATGTGCTTTCTGAAGGGTTTATTAAATACAGGGAAAGGGAGGGTGTAATTTGGGGGGGAGAGAAGATTAAAATCTGGCTTCAGACGAACAATAGCACTCATAACTCAGAGTGTTTGAAACAGTTTTAATAAATATGCATGCAACACATTCCTAAAGCTAAGCTTTACCCTCTCAGATTCCTAGAAGGTTTAGGATTCCAAGA
This sequence comes from Rhinolophus hipposideros, assembly GCF_964194185.1. NCBI lineage: Eukaryota > Metazoa > Chordata > Mammalia > Chiroptera > Rhinolophidae > Rhinolophus > Rhinolophus hipposideros. The sequence goes on along the minus strand of NC_138054.1, from coordinate 86,424,919 downwards.
ACACAGTTTTCAAAAATCTTTATTAGAACATAAAAGGTATTAGAGTCTCCCTTTCCCCCCAAAAAATATTCTAGTTTCCTCATGATGCCCTATTGTCATATTGGCAAATAGTTGGCTCCCAAAATAATACCCAACCCACCCATCACCCTTTAGATGAGTAGTTCTCAACTGAGAGGGGAGGAGCACAATTTTGCCCCCCTCCCCAGGGGCATCGGGCAATGTCTGGAGATGTTGATTGTCACAACTTGTGTGGAATGGCGGGAAGGGGTAGTGAGCGATGCTCCTGGCATCTTGGGGGTAGTGGCCAGACATGTTGTTAAACTTCCTACAATGCACAGGACACACACACACACACACACACACACACCCCTCGCTCCCCGCCAAACAGACATCCAGCCCCAAGGTCCATAGTGTCAGGACTGAGAAACCGGATTTTAGACCCAGGGCTGATTTTTTAATAGATCATGGAAGTCTTCCAGCCTCAGAATCATTTTCTGTGAAGCCCTACAATTGATCACGATTGGTCCTCCAGATATGTCTTATCCATTCACGCATTTTCTCATTAATTTATCGAGCATACCAGGTGCCAAGCACTGTGTCAGACTGTGGGCAGCAATTCTAAACACAAAACGAGTGATCCTTGCCCTCCGGGATTGTGTATGTTAGCGGGGGTGAGTGACGCTACTTATGTAAGTAAACACAGGATAATGACCTTCCGTTCTTGCCTTCAAGATGCAGTAGGGCCTAAGTTAGAGAAGGGTTCAAGTGCTTTTCCTTTGACAGTGACATTTAAGCAGAGATCTGAGGAGAGCACGAGCCAAGCGAGAGAGAGAACGCGACTTCTACTCATGCTTTATTGCCGATATTTGTACTTTACTTTAGTTGTGTGTATTCAGTGCGACTCCATGAGGTAACTGGAAATCAATCCCCTGGGATGTTGCGAAAGACCTAAGCAAATGATTGATTCTGGAAATTTACATTTAATTGAGGAACGATGAAAATCCCAGCTGGTCCCCGAGGAGCAGAGACTCTTTCATCCTTTGTCAATGGGTGTCCCCCGAGGAACCAGGATCTCCATCTTTTCTTGCTAGAGGCTGTGTCTGTACGGACACACACAAAAGACAGATTGTGTGAGAGTTGTCTGAGCTGCAAGAGACGTAGGAGTCCCATGGATGAAGGAACAGCAGGGGAAATGCGGAGTTATTCTGGACAAGAAAATGGGGACGTGAAGGCTGCAGTGCCTTCACCGACACCTGCTACGTGGAACCTGGCTATCAGTCAATTCTCACTTCTGCACTTGTCAATATATGGATCATCTGTAGCCAAAGCATTTCTACCCTGCTGGCACGCATGCAGGACACGTAAACCAACGTGCGTCTGAATGAGACATAATTAGAAAGGTGGCTTTATTGCCAATATTTGTTTTTTCACCGTAATGGAATTCAATAACAGACTTTTAGTATTGGTTACTTGGCATATATTTCTTTTAATACTGGGGTTCCCATTCATTAGTCAGATAATAGAGAGCCAAATGCATGCCATGTAATTATAACCCTAAAATAACTTACGCTTAGAACAGTAATTTTTATGCAGAGCCCTTGGGGCCGCCCACTCATATTAAACTCAAACAGTCCCTATAGAGCAGCCAGGGAAATTGAGGCATGGCAGTACTAAGTGTCATCTTTCAAATCTGATGGTAGACCTGGGAGTAGAGCCAGCAAATCTTGATGCCAACTCAAGCCAATATTTCCTGTTCTTTCATTCCCTTGCCTCTGAGTAAATCACACTTAAAAGCCGTTTAATGGTGAGATGGTGACTTGGCTTTTCCAAGTGCTCCCCCTTTCCTGTGGGATTTGAAACAAACTCAAGTCCAGCTTAGAAACCCAGATAGTTCATTTCAAAATGGATCTTGTCCTGGGTTATGGATATGAATGTAACTCTTCATTTTTTTTTTTGGTTTTAATTTCCTCCTAAAGTACACATCAAAGAGACAGAGCTCATGATAGAACTGATAATGAGAATCGGCATGGATGTGTATCAGTTAACTCCTGCTGTATAACAAATCATCCCCAAACTGAGTGGTTTAAAACAGCTACTCTATTTGCTTCTGTAAGTCAGTGGATTGACTGGGTAATTATGCTAATGTGACAGGTGTGGCTGATCTTGACTGGTCTCACTCAGATATTTGTGGTCACTGGGGCCCAGCTGGTCTAACACGGCTTTGGCTAGTGTGATTCAGCTCTCGTCTATATACCTTTCCTATCCCTCCATCACGCTAACTCTGGAACATTTTCATAGTGGTTACACAGGTCCATAAAAAGAAGAAATGGACAAAAGCAATCACTTTTCCAACCTATGTTTGTATATCAAATGTGCTACTACTCCATGGGCCAAAGCAAATTCAATAATCAAGCCCAGAGTGAGTGTGGGAAGGGACCACTGAAGGGAGGTGTACAACTTTAGTGCCATTAATACGATCAATCAATCACATAGACATAGCAAATTAGCAGAAGATTTCTTTGCATAACTCTGGGTGGTTTTCGATCTGCTGGAAATGGGACTTTGGAATGTCCTAATTAGCAAGCTTCATGCACATTCTCCTTTGGAAGGATTGCTGCAGTCCATTTATTTAGAGGGACATGAATTGTGCTCTTCTGCTCTCACACATGAACAGAGAACAGGCTGTGTTTGAACAGCTGGAGGGTCTATTTTAAGAGGGCTCGATGTCAAGCTTGGATAGATGATTCCAAATGGGCCCGTGCCCAAGTGTGAGAAGTGTGGGCTTGTGCTGCCTCCAGGAACAGGATGACCCATTAAAAGACCATTGTTATAGTTGGTTGTCCCAGCCAGGTGTGTGGTTCATTTGTTCCATAAATGATTCCTGAGCTTATACCAACCACATGAAAGGCATAATGGTAAACCCTGCCAGGAGATGTGGAAAATAAAAGCAGTAAAGGATGAATGAGTACTTACTATGTGCAGACACTCTGGTAAAGACTTTACCTTACCTCCAAATCTCATTTGTGAGGTCTGTGTTACTTCCCCTGTTTTATGGTTGAGGAAACTTACGTAAGGTCACATGTCTAGCAAGTATCTGTGCTCCTTTAATTGCGAGCATGGCTGCAATTCTTTATTTTCTCCCTTTGCAATATGCCTCTGTAGCCTTTCTCATTAAGAGCTAGAGTCTATTTCCCCACTGCTGTGCTTTGCTTTGGCTGAGAGAATGTGGTGAAAGGGTGGGTCATCCAGACCCTAAACCTCAGGATGACCTTCACGTTACTGCTGTGTCTTGAGACCTTGCCTCTGTTGTGGGAGCAAGTCTGGACTAGCCAGCTGGCAGAAATGAGACCACACAGAGCAGGGGTGAGTCTCCCTGCTGAGCCCATCATAGACCTGACAGTCCCCCAGCTGACCAATTGTGGTACCAATGCAGGAACAAGCCCAGCTAATGGCAGCTGAGCTCAGCTCTGAGCAGCCGAATCACCAGTCCTTCTGTAGACTTGCAATGACAAGAAATGACAAATGGCGATTGTTTTAAGCTACTAAGCTTCAAGGTAGTTTGTTACGCGGCAAGGGCTAACTGATACAATAGCAGAGCCAGTGTTTGAAGTAGGGTCTGACTGATAACTTTAGCCATTTAACTGGAAGAGAGGCTGGGCCGTGTGCTCAGAAGAAAGAGAAAATGGTTTGGTGAGTCTTTAGCCCGCCTCTGCTACACATGCCCTCTGGTGTCACACCATTCATCCAGCTTGAAACCACAATACCGGTGGGGGAACCATTTCATACGTTCAAGCAAAGGGATGACATGGTTGTATTTGAGTGTTTGGAAGATCATGATGGAGGAAGTGTGAATGGATGGATTGACTGGAGTGCGACTGAAGATAGGAAACAGTTTTTCTTCGTAAGAGATGGCAAGGCAAGAAGAAAGGACGCGTTTGGAGATGTTTAGGAAGTAGGGCTGTTGCTAATTGAAAAATTGGGGGTGAAAGTGTGAGACAATTCTAGGATGAGTCTCAGATTTTGGTTTGGGTATCTGGGAAAATGGTAGCATCTGATAAAGGAAAGAGGAACAGCAGTCTTGAAGGGGTAAGTTATGAGTTTGGTTTGGAATCTATGAAGATTGAGGGACCTGTGGGACATCGAGTTGGGGTTGTCTGGGGGATAGCCCGGTATCCGTCTTCAGCTTCAGAGAGAGTTGTGGGCTAAGAGTCACCAGTGTGCATACCAGTGGCTTGGTGTCATGCTGTATTAGTCACAGTTCTCAGTAGCAGACAACAGAATCCACTACAGCACCAATGTCACTGAGGACTGGACCCTAGAACGTCCTCCAGAGCTGTCCTGAAGAACCAGGTGATTCTGCCTCCACTTGCTCAACAAGCCTGCGTCCTCCCTCTCGGTGACTACCACCTTTTCCACTTACACCTCATGCAGGAGGAACCTAGGCCACCTGGGGGCCTTAGTCCCAGGGAAATCTGGGAAATGTAGTTTTAGCTTTCTGTGTTCTGTGGTTCAGGAAAGTGGGCCAAAGAGCGTTGAACTATGTGGGAGTGAGCCAATGCCTGGTAGCCCCAACAGGAGTACCGAGGAAATTACCCAGGGAAATTGTACAGTGAGGAACAGAAGGAGAAGAAACACTCCGTGGAGTAGCCCACAAAGTCCCCCTGTCACTTCAACTAGATTGACATGGGTTTCTATCACTTGCAACCCGAGGAGCCTTGGCTAATCACGTACCCAGACTTAGCGGAAATGCCATCCTTTCTACCCAATGTCATCCTGTCAATATGCCACATGTTCCCTTACGCGATCAACCATGGAGACAAGTGTGAGCTCTGCCTGAGCAGAGGCGTCTGGACACTTGTATGAAGCTCGAGGAACCTCTTGCCTATACACTTCCACACTTACGGAGTCTCATACGCTTGCTCAAGCATGGGCCTCGAATTCAAAGAAGACCAGTATAAAGCGACAATCGTCTTTAATCAGTGAACTACTAGGAAGTTTGAATATATGCACTGAGGTAGCACAAGGAGTTTTATTCATGGGCCTGAACAGAAAAAAATAAAATAAACAAACCCCAAACACAACTTTCATTCTGGAAGTACACACTGTGCCCTGGTGTTCATAAATGATGTGTATCCCATTTGAGTCTATGGGATGGGGTTTCAATGTATTTTGAAATGAAATTTGAATCAATGTTTGTAGAACTTTCGAAAAACTGCTCCACTCTCCCACCCCCCAGTTCTGCAGAACATGATCTCTAGCTTCATAGAAAGGGACCAGTTCTTTTGTTATGAGCGGAATTGTGTCCTCCAAAAAAAGGTATGTTAAAGTCCTCCCCCCCAGAACCTCAGAATGTGGCCCTGTTTGGACATAGGATCTTTGCAGAGGCCACCAAGTTAAAATGAGGTCATTAGAGTGGGCCCTAATCCAATATGACCGGCGGACTTATAAAAAGGGGACATTTGGAGACAGAGACACACATCCTGGAGGGGAGACAATGTGAAGACAAGAGGGATGGAGGATGGAACCACGTGACAGTGGGAGACTGGAGGGATACGTCTACAAGCCAAGGGCTGCCTAGGGCCACCAGAAGCCAGGACAGAGGCATGGGACAGATTCTCCCTTAGAGCCTCCAGAAGGAACCAACCCTGATGCCGCCTTGATCTGGGGCTCCTAACCTCCAGAACAGTAAGATTGAAATTGCCATTGTTTCAAGCCACCTGGTTTGTGGTACTTGGTTATGGCAGCGACAGGAAACTAATCTACCCTTGCTGCTGAGATCACAAACTAAGAAGGAATGAGACCTTTTTATACCAGGCACAATGTAGTTCAGTAGCAACAGATTTCTTTATTTGTTTAATAGAACGATGGCTCTTGACAGCCAACATGTGTGTGTGTTGTGCTCTCCAAAGGGTACCAGCCCTGAATGCTGGACCTAGAGGCTTGTATTTCATCCAAGATTAGTTAAGGGTCCTGTGAGAGCCCAGGGTGGCACAGCAGGTGGCTGTGTTTTATCAGCAGTCGCCGCAGGTGGCATTGCTGTTGTTTATGCCGCCGATGCCCACCTGCATGTGTAATTTGTTGATTCCCTATTGTTGGTTTCTCGGAGTGATGGGAAGTTGTCACCTGGCATATTCCTTTCTTTTCATCTTCCTTGCTGCCTCCACTCTGTCATCCTTCCAACTCGAAATCAAAGGGAAGCATGTCTTCTCTGTCTGGGAAGTATTCTGGATGCATATTTTTAGAACAGAGGAGCACTTGACATTTCACCTCATCATTAGAGTTTCTTAATCAGTTTCAGCCGAAAATTGGTATTTAGTGGGACTGTAGGGGCAGATAAACAAGCGAAATGGAGACTGAGCAAAGTTCACAGGCAGCTGTTGCCCCGGGACAAAGTCACACTGCATCCCCCAGAGGGATAAGGTGGGTCGCTCCCAGCATCTAGCATCTGGCTCAGCGTGGCGAAGTGGTTGTCATCCTTCCTCCGCCATCCTCTCCTTTGGTGAAATTGTGGAGCAGATGAAATCTTTCTCCAGGATGTTTCCGCTTCCCCTGACTGTTACCCCTTCTGCATCAAGCTTATCTCTCCTGTGCACCTCCCTCAGTCAGGCTAGCCCCACCCACATTGTTTTCTGTGCTCCCGCCCACCAGGCCTTGGGAAGGCTGTTCATACAGTATCCTGTTTGCATCTACAAGGAGGGGAGGTTTGCAGTAAAGGTTTTTTCATTGCTCACAATGTGCCAGACAGCCAGACCTCCCTTTCTCCTTAGTTCTGCAGAGCTCTGCGAAGAATACTGTAGGAGAGAGAAGCCTGGAATTCTCGGGAAGAGAGTAACAAACCCAAATCGGAGTAGCTGGGGTGGGGGGAGGGCGTGAAGGATGGCAGCCAGCACTTCTAAGAGGAATAAATCTTTGAGTGGTTGGGCAACATTAAAGTCTGGTGAGGACGGAAACGTGGAGTTGAGAAATCTGAACCTCTTAAGTGACTGCCTGCTCAGTCTAGCTGTAGGACAGTCTTAGGGTTCTTATGCCAGCCCCTCTCCACAGTTTGCTGGCACATCGAGTACAGTTTTTATTTCAAGGGAGCACAATTAAACTGTTGGCACAGTGGGCTGGAAAATGCGTTTTGGCCAAGGGGGTCAGCCCTTCTGAATAGGGCCAATGATATCTTACAGAAAATTTCTATAGAAGTAATAATTTCTTACAGAGGAAAAAAAGAATTTTTCCTCTGTAAGCACATCTGATTTTTATTTTTCCCATTAATGGAATGTTTCTAATTCATTGAAAAGTCTGTTCCTTATTCCTCAGTATAGGACAGGTTTACTCTTCCAAAGTGGTTGGTATTGTTTAGTGTCACTTGCCCTACAACCTTCTCCCGCCTGGGCTTCTGGGGGCTTCACACACCTCGTTTTCAACCTATGTTGGGAACAGCCCCTATCTGTGTCCAAGTGTCTCCTAGGATTCAGTCCCAGAAGCCCAGAGAGAAGAGAGTGGAGAGAAAAGTGGGCTTGTCCAGAGTAGGCCATCTAAACAAAACCAGAAAATGATCTGTTAGGGGTTTCAATTACAAAGTAACTTTACTAACCATTGTCACCCCAATAAACTTTAGTTTTTTAAAAAAAGACTCTTAATTTAAAAAAATCACCGATAGCTATTTGCTCAACATGTAAAAACCACCAACAAAATGAGGCAGAAATGATAGAATTAGAGACTTAATAAACTAAAAACCTTACATCTGAGAAAATAGTATTTAATAGAGAAATGGGAATAACATCTAAAATAAGTATCATTAATGTCCTCAGAGACATAACGTAGAATATTGCACCCAAGAAACCAGAACAGAGATCCTCCATTTGTCCATTCATTGATTCCACTAGTATTTGGTGATTTCCTGCTGTCTGTTAGGCATTGCTAAAGCTCTGTGGAGTCAGCAGTAAACAAACCTACGTCCCCATCACCATGGAGCTTACAGCCTAGTTAGGGGAGATAAAAAGTAACCAGTGAACTAGTGAGCCATGTAAATATTGACTTTGTCAGGTCATGTGTGTTGTGGGGAGACACAGGCAGGTTTAAAGATATAAGAGGTACAGGAATGGGGAGGCGAAATACTGTTTATATAGGGTGATCAGAAAAGTCCTCACGGCAGTGAGGGAGTAGCCAAGCCAAACAGATGTCAAGAGGAAGAATGTTCCAGACAGAAGGAACAGCAGGTGTCAGGGCTCTGAGTCAGGGGGATGTCTAAGCTCTTCCAGGGAAGACCAGGTGACCCATATGGCTGGAGTAGGGTGAGCAAGGGTGAGAGTCTTAGAGCATAAATCAGCACTGTAGGGGGTGAGCAGTGCAAGTCATTCATGGCTTTGAACTCGGAGCAACAGGGAAAGCCATGGGGGGCTCTAGGTAAAGGGCTGCTATAGTTTGACTAAATAATCGAAGAAGAATAGCATGGACTAGTGTGGAAAGAATCAACTGTGAGGGATGGAAACCAGGTAACCGGTCAGGAGACTCCTGCAATAACCCAGGTAAGAAACAGTGTGACTTTGGACCACTACATCTTGAAGGTGGTAGGAATGGTCAACTTCTGGAAGTCTCCCGTAGATAGTTCTAACATTTGTTGACAGGGTGGGTGTGAGGTGAAAAAAAGAAGAGTCAGAGGACCCCACCAATTGTAAAAATTACGACAACTGTAGGGAGGGAGGTGCAGAGAGTAAGGAGGGCGTCCCTGAGGGTGGGATCGAGAGTTTGGCCTGGGACATCCGTTTGAGATGCCGTGGAGATGTCCACGTGGAGATGTGGAGTGGGAAGTATGGGGTTTAGGAGAAAAACAAGATTAGCTACAGAGTCATGACCCTGGGCAACTTCATTGAAGGAGTTCGTGTAAATGAGGAGAGACAAGGTCCCAGGACTGAACCCCTGGCAGGACATTTGAGAGGCTGGAAAGATGAGTGGGAGAAGCACAGAGGAAGAAGGACCGGTGAATGTGGAGGAGTGTTGCCCCATAAACGAGATGGAGAAAGCGTTCCAAGAGGCCAGAGGAGACCCTGTGTGAGGAATTCTGCTGACAGGTGAACTACAATGAGGACAGCAGTTGGTCATTGATGATAGCAATGTAGGGGTCATTGGTGACCACGATAAGGGTGACTCTGGTGGAGTATGGGGACAAATGCCCCACTGGGGCGAGTTTGAAAAAGAGCGGGGGAAGGGATGTAGAGATAGGGAGTGGAGATGACTTCTTTAGGACTTTTACCAATGAACAGATAATAATTGCAGTAGCAGAATGAGAACATGGAGTCAAGATAAGTGGTTTTTATTGTTTTTTAATTGGGACGTGTATGCCCAGGGAGCCAAAAATATGTACCCAAGTGGAAACTTTGGTCGACGTTGCTCAAGCAGTAGTTCACCGTCATCAGAAGTGTCTGCACACTGATGGGAACCACTTTGAGCCCCTCTTGTCATTGCAGAAGTCAAATGTGACTTGATTTCATCTTTTGTTATCAGTATATATTGAGTATTACAATTTTAATACAGTTCTTTCTTAAAATGTGTACACATTTTTTTTGGCACCCTCTGTATCTTGCTAAGGAGAATGACCCAGTAGAGAGAGAAGGCTTGATAATGATGGTGCAGGAGAGAGTGGGACAGGACCAGCCATGATGGGCTTGTGGAGGTAGGTTATCAAAGAGGAGAGAGTTTGAGAAAGAACCATTAGAGATCTTGGAAATAAAAAATGCAAATGTTGAAAAGAGAAATGAAACACCACCACCACCACCTCATTTTCAGAGACTAGAAGAGTGAACAAATATAGAGGGCAGGCAGGAACGTCAGGATCTCTCAGAGGACCTTTTAGAGGACAGCATAAAGGAATAAAAATGGGACTTCTCAAACAAAAGTGGAAGAGACATGGTCTAGAAGAAGCAGGAGGACAAAGAGGGAGAATGAAGGAGAGGCAGCATGTGAAGACAATTTTCCGGGAGCTAAATAAAGTCAGGTGTCCTCGAATTGAACAGACCCACTGGAATGTACTCAGGCTTGGATAATAATAACAGTAACAGAACTACTAGTAATTAAAACTCATACATCAAAATATTACAGTGACATTTCAAGTTGTCGAGAAGAAAAGAAAAAATTGAAAAGCTACTTGGGAGAGGCTGGTATAACCCAGATCACAAAGGACCGCTGGGGTCAAGGAAAGTGTTTGAAGTTTATTCCAGCGGAAGTCCCTGAAGGATTTTAAGAAGTGTGGGAGGGTGGTGACAAAAATCTGATTTGTTACAAAGATGTCTCTGGCTGCTGCTGGAGAACAGATGGTGAAAAGGTTTGGAGGGATGGGCGTGATCGTGAAAGGAGAGAGACCCGGTAAGGAGCTATCAAAATCACACCATCGAGAGATGAATGTTCTAACTAGTAATATGAAAGCTAGCATTTACGGAGAGCTTGTGAAGTACCAAACATAGTCTAAACACTTTACATGTCTCAGCGTATTCAGTCTTCACCATAACCCTCTATATCTCCGTTTGACAGATGAGGAAATTAGTGAACAGAGAGGTTAAGTAGGTTCCTGGAGGTCACCCAGCCAGGAGGTGGCTGAGCCAGAATGTGAACCTGAGGGGTCTGGCTCCAGAGCACATACTGTTAATCAATACCCTGTAGGGCTTTGGACTAGAGTAGTAATAATAGAGAAAGAAGTGAGTGGGTTTGAGAGTCTGGAGACAGCACGGACAGGCTCGTGATGTGGGAGAAGAGTAAGACATTATTCCAGAATGGTTTCGGTATGTTTCGCCTTGAACACTTGGTGGCACTTATCATCATTTCAGATTCCTGCAAACTCTAATTGCTCCCCCCTGCGTCTGAAACACATCCACAACATCTGGAACACTGTCCTCCATGACCTGTAGGTCTCTGTGGTAAAAACCCTGCCCCTGCCCTATACACAGCTATTCCAGTACCACTGACTGTGCTCTCTATACTGAACCACATAAGTGCTCATCATCCCATGACCATAAATAGCGAGATAAGAGGTCTGACAATTAAGTTCGTGAACTTGTTGCAATGATATTGCTAACTGTTTTGCTATCAGAGGGATTATTCATTATGAATTTGTACCAACTGGACAGTTAACCAAGTTTACTATTTGCAAGTGCTGAAAAGGCTGCGTGCCAATAATTCATGGCTCTCGCATCACGACAATGCACCAGCTCACACAGCACTGTCTGTGAGGGAGCTTTTAGCCAGTAAACAAATAACTGTATTGGAACACCCTCCCTACTCACCTGATCTGGCCCCCCAATGACGTTTTCTTTACCTGAAGATCAAGGAATTATTGAAAGGAAGACGTTCTGATGACATTCTGGACATCAAGGATAATACGATGACAGCTCTGATGGCTATTCTAGAAAAAGAGTTCCCGAATTGCTTTGAAGGGTGGACTAGGCGCTGGCATCAGTGCATAGCTTCCCAAGGGGAGGACTTCGAAGGTGACCATAGTGATATTCAGCAATGAGGTCTGTAGCACTTTTCCTAGGATGAGTTCATGAACTTAATGGTCAGACCTCGTATCTCTCTCTCTATGGATTCTATATATAGATACTCGTATATTTGTCAGTTACAGCTGACATTCATTATTTATATTAGTTCCGGGTGTACAGTGCAGTGATTAGGCATTTAGATAATCTATGAAGTGATCCCCCTAAGAAGTACAGTACTCATCTGACACCCTACATAGTCTACAACATTATTGACTATATTTCCCGTACTGTGTTTCACAGCCCCATGACTGTTTTGTGACTAGCAATTTGCACTTCCTAATCCCTTCACCTTTCCCAGATGGGTAGTAGACTTGTTAGGGTTATCACTTTGTGAGCTGTATAAATGTCTAATCATTATGTTGTTTCTGTACACTTGAAATTAATAAATACATTGGGGAAAAAACCTGTCCCCAAAGGCGACCAGTGTTCAGTTCGCCCAGCACCGAAGGCTTCCAAGGACAGGAGACTTGCAGTTTTAAAACCAGGCAAGTCCCAGGCAAACCAGGACGATGAGCTCGTCATGCTCCTGCCACTCTCCCCTCCCACGTCCTGCCCACTGGCCCCACTTGCCATTATTCAGGTGGATGGGACTCTCTTACCTTGGGCCTTTGCACATGTTGCTGCCATATATGGAGAGCTCTCAGCTGCTTCTTTTAGTCCTCTGCTCTTAGCTTAAGTATCACCCCTCGAAGCGGCCTTCCTGAGCACCTGATCTCATGTAGCCCCTACTAGTCAGCCCTCCTACCCCCAGAACTTATCACAGGATCAGCGACTTTATTGAATTATCAGATTTCTGCTGTGCTGGATTGTGAGCTGCATGAGGGCTGAGCTGAGCCGCGTTTGTCTTGTTCACCTGTGTAAAGCGGGGTCTTGGCGGCCAGTTACTGAAGGAAGGTCTCTAAGGACTCAGGTGAAATCAACCACAGTTGCAGCAAGAGACGTTGTCCTGGGGCACCAGGAAAAGATTTCCTTACTAAAAGTGCCTAGAAAAGGAGCTGGCAGCAAAAACCCACTTGGAAAGTAAGGCTTGTAATTATGTTGTTAGCCTTTCTCCCCTCTACTCCTGCCCTCTGTCCTGCCTTAAAGTCGGTTAGGGAGATGGCCCAGAGCCCTGCATGGATCTTGGGTTGGGCGATAGGACAGATGATGAGTTCTACAAGCTGTTTTCTACCTGAGGTCTTCCTTCTACTTGGACAGCCCTGTGGGAAACAGCACAAGTGAAATTTGGGGAAGCCACCTATTGGAGTTAACCACATGACTGCTCTGTTTCACTCACACCACAGATACAATGAGGTCTATCAATATAGTGTTTGTTTCTTTGATACATGCATGCCCCATGGAGTCTTGTTTTTAATACGATTATAAACTTAACTCTTGCTCAGAACAGTGAAAACTTGGTAACCAAATTGAAATCCAATAATATATTTGATGGGGTAAATGAATTTTGACTCGTCCCCAGAGTGGAATACTCTAGAATCAGTAAACACAATTAGGTAGATCTGTGTTTACTGACATAAAAGCATGTCCATGATAAATTGGTAAATAAAAAGAAAAAAACAAGCCCAGAAGGAAATACACAGAAACGTTCACAGATGTGATCTCTGAATAGTGAGATAATAGACTTTTATTTCATTTTGTTTATTCTTAATTTCTACAGTGAGCATGTGTTATTTTCATAACCAGCAGGGGAAAGGTCTTTCCAATATGGAAAAAATAAAAACAAGTTGAAGAGGAAAAAAAAAGTGTCTCATTAATATTTATTACCATATGGAACTGCCCTTAGTCCCCTGAGGATTCGGAGTGAGCCTGGGTCATCTATGTAGATATGTTGTATATATGATTTTTTTGTAATATATTTCAGTTCACATATATGCACCTATGGAAAACATACTGTGAAAATGTGTAATGTGGCACCTGCTTCATGATATAAGCATGTTTATACACATATAGCTATATTGATATTACATGTAATTTATATTTTATATATAACTTACCTGCATAGATCCTATCCTTAATATATTGTATAGCTGAATTCATTTTTCAAAGTGAAATGCTTAATGCACCTTCTTTTCAGATAATCAATTCGTATTCTAATCCTGCTTGTCACACCGGGGCAGGAAGTGAACGCTCACCAATGGTCTTGGATTACTTTTTTTTTCTTCTTTTAATGAGATATTTTTGAAAGATAAAACACCCAGCTGGCTGGCTCCTCCGGAGGACCTGGCAGCAGCATTGGTATTTGTTACTCAAATACAGGCTTTCATCACACACCTGTGCTGCTTCTGTTTGCTCGGTGCATGGCCTCTCCCAGCCCAATTTATCTTTGGGGCAGAGGTGGGTGTTGGGTTAAATAGTGAACGATGAGCAAAAATGGCCTTTAGAGATCTGGTTTTGCATCTGGACAGAGGATAATACATCCTCAGCTCCCAAATACCTGTAATAGATCTTTCTTTTGAGCCATTTTGAAATTTTACTTTGTTTTAGGTAAAGCTCTTGCCTTTTCCCCTTCTTGTGTCCTTCCCTATCCCTTTCTCCTCCAACTCCAGTCTCATTTTCTTTGTCTCTCAAGGAAGTAGATGGGGTGCTTACCTGCAGATTTTCGCAGTTGAGGAATCTGCAGTGAGCTGTGATGGCACCAAGCTTTCTAGGAGTTCAGGGGCCCTGGAAAGACTCAGTGAGTGACTCAGCAAGGTGGCTGCTTGGCCCTGGGCCCTGGGGGCCCTGGAGTCGCTGGCAGAACCTGGAGCTGTTCTCCAGGTCAGATCACCCTCCCCTACCCACCTCCCCACCTGTGCTGGCCTGGCTACTCCTGAAAGGGGCCTTTGTGTTGAGCTCCAGGGGCAAAGCCCCAGCATACGTTCAGCTCCCAGTAAATTCCCTTTCACATCAATTCACTTGATCTAAGAAAGCCCAGTAAGATGGAATCATTTTGTCCTGGCACATTGTTCCTCTCTTATTTTGTCTCATCATTTTATTTTCGCCAATACCAAGAACTTTGTCAATGCCAGGCTCTGTTCTAAGCACTTTTATTTATCTAATCTGACAAGCCAATCCAATGCGGTGTTTAAGTGTCCACATATGACGATTGGACAATAGAGGGCGAGGGAGGTGAGTGACCTGCCCCAGACAGCAACACAGTGTAAGTGCCGGAGGCAGGTTTAGAACCAAGACCCTGGGTTCAGGACCCCCTTCCTGTCACCTGCACACTAGTATGTCCCCGGGTCCTGTTAGCTGAGTCAGAACTGCAGGAGACCTGGGTGCCTTCTGCTGCAGCTGGGGCCGCTACGGAACAGCCATCGGTTTCCATCCAGTTTTCCCCTGAGATTTTCGGGGAAGGCATTCTGTATGTATGAGTTGCTGAGACAGCCTGAGCTTGCCTGGTGCCGGGGATTATGAGTGAACAAGCTTGTTCAGAAGGGGAGTATTGCCCCTGTCATTTCCCGGCTCCCCACACCCCAGGCACTTGGGGCCAGTGCAGGGAGGGGGTGGAGAGAATGGTCTCCACGTCCAGTCCAACTACTAACTTGCTAAGTGACTTTCTGAAATGTTCTTCAATCCCCAGGGCCAGTGTTCATGTCTGCAAAAATGGGGATACCGTAATTTGAGCTTGTAGCCTCAAGGGTGTAATGAAGGAGGCAGCTAATATGACGAAGGGCATACGATGGTGAGAGTTACTGTGCTAGGTATTTACACATTTTCCCATCTGAAGTTTGCAATGACCATGTGAAGATAAAAACCATGATCGTAGATAGGAAAGCACTTTACGAAATTAGGTGCTCTGCAAATATAAGGAATTATTCTGGTAGAAGCATGTTGAATTATATTAAAAAATGCATCAAGCAGATCTCCTTAGGAGAATGCAGTGCAGGAAGTGTCCAGTGCCTGTGCATAGTGGGGGGCGGGGGTCAATAAATAATTAGAAGTGGGTAATAGAGAACAGCCTCAGCGCACAGCCAAATTAAGTTGTAAGACCTTTCCGTGTGAGTGTGTATTTAGGGCTGAAAGCTACACCACGTTTCCCCTGCAGGTCTATCCTTGCTCCTTTGTCCTTTCCTTTGAATTTTGTTTGTATTCATTGCTCTCTTCCAGCATCTGTAACATTCTTCAATCTTAGTTTTATTAGGTTGGTGCAAAAGTAATGGCGGTTTTTGCGTTTTTTTTTTTTTTTTAACCTTTTAAACCGCCATTACTTTTGCACCAACCTAATAGATAGAAGAACATGTTTGGGAATTTAAGAAATAAATGTATTTCAAGCAGAGGAAAGAGATGGTGATTTCGAGCTAAAGCAGAAATCCACATCCCTGGATTTGACAAAGCAATAATTGACTCCGAGGCCAGGGCCGTCTAGAATGATGGCCTTCAGTAAAACCCAAATGTTATCCCCTAACCCAATAAACTTAGGTACAATTCAATATGGGCTAAAGTAATTTCAGAAGCCATCATTCCATTTCAGCAGTAAATACAGCTCAAAGTGGTATGAATTTCCCATTAAGATGATGTGGTTGGGAAAGTGAAAGATTCTTTTGGTACAATCAATTTATTTTAGTGTCCCAAATGTTCATAGCAACAGGAACAGGCAGGGTCGCAGCTGCCACTGCGGTCAGCCTGCCGTCACAGAGCGAAATGAATGGGCCTCTCCTTAACCACCAGCCTGCACGCCGTCCACGACCAAGGGCCCATCCATTTACTCCAGAGAATACAACCTACATTTGAGTGTGTTGCAAATTAAACTTTTAATAGAAAACCCAAGAGAGCAGCTTTGCGCCTTTATTTTATGGGTTGCTTTTTGGAGAAGGAGAAAGGTCAGTAGTGAAACAGTACAGGTAAGACGAGGTGAGCCATCCTGTGACTTTTTTCCCTTCTGAAATATTTGCATATTTTATTAAACTTGAGGTTTCTTTCCCATTTCACTCTGGTTTTCTCATTATTTTCCACACAGTCGTTGGAATCTCCTTTTTTTGCTGTTGTCGTTTCTCCTCATGCACAAGTAGAATCCTGCTGATCTGTCCCTTGTATCAGACGTGGCAGGATTTGTTTGTCATACTTGTCCTCTGAAGAAGAAATCACCAAGTAGGAAAAGGTTAGGGCAGGCGAATTTATCTTCAAAGGAGGATGGTCCAATTAGAAGGTTTTTAAACTGCTGGAATTTTTATTTTCAAATAGTAAAACTGAGGTTACATCAGGACGTGTTAAAAATGGAGCAAGATTTGAGAAAATGAAATGTTCTTGTTCCACAAGTAGAAGCAGAAATTTATTTTGTATTTCTCTTAATCTCTTCCCTTTTCTCTGCATACTGTACTCCAGTCCTGTAAATGAAAAAAGTGCAAGCGTTGTATATTTAGCCACATGGCCTGGGAATTATTGAAAAGTGACAAGACAAATGTAAAAAAAAAAAAAAAAAAGAAAAAAAAAAAAAAAAACGGCTCAACTCCTGACACACAAAAATAGAGTTTTATGTATACCCACAGAATTCCATAACTACAGAATTGACAAAGCATGGACTAATTTTTGCCGAGGCACAGAAAGTGGTAACCTTATGGCATTTTTAAGCTGGCACAGCTCACATGAGCTCACATGATAGGTGAGACCTAGTGGGAAACGTGCTATTGGAGCTCACTTCCATTAGCCTTTTGAAGACCCACTCGAATGGAGAAGAGTGAAGTGTATTAGAGAATGCTAGCTGCTGCTAACAGATTAAACTCTGAAATCTCGGCGACTGAACCACTAAATGCTGATTTCTTGCCAATATGATGTCCAAAAGAGGTGTTTCTGATTTCTTGGAAATCCAAATCAATTCATGGCCTTCCCTGGGTTCATTGGGGACCCGAGTGCCTGTCACCTCATGGCTGCCTACTCTGTTTTCAGTACTATATGGGAAAGAGGCTGGGAGTGCGTGGGGGAAGGTTGGGTGGGCACTACTGGGGTCCGGTCCTTACACCTGCTTGTCACTGGCCAGTACTTAGCCACAAGGCTAGGATAACTGCAAGAGAGACTGGAAAACGGAGTTCAGTTGTGTTCTCAGCACTCAGAGGCAATGGGTTCATAATCAACGAGCCCAGTGTCTGCCACAGGGAAAGACGTTCTTGGGGATTAGGAATGAGAAAGAGTTTGAGAGAAGATCTGCGAGTTGGGTCCAGTTACAATGGAAAGGGGACTTGTCGAGAGGAAATGAAGGTGTAGCCCTGTCATGCCAGTCATGCATGGCAGTGCCCATTGTACCAGGGCCCCAGGCAGCATCTCAATTCTTCCTCAGCAGAAATTTCCACTTTATATAGTTTTAAATGGAAACAATACATTGTAGTAGTAAAAACAGGATTTTCTCTATAGCCACCATTGCTTGAATATATTATCCTATCGCTGAATGCATCTACCTAATTATAATTGCATTCAAAGATAGGTAAGCATAACTACATGAGCAATATAAACTCATACCTGAAATGAATGAGAAAGCAATGGAATAATTACAGAAGCAAGCTCTCACCCACCTCTGTTTTCAATTGTTCAGTAATGTAGCTGTGCAAAAGGAAATTTGTAATATACAAGTGGTTAATATTTTATCCTGTTTTTTAGTTCCTACTGTAGTCAATTTGGATTTTCTTTTCTTTTTTTGAAGGATTATAAGTGCCTGCAGAAAAGATAGTGTGTGGCTGTGTTTATATTTCACCTGCAGTTCTGGTTTTCGGTCAATAATAAGAGAGAAAGTTATAGTTCTCCCTGCTCAGTATCATTCACTGCAATAGCCCCACCGCACTCGTAGATGAAGAGAAACCTTGAGTAAAATTGCACTGTTCTCTTTGTGGGCTGTTTGGTGAGTTGTTGTGAGCACCCCTCTCTCTGAATGTCATGGTAACCGCTGTGGCGTCTGCAGTGATTAGACATTGTTTTCTTTGTCTTAGTTAAATATCCTTTCTACACTGGGGATGCCAAAAAAATGTATACAAGTGCACACTTTGGTCAGCGTTACTCAAGCGGTAGTTCGCCGTCATCAGAAGTGTCTGGACGCTGATGGGAACCACTTTGAGCACCTCCTGTAATTGCAGAAGTCAAACGTGACTTATAGTCATCTTTCATTATTGGTATATATTGAGCATTAGAATTTTAATAGTTTTTTCCTTTCTCAAAACGTATATACATTTTTTGGGCATCCTTTCTATATACTTTGTAAGGTCCTTTTTCTTTCTTTCTTTCTTTCTTTCTTTCTTTCTTTCTTTCTTTCTTTCTTTCTTTCTTTCTTTATTTTTTTAATTAAATTTATTGGGGTGACAATTGTTAGTAAATTTACATAGATTTCAGGTGTACAATTCTGTATTACATCGTCTATAAATCCCATTGTGTGTTCACCACCCAGAGTCAGTTCTCCTTCCATCACCATATATTTGATCCCCTTTACCCTCATCACCCACCTCCCACCCCCTTACCCTCTGGTAACCACTAAATTATTGTCTGTGTCTATGAGTTTTTGTTTCTCATTTGTTTGTCTTGTTCTTTTTGGTTTATATACCACATATCAGTGAAATCATAGGGTTCTCTGCTTTATCTGTCTGACTTATTTCACTTAGCATTATACTCTCAAGATCCATCCATGTTGTCACAAATGCTCCTATATCATCTTTCCTTAACGTGGAATAGTATTCCATTGTGTATATATACCACAACTTCTTTATCCATTCATCTATTGAAGGACATTTTGGTTGTTTCCATGTCTTGGCCACGTAAGGTCCTTTTTCAACCTAACATTATGTCATGAGTGTTTTCCCACGTCACTGAGCATTCTTCAGAATTAAATTGTGGATGGCTGCTGTGAGATCGTAGACAACATTCTGGTCTCTGTCCCCCATTTCTGGCACAGGGCTCCTGAACTCTTGTAAGTTTCTGAGTCACCAGAGCACTGGGTGCTTCTTATGTTCTGAGAGTTGGTCTTTGACCTCATTCCTGCCACAGAGCTCCTGAAAGCCTTGTCATTTCCTGGGTGACAGGAGTGTCTTTTGTTCTAACGAGGTGACTCTGGGTGGGTTCCTTGGTCACCAGAAAGACCAGGCCATATTAGAAACTTGGCATTTTCAGGGCCACCCTTGTTCTCCTGAGAAGAGAGATGGGCTGAAAATGGAGGTATGATCCACCATACCTACGTAATGAAGCCTCCGTAAAACCCCAGCCATACAGGGTTCAGAGAGCTTCCAGGTGGATACACACACCTACATACCAGCCAACTCCACAGGGACAGAAGCTCCTGCACACGGGACCCTCCCAGACCTCACCCCGTGGACCTCTTCATCTGGCTGGTTCATCTCTTTCTTTTATCATATCGTTAATATACTGGTAAGCTTAAGTGTTTCCCTGAGTCCTTTGAGCTGCTCTAGAAAATTAATTGAACCTCAGGAAGGGTTCAGGGGAGCCTCTGATTTGTAGCCACATTGCACAGAAGTTATGGGAAACCTGGGGACCCATATCTACCTGGGGACCCATATCTACCTGGGGACCCGTATCTACCTGGGGACCCGTATCCACCTGGGGACCCGTATCTACCTGGGGACCCAGGTAGATAATGTCAGAATTTAATTAAATTATAGGACACCCAGATGGTGCCACAGAGTTACTTGGTGTGGGGGGAAAATACCCTACACATTTGGTGACTGTAAGCGTTCAGGGTGAGTGGTAAAGGAGACGCACTGAAAAGAAACACACAGTGGAGAAGAACTGGGTTTTTCCCGGCTCTGGCGGAAAACTGTCAGTGTTTCTTCGCATCGCAGCTACATAGCACGCTGTCAGGAGGCTGTGTCGGCATTTAGTTAACCATCGCTTTACAGCTGGGCACTGAGGTTGTTTTCAGGTTTCAATCAATGCCACTGTAAATGAACCTTTGTGGGCATTTCTAGATTATTCCATACAATAAATTGCTAGAGGTGATGCTAAGAGGCCAAAGGGAAGGAGTGCTTTTGAAGGATTTCATGGTTGATCACCAAGTTCCTGACCTTTAGAACCCGTTTGCTGGTGGGGGTGGCGAACGTCCTCTCCACACTTGAGCATGGGGTCCTTCACAGCTTTGCCATGACGAGAAGAATATCAAAACCTGAAATAAAGACAGGATGCAGCCCTGTAGTTGCATAACTACATAACTCGCTCACCCCACCTAATCCTGACTATGTTAGATCCTGTCTTTATTTCAAATTTTGATATTTTGTACCTCGTGGAATGTTTTGGCATGAATCTCGATCTTTAAAAATTGGATTAAAATGTTATTTATCTTGGGAAATGAGTCTTTGGGCACATTTTGCACCCAAGGTGAGGGCGCCGTTCATCTCACTTTAGTCCCGGCCTTGGTGATTGGAACCCAGGACCCACACTAGGCATTTTGATGTGTCCGGGGACATTAGAATACCTGAGAAGAAGCACCTTAGTGCCCAGGTTATAAGCAGATGCAAAGATCAAGGACAATCAAATACCAAAGGGTGATCTGAGGCCTCCCCTGAGGCGCTGTGCACACTTACGGTAGTATTTCTAAGTGGCTGGAAATGGGCAGGCCAAGGAGGGGCCCAGTCTGGCTGATGGCAGATAATGGAGGTACCAGAACTTGCTTTGAAGCTTTAGCAACAGGCTGTTCTCTTATCCCCATGCAAACGCTCTACAAAGATTCCTCCTGAGACCCCCATCCTCCTCCCATCAGTTAAAAGTATCGTTTACTGGAGCCATGTGCCCTATTAGTTTCGGCTTTGATCTTTCTGAATCTAATTACAGACTAAAAGAGTGTCCATGCTGTTTGTGCTGATTTAATCCCAGAGCAAACGAGGATTATCTCCTGTCCCTGTAATGATACTTCTCCATCCCCTGCCGTGGAGAAGACGAAGGCTAATGGTTGGCAGAAAGATGGGAACTGGGTACAACCTGCAGACTCTCTGTATTTAGAAATCAAGTCCTCCTCTGAATCCTGACCTGTTTCTCATGTAAACATACACACAGTTGCCTGTGCTCACGACTGTATAAAAAACAGCTATTACAAAATTATCCATGAAAGTAATTCACAGGATGGCAAATAATAACTCCCATTCATTAACTCACTCATTTAAAAAGTTTTTTTTTTAATTTTATAAATCATTTATTACCTGCCAGGTATTGTGCCTAATCTCTGGGTAGCCAGAGCCGAACAAAACAGCCACTGGTCTCTGCCCTCATAGAGTTGGCAGTTGGGTGGGAGACAGATACGATACACAAATACAATAGTCACTCTGCGATTACAAATTGTCCTGAGTGTAAGAACGGAGCACAGTGTCCCCGTAACGGCCCACCCTCTTCTGAGAAGTACTTTGTCTTCTCATCCTCAGAATGATGCTGAGATGTGGGTATAACTTTCTGCATTTAACTGATGAGAAGAGAAAGGCTTGATACAGGCCAACCACGTAACATGGTTCTCCAGAACTAGGTGGAAGTAGAAGCGGCTGTGTAACCCAGGGGTCAGGGGGTGGCATTGAGTCTTTCCCCGTCTCTGCATGGGCTGCCTCTCCAATCATTTGGTGGTAACCCCCACTGCGTCCTCCGTTGAGGTTCTGAGAGGTTTATAAATGACATTCCTGCATCTCTGTCTTTGAGTTTGGAGCCATGATGTGAATTGAACACAGGAGCCTAACAGGTGGACATCTCAATGTCCCTTTTGGATAAAGCTGTTTGGAGAGCTCAGCTTTGCTAGGCAACTGAAACGCTTGCTATCTTCTCTGCTCCACTCCCCACACTCCTACCACTACCCACTCTAGAATGGGGGCAGGCCACCGAGTGAACTTAGAATCTTCTGAGTATGTATGTAGGTAGTTACCCAATATCACACCCTGACCCGTCGCAGAGAGGGAAGAAAAGATAACCCTTCCTGTGTGCTTACAGATTTTCTAGATCAGCTCCACTGCATCGAGAAACAGAAACTAGGAACCACTGGCTGTCACTCATGGGTTAGGTGACCCGCTCACTGCTCCTCAGTGCCGTGTATAGAGGGGGTGGCTCAAGAGAACCGCAGGTCCCTCCATGTGGCGATATAAGAATCTGGAGAGGTGTTTTCCCAACATAGACCCATCTGCATCTATCACCTTCTTGATTACAATACAAAAAACCCTATGCCTTCTGGGCAACTGTAACTTTTGAAAAAATCTGCCTGCTGTTCACATACACTTCTAAAATTTAGGTATCTTTTCTTTTATAGTTATAAGGATGGTAATAAATTAAGTCACACACATGACTTTAAATAAGCAGGTGATTATTGTAGATAATAATGTTATAGATTATTGTAGAGAATAGAATTTCTTTTTTAATGAATGTGTTAATTGGACATGCATTATTGTATGGCAGTGATTCTTAGACATGTTGGGCTCAGAACCAACCCTATTACATGCTTAATGATTATTAAGGAAACCTAAGAGTTTTTGCTTATGTGTGTGATCAATATTTACTAATTGCTATCAATATTTACTATAATAGCAGTTAAATCTGAGGGATTTTTAAATCATTAATTCCTTTTAAAGCAACAATAAGTCCACTTAATGTTAACATAAATAATATATTTATGAAAAATTATTATCTCTTACTAAACAAAAAATGTTGGGAAGAGTGGCATTATGTTACGTTTCTGCAAATCTCTTCAATGTGTGGCTTAATAGGAGAGAGTTGGGAGTCTTCCATCTGCTCCGATAATTAATCTGTTGCAATATCGCACATCATATCTACACATGAGAAAATACGAGGGAGGACACTCATAGTGTGGCATTATTATAAAACCTGTTTTGGCTTTTCAGATGCCCTGAAAAAATGGGGGTAAATGCAAAGGTTCCCAGATGGAACTTTGAGAATCCCATTGTATGGAGTTCCATTAGACAGACGCACAGATGTGCCTGTAATTGAAAGCACTCAGGCACCCAAATCTGATAGGATTATTAAGAATTGAGTCAGTGTTCACGTATTTGTCCAAAATTCACGCCTATGTTTAATTTTCATTAGGAAAACAAGGAAAATAAGATTGGACAATAAATTGATGGGAGAGAATGAGAGTCACTGGTGTTCTGGAACTGGCTTGTGTGGGCGTCAGGGAGCTAAATATTGAACCTTCAGGCATTTTGCCAGTGGTTAAACCATCAGGAGCCTGAAATTGGCCCTGGTGAGAGTATTTACACCATGGGAATAGGCAAAAGCTACAAATCAGGGCCTTTTCTTTTCAGAGAGCTGGCTTATGAGCTCTTCCATTACAGATCTTACACTAGATTCAAAATGGCAGCCTAAGACGTTACTCACCTCATATGCTTTGTCTTTTTTTATTTTTCTTTTCTTTTTCTTTTTTGGCTAGCACAGTGGATTTTTGTTAGCTTGCTTTATTTTTGTTTTGTTTTGTTGTTGTTGTTGTTGTTGTTGTAATCTGAGTGTATTTACATAGGCAGACAAGCTCCATATTTCCACGGGCGCCCTCACCCTGTTCTTTCTGTCCTGACCTTCGGCGTGATTCATACATTAATTGGGAGTCTGTCACACAAGCCTAGTTGTCATAGGCATTTATGTTCATCTCTGTGGTTCTAGGCTTTTGCTCCTTTGCATGACGGCTGGACTGCCTCTTCTGAAAGGTCCATGGCTTTTACTTTTGCCCATGATGTGGGGATGGTGTTTGCCCCTAATGTTTTGGTGAAATGGTTTGAAAACAGCAGCCAACTCTCTTCTCTGAACACACAGTAGTACCAGGGCCTGGCATGAATGACATTATGCAGACTGTAGGCGTTATCCCCGGTGAGGATTTACTATTATTTGGAAATTAATGATGGCTCTATATTTTCGGGGGTGGGGAGTGGGGAACTGTAATTTATGAACCTCTCTCTTACCATCTGTTCATTTGCTTCAAGGCACTGCTATTCACAGCCTTAGAAATGCAAGGAAATTATGTTAAATGGTCACTCATTTTCTTTAAAAGTTTCACTTTAAAGGAAAACACACAGAGAAAAGCTTTTAAGACAACTAGCTCTTTTCCTGTAGGTCAATATACCACAGATGACAAACCAGGAGAAAAAAGAGCAAAATGAGATTTTGTTTGGGTTTGTATTTAATTAAGACCTAAATCATGATTCTCTTTGAATGGAATGGAAAGTGACACGAGCTCTGAGACGTATTTGATAAATTTTGCAATATCCCAACTGCCAGCAGAGAAATGAGAGCAGGTAGGTGCATTCAAAGGAATTCTATTATTTCCAGTTGTCAGACTCCAACGCCAGCCCGAGATAGGAAATCTCACTTTTTGCCTCCAGGAACGCAGCAAATTATGCTTGTTTGTCCCCGCTGGTAGAAACTTTTATGAATCTGGTTTTTAAAAGTGCTCTGAAAATGCACCTCCCCACCTAGCTAATTCTAGGGCCTATGTGTCCAGATATTATGCAATTCAAATGCATGCAAATCCGTTTTTATACGTGGGGTTGAAGGAGATGCTGGTGATTCACTTTACAGTAGGCTTCTGGTAGGATTCCTTCAGCTAATAAATTCTGATCATGAATTCAAATGACACCTGGTATTCAGAAATTACACATACATTCCACTTTTCCGGGCCATGTTTATTTTATAAAGCAAAGTACACACCTGTATTTAATGATCTTTATGTGGGATGATTTTCCTATAGGTACATTTTATATGTTTATGTAAAGGCTATTTTAACAGATTATTTCTTAAGTAGATATAGGAAAACATTTATTTTTATGGCACGTGTATCTTCGTTTA
This sequence comes from Rhinolophus hipposideros, assembly GCF_964194185.1. Lineage (NCBI taxonomy): Eukaryota > Metazoa > Chordata > Mammalia > Chiroptera > Rhinolophidae > Rhinolophus > Rhinolophus hipposideros. The sequence goes on along the minus strand of NC_138054.1, from coordinate 86,399,678 downwards.
AGAGTATCAGGTGTGCAAGGTTGAATGTATTGTACTCCTCAGTTGCTGACTCAGTAGCGTTGCTGGTCCATGCAGGACCCTCTGTTGTGTTAATCATGTATTTATTTTCCTACCTGCTCTCCTCCTACTTCCTCCTGCCTAAACAGGAAGATAGAGCCAGGAAGCACAATGAAAAATGCAACGGAGGTAGGAATTGCAGTTTTCCATAGGATGCTCAGGGATGGAACAAAGACCTGAAGGATCTGAAGGAGTGATTCATGGAGCTATATGGGGGGGGATGGGGTATTTAGGACAGAGAGAAGCACGTGCAAAGGTCCTGGGGCTGGAGTGTGCCTGTTGTGTTTGGGAAGCAGCCTACAGGCCAGTGTGGCTGAAATAGAACAAGCTGGTGGAAGGCAGAGGTGAGCTGTTTAGAAAGGCAATTTTTAAGCCCTTGTGAGGATGTTGGCTGTTACTGTGGGGAACTAGTGGAGGCTTCTGAGGCAAAGAAGGACATGATTTGACGGACTTTTAGAAGGCACATTCTGACCATGCTATGTGGAGACTAGTCTGTGTGGGAACAAGGAAGATTAGAAGAAGTGTGACTGGTTGAGGGGCTTCTGTGATGACCCAGAAGAAAGATGGTGGTGGCTCAGATTAGCACAGTAGCTGTAGAAGCCTCAAGAGCCTATGCATATGTTGTAAGAACCAACAAGATTTGCTGATCTGCTGTGGGATATGAAAGAGGGAAGAATAAATGGAAGGATGGATGGAGGTGGCCATTTACTGAGAGAGTGAAGATTGTGTTCTGAGCAGATTTGGTATGGCATTCAGGAGCTCAGATTTAGAAATGCCAAATGTGAGATGCCTGTTAAATGCCCAAGGAGTGATACTGATATAAAATGAATAAAGAAATGTTCCAAGGACCTTGCTGTGGCTCACTTTCCCACCTCAGAGCCTTTGCGCTGACTGTTCCCTCTTCCTAGAACACTGTTTCTCCAAATAGTCGCATGGTTTAGTTCCTCAGTTCATTCAGATTTGTGCTTGATTTTCACCCCTTTAGAGAATCATTCTTTGGCCTGGCCCCCTTCTCTGGAAAGCAGCTCCCCATTATCCTATCTCACCTCATTCTGGCTTTATTGTTCTTTGGAGTGTACATATTTCCTGTCATGTAATACATGAGCATTTGCTTATTTGTTTAGTGTCAGTCTCCCCGACCCAATGCAAGATCACACAGGTGGGGACTTTGCTGGTTTCGTGCACTGCTTTACTCCAGCATCAGACCCGTGTCAGAAACACAGGGGGTCAATAAAGATTTGTTGCAGTGATGACTCAACAAATCCTGAGGTGATCCTCAAACTCATCTCAACCAACATCTCAACCTGCACACTGTACTCCTTCCAAGGGATGCTTATTAGACCCAAATAATAAGTAGCAAGATGCAGAGATCTATTTTCAAAATATGCGATGTCTTCACTCACTTTCCCAGAAGCACGTAAAAATAGAAAGCAGTAGAATTACCTAAGCATAACAAAGGAGGAAAAGAGGAGGGAGTACTGAAGTCTGAATAACTGGGGGAAAAAAAGGTAGCCTTAGTAATTTCTTCCATGAGCATCAAGTTCAAGCACCTCAAGTGCAAGGACCTGAGCTAAGTCCTAGAAATGCAGAGTTGAGTCTGACACAACCTCCATCCTCGAGAACATATGGAGGGGAAAGAACAGTCGAAACACTGGTAATGTGATACGTTGTGCCAAGGTTGGAAAAGCTCAGTAAGTCACAGAGAAAATTAAAAATCCCTTTAGGCTAGGCAACATTCAGGTGTATAGACAGAGAGATGTGCCAGCGTGTCTTTCATGAAGCTCTTAGCAGTCTTGTGTTTCTAATGTAAGTCTTCTTGGAGTTTTAGTTGTTCTTCATTCAATATTAAGCATTATCAGAAAGTCATATCTGATCTTAAAAGCTACGGAATAAACCGTTTGGAGTTGGAGTGAAAAGCACTTCAAAAACTATTCTAATAATCCTTTGTATTTTCCTACCAATTCGTTAAGTTAGTGTGAGGTAGAGAGAATTAGAGTTCTGTGATTGTCATTGCACGTTTTTCTTTTCTTTTTTTTTTTTTTTAAGGCCAAGTCCTTAAACTCAGATTCCCCAGAGTACAGTGTTGTGGGATTCATTTAGCCAAAATGATGATATCGTGGATCAAATTCCTCCCTGACAGGCAAGCTTGGGAAAGAACTGGTACCACTCATTGCCTGAGTGGTACCATCCCTTAAATGTTCCCACTTATCTTAACAATGGAGTATTTTAATATCCACCGATGTTCTGAAGCCACAGCTTAGTAATATCATATCCATGGGAATTTAAATATTTTACGAGAAAGTTCCACTTGTTGCATGAGGATTGATACTTCTAGCTAATCCTGTCTTCTAAAAGTGAAGGAAACAACTGTGGGTCTGGAGGTTTGGCTTTACAGAGGTGTATTGTCTCCACGTTCCAGGTGAGGAAACTAAAGCTTACAGAGGCGCTTCCTCAGGCCAAGCAAATGAAAGTGGTACAGATGCATTCAAATCCAGGTCTGATGAGGTCTAGCCTTGTCTGCCACGCCATCCTGAGTCCTTCAAGGCTTGTGCTACAGAATCCCAGAACTAGAGAAGAACTGAGAGGTCAGATACGTTCTCTCATTAAAGAAATGCTCATTCGACATCTAGGTGAATAACACCTATAATCATATTTCTTTTTCTCCAACTAAAACATACCATATATTTCAGTTTTTCTTATTATATCACTAATATACAAATGTGTACATATCAAGGAATATTGTGACAGTGACAGCAGAATTTTTGGATCTCCTCAATCCCTTGCTCCTGAAATGGAGAAAAGAGATAACAAAACCATAACAACAGAGTATAGTCAACAAATCAAGCTGCCATGACATCCCCCAAAAGCATAGAATATGATTTTAGGGGTAAAAGCTATTAACAGCAGCAAGGATCTGTGTGATATTAGCAATAATTTAGCAGGAGGAAGTTGCGAGCAGAAACAAGGCAGCTGACATACCTGAGAATCCAAAGATTACCAGCAAGTACTCCCTGGAAAATAGCCAGAACTAGGAGAGGTTTTGTGTACACTTCTGGAGAGTCCATGGGAAGGTCTAAGGAGCTGGAACAGCAGGATTCCTTGAACTCTTAAAACTCCCTTGAACTCTTAAAAAACTTTCCTCAGTCACTTACTAAGGAAAATATGCTGAGAGAAGAACCCAAAGTAAGCAACATAAAGACAAGAGAAAAAGAACAAACAGGGAAAAGTAAACGAATGTAAAGAGGTAAAAAAAAAAAAAAAAAAAAAAATCCCAGAGGACAAGCTTCCATATGTTTTGAAAACCACAGAAGAGGGTGTTCTAAACTGTAAAGTTAGAAAAACTTGTCTGAAATACATCCCTCTTCAAAGTTCAGAAAAACTAATTCTACATAAAAATGAGCAACAGGAAGAGATCAAGATATAATTCTATACAAAGTTATTACAAGAAAAAATAAAGTGTAAAATGGCCCCACAGACAATGAAAGAATGCTAGAAAGACAGGCCCAACCCCCTTCAAATAAAAACTATAATTCAATATTTCTAAAAAGCTAAAATATACTAAGAAAATGATACAATATGAAAAACAAAACATAAAAATTTAAGTTATAGAGACTCAGAAAAGAGGTAATATTACTCAGGAAAAGATAAGAAAAAAGGTTTAAAAACAGGATTTGAGAGAAAATGACAAATTTAGAAGACAGGCAAAGAAGATCCAACATACATATTATAAGGTGAAGTCCCCCAAGAGAGAAAATCAAAATAAGAAAGCAAAAGAAATACTAAAAACTACAATTTAAAAATTTGTTCTAAGATCATTTTTTGAAAATACATGTTGAAAATTCATACCACATACATGAGAAAATTGACCCAGAATGACCAGCACTGAGACAATACTTGGTAAAATTACTAGACTTTGAAAAAACACACAAAAGCTTTAGGCATCCAAGCAAAAAGACAAAGACGCCTCTAAGGGAAAGAAAATCAGGCCATCATCAGACTTTCCTACAGTAGTGTTTTATGCCAGAAGGAAATAGAGTAGCTTATTTAACTTAAGGAAAGAAACGTGAGCTAAAGGTTTCATATCCAGCTAAATTGACATTCAAGCTAAAGGCACAGAAAAACTGTGCAGGCAAACTTAATGACTTGGAAAATATTTTCTTCCCATGAGATTTTCCTGAGGAATCTACTAGAGAGAAAATTTCAGTCGGTTAAAATAACTAGAGTCACTGACATTTGTTTTGTTAGAGCTAAATATATATTTTCTTGTGGAAGTAAGACCAAATGAGAGTCGGAAGGAAAAAGGCACAGTATGTAATGTCTTTGTGCTCTCACAGTGTAGATTCAGAACAACTGCAAAAATGTAAAGTAGAAAATGTAGAAAATGATTTTAAACAGTCTTCAGGAGTCCTTTATGGTAGAAAAATTGCTATTTTCAACTGCGACCATTTCATATATATGTCAGGTCCTCGAATAACATTACATTCAACGTCATTTTGTTAGAATGTTGATGAGATGCCTTAGGAACTTCCGTTTTGCCTGTCTTCTAAATTTTACCTCTGGCAAAATTGGTTTTGTTACACGTCGTTTCACTTAAAGTCACAGAACCTTAAACTCTTGAAACTTTGTTAAGAAGTTAAGTGAGGATTTACTGTAATGTGAGACAAAGCCTGTGAGCAATTATGTGATATTCTAATTTTGTAATCCCTTGGGTCCTCAAGAATCAAGAATCTAGGGAGGAAGGAACATACATAGAAATGCCAGGTAGAAGAGGTTAAGAAGAAACACTGCGGTACAGAATGGGAATGGGAAGTATCATGTGTCTCAGAAAAGGTTTAGAAACAATAAACAATCCAGTAGCTGTGACATCGCTTCAGCCCAGTTTGTGATTTTAAAATACTGTTTTCTTCTAAAGGAAAACAGAGATTCTCGGTAAGCAGATGATTCTAGGTCTGGGCAGAATATGTGGAGTATAAGCCTAGGACATCATGGCATACAGGTTAGAAAGGAAGCCAAAAGACTATTAAGGTTATGTCCAAAAGATGGAGGAACTAACTTGAAGAGGGTCCCACTGGTCCAGATTGTACAGTGTATGTTCAGTAAAGATAATTTCAGTGGATTGAAGCTCAGGAAATATGTTTAAATCCATGAGCTCATGAAGATATTAAAAACAAACAAACAAACAAAACGGAAATGCTTTCTCATCTTTGGAGGACAATAAAGAACCCCTCATTTTAAAAACTTGTGAATAATAAAAAAGAAAGTCATCCATCCTCCTTTCCGGTATGCTACTCTGGGTAACCACAGAATATATGTGTGAACGTTTCTCTTTCTAGAAATATTCCAACTAATAACTAAAGGGGGAAAGATGGAATTAGAATATTACTATTCTGCAACCCTAATGAATTAAAGGATTTAAGTGCAGTGGTCCCCCTTTATTTGCCATTTCACTTTCCACGGTTTTGGTTACCTGTGGTCAACAGTGTTCCAAAAGTATTAAATGAAAAATTCCAGAAATAAACAATTTAATAAAGAATTGATAAGTTTTAAATCACGGCTCTGCGTAGCGTGATGAAATCTCGTGCCATCCCGCTCCATCCCACTGGGAGGTGAATCATCATCCCTGTGTCCAGTGTATCCACAGTGGGTATTTTACCTGTCCCTTAGTTCCTTAGTAGGTGTCTCGGTTATCAGGTCTACTGTTGTGGAATGGCAGTGTTGTGTTCAAGCAACCCTTATTTTATTTATAATGGCCCCAAAGTGCGAGAGTCGTGATGCTAGCAATGCGGATATGACAGAGAGAAGCCATAAAGTGCTTCCTTTAAGTAAAGAGGTACACACATATAGAACAAAAAACAGTATATAGAGAGTTTGGTACTGTAATATCTGTGGTTTAAGGCACCCACCAGGAGTCTCAGAATGTACCACCTGTGGACAAGAGGGGACTACAGTATTGTATGTCATTGGCTGCTAAGAGCACAAAAAGAGACACAATGACAGAACATGTGTCCCTAATGGAATCAGACAGCACCATCTATATATTGTCTTGCCCCCAGTCAAACCTGATTGTCAATCCAGTAATCTATGGAGATGGCATCAGCAAAATCCAGAGAGTGAGAAACGATTGGACAACTTTTCTTCAACAAATAACTTACATGACAAAAACTAAGAAAGGACAGATGGGGCACCTATAGATTAATACAGACATGAAAAAATAACAGGCAAAACTGAAGTGTTTAGGGGTGTATAATCAGGTGATGAAGCTGTCAAGGAAAGGTCCGAAATGATTACTGTAAGTGAGGACAGTGGTTACTTGTGTGGGGGGAGGAGGGAGATTGATTAAGATGGGCATAATGAGGGCTGTGGTATCTGGCAAATTTCTATTTCTTGACCTGGGTCATGGATACAAAGTGTCAACTTTATAATAGTTCATTAAACTAAGCATTTATTTTATTCAGTTTTCTGGATCTGTTGCATTTTATAATTAAGTTGTTTTTTTTTTTTAATTCAGTATAACTGAACCCTTTATTCTTCTCTCCAGTTGTTTCTGTGTAATCTTCTTCTAAAGAGCCACACCACATTGGGCAGGCAGACCTGTAAACAAGTAGGCCTTTATTAGTTCATTCCACAAATATTTCTTGAACAACTGACTCTTGTGTAGACATCAGAGAAGCACTGTACCCAAAATGAGGCAATTACAGAGCAAGTAAAATATGAGAGGTGCTATAAAGACAAAGTTTTATAAGAGCACAGAGAAGTGGGGATTTATTTCTGGTTGGGAGATTAGCAAAAACTCAGGCAATAGTATTTCAGTTGAATCTTATAAAATGAATAATGCATGCTCTTTAAAAAAAAAGTCAATCTGTGTTGAAAGAATATTTAGAACTTACTGCCTTGATAACTATTCACCCTTAACCCTGTATTCTAGTTCCTATAACTCAGCACAACTGAAAACTGTTGTTTGAAGGCCATTGGTCATTTCTTAATGACTTTCCCTCAGTCCTTACCCTCCATAAACTCTACCAAATTGTTCAGTATAATTCTTTTCCCTAGAAACTCTTTTCTTCTTCTCCTCCTCCTCCTCCTTCTCCTCTCTTTCTCCTTCTCCTTCTCCATCAGTGTATCCTGACCTCCCTCCTACCTTTCAATGTCCCATTAGTGTCCTTTGGTCACTCTTTTCACCTCCACGGTTATGCCCTTAGTTCTTTCTCTCTCTATTCCTTTGCCTCAGCTTCACCTCTCATTCCATATGCTAGTCACATTGAAATATCTTTCGGACTCTTGCCCTGTGGGAGCCCTAGACTCACGGCTCATCACTTCTTTCTGGATGTCCATCTGTCACCTCAATACTGACATGCCCCAAATTTGGAGCCATGTTCTTCCCCAGCCCCAATCCTCCTACCGACCTTGCCAATTCAGTTAATAGCTTCTACGCCTTCCTGGCCTGGAGATAGAATCTTTGATGCACCCTGGCTACCTGTGCGTATGTCATATCCCAACCTTGGGCCTCTTCTGTGTCTCTGTGTCGAGATTACTTACTTACTCTGTGTCGAGAAGTCTTTGAAACGCCCCTGTGTGCAAAGCTTTAAATGGACTTCGTCCAAACCCAGCGAGGAGGTTCTCTGAGGTGGTTTAATTGGCAAGGTTCATCCTCATTCTCGGCTGGGTCGTGTCATGCCTGCCTCTCAGTTGGTGGTGGTATTCTCAGGTTCCAGACCAATACTGGGAACTTCCTGCCACTCACTCAGGTAACGAGCACCAGAGGGACTGTGGCCATCGACACTCTCAAACTAGCTGAAGATGAAGAAAGTAGCAGGTGCTTCTTCTGTCAAATGTGGGCAATCCCACAGTTTGCCTCCAGAACTTCGTTCCTCATCATACGTATGCTTGTCAGGTTGTTGTTGTTGTTGTTATTATTATTTCTGCTGAAGAGATGACCTAAATTTACGTTGATTAAAAAAAATATATATTTCTTATGGGCATGGCAGCTGTTGTTTGTGCCTGGAGGTTAAAGGTTTAGGTTGAAGCCGCTTCATCCATTTATCTATCTGTTTGTTGATTCAAAAAGCATTACTGAAAACCGACTTTGGTGCAGGATGCTGGGCAGTCAGATAAATGGTGGGGGGCCTGCCCCTAAGGGGTTCCCTTTCTAGGTCACCGTTGCACTACTTCTGTCTGCTTGCTTAGTGTTAATTGGCCCTGAGGACATGATCACTCATTCATCCATCCATCCATCCATCCATCCATCCATCCATCCATCCATCCATCCATCCATCCACTTCCTTTCCAACCTCCTCTTCTCCCATATCCCTTTGCAAATGAGTTTCAGTGTGTTTTAGATTCCTTGCTCGACCTTCACAACTGCATTCGGCAGATACTTACTTAGTTCCAAACATGACATAGGTGTTATACTATTAGACAGAGCTTGAGAAAACAGTAGTAAACCCATAGCATGGGCCCTGCCCCATGGGTCTTCGGCTAACATGACACAGGTTTCCATACCATCCTTGTCGTCTAGGAATTTATGTCCAAAGATCACCATGGCTGTAATCATGATCAGTCTAAATTTGTTGTAGTTTTCATTGTGTTTTTTTTTTCCTTCATAGATGAGTTGCTTCCAAGAAGGGAAAGAATACCTTGCTTAAAACCGGTCCTTGAAAACAGTAGTTCTGGGTACTGTTTCCATAGGAAAATCACTGCAGAGTTTGCCAGCTAGGTTTATTTTCTGGCTAATCACCATCCTGATACTGGTTAACATTATGCTCACAGTCTTGTAAATGGTTCAGCTACACAAACAAGGCCATAATCAACTACTACTGAATGCCATGTGATTTCTCTACCTTTAAAGAACTGTAGGAAGTGGGGGGGTAGAGTTTTTAAGTGCCGTGGATAATCAAGAGTGTTTTTTTTAAGTGCCTCTTAAATACATGCGTATGTCCCCTTAAATCTGTCATGATAAAACATCTCATTTTAGTTGATGTATGACAAGGAAGCAGTCACTGTTAATCAGAATGACATGTTTCCATTTGCTTTATGGAAGAGAAGGTGGATGAAGGTCATGAATAAGAAAACAAAGCAGCTTGTGATTCGTGATGTTTGGGGTTTCTTTTCAAATTCATTTTCTTAGGAAGTTAATAATCTCTTGTTTTTTTCCCTCTCAGCATCATTCATCCAAATTGCCAGAAGTCCTTGTCAGGGGAGGTGGAAATATTTTGTCTTCTCTCCTGAGGAGAGAAATGGGTTCATTTGCTCTGGGTTGTTTGAAAAATTTAGGTCTTAAAAGTGTAAAGTCTCAGAATTTCTGGCTCCAGATATTTCTTTGTGGGTACCAGTTCCATCCTCGACATGATACAACATACCTGCTAGGTTAACATCCCAGCTGGTCACAGACACATTCGTGGGAAACTGGGAGAAGAAGGACCAAAGGTGTAGTCTTTATAAGAAGCAGATAGCAAGAGCCCATCTCCAATCTCCCCTCTCTGTATTTTAACACCTAATTATTTAAGTCCCTAGCAACACCTAGGCACCTGATTAAAGCTTTACCTCCCGTGGCCATCAGCCTTCATAAAGGAGTAGTTTTTCCTGCTTTTGGCCTGTGGTTGGAGAGGGGTGACCATGCTGGTTGTGAATCATAATGCACGTGCCATTCGATCTAGCTTCATGCCCACATACTCGTAGAATCTTCTAGAAGTCAGCACGGTATTCCATTGTGCTGTGGATTGTTATCACCTGGTTGGTACAGTCTCCACCCCCAAAATTAAAATATGATTTATGAAATTAGAAAAAATCTTGGCATTGGGGAATCCAATACAGCTCTCTCAAAAGGAACATATGGCTATTTGTTTTGAAATCCAAGGGTGGCACTCTTCAGCTACTAGAAACGGTCTTTGAATCCACCAAACTCGTGATGCCTCAGCACACTGAATCTGCAAAGATCATGATGCCTGGGTATCTTGAGACAATCTTATGATGTAGTATTTTGCTTGTCCAGGGCCATTATTATTATTACTATTTAAACTAGGGAAATTAAAGAATCGATAAGCTATGGGAGGATTCTAACTATAAAGATATAAAGCACTCTAATGGGATGGTAGGCATGAGGGAGAGTGCCCAGGGAAGGACAAACGTGGAAGGTGGGCCCCGCCCCCAGGCTGGGGTTCAGCCCTCATTGGAGGCAGCCACTGATGGTGGAGAAATTCTCTGGGTTGCCCAGGGCAGAGCTGGTCCACATTCATCCGGAAAGCCACACACAACCTGCTGGGGTATGGAAAGCTTGTTGTCTTGTTATTTTGCAGAAACAAAGATGGCAGCCTGGAATGGTTGCTTAGCAGCAGGCTCTTTTGAATATGCCTCCTTCCCTGAGCTTTGCAAAAATCAAATTCCAGCAGGCTTTTTCCTGGCATGGGCTGTGCGCCCAGCGCCAATGCCTGAGGAACTTATGCGGTGGCTATCTGGGGTCTGTGTAAAGCCAAACTTTACAATTCCTGTCATTAGCAAGCCACTTGAGAGAGACCCCACTTGGTGCCACTTGATACCGACCCTCCCGTGCTGTGTGTCTCCTGCCCATGCTCCTTTTGGTGTGGCAGAACTCCACAATCTATAATTATATTTTTCTTCTTATGTTTCTTCTCCCTTGTGTTCTTTGGTCAGTCTTTTTTTTTTCCCCCCCTAAGGTGGGGGGGGGGAAACAAATTTGAGTCTTCTAGCAAATTGCTATTCTTTTTCCAAATATTAGGCCAAATCTGACCAGGAAATCCTGCTTAAATTGCTGTTATGCTTCTTTGAACTGATTTTTCAGCTAATACCCAAAACTCAACTGATCCAAAAGGAAAAACTCTGGGTTAATTAAGATTATTTGCGTATGAGGAAAATCTCATCGACTCGGCTGGAGAGAAGAAAATGTGGGGGGAGATTTATAAAGTGTCTCATGGAACCCGAGGGGACAAGGCTGCTGTACCTTGGCCAGACCCTGAAACCACAAACTCACAAGTGCCAGGAGCCTCTGTCTGTCTCTTATTTATGCCTCTTGTGAAATGTCTGGCTTATTCCTCTTTTTGTGGAGAAAGGATGTCTCTGTCCCTACACTCACTGTACTTACAATTTCTTTTACTTAAGTGAGCAGCCCAAACTGCATGAAAATCTTATTGCTGTCTTAGAACCAATTTGGAGCTTACTGAAAAAGACTCCCATTGGTCCAGCTCAGTCATTTCTCCACCCCACGTCCAATCCGCTTTGGCCGGTGGGGCAGGGACATATTTGGGAAAGACAATGCTGTTGGGTGCCCACGTTGGTAGGCAAGGGAGTCAACTGGTGGTGTGAGGTAAGAAATACCCGGAAAAGGACCTTTGGCAAACACTGAGGGAGTGCCCGGGACATTTAGGATTTATGCTGGCCAGGGAATGTGCACAGATTTCCTTAAATCTACAACCTTTTTATATTTGAGCACGGCAGACTTTTTAAAAATACACTTCCATGGACAGTGATTTTTAAGACTCCAGGGCAAAGGACTGTCATAAAGGAATTTCTGACACCCCAACTGCCAATGCTTTTGATGTGAAAGTCAATGTAATACCCAGCATGCAGACGACAAGCTCAGACTTAATAAGGATAAAAGGAGCAGGGCATATTGAAGTGTGAATGCAAGCCTAGGATGAATGGGAAGAAAGGCAGAGCAGAGCAAAGAACGCAGAGTGGAACATAATAAGGGCAACCAAAAGAAATGTCGTTTGGGTATTAAAGGTTATATTGAATCAAGCAATGAAGACTAGAAGATTCTAAGAGAAGCCAAAAGAAGTCTCATTTGGCTTTTAATAGTTACGTCAGGAGCAAGAAGATAAAAATAAAAGAGGATGCCTATCTCTTGGGTCTAGCTGAATGATGCCAACAGATGCCAGAGAAAATGTAGCTTTGCTTCATCTCTTTGGGCTTCCATCTTCTCTGTCAAGGAAAGAACTAAACTGGATGTCCTAGTCAAGGCTCCTGGAGGTGCAAGAACCTACCCAATCTCTCCAAGAAAAGGTTGTTACAGGAATGCTACAAAAATCTCACGGAACTGAAGGAGAGGAAACCAAGTCCGGCCAGATAGCAGGAAAACCGGACAGATGCTGAGAAACATGGCAGCCCTCTCTGGATCCTCACTGGCTTCAACCTATCGGACCCAATGCCTCTTTTTTTAAACAAATATGTTTGCACCATCCCTTTACTGAGCTTGAAATGAACTTCCTAGAGCCTATCACCTACCTAACCACTCAGTTCAAAATAAAATTAATATAGTGCCCTCGCTGAAATATAAAGGTGGCCCACAGCTAAACTAATTTATCTAAAACAACAAGCAAGACATAGATTAATGTTCACATAAATGTTCACAGAAGAACTAATGAAGCAGCCATGTATTGGCACCTGTATGGAGCATTACCACAAATGTGACAATTTCAAATATACACCGATTAAGTCAGATCGTATGGGAAACATGTTCTTGCAGTATAATAAATCAAAACTTGGTGGCCCAAAATAATCATTTATGATGCTCACGGATCCTATGGGTCAGGAGCTTGGAAAGAGCACAGTGAGAATGGCTCTGTCCTGCTCTGATGTCTGGGGCCTCAGCTGGGATGGCTCCAGTGGCTGGCCCTGGGGCCGCTGAACCTAAAATAATCGCTTCCAACATGGCTGTTCTTCACCCACTTACCTGGCCTCTGTGTCGATAAGTTGAAGACCGGACTCCCTGTTTGTGGTGATCCTGCATGGGAATCTCAGGTGTGCAGACTTCCAGCGCGACTGTCGGGGCTCCAAGGGCAAGTGTCCCAGCAGAAGCTGCATAGCTTTTTGTGACTTAGCCTTAAAAGTCACACTATATTGTTTCTGCTGTACGTTCAGTCAAAGCAGCCATATGGGGTAGGAGTAGAAGGTGGGGAGGGTGTGAGTACATAGATCCCACCTCTTGATGGAAGGACTGTCAAAGTATTGGCAGCCACGTTTGAAAGCACCACAGTGACTCTCTTAGCAAATTTCCGACTAAACAAACTCTGGCCTTTCTTTGAATTACACAGTAATTGCACTCCTGGGAAATTCAATATGTATTAAAACCTTGTAAGCAATATGTTATGTGTACGTGTATGTGTCCTACGGAGTTCGATTCTAAGCCTGACCTTTATACACTTTTGTCCAGCAGGACTTTTGAAAGTTGTGCAGAACACAGGACGTTTCTTTGTTGTAAACACTACTCCAGCACATTGCAAGACGCTTAGTATGCTTGGCTTGTGCCCACTGCATGCCAGTACTGCCCACCTAGTCATGCATCTCTCTCCTGCAGACTGGCTCCCTCTGTACACTCAGAGCATTGCTTGTATACCAAAGTGGTATTCTCAGCCCCGAATCCATAAGCCTTTGAGTTTCTCTCTCCCACTCAGCTGGGTTCCGATGGTGACGATGACGATGACAGCAGCAGCAAACATTACCAAGCGCTTCCCTTTCTCCAGGGACTACATTACATTATGCACCGCCTTGCTGTACCCTGCAAACCTGAAGGCAAATATCATTGTCTTTATTTTTTTCAGACAGAAAAACCACGGCTTAGAAAGCTTAAATAACCTATGCAAGATTGCAAAGCTAGAAACCAGAGAAGCAAGAGGTTTGATTTTTCTCCCAGGCCTCTGGACAGTTTCAGATGACATTGTGACGCCGTCCAGTCAGCTTGGCCGAGGGGGAAGTGGTGTCTTGTATATAGTTGGAAGCGGTTCCCTCAGAAGAAGGCTGTGGGCAGGCAGGCGTAATGATCAGCATCTCTGGTACAATGGACAAGAAGAAATGGAAGTTTACAATGGATGTGGAACTTGTGAAACAACATTAGCCTGCTCGCCTGGAGCAGATCAATTACCTCCCGGTCTCTGAGAGAAGGCGGCCGTATCACTACTCATAATCTTTGGGAATCCTGGAATAAAGCACTGTGTTCTCCGATTGAACAAAAGGAAGGAGGTGGAGCCTTTAAACTTTAGCTTGATGCAAAATTCTAGATCATGTTATGAGAAAGGAAGCCACACTGGGCTTTTCATTGCTCCCTGCCCTGGGAGGTATCTGCATTGTTTCCTCCACACCCTTGGGGGGAGCAGTGTCTCTGCTTTGATCACGCTCTGTGTCTCCACGGGTCCACATTTCCAGAACTGCACTCCGGGTTTACCCATGTGACTCACAGAACCACACAGTTACATGCCAATGGGAGAGCCTGGAAGATCTGTGATTCAACTGAAGAAAATCCAAAGCCTTAGAAATGTTTTATGTACCCGCATATCTACGAATGGGTTGACGTCCTTTAGCAAAATAACAGTTTATAAGCTCTATTTTGTGTGATCTTTAAAAATGGGGAAAATAGAATTGGACCACAAACTGTAAAACGCCAAGGAAGAAAAATAGCTTCCTGTTACTTAATTCAATTGCAGCCAACTGGATTTCTCTCTTCTTCGCTTTTTTTTTTAAAAAAAAACAATTTATAATGTAAACGCTTTTTTGGCACATAACATATCCTGCTTTAACATTGAATATCTGTTTTATAAAAGTGTGTTTATAAAAGCCTTTGAGTGCTTCTTGGAAATACAACAACGTTTTTGGAAAGAAGGTGTTATTCTCTGAATTAAAAAAAAACCACACACCACAAAACTGAATATAAGGTCATATTGGTGGGGGGGAATGCAAAAGATGAATAGATGTAAAGAAAATTCATATTCCTGTTTGCTTTCAGACCATTAATTCTATGGCAAACATTGTCTCTAATGGTTTATGTTTTCCTTGAATAGTATTTTCCCAGCATATACGAATATCTTATTCATCCAAGGCCCTCCTTTGCCATCTCTCCATAGTCATTTGGACCCTTTCGGAACCTCAGCCCTGGACAAGTATTTAAGGGATGCCAACTTTAGTTCCTGAGGTTTCCTGCCCTGGGGAACCTGCTGTCTTTATTTAAGAAGATGTTCTGAAAAACTCGTTTCTTTCCAAGGAGCGTTAGAGTCTCACAGATGCCGAAGGAGCCGCAGGGCTCATGTGGTCCATCATCCGGCCTCCAGCAGACCTGTATGCGAACTGCCCTCTACGAGTGAATGGGCTCCCTGTTCTTTGCGACTACCCTTCCTCTAGACCCATGTTGTCTGTGGGTCTAGAACGTTTTTCCCTGACGGAAATATTCTACATCTGTGCTGTCCAAAAGAGTAGCCACGGACCTCACATGACTGTTGAGTACTTGAGAGGGGGCCAGTGCAACTGAGGAGCTGCCATTTTAACTGGAAGTAACTTAAATGTAATGGCCTCATGTGTGTAGTGGCTATCCTATTGACCTACCGACCATGCAATTCTAAAAATTTTGCAATAATAGTAACAACAAAACAAAAATCCCCAAGGTGAATGTAATCAGAGTTTGGTCTGAGCTGACTAAAACTTCCAGGGTTACTTGCAAAGTTTCCTTTGACAAGAAACTAATAAAACTTGAAATAAACCATACCGTGCATTGGGGACCGTCTAACAGCCAAGCAAGGTGTGAGCTCAGAACTTTAGCACTATTATTTTATTTGATTATTTTGTTTAACCCTCATGACATCCTTATGAGGTATTACTATCACCACCCACCTTTTTTATTTGCAGATGAAAAAAAAAAAAAAAAAAAACAAGACGTGGCTTAGAAAGATGAAGTCCGTAGCTTGTTCTTGGCAGAGGGAGGCTTTGAATTCAGGTCTGAGTCTAGTGCCTGTGTGCAGTTTCACATTTTAAAAATAATATTTATTTTTCAATTACAGTTGACATACAATATTATATTAGTTTCAGGAGTAGAACATAGTTAGACTTTTACATACCTTACTAAGTGCTCACCCCGATAAGTCTAGTACCCACCTGGCACCACGCATAGTTTTTACAATATATTGACTATATTCCCTGTGCTGTACTTTACATCCCCGTGACTATTTTGTAACTACCAATTTGTACTTCTTACTCCCTTCCCCTTTTTCACCCAGTCCCCTAACCCCGCTCCCATCTGGCGACCGTCAGTTTGTTCTCTATACCTATGAATTTGTTACTGTTGTTGTTGTTTACATTCTTCTAAAGTAGTTTATCAGAATTCACACTTCCTTCCAAGTAGAAATTTATAGGCCATCCTGACTGGAAAAAACATCATAACTTCTCACTTGAAAGGTCTATTTCCACCTGAGACTATCTTGTAAGTTTATTCCCTCTGCCATGGAAGGTGACCCTAAGACACCGAATTTGTAAGTTTCTGAATGGTGTGCTAGCTCTTTGGTGGCCCTGTCTTTCCAGGACAGAAATCATGAAAATGATTCGCGGCCTCTCGAGGTGCTAGGAAACATGGCATTTGCATTCTTGTAGAGTCACATGGCGTTCCAGCTCAGAGCTAGGTCGCTGACTGGTCTCAAAGATGTCCAATGCATAGGGCGTCGTGCAAGCTCACACGAGTCACTTCATCCTTGGAACCTCTGCTTTGTCATCAGTTAAATGGACACAGTGGTTCCTATTCCATGAGACCCTTTCTGTGAGTGAGTGAAAACATGTATTTGAAGTATTTGGCATGGTACCTGGTATAACGTAAGCACTCAATAAATGCTCAAGGCCATGGTTACTGGTGCCACTGTCTCCACTTCAGTTCCTACTGGGTTGATCGTTCATTTATTATCGTGTTTTTAACTAGTAGGGAAAAGAGATAATGGCAATGGGAAGTACATGGATCAAAGCCAACGAGATGACTGTTGTCAAATGACTTTTTCTCTTTCCTGAGAAGTGACTACAGTCCGATGAGCCCCTGAATTGCTGGCTTGTACGTAATGGGAAAACTCTGAGGAAATACTATGTTCTTTTGTAATTAACAAAATGCACAGAGAGGAGGAGTCTCTTCCTGAGGTTTCCCCCAGCATGGCTCAAATTCTTGGCTATGTAATGCTTCCTTCTGGCTTGTAACTGTCCATGCTGCTGTAATACGTAAAATATAAAGAGAGGTCAGTCAATTAGAAAGAGCCTATGGCAGAAACAAAAAAATCGGGTCTGAGTCCCAGCTCTGTGGTCTCATGCCAATTACTTGAGTCCTTAGTGGGTCCATCTGTGAGACGAAGAATTTAAACTCTAGGAATTCTCACCCACGACCTTGTTATAACACTGGCTATCAGTGTCCAGGATACGATCGTGACTGGGGAACTACTTGATCAACAGCCATTTAATTATGTCTGCGTGAGTTAGGGTACAGATAGCTCTCCTCCAAGCGCTGACTCAGGGATCCAGGGTCCCCTTGCCTGGTCACCCTGCAGTCTTTAATACTCATGCCAAGCTTGCCAGCTTCGGGGAAGGGTCTGGAGAATGGCTTGTGGTGGGTTAATGTGGGCCACGCCTGGGAGTGGCACACATCCCATTCTGTCGGTACAACTCAGGCTCACCAGTACATCTAACTGCAAGGGGGACTGGGAAATGTAGTGTAGCCAGGTGCTCAGGAGGAAGAGGGAAGGGGTGTGGTAAATGTCTTATCACAGCCTCTTGTCAGTATTAGATGATGGGTGCTGACACACCAGGTGTCTCTTATTACAGTCAAAAGCAAGGACACTTGAAGTGTAGACAGTTTGGTGGCTGCATGCGTGTGTGTGTGTGCACGCCCCTGTGTGTGTCTATGGGGCTGGGGATATAGCATTTCTATTAAACTTTCTGAAATATTGAAAACGGTGAATTATTTTCTTCTCCTGTAGATCCTTCGGTGTTATTCTCTTGCCAAAGCACGTGAAAGCTCCATCCCCTGCTAGCTAGTACCTGGTACTAAGAACACAGAGACCCTACCCCACTTTCTGGGGTCTCAAGGATGTGGAGAGGAAGTCTTGAGCTCCCCCTAGGGGCCAGCAGCCTCCCTTCCATTTCTGATATTCTGACATTCTGGCATTCTCTCTGAGTTGGCTACTACTCAGGGACCTTATCCCAGTCGATAGGGAATTGAGACACAGTGGTCCCTTCTTCACTGCATGATCTAAAGCATTTCTCTGTGGCTCAAAAGAATGTTTTATGCCATCCCAATTCTCTTGTATACTCCTGCCAAACGTTCTTCATTGTTGCTTGTTTTTTTCTCTTATAATTACTGTTTTATGAATTTTCTTCCTTCATACATATACTTTTAAGAAAACAATGGATATTTATTTGGAAGTAAAAATAATTTCATAGAGTAGTTTCTCAAGGATTGTATCAGTTGCAAAGAAAACACTAGGTAATAAGACAGTGTTATCACATGTAAACGTGATCATTGTTTTTAGGGTAAAGAAGAATTATAAAACACAGAGGAGAAGGTAAAAGAATAAAGCTTCTTTCGTATTTGGAATATTTGACTTTTTAAAAAAATAATTTTAACAGCTAGATTTTTGAGGGCCTATGTGTACCTAGTAAGCAACATGAAATAGTGAAATGAGGTCCAGGTTTATAGTCACTCACACCTGTGTGCTGCCAGACCGGCTGGTCTTCTGGGTCTCAATTTTTTCTTCTGTAAAAGAGGGGATGGGGGATGGTAGAAAAGGGTAAAGAGGGTCAAACATGGTGATGGAGAGAGAACTGACTCTGGGTGGTGAGCATACAATGTGATCTATAGATGATGTATTGTAGAATTATATTAATACACTCGAAACCTAGGTAATTTTACTAACCATTGTCACACCAATAACTGTAATTTTTTTCACAAAGGACAACAATAGCACTTGGTCGCTAAATTCTGCATTGATGTTTTCAAACTAACTGAAGTACATTGTACAGCACATGGCATGTTCCTGGCACCTGGTAGTCTCCTGCTACCTGGCCCTTCCTGGCCCTTACGTGATTGGTGGAATTGCAAAGCCAAAGAGGCGGAGTCTCTGCCTTAGGAGTCCTGCCATCCAATAAAGGAGCCAGAGGCAGGGCCCTCAGGCCTGGTGGGCAGTATTCTGAATAATACAAATAAATACAGCACTGCTTATCCAATTTATATGCTTTTGAAATTACTGGTCAGAAAGCCTTCATTGTCTTGTATGCACAGTGCTTCCCTCTTGCCCTGCCAAAGTAAAGTATAAATTGAAGACATGTACCTGACCTTAAGAAGCCTGAAAAACACATACAGGTGAAGAGGGAGAAAATTTCCACGGTAATTTACAAATAGAGCTTAAAGATCTGGGCAAGGGATGGCCGTGGGGTGCGGGTGGGGGTGGGGGTGGGAAGTGATACTAGATGTAGGTGGTACACAGAGAACGGAGTTAAAAGACAAGGTGGGAAAAACCTCCCGGATCAAGTGAAAATTGTGCCAGATTTGGAAGGTGATGGATGTGAGTTAATGAAGCCAAAAGAAAGCTATTAAAAAAATTGCTTATGCTACCTTTCAGCAAAGCAGTTTGGCAGCAGGTATCCAGAGGCTTTCAAATGGAAATCTAGCCTATGGAACGAATCCTCAAAATGGAAAAATCTTCATTGCTGGTGGGATTATAAAACAATGTAGCCACTTTGGAAAATAGTCTGGCAGTTTCTGAACACGTCCAACAGCTAGTTAACATATACCCCAGCAATTCCACTCCTAGCTACTGTGTTTCCCTGAAAATAAGACATAGCTGGACCATCAGCTCTAATGCATCTTTTAGAGCAACAATGAATATAAGACCCAGTCTGATATTATATAAGACCCGGTCTGATATTAAAATAAGATAGGGTCTTATATTAATTTTTGCTCCAAAAGACACATTAGAGCTGATCGTCCAGCTACGTCTTATTTTCGGAGAAACACGGTATATGCCCGAGAGAACTGAAATCAACCACACCAAAGCTTCTTTACAAACGTTCATGGAAGCATTTTTCATGATAGCCCCAAAGTAGCAACACACAAATGTATCCATCCACTGAAGATTGGATAAATAATGTGTGGCATATCCACATAATGGAATAGTATTTGATCATATAAAGAAATGAAGCACTATCACAGGCATGAGCCTTGAAAACATTATGTTAAGTAAAAGCCAGCCACAAAAAGTTATATGTTGTATGACTGCATTCATATGAAATGTCCAGGTAAATACATACAGAAAGAAAGTGAATTTGTGACTTCCTGGGGATGAGGGAAGGGTATGTGGAGTTACCAACAGGGAAGGGATTTCTTTGGGGGATGATAAAAAATGTTCTAAAATTTGATATTGATAATAGTTGCACAACTCTGTGGCTATACTGAAAACCTCTGAATTGCATATTTTAAAAGGGTGAATTTTATGCTGTGTGAATTATATCTCAACCAAGCTGTGATAAAAGAAAAAGTTTTATGCGCAAAGATGAAATAGTGACTTTTTTTCTAAGAGTGAAAAATTGGAAACCATGTAGATATTCACCACAAATGAAGCAAGAAAATGACATGACCACCGGATGGACACTTAGGTGTCCATCTTAACAACTGTTTACCCAAATGGCATGACCCCCTTCTGGCTTTAAGGCTGGAAACAGTCCCCTTCACAGTTGGCTCCTGTCTGACTTCCAGTTTGCCTTCCTGTGGTTTTATTGGGAAGAGGGAGGTGTGACAAGCCCGCAGTATTCTCTGAAGCCTCTAGGTCTTTCCATGACTGGGAATAAAAGCCCAACTGACTCCCAGACCACAAGAGAGAAGGGAGGGTTTTCCTCTCTTCCTAGTCCATGGTTGGCCAGCAGAGCCTTCCTCTCCAGCACTGGACGTTCTCCTGATGATACCTAAGAGATTATCTCCCCTCCCTCCCCACAAGGGCATGGCTGCCCTCAGTACTGACCCCAAAAGTAGGTTGTTACTTGAGGCATGGGATGAAAACAGACCAGAGAAACACCTTGCTCAGCTTCATCCAGCCCCCTTTCAGGTACTTTTTCTCGAAGGTTCACTAATTTGCAGCCAACCCTACCCACTGTTAACTGTTTTAGGAGTAAGTATTAACACAAAGAAGTATTCTTGAAATCATGTGAAAGAAACAAAATAAGCAATAACATAGAAACAACAAAAATAAACCAATCGATAGGGGGAAATGTCTGAAGTTAAAACACCAAGGGTTGTCAGAAAATCCCCTTTTTGTTTTTCCCTCCTTTCCTCATTGGGTAAGGAGCCTTTAACCCCTCCCTCGATGATCTGCAGGACTTGGTCATTTTCCTCAAGTGAAAACTGAGTTCAGTGGAGAAGAAACACAGAGAAGGGAAATGCTGATGCACCTTTGGAATGTTCTGGACTCACGGGCCTGTGTGTTTTCCCATTAACATGATCATTAACAGCTGAGGAGCGAGCCAAGCCCAGAGCTCTGAGTACCTACCAATTGCTTAGGAAACTAATTGCAAACAGCTCTGACCTTTGGCTTTCAATCATTTCCAAATCCCAGGAAATCATTTCAGGCGTTCACTGGTCTGTAGCCTCTTCTCCAAATCCATTTAGGGAAGAGTCCAGTTTGCAGAAACTTTTCTCTGGATATCTTTAATGTAATGATGCCCCCTTCCTGGCAGTGAGGGAGGAGACTCTGTTATAATGCAGGGTAAATCATCCACGAAAGGCTGGAGCAAATGACTATAGAATGGATTGATGCCATCCGTACAACAGAATAATTCCAGCAGATAATCCATTCAGCAAACATTTATTAAGTACCTCCTAAGCGTGAGGCTGTGGGATAAGAGGATGTGTACTGCATCCTGGGCTTCATAATACCGTCCTGGCAGTCTGCGGCTGAGACCATGAACTGTCTAGGATCTGTAAGCCCATCAGTGATGAGGCCCGAGAAACCTGCGTGAGTTTCTGGCTATGCCACTTACGAGCTGCGTAACCCTGGCTGGGGGAATAAAGACGGCCTCAAACAGTTCCTTTTCCAACTTACAAAGTCGGCTACTGAGCTCACTCCTTTCCCTCCTTCCTTCTTTCCTAACATGCAAAGTTAAGGCTATCTGTGGCTCTCTTTAGCAGCCTTTTTTTTTTTTTTTAAATCTGTTTAACAGCTTTGTTGAGATAGAATCCACATGCCACGCAATGTGCCCCTTTGCAGCGCAGTTCAGTGGTATCGAGTATATTCACAGAGGGCGTAGCTGTCAGCGTGATCAATATAATACCTGCCGCATAGGGTCGTTTGGGGAATTACATGAGACAAGGTCTCCAAAGCACTGGACCTAGCGTGGGGTACTTTGTGGACCCTTTTCTGCGGGGGGTTATTGCTTTTGTGCTGGGGTCGGTGCAGGTGCTTGTATCAGGCGGGAAGGAGCAGAGGGATGGAGGCAGGGGAGAGGAGAAGGACCCACTGCCTGGGAATCCTTCCCAGATGGGAGTGACAGACTGTCCTTCTCAGCAGCCAGAGGATTATTTTCCAGTCCCAGTATCAAGCCAACTAAGATGACTGGACAGGAGCCCTTGGGGACTGGTTTGGGTGCGTGAAATTCAAACTGCATATCGTTATGCCTGGCGGTCACACAGCAACGTGCTCACAAACCGACCTGCGGCAGCACACTTTTGAGATGGACGATAGTGATGCTAAATTTAGCTTTTCTTAAACGTTGTGGCTGGAGCCCACCCGAGGCCAGCCCTCCCTCTGGACGCTTCTCATTTGCTAAAGCACCACAGCTGGCCAGCCAAGGGCGCGTGGCCTTGCGCAGCAGTCGAATTTCATGCCAAATGGCCTCCTCCGCTTAGTATCACAGTCCTGATGGGGAAAGGACGGGTGATCCGTCCACTTCCAATTTCAGCAGAGCCACGGCATTACTTTTAGTGTTTGGGTGTCCGAGTCACCAGTACAAAACCCCGCTCTGACATTTGGTGCCCCGGCAGAGGGACAATGAGGAATCAAGGCTGATTTTTCTTTCTTTCTTTCTTTTCTTTTCTTTTTTTTTTCTGAATGGCAAACAAGTTCATGAAACTGTCACTTTCGCGTGGACCCAGGCATCTGAGGACTTTGGGATTTTAATGATTGTCATGTTGGATAAAAACTTTGGCTGCGACTTCATAGATTTTCTTGGAATTTCAAATTAATGGTTTTCTTTCTTTCTGGCACTAAATTACTGAACTGTAATTGTGTGTTTCGAATGTGTTCTCCAATCAAAAAAAAAAAAAAATTTAACGAAGCCCAAACTCTCCTTATTTTCAGTAAATTACGCTTCTGTTTCTTTCCCTTCAATATCGCATTCAATCACAGGCTGTAATGGACACGGACAAGCAGAGATTACACCTTGACTGTAGGGTTCAGCAAGATGGCAATTTTTAATCATTTTTGTTTTCCATGCTGTCACCCCAAAAGTCTTGTAGGCCACTGGTTCACCTGGTGTCATTTTCTCTGTGTCACTGCTATCAGCCAGCTGTCTGGGCACTCAGAGCTTGGGAACCTGAAATCTAAAACAGACACTGAAGAGTTTGAATGGATTTTTTTCTTTTCCTTGGCAGTGAATTACAAATGTAAGTTGAGGTTCTTTAGCCCATTCTTCAGACCCGCTGAGGGCGATGTTGCTTCCTAGGGGACATTTGCCTGAAGGCAGTTTGGTTGTCACAGAAACCAAAAAAGGGTGGTGGGGGCGTGTGACTGGCATCTAGTGGGCAGAGGTCAGGGATGCTGCCAGATGTGACACAGCCTACGGGACAGCAATTTCCTCCTCCCCAACAACAAATTCTTTGGTCTCAAAAATCAACAGTGCTATGATTTCACTGATATGTGGTATATAAACCAAAAAGAACAAGACAAACAAAGGAGAAACAAAAACTCATAGACACAGACAATAATTTAGTGGTTACCAGAGGGTAAGGGGGTGGGGGGTGGGTGATGAGGGTAAAGGGGATCAAATATATGGTGATGGAAGGAGAACTGACTCTGGGTGGTGATCACACAATGGGATTTATAGACGATGTAATACAGAATTGTACACCTGAAATCTATGTAAATTTACTAACAATTGTCACCCCAATAAAATTAATTAAAAAAAAAATCAACAGTGCGGAGGCTGAGACTGAATTGTATGCAGATAACACCCAGGGAGAGTTGGGACCGGGACTTTGATAGCAACTTGCCGTCCTTTGTCTCTGAGCCTCAGTGAGGAGATTCGCTCTTGCACACAGGCGGTTTGGCCCAGCTATCAGAGCGTGTGTTTCGAATCTGAGAGGCCTGCACTGGGTTCAAGGACAGCAGGGATGAAAAGGGCGGATCCTGCTCATCACTGTGCACAAACTGCATCAGCAGAAAGCAGGAACTAAGGACTGACTGGGAAGACAGGAAACATCCGGGCCAGGACGTCCCTGGGACTTGGAGCTCCTGTGTCCATGGGGCACCTCTGTGTGGTCACACAAGAGTGCCCATAGTGTCCTGTGGCACACGCCAGGCACCGCCCTCCAGGCAGCGGCCATCCCCACGGGATGTGCAGGATACATAGAGGCGGCCACATGGGATTTCAGCCCCGCCCTCCACTGACACCCGGCGGCCACACACGGGGCCCTGCTGGTGTCCTCTTTCTGCTCCTTGTGCAGAGATGAGGAGGCGTGATGACAGACGGCCCAGGACGAGGCCCCTGCCAGGCCCAAGGAACACCCCCCCACAAAGGAGTAACTTCAGCAGCCCCAAGGAGCCCTGCGGCTGCTGCAAGAACTTGCTTCACCGGGGTCCCCAAACTCTGCAACTTGGAGATCCACTTCTCTTGGGCCTATTGTCCACTTCTGGGGTCTTGAAATTCTTCCGGGGCCTTAGCTGCCATCTCTTTGTATCTATGCCTACATCACAGGGGATGGACTCTCCGATGACTGGAGCCAGCTTTGCAGGATTCCGGAGTGCTCCATGTCTGTTGACTGAGGGGCATTCCACAGACAGGCTGTCATGGATTCACACTCCATGAGTTCATATCCCTGCCCCACCATGACTGAGCACATGACCTACAGCAAGCTTTTTGTTTTAAACTTGTCTGAGCCTTCAATGTCCCATCTGTAAAGTGGGGCCACGGTGGGAGGCCTCTCATAGGTGGGCAGGGAAATTCAATGGAATCACAAATGTCAGGAGCTTAGCTCCAGGTCTGGCTAAGTGGAGGAGGCTGCAAAGGACATCGTGTTGGATCCCCCCACACTGTCCTCGCTTTGGTGACTGTCCCAGCAACCTCGAGCTGGGTGGCCTCGTTGTCCCCCTAATTGGGCAGGGACAGAAAGCAACGCCCAAAGAGGTCACAGGTCTAGAGAGTGAAGAACCCAGGCCTCTGGTTTCTAGCACACTCTGACCTCCGCTACACAGCTCTGCTGCGGCTCCCAACGTGTGAATGCCATATGATCCCGCAATCCGCTGCTGGGTGTTTACCCAAAAGAGCTGACATGGGGATCTCAAAGAGAAACCCATGTTTCCTGCAGCATTATTCACAGTCCTGAATGGGTAAAGAAAATGTGGTGTCCACATATAGTGGAGTACTATTCAGCCTTTAAAAAGAAGGAAGTCCTGTCATTTGAGATAATGTGGATGAACCTGAAGGGCATTTACGCTAAGTGAAAAACGCCAATCACAGAAGGATAAATACCGCATGATTCCACGTATCGGAAGCATCTAAAGTCGTCAGACTTACAGAAGCTCAGACTGCATGGCGGTTACCAGGGGTGGGGGAGGGGCGGGCACGGGGCTGCTGCTCAGGGGGCCTGGCATCCCACGTATGCCAGAGGAAGCGGTGCCAGAGATGTGCACGCCACAGGGCCCAGAGCTGATCAGAGGGTGTTGTACACCTCGGGACTTGTTAAGAGGGTAGATCTCATGTGAAGTATTCTACACACACACATGTGCGCGCGCGCGCACACACACACACACACACACACACCCCAAAACAAAACAAAGAAACCAACGGGACACAGGAACCTTTGGGAGGTGTGGATACATCTGCCAACTTGAGAGTGGTGATGGCATCATGGTTGTTTGCACACCCATTGTTCTTCACATTGGACCCATGGAACACATGCATTCTTTGCATGTCTCTCACGCCTCAGGAAAGCTGCTGAAAGCAAGGAGCAAGGGGTGCCCCCCGCCCCAGCCTTTGACTGCAAGGGCCCTGGGAGCCCCGGTGGCCCTCCCAGCCTTCTCCACCTTCTCCTGGCCCTGAAAATCCCACATTGTCCCTTTTGGATTACAGCAGAGGACAACTCTTCACTGTGCATCATGTTTGGGAGACAGAAGCAGATTTAGAACAGGAATAATAAAAGTAGTTTGCACTCATTCCTTCCCCACATCGTTCCCGCATATCTACCGTGAGCCAGCGACGGGGCCGCGCCTCCCCATGCTTCAGCTCACCGATCTTTCTAGCCTTCCCATTTGACAGATGAGGAAAGAGAGGCTCAGGGAGGGACTTGATCAAGACCACAAGGGCGGGGGATGGGGGGATCTGGAAGAAAGAAAGGATTAAAGTGAGCTCTGAAAGAGACCTTGAATTCCTGGCAGAAGCGTCAGAAAATAGAAGAACTTGCTTTTCATAAAACCCATCATTTAAAAATAACTTTTTGCAAGCATGGTATGATGTTTGCTTTTTATTATCCATCTCCTCCTACCCCCTGCCACCAAAGTGTGCCAAACCTCCATCCTTGTAGGTAACAAGTTGGGGCTCTTACATAAAGCAGCTGCAGGAAAGAATTACACACACAAATCATTTGCGTAATTTGACTCTGCCCCATTTTCTGACCTGTTGCTACATGAAGTGTCATCTTAATGATGCTTTCCAGAAAGTGTGGCTCGAGACCACATTTTCCTTTGGCTGAAATACTCGGATTCTCCCTGAAGATATGTTAGACGCCGACACTTAAAAAGTATGTTAAATTGTGAAGAAGGAAATAAGCCCAAAGTCTAAACTGTCCAACCAAGAGGAGAATTACACAGATAAATGCATAAGACCTCGTTTGTAGCTGCCTGTTGTGAAAAATGGCTAACAGATGGAAAACACATGAAAATCACCCTATGAAGGAAGAGAGCAAACTCAGAGATGTCTGAGGTTTTCTCAGGGGTGGGGGAAGCCCAGACCACGTGAAAAAGATCTATGAGAATTACCTACCAGGATATGTGATTATCATTTCTGAAGGTGGAAGAGACAGAAAAATCCCTGAAAAAATTACGTATTTATTCGAACAAAAAATAATTACTGAGTGCCCGCCCACTCTGTGACAGCTGGGATTACAGCAGTGAACAAAATAGACTAAGTCCGTGCTCTCCTGGGGTGGGGCTTACATTTGGGTGACGGGATGAGGGAAAGGACGACTAGAAATCAAAGCATGCTATTTCAGGGGATGATGAGAGCTAAGAAGGAAAACAAAATGTCAAGCCATAGGCCTGTGTCTAATGCAGACAAGGTACGGCTGGCTCGAACTTTGATCTGTTGCTGGTTCCCATTTTCCCCAGTCCTCACCATCTCTGATTCCCAGGGCCATCTCACCATCACACATCCTGTTCTCTACCGGATCTGTCCAGTGGAAAACACAGGCCTTTCTCTTAATCTCCCAAAACAAATATACAAAAAAACCAATCACACAAACCGAGTGAAACAAAAGAGTACTTTATACGAGGCATTTGCGTGTATCAGACTTTTCTGAGTGACAGCGGAGATTAAATGACGGTGGCATGGGGCCCGACAACCCAAATTGGACATCAAACAGTTAGAAGTCCCTCAGTCACACTCTCATGAGCCTCCTGCCCCATTGCTCAAAAGATACCCCTAGCTGGGCCCCTCCACCACTGCCACCACGTATTGCGTTTCTGTTTTCTGATGGTTCACTTTGGTTTGTAATTGTTTCTCCCCTCGGGCTGGTTCCAGAAACTCAGCATCTTTCACTTTACTTTGAGCACAAATTCGCCCCCTCTCCTGTGGCAGCATCTCCCACACCTGAGGAATCACTGATGGGCTCAGCTCACCTGAGGGCTCCAAGGCAGGCCTTGCCCTTTCCCACAGGCAGAAGGTCAATTTCCTTCCTGTTTCTCTCCCCGCAGTCTCTGGGAGGAGGAGAGGACGGGGTGATTTATGGGAACATCGGCAAATAAATTATGCTCCTTCATTCTGAACATAAAAGCAGCCGCATGGGGCTTGGGTTTCGCAGAGCTCTTCCTGTCCTTTATGCAGTAGCTCTCCGGATGAAGTTGGGAGAGAAGGAAGTCACGCTAGCTGCCTTAAGAATGTGCGTGTAGTCAGTGACACTATATTGGGTACTTACAGATGTGTTCAGAGGGTAGATTGCACCTTACGTGTCCTTCCCACAATACAAACAAACAAACAAGTACATTAGTGAAAGAATTTGCCAGCACTAGGAAACACTTTGTCTGCAGCTGTTGCTAGAGGCAACAGCTAGAGGCAACCTTATGTATCTCTGTGTAAGTTGAAGATCGGGCCTGGGCTCGTGAGAAGGGAAAGGAGGCTCTAATCTCACTTGGGAAGAATGAGAAAACCATCTAAGGGTGCACGTTTCCAAGTAGATGAGAGGTGGGGACCTAACCTCCTCATCGTACAGAAGGCGAGTAGGTGACCCGTGATCACAAACCACACAGCTCCACATGGGGCCAGGAAGACCAGGGCCTTCCGGGACTCAGTCCAAGATGGAGTTGTAGAATGGAGCTTCCCAACTTGGCACAGTCAATCCATGTTCATTGTTCAAATCATAGAAACAACCAAATAGAGAAACATAATCATTAAAATCACCTTTGGTGTGGCCCCTGTAGGAAACATGATAACCTCTTGGGGTATATCCTTCTTGAGTTCCGTGAACACTTCCTGATAATCCTGCCTCTAGATGCTTGTGCTTTCTGTTCCCTCCTCCTGGAACATTTTGCCCTGTGGGTCTTTGAGTGTCTGGTTTCCTCGCCTCATTCAGATCTTGCTCAAATGACACTTCATCAGAGAAGCCACCTCTGGTCATCTACAGAAGCAAACTGTCTGCCTGGCCTCACAGGGACTCTCTAAGAACCTATTATTCTGTTTACCTACTTCATTATATGTTTCACTGTCTGAAATTACCTTTTGATTTGTCCAGTTTGTCAGTGAGTTATTCATGCAATAGCAATTTATTGAAGGTGTACTGTGTACCAAGCACTGCTGTAGGTATTAGACATACAGCAGGGAACAAAGCTCACGGAAATCCCTGCCCTCCCAGAGTTGACATTCTGATGGCATGTGATAGACAGTACACAAAGTGAAAGTGGTCTTTGGGATGTACAGAGGGTGGGAAGTGCATGGGGGAAGTGAAATCTGGAAAGGGGGATAGGAGTTCTAGTGGGGGTGGTGGCAAGCTTTAACCGGGGGTCAGGGAAGGTCACACTGAGGAGGTGGCTTGCAGGAGGATTGGGGGAGGAAGAGCATTTAAGGTAGAGAGAACATGTGCAAAGGCCCTGAGGCAGAAGTATGTGTGAGGAGATTGATAGAAAATTGAGAGGTCAGAGTGGCTGGAACAGGGTGAGCAAAGGAGGATGTCAGGTAAACAGGAGGAGCAGCAGGTGAGGTTGGATGACATAGGCCTTGTAAAGCATTGAAACATTTTTACTTTTGGTCAGAGTGAGACAAGGGCCATAGGAACATTTTGAATAAAGAAGTGACATGGGCTGCCTTGTGTTTTAAAAGCTCCATTCTGGCTGTTGTGTAGAGAACGGGCTGCAGGAAAACAAGGGCAGAAAAGTGTTTATTGTGTTTCCCTGAAAATAAGACCTAGCTGGACCATCAGCTCTAATGTAATAATATAATAATATATTAATATTATAATAATGTAATAATATAATACAATATAATATAATATGATATAATATAATATAATAATGTGGTATAGTATAGTATAATATAATACTGGGTCTTATATTAATTTTTGCTCCAAAAGATGCATTAGAGCTGATGGTCCAGCTAGGTCTTATTTTCGGAGAAACATGGTAGGAGCCTCTGGCATTTACGCAGACAAGAGAGAGTGGACGTAGGAGTCATGTTGGTATTGCACTCAGATGCACACACACACACACACACACTCACTCACTCTTGCAACAGAGTGAATTGATGTTCATGCTTTCTGTTCTATTACTGCATTCCTAACTTAACAATATGTACCCGCGTCTTTCCATATCAATAAGGATGAAGCTATGTCACTTTTAATGTGCTCGTATTGTTTGCTTGCACGGATGTCCCATACTTTATCTAGCCAGTCCTAAATTAAACACTTGGGCAGGTTCACATTTTTCACTGTGATAAACAGTCCTGCAGTGAACATTCTTAAACATACATCCCTGAGCACTCACTTGTCCACGTATTTCTTTCAGACAGAGTCCTAGAAGTAGAATCGTTGGGTCAAAGTCTATACATGTTTGAAGGCTTTTGATACCCGTTGCCAAGTCTCCTGGAAGAAAAGGCATACCAAGCACGTTCCCACCCCCCACCCAAGTTTAGGTATTATTGCCATGTTTATTCTTTGCTAATCTGATAGA
Organism: Rhinolophus hipposideros; assembly: GCF_964194185.1. Lineage (NCBI taxonomy): Eukaryota > Metazoa > Chordata > Mammalia > Chiroptera > Rhinolophidae > Rhinolophus > Rhinolophus hipposideros. The sequence continues at coordinate 86,369,244 of NC_138054.1, read as the reverse complement.
GTAAAGCATGGTAATTTTGTTGTTATTTACTGCCATTTAACAGCTTTGCTAATATAGAAGTGCCAAAAAACTGTACAGACATTTTAAGAAAGGAAAACTGTGTGAAAATTGTAATACTCAAAATATACCGATAACAAAAGATGAATACAAGTCACGCTTGACTTTTGCAATTACCAGAGGTGCTCAAAGTGGTTACCATCAGTGTCCAGACACTTTTGATTACGGTGAACTACTGCTTGAGCAACGTTCACCAAAGTGTCCATTTGTATACATTTTTTTGGCACCCCGGTATATTTTCTTGTTAATTTTTTGCCCTTTTTCTTGGTAATTTTTAAGAACACTTAATATATTAAAGGTATATTGTCATTAGTGTTGCAAAATTTTAAGGACTTTCCCATATAATTTTTTGTTTTAGAAATTAGGAAATATACGTAATATGCTGATGAAAGGTGTAGGGAATAAAGTAACACAAACGTGTGTACCCATCACCCAGCTTATGGAATGGAACATTTCCAATACTCCAATCATATTTGCGTTTCCCTTTCTCCCCCAGACAAACTAATCACTGTCCTGAATGTGATGGCAATGGTTTCCTGGCTGTTCTTTATAGAGTAAGCTAACACGCAAATCTTCCTTAACAAACATGCTTTTAGTTTTGCAAGATTTTGTGCTTTGTGTAAATAAAAACCGTTCGTGATCTTCTGTTCTCAAACAATGTACGCATGTGAGTTTCCTCCATTTTGACGTCTGGCTGCAGTTCACCTACTACCCTGTGGCACAGGGATCAGGTTTCATTTTCATGCCCTTGACTTCTATGTTCTCTTACACACGTGGGCTCTTTCTGGTGCTGCTATGAGCTCTGTCGCGCATTTCTCCCGGGACAGCTGTGCAAAAGTTTCTCTAGAAGTGAGATTTCTGAGTCCCAAGGAATGCGTATCTTAAACTCTACTAGCTCGTAACAAATTATTTTCCAAAGTGGTTTTTACCAATTTATATTTTGGTAAGCAATATATGGTATTTCTGATTTGTCCACATCCTTACTTAGACATGTTATTGTTGGACTTTTTAACCTTTTTTTTTTTTTATAGTCGAGGGTGCTAGACTATGAAATGAGGGTAGGAAAGGAATATTTTTTGATTAAAAAATGTAAGCTCTTAGAAGAGGTAGCTGGATAAAAAAGTTATGAATTTTTAAAATATTTACTTATTTGTCTTTTAGTTTCCTCAAATACTAAGAAGGCAAGCTAATGCTTTTCACTGATTAAGCTGGAAATGATCAGAACTTTCATTTGAAGCTGAGATAACTTTAAGTCCAGAAAAACAGAGTACAATTTGAAAAACAGAAGACAATTTGAAGGAAGAGATCGTTACACTATTAAAAAATTGTCTACTCTCCAATTTGGGGGTTGTGGATAAGATCGGGGTTAGAATGCGCTATCAAAAAGGTAAAAGAAATTCCTGAACTAATTTCTTCTGAGCTGACATTTCAAAATATTCAATTTGCTTTGGTACAAAAAGGAAATGGATAGCTCAATAGGTAAAGAGATGTATTATCTCATGTTCAAGTGCTTGCTGATCAATACCAGTGAAATGAAACCATGTGAGCAGAGCCTAGTGTCTCGATTTCATTTCAATTCTTTATATGCAGATTTCTTTGATAATATAGTGTTTTGTATTTGTGACAGGTTCGTGAAAAGGGCAATTGTTCCCAAAGTTCTTCAAAAGCATTTGTGAACAACTAACTGCTCACCTTTCTGTGTTGGGTTTTTTCTGGCCATAATCCCCCACATATTGGCCTGGCAGGCAACTGACCCACGCGTGCCGGCAGCCAGTTCTGCACGTTTCAGCTAGAAGTGCAGAGCCTGCTGACATAATGCATAAGCTCATTAGGCCTGGACTCGAACACAGTCTTGTCTGCAAATGTAAAATGCCACTCTCAATCTACCGCGCGCCCTTCCCAGGTCTAAAGCATCTCAAATTAGTGGGTTTGGAAAACTAGGTTTCACCGGCAGAGGTTGACTACCCAGATGTTCCTGGGTTCATGACCACCGTACACACGCCTTTCTGAGCGCCACTTGGGTCTTTATGTGTGGGGCACTGTGGTGGTGTAAGGCAAGTAACATGGCAGTTCCAGACAGGATACGTGCATTCTAGACTCCTTTGAATGAGTCATGTGACTTTGAGCAATGTACTACTTTTTCTGGACTGGTGTTTTCTCATTTACAATGTGAGGGCGTTGGACAGTTGCACTAAGTATGTATTTTTTAGCATCTTCTAGGTTGTGACGAGCAGGGGGCAAAAAGGGGGGGAACACACGCTAGAGAGGGGCTCAATAATTTATTTAATATCTAATCAATTTATTTAGTAATATGCAATTGCAAAAGACAATGGCAATGAATAGAATGTGCTAAAGGCAGAAAGTAAAGGTGGTTAAGACTAAACTATATACATCAATAACAACGTCATGTCAGAGGAGTACATATACATATAAGTTTAAGAGATCCCAACACATGTTTACTATTGACCAAAAATCACTTGGTTAAATACACAAGGAACATCAGTAAGGAGTATCCAAAAGCGGTAATAAGCTCTATAGGAGAGTAACTATTACAGTAGATGCCAAAAGCTCTCCAAACCAGGTGGGGGGGCAGGGGGGGTGGGGAACAGCACTGGAAAAGTCATAAATCAAAACCTTGCAGGTCTGTAGCTGAGAGAAACTCAGGCATCTCCCACACCGCTGCTTGCTAGTTCCCAAGAATGCTGCTGCTGTTGGCGTTGTTGTTTTTATTGTTGTTGTCGTTGTTGGAAGTTAGGAAGTCTTCTGATACTACAAGCTGCAAGTTACATACAAGTTCCCAAAGATGCTAGAGTGATGACCATTCACCAACAAAAGAAGTCTCTGCTGTCTATTGAGACAAGTTCTGATCTTTTACTCTGAAACAGTCCAACCCTGAAAGGCAGTCCTGAAACAGCAAATCTTCTGAATGGCAACCTCTTGAAACAGCAATCAATCAATCCATCCACCTGAGGTCTGTCTTATATATCTCTTTAGATGCACCCCAGAGTCAAGTTTTTTGTGGTCCTGCCTTCCCTCTCAAGGAATAGCCAGTTCCAGGAGGATCCAGCAGTCAATGATACAGAAAAGAAAATCTATTACTTATCTGGCTGAAGGGCTAGTTCATCCGGACAAGCAATATCTACTGTTCTTGCTTGGGACCATCAGCCCCAGGTCTTCCAAAGCCTGGCAACGTGCCTGTCACGTCGTCCTGATATAACTTAGCTCCTTCTTCACTTCATCTGCTGATGTGGGCGAAACAGACAGAACAAAGAGGGAAGTCTCTCAACCCCTGATCAAGAATTTCTTTAATCCTAAGCTAACCATCACTTCACAACACAGACAGAACAACAAACATCATCTCATATCTCCCCTACTCGAGAGAATGAGACCAAACAGAAAATCAACTTCATCCCATATCTCCCCTGCTCGGGAGAATGAGACCAAAGGGGGGATTTACTCAACCCCTGATCACAGCACAGAAATCACCTCACACACAGGAACAGACAAAAGCTAATAGAGAAAAGCTCACATCAACCAATGAAGGCAAATTTTCCTCAGCATCTTCCCTACATTCTATGTGCCAGGAGTCAAAATAATACTTAGAGTAATAACGTGCATGGTTTGTGCTCCTTTGGATGTCCATAATTTGGAGATGAGTGACAAAGAAGAATGAGACAATTCCGATGTGTAGAGGCAAGCAGAGCAAAATAACCCCGAGCCCAGTTCAGGAGAAGTGAGAGGATGTTTCTTCAGGAGTTCACATGCTACAGAGCCATGGAGGATGAAGAGAAAGTAGTTGGGAGGAAAAGGGGAGGGAGAGAATGTTACCCAATAGGAAGTGTGCGCAAAGGCAAAATGTGAGGGAAAAATGCCAGATGCATGGTGCTCTTACAACATGGCCCCAAATTCTTTGACACTCTTTCCATGGCGGGGTGGGGGGTGGTCTATGCACCGTCCCTTGAATCTGGGCAGGCATGTAAGCATGGTAAAAGTGATGCTATGTGAGGCTACATCATGAAAGATCAGCTCCTGTCTTGTTCCCTGGGACGTTCACTCTTAGAGCCTTGAGCTGCCATGTAAGAAACCCAGCTGCCCCAAGGCCTCCATGCTGTGGCCCCGGATAGCCACATGGAGAGGCACGGGCAGTGGCTCGGTTTGGAAGTCCCAGCTGAGCCCAGCCTTTGTATCATGACTACTCAGAAACCAGAAGTGTGAGCAAAGAAACCTCTACGCGATTCCAACCTCAGGTGAATCGCATCTTGTCTGCAGAGCCTCTGACATGATGAAACAGAGACAAACCATGCCCATCATGCTCTCTTTCTGGATTCCTGACCAGTAGGACCCGTGGACATCATACAATGGTTGATGTTTTATAGCATTGCATTTTGGGGTGGTTTACTACGCAATAATCAATAAAGGGGACGGGTCCCTTTCAGCGCTAAACTGTGGTTGTTCTGTAAAACCCAAATAGATCCTCCCATTCTTCAGAAAGAAATCTCCAAATACATAAACTTTTGGTTCGAAGAAGAACGGTTGTAGGAACAGCAAGACAAACAATCAGTTCTTCAAAGAAATTATAGTAAACAAAGCCAAATTGGTTTAAATCGTAAAAAGGCATTTATTGGTTCCTAAAATGGGCACGGTCAAGGTGTGAAGCCAGCAGACAAGGTCAACGGATGATTGGAGTCTGAGAGCCTTGGGTTCTGGACTCTGCTTTGCTCTGCGCTGCCTTTATTTTCAGGTGGGCACTGCCCACGTGGAAGTGAGATGGCTACATCAGCACTCACAGCAAGGGAATGTCTCTTTCCCAGTCACTTCGGCACATCTCCCAGGGTTGACTGGTGTTCACCGGTCTTGACTGGACCTCAGCTCAGATTCCATACCTACCTTTGACCCATAAGTATGGTCATGAGAGATCAGTACCCTGATTAGCCAACCCTGCCCCACATTGCCACCTTTTGAGACAGGAGACAGTAGAAGAAATAAGGGTCTCACTTTTTATCAGAAGGAGGACTAGATGCTGATTAAATAGAAAGCAGCTATCCCCTTACACAGAGACTTCTTGTTCTGTCCACAGCCGCACATTTGGCATAAGGGGATGCTGCTCAGTGTTTGGAGAACTGTCCCGTTTACAGGCTTCATCCAAACCAAAGCAATAAAGCAGTTATTTATTTATAAAGCAGTGTTGGAAGGTTGTGGGAAAGTATTTCCGAGACTTAGAGAGTCGTGGGGGTTTCTAATACTTATCCATTCCTTTTGTCATTCTTCCTTTTTTTGTGGTTGTTAACTACTAAACATTCCTGGATCTTAATGATGGGTTTCTTTATAGATACTTTCATTTAGTACTAAAAGTCGAAATAGCATGTTCAAATTTCCTACAGTATAATAATCTGTTAAAAAGCAGAAAATATTTAGTTTCATGGATCCTAGTCATTATGTTTTACTCAAGTAATATAAAGCCCCAAGCTCTATACACACATTCCTTTTCTGCATGTTATTTTGCTTCAAAGTCTTCATGCTGGAACTCGCCATCCGCTTCAGGCTTCTAAAACACATATGCATGAGATCTGGGGCTTTTTCTTGGGGCTAATCAATAAAATGGAACAAAAAGAGAACAAGAATCAGCAAAGCATTCAAAAAAATCCCTTATACATTATGGATAAAAGGTGAAGAAGAAACACAGATACCTAAGGAGGGGGGGAAAAAACCCAGCTTGCATCATGGAAATCATATTATAAGAATTTTTTTTGTTGTTGTTTTTTAAAGCATAAAAAGCATGTCTCCTTTCTAGCATGTTCCATGCCCCAAATGAATCTAAGCTAACGAGCAGAAAAAAAAGGCTGTGGTCCTGCCCTTGAATTTCATCTGTGTGATGAGGAATCCTTTGTAACATGTAACGGCAAGTGTAACTGTCTGGTGGGTTTATTTCCTACCTGCTCATTCCCCAGCCCCTGTGATAAGGTCAGGTGCATTCCATCTCTGGGTCACCACTGTCTGTCCCCTGTACCTGGCACAGAGCCTGGCACATGTGCTCAATAAATCCACATTAAGAGCACGAGTGTATGAGAAAAGGGCGAAGGTCAGGACCCCAGAGAAAAGTGTCTGGTGAGAGGCACTGGTTTGGTCGGGTTGCAAATCCCTTGGTGTTGCTGAGAGCCACGTGAGCTCCCAGCAGCCTCTCTGCCCTTTCTGTGCAAACCGGGGTCTGTGATCACAGAGGACAGGGGGTCTGTCACCAGTTCTTTATACTCCTCTTCCGTTCGAAATGACTGCTAGCCACGCAGGAAGCGAAGTGACATTCATTGGGAACCTGCCACGCACTGCGTCCTGTGCTGGGCGATGAACGCAGCTTGTGTCATCCTCACAAACACCCGGTGAGGCCATGTGTCCCTGTCCCCACTTTTCAGGTGATGACACAGAAGCTCCATGTCTTGGGGGGGAGGGCGCATGATCAGGATGTGAATACCTCAGGGTTGGCACCCACTCCATCTGCTGCTAAAGCCTGAGTCCCCTCCACGCCAACGCAGCATTTCTCCACGGGGCCCCAAGTCTTCCCTCGTGAAACCTGTGATGCTTGTGGCCTTTGTCGTCTGTAACTCACGGGTCTTTACTTCGACGCTTTCTCTTCCCCTTTGTACCCAGAGTTTTCATTATTCTCTAGCTGGCTGGCCGTGAACAAGTTACTTAATTTCTCTGAGCTTTTGTTTCCTTACCTATAAAACGGGAATGATAACAGTACCTATCTATGTGACTGCTGTGAGGATTAAAATACTTAGAAAAATCCTTAGACCCGTACCTGGTGGGTATTCACGATGATAATAGTTATTATATGGATAGGATAAGTAACGTTAGTTGCTACAACAAATAACCTCAGAATCTCAAGGGCTTACCCCAGTAACAGTTTATTTCTCACTTGTTTTGTAATTCTGTGTGGGTCAGTAGATGGGCTTGCTTCCTTCTAGACACTCAGGAATCCAGGCTCCTTCCACCGTATGGCTCTGTCACCATCAGCAGCCTCACAATCCACTGTTGAATTGTTTTCATCAGCTGGCAGTGTGAGAGAAGAGAGGGCTGAGGTTATATGGACCAGCCTGGAAGAGGTTATACAGGCCAGTCTGGAAGTAGTGGATGTCTGGTCTTCCCGCGTCGCCCTGCCTCATGACCTGGGGTAAGGATGTGTGGTCTAGCTGTGTGCCTAGATGAAGAAGACCATGGATGTTTCTGCTACATTATTATAGTTATAACATTTGTTCCAAGCCCTTACCCTCTTTTAGCAATCTACCTGGGCATGTCTTCCTTAAAAAGTACCCCACTCCTCCCAAGTTCCCTACCTGCCCATTGATACTTATCTGCCCAGGGTCACATTTCTTTGCAAGTTCAGAACCGTGATCACAGAGAAGTATTTCCCATATCAGAAAGAGATTTTTTCGGTTTTTTGGGTTTTTTTAAGCCACTTGATCTGAGTTAATGGCTAGTAATGGGTTAATGTGTAATTGTCTGTAACCCTATTTGCATTTTGAAATAAGAGGCTGAGTTAGTGGGGGTGACCCTCAGGCTTTCGGCAGCGATGACCTTGTCTTTTCAGGTAAACTCCAAGTGGAGACCTTGATGAAGGTCTGTTCTTTCTTCTGTCCTTTCCAGGTGGAAGGGTCACTTCTGGGTAGAGAAGGTCACCTCCCTGCCACCTTTATTGGGGCTTTCTACTGCCCACAATGTAGCCTCTTTCATTCTCCCCTCTCCAGACGGCCAGGAGAGAGCTCTTTGGCATACAAAGTAGGACCCGGGCTTCCTTACCAGCCTCTCCTTTCATTCCACGGAGCCCACACTGACCAGATATTCATGGTGCAGATGTCTGAGCTCCGACAGCCATTATCAAGCACTGCACACCCCACAAATATTTAATGAGTGGTTTCTATGAGCAATGGTGTCATTCCGTTTCTGAAATAGAGGGGAAAAGGCACGTATTTCTGGTTTAGGCTATTTCGTTTCGGGAGTTTATAAAATGTCGGAACTGGCAAGTCACTCAGAAAACTTTCCCTACCTAAAAAAAAAAAGCCCCATAACATCTGTTCTCCTATCTGATCTGCTTGTATGCATTTTTCTAAGCCTCTGGTTTTCTAATTAGGAGGAAAGAAGAGGACATTTCATTCCCGTCCCCATTATGGCACGTGACCGTGTTTCAATTATATTTTTCTTTTGGCTGGATAAGGGTAATGAATAGATCTTTATCAAATAATTTGATAGACTGTTATATCCAGCAACTTGTGCTAATAAGATGGGCTCGGGATCTCAGAACGGGTTTCAAGCTCACTCCGACATCTGCAGAAAGTCAGAGAGAAGCTCCCAGAAGCGGCGCCAGAGTTTACAGTCTGCATCTCCTCATTATTCTCCACATTTCGCAAAAAGTCAGAGCTGCATGCAGCCATTCCTTCTGTTGGCAACTCGATCCAATGGCACTAACAGTCTACTGAACAAAAGAGCGGTGACGTCCACACAGCAGTGGGGAGAGGTTCAGAAATCAGAAAGGAGATCAAAGCTTCGGGTGGTCAAAATACAGCCCCTTAAATTGCTCAAACAGTACGTGATGACCCCCTACCCCCCAGAACTGTAGCAGATCGCTCTTCTACGGCTAAGCACCAGGTGAGATAGTAGGGGAGTTGTTCCACTAACTTTTATATCTTTGTCTGCATGTAGTCAAGCGTAGTCAGCCCCGCAAGGTGGAGACCAACAAAAACTGACATCAATACAGGAATCGCATGTTCCGTTCTGCCTTCTCACACTGGGCATATGCACGATGAGTGGAATGGTGACAGAATTATGTGCACCAATCAGAATGACCTACCCCTCTGTTGATCTACGTCACATGTATACTGTTGATGTCGCCCTAAGTAAATGGGACATGGTGTGGTTTTCAGTGATCATTTTTTGCGTACTTGCAATATGCCTGCCACTGGCTTAAACTCTTTACAAGTGCGGTATCATTTCATCTTTTGAAGAACTCAGTGAGTTCGGTAGTTTTATGGATGAGGATATTGAATCACTGTAAAGTTAAATAATTTGCTCAAGTAAATAGTGAGCAAATTAATTTGAACCAAGGTCTGGTGGCCTCCAAAGTATGTGCCTCTGTGCTATCCCGCCGTGTGGGTCATCACTGGTCATTAATAATCTCTCTGCTGGACATGAAAATGTTTGGAATTCAGCTAGGCGCAGGAAGGAAGCTCGGGTTTTCTTTTCTTGTGTAAATGAGAGTCTCCATGCTCCAGCCTCTCTCATCCATAGTCATCTGCACTCGACAAGATTCTTGTATCCTCAAAAAAGAGACAAGTGGCTTTGGTCACAATTAATATTTACTATGCACACTGATATAGAAAACAGATATCCTCTCACCTCCTTCAACTTCTGCATAATAGAGTAATGGTCTTATCCTGAAATTAAAAGGAAGGCGGGAGGGAGGGAGGGAAGGCGGGCAGGGAGAAGGAAGGAGAGAGGGAAAAGAAGTGGGGGAGGGAGGCAAAGGAAGGGAGATAGGAGAGCACCATGTTGTCCCCCTGTCCCATGCTAGCGCCCTTCAGGTCATGCTGGAACAAAATGGCAGAGGAAGCTGCACTGGCTTTCAGGTCAGGCCTTCTCAGAGCAGATCCCTTCTTGGCCATGTGATCAGGCAACTCATTCAAGTCCACCGACCCTTGGCGTTGTCTTCTACAAAGTGCTGTACAGGACGCCATGCACCCCAAAGAATTGTTGGGAGAGTTAACTGGGGTAACGTATTTAATAGACATGGCACTAAACTCCCCAAATTTAGTTTCTTTCCTTAGGAAGGGCTTCGAGTCTCTTACCTGTGACCTCCTCAATGACTTGCAAGAGCTAAAAGGGCACAGGCGTGCCTTCTGTTTCTTTAGTCACTCTTCCTCGCCCCGCCCCCTGCCCCAAACGGTACAATTGGAGTCCTTGCTACTTTCCCACACCCGACAAATCAGCGTGTTTGACTGACTGACTCTTTGTTCAGGGGCCGTGTCAATACTTAATTACCCTTTTGATCAGAAAGTCCACCCTTATCTTTTAGGTCCCTTCTGCTACAATTCTTACATTTGCTTGTTCAGCCCTGAATACAGTATATGTCTGTATTTTTCAAGGCAACACTGAAAAGGAGGGGGAAGGGTAAGAAAGCAGAAAAAAAACTAGGCCATTTAATGGAAGCCTAGACGTTTCTGTGAAGTATCACAGCCTGAAAAGATGAGAGGAGGAGAGGAGAGACTGCGACCCTCACTGCAATATCTCACACTGAACCACTCACAGTCCTAAAATTACACTTGGAGCAACATTTCAAGATTATTACTTTTTTTCTTTAAGACAGAGGTCAGCTATAATGCTGGCAGAGGGACTTCTTTTGCCATTGGTTTAATCGAGAATCTTTACCGGGGAGAGCCAAATACATTGGTTAGTTGAGCTGCTTTGACTCAGAATATTAAATTCATTTCTCAAGCGCTTGATTTTATGGCAGCTGGTACGTTTGTTGTCAAACCAGGCTGGGTTTATGTCCCAGCTCTGCCACTTATTGGCTATAAAGCTTCATGCAAGTTTCTTTTGTTCTTGGAATCGTACATGAAATGCAGCTGATAATGACCTCACCGGAATATGTGAGGACGAAATGATTTAATAGAAGTAAGAGAAACTGACATTGCTTTCTTCACGGGAAAATATTCAACAAGCATTTATTGCCTTGGAGTTTAGATTTTGATAACAAAAGTCAGAGTAGCTTCAAGTTTGGGGGTGGGGCAGGGGAGAGGTAATAGAAGGGGTTGAAGAAACGTAGGGAGACCCATAGTTCTCTCAGGTTAGTGACACATCAAATGAACCACAGGCAGGTGAGTGACAGACATGCCTTCAGCTCATCGTTGAAGTCACCAGAGCAAATCATTTCTGTTGGAAATGTCCTGGGCGTGCGGGTGCAGCTCTGGGTGGGACAGTTTGTTCCAGATGCACACAGCTGCGGGCCCCAGAGGGCCAAGGGCCCAGGCTTTCTGTAGGAGGCATCTTGTATTCTCTCCCTTCCCCACTGGGCCTGACAGAGCCCAGCACAGCCTCTCACTGTGCAGAGCTGGGACAGTGGCCACGACACAGAGAAAAGCACATGATGTCCTCAGGCGCCCCAGACATCGGCACCAAGATCCCCTTTTTGACTGTGTAACCCTCTGTGGCATGCCTCTCCCTTTGAGCCTCGGAACATTCCAGCCTTTCTCTCCGAGTGTCCTGGCAAGACCTCCATCCATCGTGGTGACCTGGCTGTGGTTCAGGAACCGTATGGCAGAAGCACACCCATTGTTTTCTGGGGTCTGTCAGCCTCCCCACAGGACATGTTAGAAACTCCGGACACGCTACAGACCTTGCTCCCTTTAATGTTCCTTCCTCTCAGATTAAGAAATCGCAGAGGTGTGAGAGGACTCTTGACTATAAGCTTAGACAGACAGCGGCTTCCCGGCCTTGAGAAGGCTTTGGAAGGGCTCCAGGAGCCTCTCTGAGCTCCAGAAATCCTCATGACTTAATCCTACTCTTTGTGACAGTGACTTTGAGTGACCTTGAGCCTTTTGACTGGGTCTAGGAAATAGGAGAGCTGCCGAGATGTCGTTCACTCTCCCTTTGAACGCACACGTGTGCTGTGACCAGATTGTGCGGTTTCACAGGGGCACAAAGCAAGTGGAGTTTCCTTTTGAAAATGGAATGAGACCGCCGGCTCTTTTTTATTTCCTGCTATTTTCTGAGGCTGTTATCACTGTGTTTGATTTTTGTACTCCTGAAGTAAGTCTTTCTTGTGTTTTGACAAACGTTTCAGGACATCGCCTCGTTTCTTTGCTTCCTCTATGTCTTTATTCTTTCAACAAATGTTTGTTAAGGTCTTATGATGTTCCAGGCACTTTTCTAGACACTGAGGATACAGCAGTGAGCAAAAAACACAAATACCCCACTGTCGTGGAACTGATATTCCAGTGTGGGAGACAGACAATAAACAAGAGAAACAAGTGAAAGTGCACAGAACGTCAGATGGGATAAGTGTACGGAGAACATGAAGGCACAAGGGAGGGAGGGAGGGCGCTCTGGACATTTGTGCAGAGGTTTGAGGAGGCAAGAGAGCCGCCCTCAGAGCACTCCAGGCAGACATAACAAGTGCAAAGGCCCTGAGGCAGGGACATTCGGGTGTGTCTGAGCTCAGCCAGACAGCCAGTGTGGCCAGAGCAGAGTGACCAACGGGAGCAATGGGAGAGAGGTCAGCGAGGTTGGGGGGGACAGACCTTGTGGGGCTGTGGCAAAGGGTGTGGATGACTTTGAGTGACAGTGGGGGCAAGGGGAGGGCTTTGGAGCAACGAAGGGACACGATCTGACTTACATGTTAAAACGTTCTCCCTGGCTGCTGTTTTGAGAATACACCATGGACTGGGGAGGGTGGAAGCAAGAGACCAGTGAGGAGGCTTCTGCGGTTTAGGTGGGGGAGGGATGGAAGAGGCTGGGAGAAGGCAAGGGAGAGGGTGGGGGAAAGGGTGGGAGAGGGTGGGGGAAGGGGTGGGGGCGGGAACCAGGGCAGCAGCAGTGAAGGTGGTGAGAAACATTTGGAAGTCAGACGATATTCCAGGATGTGAGAGGTAAGGGAGGCTTGTAGATGCAAGTCCAAGTTCTCAGCTGGATAAAGATGCCGTTTACTCTTATCCTCCTGAAGAGGGCTCGACCCTGGGAATAGCTCCGATCTTGGTGAGCTGGCAGGGACCGTGCTGCCTGGCCGTGCACGTGCACAGGCCGTCTTACATAGCAGTTCTTATTTGTCAGGCACCATTTATATGCCACACTCTAGTAACTAATTGAACCCTCCTCGCACACTTCTGAGATGCGTACTGAGATTGCCCCATTGTACAGATGAGGACACTGAGGCCAACAAAGGTTAATTCACAGATCACATAGCTGGTAAAGTGAGGCACTGAAATTCAAATGAGGCAGCCTGCTCCCTCCACCCCCAGACACGCACCCCCACCCCCGGGCTGCTTCTGGCCAGGAGCAACGCTGCCTGTGTGCCAGCATGACGATGGTACCTGGGACACTAAGTGCTCCTTCCATGTGAACACACACATTTAGTGTGCTGTTGTGTATATCATATTATATTATTTGAATAATGCACTCTGGAAAGGAGGAAAGTAAGACAGTCACTCTTTTCAGGAAGTTGCAGAACGTAGGTGAGACTGTTGACAGGATCCGTTCTAAATCTGTTTGTCTTAGTGCCCTCGGGCAGCTATAACAAAATCACCAACGACTGGGCCTCTGAAATGGCCAACGTTTGTTTCTCACAGTTCTGAAGGCCATGAAGTGCAAGATCAGGGCACCTACAGATTCAGTGTCCGCTGAGGCCTGCGTCCTTAGTTCCTGGACGGTCATCTTCTTGCTGTGTCCTCACCTGGTGGAAGGGGCAAGGGAGCTCTCTGGGGTCTCTTTCAAAAGGGCACTAGTCCCATCATTAGGGCTCCACCCTCATGACCTAATCAGCCCCGAAGGCCTCACCTCCAAAAACCCTCCCATTGGGGATTAGGTTTCAACATATGAATTTTGCAGGGAACACAAATATTAGTCCGTATAGCACTATTTAAGGTGGTAGCATGGGGGGGGTTAAGACTTTCTGGGTTCAAATCTTGGCTTCATCACTTACTATTACGTGACCTTGGACAGGTGACCTCACCAGCCAGTTTCCACAGCTGCAAATGGTGGTATAGGTTGAATTACATCCCCCTCCAATTCATGTAGTGAAGGCCTCAATCCTAGTACCTCGGATTGGGATGTTATTTGAAGGTACTGTTGTTACAACTGTAATTAAGTTAAGGTGAGGCCACACTGGAGTAGTGTGGGCCCCTCATTCAATATGATGGGTGTCCTTACACAAGGGGGATATTTGGATACAGAGAACACTATGTGACGGTGAAGGCTGGTATCAGAGTCATGCTTCTATGACCCCAGGAGTGCCGCAGTTTCCAGGAAACCACCAGAAGCTGGAGGAGAGACCCCAGAATTTCCCTCACAGGACTCAGAAGGAACCAAACCTCTGACACCTTGGCCTTGGACTTCCAGCCTCTAGAACTGTGAGACAACAGCGTTCTTTCCTTTAAGCCACCCAGTTGGCGTTACTTTGTTTCAGCAGCGCAGGCAAACTCATACAAATGGCGTTAACAAGAGCGTGCATTTCATGAGGCTGTTTTCAGGGGAAACGGCATCATGTGTTTCAAAATCCTGACACACAGTAATAAATCAGTACATTTTGGTCCTGACAATCCTCATCTACTTCTTCTTCTTGCGATAATGTCCTGAGTCCTTGCCCAACACTCTCTCCACTGGGCTTTAGTGCCCAGGCTTTGGGTGAAGGTGAGCCAGGTCCTCAGGGCGGGCTGGCTCCCACCAGCCCCATCGATGAGTCTGCGTTCTCGGCTGCCACTTGCCACATGGCCGTTTGTCCGGTTGCTTCACCTCCCTTTGTGCTTGTTCTCCATCCATGAGGCTCTTGGCCCTTCCAGAAGGATATGAGGAGGCAGAATAATCGTTTGTAAAATCACTTAGACACTTGGGGGTGGAAGGTGCCATGTCCGTGAGACATAACCTCTTCCTTCCCGTCACTTTCCACATCCAGTTGGTACTCTTCTTCGAAATGTCGCTCTCTAGGCTTAAGAATGTCCTGTGGCACTCGAGTGGCAGCTGAAACAAATTGTTCTAGAAGGTCTGTCACACGCCATGCAGCCATCTCCATCTCCCTCCTTGCTTGAGAAGGTCTGGAATTCACTAGGAAGATTCATAAGGACTCCAAGTCCAACTGCAAAACCACAGGCAGGGAGATGGAGACTCACTTTACCCAAATGCCATGGTCTCCAAATGGTGACAGTGGTTGACCCCTGTACATGTGAGGCTTTTAGGGGCCACGTGGAAGAAAACGAAGACTTTAATTGTCATGTGTTTAGCTAATAGATATTAGAAAAAAATATGACCAGCACATAAAACCAATGATGCAAATGTTTAAATTTGTATAAAAAAAGAAAAGTGAGTTCCTTTTTAAAAATATTAAGCAAATCGTGCAAATAGTACATAGTTAGGGCAAAACCCATCGTTGTGGTTCTCAAATGACTAGAATTTGGAAAAACCCATGAAGCACTAGAATAACCAATGTGGGCAGTCTGAGTACATAAACGGGCACCTTGGACAATTACGGCTTTTAAAAGGTTAAACTTTCTACCCGGTCCCCACCCTGTTAGATTCTTCATCTTTGCTTGCCTTGCTCTCTAAATTCTACGCTCCAGCCTTGTTTGAATACTCCTGTCTTACTGTGGAATTTAGTCCCGTAAGATGGGTTGCCTGCCTTGGACACTGTCCAATGTCATCTAACACTGGAAGGACTCCCATGATGACACCACTTTAAATCTCTGTTCAAAAGCCTTGTTGAGACTTCTGTTCAAATATATTGTTTGAAACTGTTGCGTAGCAAGATATCCAGGCCTTTCCTCAAGCTATCTTTTGTGCGGCTGTTGGTACGACTTATGTATCGCTCAGCCGTTGCTACAAGAGGTCATAGTGACACTAGCACCACTCGGCCTGCAGCTGGAACTGAGCACAGTGTCCGAGAGGCGGGTGTTTCCTTCCTCTTTAATATCAGAGGGGAAATGTATCGCCTTGTACACAACCCCTGTCCTGGGGAACCTATGCCGTTCCCACTGGGTGATCCATGAGTTTTATTTCCGAGTCCGATGGTATAGTGTGCACGTGCGTGTCTGCCACTCTGTGGGCTGATTCAAACACCACTAATCACCATGTACGACTGTTACCGTTTTAGTCTGAGGTTTTAGGGGAAGCCCAAACGATGTGTCCCTACGCATTTTAGAGTTGTTTGAAGGTACTTTGAGATCAACTGCACTGCCCAAACTTTCTTCCCATCTTTCTTTACTCCTGCAGGCCTGTTCTGTGTTGAGTAGAGAAGATAAACTGATGTAATACAAATAACAGCTAATTACAAAAATCAGTTCTTGTAACAACTCGAAAGAGGATCTGGGTCTAAATGAGGAAAACAAGCCGGGGTTGTGTGGTCCTCATTTGGAGATGACAAACTGAAATGTCACAGGGTGTGCTCTCATCTGTCAGCTTCTAATCTAATTAGACAGGATAATTGGAGAGGCTGTGCCTGCTGACGACTGACAAACACATTAGTCTAATTTCGTTCCCTCTAACATGATGCTGGCAGCATCGAGCTTGTCTTGTAACCATGTCAGCCCAGGCTGGCTGGCCTCTGTCACCCAGAGAAGAA
Source organism: Rhinolophus hipposideros (assembly GCF_964194185.1). Classification (NCBI taxonomy): domain Eukaryota; kingdom Metazoa; phylum Chordata; class Mammalia; order Chiroptera; family Rhinolophidae; genus Rhinolophus; species Rhinolophus hipposideros. The sequence goes on along the minus strand of NC_138054.1, from coordinate 86,352,875 downwards.
GCCTTCTGAACTCAAAGACAAATGTCTGGTTTGAGCAAGAGATGGATTCTGGGTATAGAGATCATCGCTAAGGGGGCTGAGATAGTGTGTGTGTGTATGTGTGTGTGGAGGGGGTTGGAGGGGAGGGGCAGTCCATCCAAGCTCTAAAAGCAAACTAACAGAGAGGACCATTTTTGATTGGATGAGATAGAAAGCTAAACTAAATTACTACTAGCTATTAAGAAATATCCCTTTTATTACTTTTAAGGACATGCCAAGAACAGAGCCTAAGTTTATAGAATGTTGCCTAGGAGACCCTTTTAGAGACCTGTTGGCATGAATAGCTAAGAGTGATTTAACACCATCTTTTCTGTTCTCCATCTACAAGGCTGATATTCAAGCAGGTCACGCTAATTGGCCTTCTGGCCATCCTGACTGGTCGGCCATCCATTCCTGGCCATATTAGCTACTAAATATTTTTAGTAGTATTTTAGTAGTCCCCTTGTTGTATTAATTTTCTATTACTGTGGCGACAAGCTAGCATACATTTAGTGGCTTAACATGACGCACATTTATGATCTCACAGTTCTGTAGGTCAGGAGTCTGGTACCGCGTGGCTCAGCTGCGTCCTCTGCTTTGAGGGGACCAAAGCTAAAGTGTCAGGAAGGCCATGTTCCTTTCTGGAGGTTCTAGACACCAACCTGTTGCCAGACTCTTCAGGTTGGTGGTCAAACTCAGTTCCCCGCGGTTGGACTGCAGTCTCTACGTCCTTGCTGGTTGTCACTGGGCTATAGGTCTCTGCTCCTAGAGGCTGCCTGTATCCTTGTCACACTTTCCACGCAGCCTGTCTTCCAGCAACAGCGGCTCAAGTCCCTTTTACCATCCAAATCTCGCCAACTTCCTCTTCTGTCTCATCTCTCTGATGCCAGCTGGAGAAAGTTCTCTGCCTTTTCCTGTGATTAGACCGGGACACTCCAGATAATGCAGGATGACGTTCCTAGTTTAAGGCCCATAACCTTAGTCATATCTGCAAAGGCCCTTTGCCACATACTAGGGTCCAGGGATTGGGGTGGGGCAAGGGCCGCTTTGCGAGGGTATAAACTGAGTGATTTCCCTGTGGTCGTACATCCATGAAAGTACTGTACCTTCGTAAGTGTTCTCCCCTAAATCATATCTACATTAGTAATTTTAATTTCAACAGATTCTTTTTTCCACCCATAGTGTCAAGTTCAATTTTGGCCCCACGCAGTATCCCAGCTACCATTCACCATTCCAGACTATTGGGGTTCAAAATAATGAAGGTCCACAAAGTAAAAGAGAGGATCTAATATCATTGTGGTTGAGGGGGTCCATCCGGCCTCCTTGTCAACTCTCAGTTTTGTAGGCTCAGAGATGCTAACACTTTTGGGTTTCTGGACATTGGTTTAATTAATGAAATAGGATAGGTTGGTTCCATGGAGAATGGCTACAAAAAGGGACCAAGATTATTATGCCACCCTTACTTTATCACAACCATAGTAGGTATGGATAGGGATCCCACAAACTTGATAGTAAGGGGACATTCAAGGCTGTTGGGTGCCTGGTACGCCATGCAACAGTGATCACAGTGGGAAAAGCACTGGCCTCGAGCAGGCACCTCAAAGTACACGCAGGTAACCGTGAGGGTCATTTGGCGTGGTCAGCCACATGCTTCCTTACAGCTGTGCTCAGCCCACGCTTGACCCCAACAGGTTGGAGAGGTTACCATTTGACCTCCACTCTCTGCCAGAGAATCAGAAATCTAATCCTCAGTGTGGAAGTTTTCTGCCTTTCCCCCACCAAATCCTTTTTCTTTTTCTTTTTTTAAAATATGTGCCCACAGCCTCCTTTGACTTAGGAAGGAACAGATGCAGACAGTGATTAAGTAATTCATCAAAGATGACACCATGGTGAAAATGGGACCAGGACTCAGGCCTCCTAATTGTGGCCAGTGGGGGATGCTCTCTAGTGAGAGGTACCAAGCAGGTGGTGATTTGCATTTTTCCTTAATTTCCACTTTCATCTCTTGGTGAATCAATTAGAATGTAACTAACCGTCCATGACTCTGCAAAAGAACAACTGACAGGTGTTTCAGTTTGGGACTTACCTGGATTGGACCCTCCCTGGAGTGTTGCTTCTTTTAAATCAAAGATGACAGGTTTGGGCCGGCCCGGTGGCTCAGGCAGTTAGAGCTCTATGCTCCTAACTCCGAAGACTGCTGCCTGGCATCCCGCAAGGGATGGTGGACTCCGCCCCCTGCAACTAAGATTGAACACGGCACCTTGAGCTAGCTGCCTCCCGGATGGCTCAGTTGGTTGGAGCGCGTCCTCTCAACCACAAGGTTGCTGGTTTTGACTCCCGCAAGGGATGGTGGGCTGCGCCCCCTGCAACTAGCAACGGCAACTGGACCTGGAGCTGAGCTGCACCCTCCACAACTAAGACTGAAAGGACAACAACTTGAAGCTGAACGGCACCCTCCACAACTAAGATTGAAAGGACGACAACTTGACTTGGAAAAAAGGCCTGGCAGTACACACTGTTCCCCAATAAAATCCTGTTCCCCTTCCCCAATTGAAAAAAAAAAAAAAAGATGACAGGTTTGAACCCTGCCTCTACTTGATGTGAAAAGCTTCTTTTTCCTCAGTGCCTGACGGCTGGCACTGTGGATGGGTAGATGGGTGGTTGGATGGGTGGACAGTGGAGGGATGGATGATTGGGCAGACGGATGGACAGATGGACATATGGATATAATGGATACTTATGACCTGTGTCTGCTTGTGATGTTAAACTTGACCATGTAGCCCAGATGCAAGCACTTCAAAATCACTGGCATTGCTATTACACTGTGAAGACATCGATGAAAAGAACAGCACTTGTGCTTTCAGAAGAAATATACCCAAATAGTATACAAATAAAGTATATGTATAATCATGATTAAAAGACTAATGAAAGCTATACCCAGAAGAGCTATCATGTGTGTACTACTTTAATTGTTTCTAGCAGATAAATCATTTTCGTGTTCTTGGAACTACTTAATTCTTCCAGTGGAGTCAGAATCCTGAATGTACTACACTGTTAGACATTAATAGTCAGATTCGTGCCAAGGGTAATTAGCGATTGTTTTTCTCTACCTGCTTTGACATCATTCACACACACACACACACACACACACACACACACACACACACACACACACGGACACCCTTGGTAAGATAAGAACTGTGCTATTCCAGCAGATCCAGGACATTTTGCTTTGTGTCTGCTTTGAATGTCATGTAACCACTTTATGGAGCTCTGCGGACAGAGTAAACCGGCTGATTCCTGATGTGAAAAGGTGGTTTTTAACACTTCTCTACCTTGGGTGTCTGTCTCTCTACAATACCACTTTCCACTTGTAGATGACTCTTCTGTGGCTCCTCTTCCAAAGGGCCTCTGCTGTCTGACGCACGTCTTCCTGATTCACAGTGATGGGCAAATGGGAATATGGGAAAGGGTGGGGGGTGCTTAGTGGGAAGCCATGCATTTTGGGGGAGTCCTTCTCAAGAACAACAATGGCACCTGGGACAAATACCTTTGCAAAGGCATTGCAATTACTGTTTCTCATCGCAGCAACAACCTTTTCAAGTGGAAGTTACCATCCTCATTTTTCACACGAGGAAATCTAACCCAAGACCCCAAGTAAGTAGGAAGCCAGCTCCAAGGTCACAGCCTCGGTGAGGCCTTCTGATCCCTTAGGGTGGGTCACTTGCTCAATTCCTGGTGATGTCTCAATAGGTGGGCATCTCTCCATGAGAGTGCCACAGCGATGGAATGGTTTCACTGTGTCTGAGCCATCCTTGTTTTCTGTATGACACCCAGGGATGCAGTGCTTTGCACTCGTTAGCCTGACTGTACCTTTTTGCCGAATGAATGGATGAGGTTCATGAAGGCCATGTGCCTATATCTAAAGGGTTCCTCCACCACTGAGGACATGACGAGAAAAGTTCCTCCCCAGGAAAGAAACATCCACCCCTCTATCCGTTTGTTCCCACACATCCAACACTGATTTTTCTCATCTACCGTCTTAAAAAACAATCTTTGTTTTCTTATATATTTATATACATTTTATGACCCACCAATATCCCTCAGAGATGGGAGTATATTTTTTTTAAGGTCGGCATGAACTTTGGAACGTGACCTAAATGAAACTGAAAATAGCATTTTGGTGTTTCTCGGCCATTTTTGTTGGCTTCTTAGCTTATTAACAGCATCTCAGGACTGCTAGATGTGGTCGGTGTATTAAATACATAAAAGTGAGGCAGTGTATCTTATGGCCAGGCACTCAATTCACAATGGGAACTTTAGTGGCCCCTCATCAACTTCAATCCAGGATATTTCTGAGCCCAGGCATGTGTGCCAGTTCTCAGTGTGTCTTTATTACAAGCCATCCTCATTCTCTCCTCCATTCAACAACTACTTATTGGGCATGTACAGGCTAGGGCCTGGGGTACAACAGCGGGCAAAGGAGATTTAGCACCTGCCCTTGGCGAGCTTGTAGGCTGGTAGAGGCAGGACCAGCTACGGCATTGTGGGCCTAGTGAAAAGTGAACATACGAGGTCAGATAATTAAGTTTGCGAACTCTTCCTAGAAAAAGTGCTACATACCTCACTGCTGAATATCACTACAGTCACCTTCAAAGTCCTCCCCTTGGGAAGCTATGCACTGATGCCAGTGCCTAGTCCACCCTTCAAAGCAATTTTGGAACTCTTTTTCTGGAATGGACATCAGAGCTGTCATCGTATTACCCTTGATGTCCTGAATGTCATCAAAATGTCTTCCTTTCAATGTTTCCTTTATCTTCGGGTAAAGAAAGAAGTCATTGGGGACCAGATCAGGTGAGTAGGGAGGGTGTTCCAATACAGTTATTTGTTTACTAAAAACTCCCTCACAGACAGTGCCGTGTGAGCTGATGCATTGTCGTGATACAAGAACCATGGATTGTTGGCGAAAAGTTCAGGTCATCTACCTTTTTCATGCAGCCTTTTCAGCACTTCCAAACAGTAAACTTGGTGAACTGTTTGTCCAATTGGTACTAACTCATAATGAATAATCCCTCTCATATCAACAAAGATTAGTAACATCGTTGCAACAAGTTCACGAACTTAATTGCCAGACCTCATATGGGGCCCCTTATTCAAAACTTATTTGAAGATAGCGACCATAGAGTGTTAAACCAAGCATGGGACTGTACTAAACGGGGGGGCTTGTGTGACGACACAGGCTGCATGCCCACGCAGCCGAAGGAGAGAGATAGTAGCACATACACCACTCTGTAAGCACAGCTGTGATGAGTACAGGTGCCACGCAAGATCAGTGGCAATCTCTTGAATCCCCACGATGACTCCTCTGTGTCGTGCACAGAGTACATGCTCAAAAAATGGTTAATTAATTGACAGCTTCGAGTGTCCTGATATTACAGGAAGGATCTCCATGGGCTGCCAAGGAGAACATGATGGATTATTATACCAATAATAGCTCAACTTATTGCTTCTGGTTGACAGCACAATCGTGCCAGGCTTTTGGTTTCTGTCATTGACTCACCAGATGGTCCTATGTATTAGGAATGATGTCATCCCTGTTTGTTTTCAGATGAAGAAACAACCTTTAAGAGACCGGGGAACTTACCCCAGGGTCACGCAGCTAGTAAGTGATGGGACCCACACTATTTGCCTGACATCTAAGCTTGTGTTTTTCACCACCATACTACATGTCTCTTCAAGGCCAAAAGCAAATATGTGATGGTTATCCATCATGTCCCATCCTGCCCCACTTTTTGAGAGGTTCTCAAGGTTATTTTGCTTCCAGTTAAATTGAATCGGCCAATATGTATGGAACTCAGCCCCTGCTCTGTGTAAGGCACCGAGAACCCTCCAGGTACTGTACAATCAAGTTATGCCAGTGCTGCTACTTCCTTGGTATAATGAAAACCCAGAGCTTGGCAGCCAGGTCTGGTTTATCATAGGAGACCACAGAAGAACTAAGGAAGTTAATATATGTAAAGAGATTTGCATAGTGCGTGGTCCATGGTGCTCTGCAAAGGCTAATGGTGCTACTAATATTATTCTCATTGTATCCCACGGTCCACTGTAGTACTTAGCACGTGGCCACCACTCATATTCATTCGCAGATGAATGGATGGAAGTTAGCAAGGGGGGAAAGCCCCAGGAGTTATCGTACGATACAGTCTGAAAACCAGAGGACTTTTTGTGTGGGATGAGAAGGATGACAATACAGTAAGAAGTTGCCAGTATGTAGAAAAGGAGGAAGAAATCAAGTAACACATGGGCTGGCCCGGTGGCTCAGGCGGTTGGAACACCATGCTCCTAACGCCCAAGGCCACTTGTTCCATTCCCACATGGGCCAGTGAGCCATGCCCTCTATAGCTAAGACTGTGAACAACAGCTCTCTCTTGAGCTGGACTGCCGTGAACAGCCAGAGCTCGGTGTGAGCTGCTGTGGGCTGCCATGGAGTACTGTGTGTTGCTGTGGGCTACCATCAGTGGCCGATGGCCACGCTGGCCAGCAGCTGCGCCCTACAACTAGACTGAGAAACAATGGCTTAAAAACCTGGGGTGGGGGACCAAAAAAAAAAGAAATTAAGTAACACAGTGAGAAGAAAGAGTTAACTAGGAGAGGCAGGATGGGGAAGGGAAAGATGGGGAGGAGTAGGATGGGGAGGGGAAGGAGAAAATCTTACGCTCTGCTCTCACCTCTGTTTTCAAAGGCAACACATTACCTGTTGGTGATTATTTCCATCTCCCGTTGGCTTTCAACTTGAAGTTTAATAGGATGATGATATATATGCATATGTAAGACCATGAAACCAGAATTTGACCTGCTAGGTTAATAAACACTAGCAGTTACTGTAACTCACAAATTACAGGTCCCAATTTTCACAGCTGGGTTGCAGGCATTAATTAAAACTGGTGTTGCAAATCACAGCATTTTGGAATGCCTACGATGTTTAAATTATCAATGGTGTTGCTACCTTAATTTAAAAAATCAACTTCCATCATTTTCAAAGAAGAGTACCCCAAGCCAGAAGAAGTCCATCTTTTATGCTTGCAAAGTCATTCATGTGCTAGAAGTAAATGGAAGTTTCTAATATCTTTCGAAGTTCGGGTACAAATTACCAGACTTGTTACTGGGGCCACAGTATATAAAGTGCAGAATAATTAAGGAGATGTTACTATGACTGAGTTTTTGGTTTAGCTGGGTTCTCTCTCTCTCTCTCTCTCTCTCTCTCTCTCTCTCTCTCTCTCTCTCTCTCATGCATTTTCAATTGGGGCAATATTGCCCCCAAAGGGGTGAGTATTTGTTTAGTGACAGCACTTAGATATTACAAGCTCATGTCCCTTTCAAAGGACCACAGTACATAAGCAGATATGTAGTATAGCTACAGTATTAAAATTTCTTGGGGTGAGTTGGTAAGTAGGAAAAAATGTCTGAAAAGACTGCTTAGAGAGATGAAAGTGATTTTTAAGAAAATTTGAGAAACTCTGCTCTAAAAGGATGGCTTGTGGAGACTTGATTTCAAACTATCCACCCACTTTGTGAGAATGAATATATCGTAACCTTTTTTCAAACATCATTGCAATGGACTAAATGTTTGTGTCCCCCCTAATTCATATGTTGAAATCCTAAGCCCCACTGTGATGGCATTAAGAGGTGGGGCCCTCGGGAGGTGCTTAGGTCATGAGGGTGGCACCCTCATGAATGGGATTAGTGCCCTAATAATAGGGACCCCAAAGAACGCTCCTGTCTTCCTCTCACGTCAAGACACAGTGAGAAGGCGGCCTCTAGAAGAGGGCTCTCACTATAATCTGATTGTGCTGACACCAGGGTCTTGGACTTCAAGCTTCCAGAATTGTGAGAAATAGGTTTCTGTTGTTTGTAACACCACTGAGTGTATGGCTCATTGCTGATCGGTTACTTGGGAACACCCAGCCCTGGATCGATGGCAGTGGGGCAAGTGGGAAGGGAAGAATGGGGCATCTCCAAAGGAAATCAGCATGTGTTAGTGCCAAAGGAACAGAGAATGGATGTTGGGGGAAACAAACAACTATCGTTGACGATGGTGTCACACACACAGCTGGGGCGTCTTGGGCACCTTGGGCCAAACGCTTCATGTCTTTGAGCCTCAGTTCCATCCACTCCATTAACTGGTTGATAACAGAACCTACTCTATAGGTTTATTGTAGGACTGAAGGGCACGCTGAATAACGCGCCTGGCGCCTTGTCAGTCCTCAGTAAATGTGACTCTTTTTCTTCCTTACTGAGGAATTCTATCCAACCATAGAAGTGTAGTTTATATTGATTAATATGTATACACAGTAAGCAATTGAATGAAGAGAATCAGCGATGAAATTCATAATTCATTAACTGTGCTTTCAGTGAGCTTATTAACTCGCTAATTCTCCATGGGGTTATTTTTCTTCTCTTTCAATATCCCTCTTTCTTTTCTGGACCTTAGGAGGCACTAATACACTCCCATCTTCCTTTCGATGCTTTGCCTTGCTCTGGTTTTGATATTTTTAACCTCCCATTCTCACTTGCATAGTGCCCGGTAATGAGACAGTTTTCCAAGAAGTGGGGTACAGCCTCTGAGGAGCAGAGTCTCAGGTGCCATAACAAAGGGCCACAGGATGGGGGGCTCAAACAACAAAAATTTATAGTCTCACAGCTCAGGGTGGAAGTCTGAGATAAGGTATTAGCAGGTTGGTTTCTTCTGAGGCCTCTCTCCTTGGCTTGTAAATGGCTGTCTTCTCCCTGTGTCTTTACAAGGTCTTCCTTCTGCGCGTGTCTGTGTCCTAATCTCTTCTTTTAAGGACACCGGTCATGTTGGGTTAGGTCCCACCCTAATGACTTCTTTTTGTTTCTTTTAATTTCTATCCCCATCCACCCCTCCCCTTTGCAACCATCAGTGTGTTTGCTATATCTATGGGTCTGTTTCTGCTTTGTTTTGTTTCTCCACTTGTGTTTTTAGGTTTCACATATAAGTGAAATCATATGGCACTTATCTTTCTCTGTCTGACTTATTTCCCTTAGCATAATACCCTCTAGGTCCATCCATGTTGTCACAAATGGCAAGATTTCATTCTTTCTTATTGCTAAATAATATTCCATATATTCCATTATATATATTCCATTATGTATAAATTTCATTATATATATCTTCTTTATATACAATAGATACGTTATAATATATATATATATATATATATATATATCATCTTCTTTATCCATTCACCTATTGATGGACACCTAAGTTATTTCCCTATCTTGGCTAACACTAGTAATGCTGCAATGAACATAAGGATGGCTACTCATCTATATTTTCAAATTAGTGTTTTTGTTTTCTTTGACTAAATACCCTAAAGTAGAATTGCTGAATTGTATGGCAGTTCTGTTTTTAATTTTTTGAGGAATCTCCATATCATTTTCCATAGCAGCTGCACCAATTTACATTCCCACCAACAGTGCATAAGGTTTCCCTTTTCTCCACATTCTCACTAGCACTTTTTTTTGTTGTTGTTGTTTTGTGTGTGTTTTTTTGTGTTGTTTTACTGATGATAGCCATCCTGATAGGTGTGAAGTGATATCTCACTGTGGTTTTGATTTGCATTTCCCTGATGATTAGTGACGTGGAGCATTTTTCATCTGTCTATTGGCCAACTGTGTGTCCTCTTTGGAGAAATGTCTATTCAGGTCCTCTGCCCATTTTTTAAATCAGTTGTCGGTTTTTTGTTTTTGGTATTAAGTTGTATGAGTTCTTAATATATTTTGCATATTAAGCCCTTATTGGATGTATCATTGGCAAATATCTTCTCCTGTTCAGTAAGTTGTCTTTCCATTTTGTTGATGGTTTCCTTTGCTGTGCAAAAACTTTTTAGTTTGATGCCGTGCCATTTATTTTTTTCTTTGGTTGCGCTTGCCTGAGGAGGCATATCCAAAAAGATATTGCTGATGGAGATATCAAAGCGTTTATTTTTTATGTCTTCTAGGAATTCCTAATGACTTCTTTACAGACCCATCTCCAATACAGTCACATTCTGTGGTACTGGGGTTAGGATTTCAACATATGAATTGGGTGTAGAGGGCACAATTCAGTCCATAACAGCCACTTATAAGCTGTGAGCCTGCTTGTGAACGAGGCCCCTAACCCCTCAGTAGTGATTACAGCTCTTTTGGATGCAGGGAACTGAAAACCACTCAAGCCAGGCAAGTGAAAGAAGTGTTTACTGAGGAGTTGCAAGGTGTAATCTCTAGACATAGGAACTGAAATCCAGCCATTCTCTCTTTATTTCTCAGGACTGACAAGACAGCTGTCGTCTCCGCTTTATTATTCTCTCTGTCGCTTTCCTTCTCCTTTTTTACTCTACTTACTCATAGTTCAACAAGGCAATTAATCCCAAGTTTATATGCTCTTTTATCGCTAAATAGTTTTACTCTCTCAGTCTTAATTTAGATGCTCAGGAGATAAAATCTAATTGGTTATTGGCCAGCCTTGCTTGGTTGATCTTGAGTCAGGTGCCAACTGCTGGTCCAATCAGCTGGCACCAGCCATAGAGGAGGAAGCTGGACTGTGTAATATAGAAGAGGTTTCCCAGGCCAATGCATTCACCATGTAGTAAGGCAGGGGAATTGCCATCTAGGGGGGCTGAGGCATAGACAGACACCCCAAACTATATCTGCAACATGAAATAAACCTCCACATTCTCATGTGTAGAGTGGCCATGATGATACAGAGTTAATCTAAAGAATAAATGCGATAATGAGTTGCAGAATTCTTTGGTGACCTGAAGCATATGACTTTTTTGTTGAATTAAACAAGAGCTTACTAATTACATTGCTATGTCCCTGTACCAGCCAGTTCTCAATACAAAATTGCTGTGTAACAAATCATCCAAAACTCATTGCCTTCAAATAGCACTCATTTGTTTTCATGGATCGATGGGTTATCTGGTGTTGGCTAATCTAGGCTGGGCTCAGGTGGGGTGGCCCTGCTCCACATGCCACTTCCCTCCTCCTGGGACCAGTGGACCAGCCAGGATATATCCTCCTCATGGTGATAACAGAAGTTCAGGAATGCCAGCAGAAGCAGCCGGGTATCTTAATGCCTAAGAATCTGTCTTTATTTGTTTTTCTATTTAAATGGGATACCATCCTAGACCTGGGCTACCTGAGTCACAGCTTTATACATGTTACGTTTGTAGCAAATCAATCATTGATACTTTCAGGGTCAAAACCCAAACACATCTGGGACTCACGTTTTGACTTCCTGTTAGTGTGTGATTTTCACAAGGACCCCTTCCTACAAAAAGCAATGCACATAAAGCTCGACATTCTTGTAAATTCGATCGAATTTTACTTATTCAATGATATTTACATTGAGTTCTTCATTTAAACTACAGAATAAAAAAAAAATTACATAAATAAAAAAGAGTTAGAACTCTGAGGCTTAGGAGGGACCTAATATTTTTCTTTCATTTCTCAAGTAGGGGGGCTGAAGCTTAGAAGGAGATGAAATGACTCACCTGAGACCTCAAAACAAGTTCCAAATACATGTATTATTGGGCTGAATTGAACATGGATCAGGCTGAAACTGGAAATCCTGATGCTGGTAGGGAATTGCAGATTACTATTAATATATCTGAGATTTTGTTTCTGTTTTGATTAGATATAACTTGGTTTCGCTGAAAGGTGTTCTTTATCGCATCTTGAACCCCATGTGGAAATCAGGAAATTAAACAGAAAGGTCTGAGTCGTCAAGTGGGAGAGGCGTACAGGCGCGTGCAGTTGAGTTGCCAAGTTCATTTCCTACCTGCCCTCCAGCTTTTTCACCGTCTCCTGGCTTTAAAACTCCTTCTGAAGTAAGTCTTAGTGATATCTGTGTATGAACCTCTAACTTTTGAATTGCTTACTGGTGCTTCTCCAGTGTGGGAATTTCATTATTAATCACGACAAAATTACTGGTAGGGGAATCAGAGGTTCAGAAAATTTAGACAATCACCTAGTTAAAAAAATTATACAGATTATATTCAAAACTCAGCTCAGAATTAAGGGCTAGAAAATGGCTAGTAAATATACAGAAAGGCACAAATAAATGTTAATGTTCTCCGCCTCTCAGAACAGCCACAGAGAGACTTCTTAAACCACGCGAAAGATGCCAGACTGTCTTCCTTCTTTCGAGCCCTTTCCATTCTGACGTCCTGTTCCCCATCTTCTCTTCCTCTTCACCTTTCTGATGGCCACGATTAGCTTTCTATAAGCAAGATCTTTTGCAAATTCTGAAAACTGGGGAAACCATTTTTATTATTCTCGCAGCCCTTGGTGAAAAAGACCTTCTCAGTTAAAAGCATTTGGGTAAAAGTAACAGATTCAAAATATGCAAATGCTGCAACACTCATTCTGTATTCATATTGGAAGCCAAACTCCGACTGCTATTAAATGAGGTTCTCCCATCTGGGAGGGCTGGAGGTTTGCTTGTCCTATTTATGTACTCCTTTCCAAGGTACCCTGTGCTAGGGCACACAAAAGCGGCAGCCCCAATATGATTCTGACTCCTTTGTTGTCTGCTTTCAAGCGTTAAAAAAGGAGGCAAGTTGTGACCCTCAAACATTGCCTCGGGGTTAATATCATGGACATTTGCACAGCTCTAATTATTACAGCTCTTTCGAGAAGAAGCACGTTGTTGTATGCAATGAGACAGACAGCTCCCTTGCTACCATCACCACTCAAGGTTTTCCATCTGTAGTCTACTCGCCTCTCTGGCTGAGCGTATTTCACCACGCACACCCCTCTCCACCCTGACTCCACCCCCACCTCATGGGAACACATGTTTTGTTTGTTTGTTTGTTTTTACAATGAATTCACCTGTGTGTCAAGGACATGCAGAAAGAGGCCAGTCAACGATCTGATGAGTTCCGTTGTTCCCCATGATCTGGCAAAGTACTGGTCCTGATACTGACTTCATTTATACATAAGTATCATCCAAGGAGCATGCATGTTCCAAAGGCCCCTGCACAAAGTCTAAGACGGTAGGCTGACTTGAGGCTTGATTTGTAAAACTTGGCGCAATTTTGACCCAAGGGATCAGTGGCTAAGACTTCGGGAAACACTGGTGTGGTCACTGAGAGTGGGCTGTCAGCCACCCGGCCTGGGCGTGCGTTCTAGCTCCATCGTGGAATAACTGATGTTCTTAGTGCACGTTACTACTCATTTATTCTTCAATCTCCTCATCTGCAAAATAGGGTATAATATATGTATTGCAGCACCATCGTAAGTGATGAGTTCCTGGTATCTGGATGGAACGCAATAAATGCTCCTTTTTTTTTTTGTCTGACTTTAATATTTCTTAAGGCTAGTCCAGTTGTCCATGACTCATTTCTCATTCAAGAATGTGACTCAACAGAGAAAAATTAGCATTGAATGGAATGATTGTATGGGACTCATTTTTTTTCTTGTTTTACTTTGTTTACATTTTAAAATCTGAAACAGATTATATTTACAAAAGTGTGACTATAATGCATATGTATATGTTAAGGAATAATTTTCAGAAGTCCACCTGTGCCAAACAGTCAGGCATTCACCATCCAGTTTATTATAGGACACAGTATCTTTGAGGTATCCCATATGCTCTCTGCTAATCACCTCTCCCTCCCACAAGTGTAACCATTATCCAGTATCTAGTATTTGTCATTCCCATGCATTTCCTTACTCATAGTGGTTTTCAGAATATAATCCCTCGACCGGCAGAATAAGTATCGCCTGGAAATTTTCTAGAAATACAGATTCTCAGGCCCCGCTCCCAGACCTTCTGAATTAGAAACTCTGGGGTAGAGATCTAGGAATCTGGGTTATAGAAAGCCCTCCAGATGACTGATGGACACTGCAAACCACAGCGTTATAGGAGGTAAATACCATGTGTGTGTGCTTCTAAACAATAGATTATTGATTTTTACCAGATTTTGACCTTATATCAATGAAACCATACTTTATATATTCTTTTGCTCATTGATATGTTCCCCTACATTATGTTTTTGAGGTTCATACATATTCATATGTGCATTCATAAGGTTCTTCATTTTACAGCTATATAGTATCCATGATAATTTATTTCAACATTTTAGAGCCAGCAAGCATTTGGGTTTTTCCTAATGTCTGGCTATTTTGAGCAATGCCACCATGCACATTCTTGAATATTTAACTTATGCACCTGTGCAAAAAAGTGTCCCTAGGGAAGTGCTTCCTAGATTTTTGTCATGGCATCGTGAACATGGAAAATGATAATATTTATAAACAGGAGTAAGCAGGCTTCTGGGGGCCCACAGTGGATTTTTAGACTTGGTTTTCTGAACTCCTATTCAACCATCCTTCTATGTAGAGAGGTTGGAAATCTAAGAACAAAACAAAATGAAATCCCAGATGGGCTTGTAGCTAGGTTTCTAGAGGCAAATGAGATTTTTCCAATTAGATATTTTCACACGGGATGGGAAACCGACTGGAGGGGCCAAAGCCGCCCCCCTCTCTGCTTCTGGCTGTGGTTGCTAGCAAGTTCCTTGTAACCGCCTCCCTTCTTCATAGATTTGAGTGACAAAAAAACAACGGCAGTAGAAATGCAAATCAAAACCACAATGAAATGCCTCTGCACACCCACTAAGATGGCTATAATAAAAAAGACAGAAACAAGTACTGGCAAGGATGTGATAATTATCGACTCATGGTCAGTTGTGCTTCATCTCAACCCACAACTATTGCCCCTTCCAAATTATTTTGAAGCAACTCCCAGGCATTATACAGAGGGTGCCAAAAAAAAAAAAATGTTTACACATTTTAAGAAAGGAAAGAACTATGTTAAAATTGTAATACTCAATATATACCGACAATAAAAGATGAATACAAGTCATGTGTATACATTTGTGGGGGAACCCCCAGTATATCTAACTTTAAATTTTCAATATGTATGACAAGGACTCTTCCTCTAACAACACAGCAGCACTTCACCACACTTACAAATTAACAATGAGTCCTGAATCCGATCAAATATCTAATTAGTGTTTAAGTTTCCCAGATTGTCTCATAATTTCTTTAACTGTTGATTTATGTGAATCAGACGCAAAGTCCACATGTAGCATTGATTTCATTTTGGGCCATTCATCTGTTGAAGAAACGAGATCATTCACCCTAGAAATGTCCCACATTCTGGATTTTTTTGCATCCCCACACGGTGTCAGTTAACATTTTGTTTTATCCTGTATTTTCTATATGCTGGTGCTAGTCAGACCCAGAGGCCTGATCAGGTTCAGCTTCACCTGGGGGGAGGACAGGGGCCTGCTGCCTACATGCTACCGCTGTTGCGTTATGTATGATTCAGGAAGCGTAGAATGTCTAAAACTATGACCCTTCTCACAGATTTTTAAGTGGCCATCTAATTTCTGTTGATCTTAGGTTTAGGCAGTTTTGAAGGATGTAACTTCTGCTATATTATAAATATTGACCTAAAATTGTCATATTACTTGTTTAATTGAATCCAGTGTAATCTAAATACTATAGCAATTTGATATCCCCTCCCCTGCCTTCTGGTCAAGACCCCCAACAGAGAGCAGTCAGAATGTGAGCTCTTAGCAGGCAGACGGAGAGAGGGGCAGGGGAAGAGAGAACAAGAGGCTACGTTAAGCATGCCTGATCCTTCATCCCAACTCACCAATCAGAGAAGACACTGAATTAGGGATGGAGAGGGGTAGGGGTGTTTCTAAACCACTGTTCCTTCAGAGGAAAACATGAGATCGAAGGAAAAGAGGTTTCACGCTTATATTTACATCCTTAGTTGTTCCCAATGAAGACTGGTCTCGTCAGAATCACATGGAAGCATTTGTTAAAAACAGAGATGCCAGAAGATTCTCACTCAGGGATTCATGGAGGGGCCTGGGAGTCTGTGAGGCAGACACATCTTGTGAGTTCAGTACTGATGGGGGTCTGGAATGTTCTAGAACACCAGCAGTTATATGAATGGTACCTGGTCCAAAGACAGTAGCTCCAAGTATGAACTAATTGGGTGTTTCTTTTTAATCATAAAACAAGGTAACAATGCTTATCTCCTGGAGTTGTTTGAGAATTAGAGGAAACGCACATCTGTTCACTCAGTGAATATTTATGGAATGTCTGCATTGTGCAATGCAGTGTCCTGGCTACTGGGATGGGCAGGGAAAGAGAGCGTTGCCTCCATGAAGGCGATAGGCCCTAAACAGGCAGTAACAATGACGTGGGGTGAGGACTGCAGAATAAGGCAGGGGGTCTTTGCTGGTCAGAAAGGTGGGAATGCTGACCACTCTCTCCACCCCCTGGCTGCAGGCAAACAATGCCCAGGTCTAGAAGGTGACTAACTGTTATGGGGTAGACTGTATCACCCCAAAACTCGTATGTTCAGGTCTGAACGCCCAGGACCTCAAAATGTGACCCTATTTGGAAATAGGGTCATTGCAGATGTAATTCAAGTTCAGATGAGGTCCCATTGGAGTAAGGTGGGCGCCTGATCCAATATGATTTGAGTCCTCATAAAAAAGGGGACATTAGGAAACACACACACAGACACACACACACACGAACATGAAGGCAGAGGTTGCTTCTACAACCCAAGGATTTTAAAGACTGCCCGTGAACCAACACTGGGAGAGGCTGGGAGAGCGGCTGCAGCAGGGTCCCTCACAGTCTTCAGAAGGAGCTAACTCTGCCTACTAATTGATCTTGGACTTGCAGCGTCCAGGACTGCGAGATAAGGCATTTCTGTTGTTTAAGCTGCCCGCCTTGTGGTACCTCATTACGGCAGTCCTAGAAAACTCACACTGCCACAGAGACAGACGTTCATTTGCTGAAAGAACAACAACCTATTTTTATGGAGTGAGTACCTGCATAAGTGCCGGGTGTTTCTGTAGGTGCCTTACATGCTTCATCTTGTTTATGCCTCATAACTACACTCGGAGGCAGGTCCTAGTACTATCCCCATTTTACAGGGGATGAAACTGAGGCACGGAGGTTAAGCCGCCTGTCTAAGGCCACAAAGGCAGTAAGTAGCCAGGATTCAAACCCAGCATGTCAGGAGGCGGTAAGCGCCCACGCTTTAAACCCGCACGATCCCACTTCACCTGGGAGCATGGAGTGTTTGCCCACAGGCCCTGGAAACGAAGATAATTTCCCTGGATATTGCTGGCGTGATTTCTGTGTTCTCAGCAGGCACAAAGCCATGTCAAGAGGCCTCCAGTCTTGCTTGGCTTCCTTTGATCCCGCTGGTCAAAACAGAAAGCCAGGGGCCTCTCTGGTTGGTTGGGTTCCCCTGAAAGAGCTGTGTTTGCCTCCAAGTCTACAAATCCCCAGACCCTGTTTCTCCCCCAGATCTGAAGGGTGAAGGCAACTGAGATGCACATGGCTCTTTTAGCAGCAGCAGCAGCAGCCACTTTGGGGGTCGCTCTGCACACAGAAAGCAAGTCAGCCAAAGGCGAATTCCAGCCATCTGACTTTGGAGCGACTTTGAAGCCGCTGAGCAGGATGCGTATCCCAGGACAGCCATCGCCTGACACGACCCAGGACCCAAGGGAACTGCTGTGTCCTTGCATGGCGGAGCAGGGCCCCACGGGGAGCGTGAGGCTGAGCTCTCCCTCCCGCCTCCCCTCCTAGGGCCTCACCAGGCATTTTCTGTGCCTGAACAGCACACTTCCGTTGGGGGGCCCGGCTGGCCCTAAGCTATGGATGTGGCGTCTGGGATTTTATTCCGAAGAGGCCTCCTTGGAAGCCAGAAGTGGCTGAGAGTCTCCAAGCCCTGGGGAAGATTGGATGGGGGAGCAGGAAGAGCACATGTTGCTAAACAGGGCCCTGGCCAGCAGCCCCGGAGGCGGCCGGGAGTTGGAACCGAGCAGCTTGTTGAAAGGACGGCAATCTGAGGCATGTGTGGAAAGTGGTAATGAAAGCTGGGGGTCTTTCGGGTCCCTCTGAGACATCCCGAAGTACAATAGGATGGCCAGGTCCAGGGTGCTAGAACGGACGTACCTGCGTCATCACACCAGCTCCCATGCCAGCTCACTTTCCTATGTCCA
This sequence comes from Rhinolophus hipposideros, assembly GCF_964194185.1. Lineage (NCBI taxonomy): Eukaryota > Metazoa > Chordata > Mammalia > Chiroptera > Rhinolophidae > Rhinolophus > Rhinolophus hipposideros. The sequence goes on along the minus strand of NC_138054.1, from coordinate 86,334,750 downwards.
AATCCTACTCCATCCATGGGTTTCCTGAGGTAATGCATATGAAGCATTTGGCCCAGGGCCTGGAACATTCTAGAAACCTGGTGGAGGCACCTCTCCTTCCTCCTTTCCTTCTTGGCATTTCTTCTATGACGCTGACGTTTAAAGTATATTCTGGGGGTCCTGTGTCATTTCAATTCGAGCAACATTTGTCAAGTGCCTTTTGTAAGCGAAGCATAGAGCTTGGCACAGGGAATAAAGAAATGAACAGCAGAGATCCTGGTCCCACTGTCGTGTCACTTAGTGGCACTGAGGTCCCCGTGGGGAGCCACAGGGAACTAACTGGTCTGGTGAGCAGATTCCCGTGACGGTGACCGACTGTCCCAGTTCGCCCAGGACTGAAGGTGTTCTGGGGACATGGGGTTAAAATCAAGAAAGTCCTGGAAAAACCAGGAATTGCTGGTAACCCTCATTCTAACACTCCCGGTGCCCCACCCCCCAAAGACAGTTTAAGTAATCCACTAGGATCAGTTAAATTCTTTTATCTCTTGTACACAGTGAATTTCCAAGGAAGACTTTGTCTGGAAATTTTGTTTTTTACTTTAAAAGAAACCTTTTTGGACACCTTCACCTCCATGCTCTACTCCATGGGCTGTTTCTTTTGCAGAACCACGCGCCAAACGTGATTCAATTGCTGGACAGGACACATGTGCACAACTTTTCTCAGTCTGCAAAATGGGATGAGCATTGCTTCCTCGGAATTCCCACCGAGAATTCAAATCATTTGAATTCTCACAATGATTCAAGCTTGAACATTACCCCTGTCAACACAGCTCCAGTCTGAAACACTGTGTCCGAGGGCTGGAGGTCCCCTCGTCTCACCTACGTGTCTAAACCATTTTTTATTCCCTCTCCCTTATTATTGAAAGAAGTCTCGTTCCTGAGACTACAGAAGCCGCCGTCTGCCTTGGAGACCCTTTGCGCCTGAGTGTATTAAAGCATCTTGCTCTGCAAGGATATTACTGAGCATCTTTGTTGTTCTGGGGATTCGGGCCAGCGATCCTCATTAAAGGATGCTCTAATTCCTTCCAAGACACTGATGCCCCTCTCAGCAAAAACACAGAGCCCTGCGGCTCTGAGGATTCCTGCCTGCACGGAGATGGCCTCACCAAGGAAACAGAAGCTCGGCACGGTGTGTGCCTTCAGCTCCTGGGACACGTCTCAAGGCAGAAGTCAGGGCAGCTTTGCACCAACTCCAAAAGTCTTTCCACTAGCTTTCCTTTCTGCCTTCTCCAGGAGCTCATGCTTCCTTCACAGTTGGTGAAGTTTCCTTGACACTGGCATCCGCCGAGGGACGCTGAGTGCCCTTCAGGGAAGAATTCAGCCAGGAAGATAATAGATGCTAATGTCAGAAAGGGAGCCCTGGAGGGGAAGAATCGGAGAGAATCACCTTGCAAGGAGTGGAGTGCCATTTCTGTAATTTCCCCGGGGAATTTCAATCTGCCCTTGCTGGAGAACGAGGTCAGACCAACGGGTTTATTTATTCTCTAAGGTGACTAACAGAAAGGAAGGGTCACAGAGTGAAGGAGGATTTGGGGAGCAGACCACAATTAGCAATATTACTCAGAACTTGGCACTTCCAAGATTTTTTTTTCTAACTTTCACAGAATATTAATTGGGTTGCACTTTTCCCAGACAAAACAATTTCCTGAAGTCTGACTCTTCCCTTCTGGGTTTGCAGACTCTGTCAAGGCATTTTGTCAAGTCCCCAGATTTTAAATTATTTTTTGAGGCCAAACTCTCACTTGTCACAGAAGGAACATGCTCTTTATTCTAAGAGGAAACGCCCCCTTTCCTAGGGTTACTCTGAAAGAGGTCATTGAGAGGAGAGACAACTGACTTCAAAAGGCAATAACTCCGCCCAATTAAAAAAGGGACAAAGAATAGACATTTCATCAAAGAAAATATAGGAAGGGCCAACAAACAAATGGAAAGATGCTCAAGGTCATTAGCTATCCAGGAAATGTGAACCAAAACCACTATGCGATACCGTTTCACACCTACTAGGATGGCTAGAATCAAAAAGTCAGACAATCCCACGTACTGTCAAGGATGTGGAGAATATGGCACCCTCCTACACGGCTGGTGGGACTGGAAAATGGGGCAGACATTTTGGAAAATGATGTGGCAGTTCCTCAGTAGGTGAAACACAGAGTTATCCTGTGGCCCAGAAATTTCACTCTGACGTGTATACCCAAGAGAGTTGAAAACATACAGCCACCAAAACATGTACCAATGTGCACGGCAGCATTCTTCATAATAGCCAACACGTGGAAATAACCCAAACGTTTATCAACTGAGGAATGGATTAAAAAATGTGGTATGTCCATCTGACAGATGGATGAACCTGGAAAACATTGTTAAGTGAAAGAAGCCAGTCACATTTGTGTGGTTCCATCTAGATGAAATGTCTAGAAAAGGTAAACCCAAAGACAGAAAACACACCAGTGATTGCCAGGGAGGGGGCGGTGAGGAGGAAGCAGGAGGAAGGGGGAAACGGGGAGTGACTTTTCATGGGTAAGGCGTTTCTTTGGGGTGATAAGAATGGTCTAAAATTATTGATTGTGGGGATGGTTGTACAATTCTGAGTACAGCAAACACCATTGATTGTGTGTTTAAGTAAGTGAATTATGTGGCATTTGAATTACATCGCTATAAAGTTATAATTTAAAAAAGGCAACGAAAAGGGAGGAAAGGACTCTGTTTTGGGGGGTGGGATTCTAGCCGGATTGATTTTTTTTTTTAATTTATTGGGGTGACAGTTGTTAGTGAAATTCCATAGATTTCAGGTGTACAATTCTGTATTACATCATCTATAAATCCCATTGTGTGTTCACCACCCAGAGTGGTTACCAGCGGGTAAGGGACTCTTGAACTGAGAGCTGAGGACCGAGTGACAATCACCAGGGTGACAGAAGAAGAGCCTCTCAGCAGCCGTCCTGGTACAAAGTCCCGGTGGCAGGAGAGAGCATGACGAGCTCAGGCTTCTGAGAGAAGGACAGTGGGGCTGAAACTCGGAATGTGGTGAAGAGCAGGGAGTGAAAGGACGGTGGACAGCTGATCAGGGCAAGATTCTGGGGGACCTTGCCAGCCCACGAAGGAAGTTTTGTCTTTATCCTCAGAGCCCACAAAGCTGTTCCAAGGAATGACTATCAAGGTTTACTTTATGAAAAGATGGACCGAGCTGCATTAAGGAGAACGGATTGGACAGAAGGTAGAGAAGAACGTGAAGGCCGATCATGGAGCAGTTCAGGCGACAAGGACAAATAACACCCAGGAGGTTTTGATCCTCCCAGGTACCCTGAGAAGTAATCACATCAGCCATCACCACCTTCATTTGACACGTTGAGAAGTGGCTTTATGTAAGGTCACTCGGCAAATCCAGCAACAGATGAGTGTCTCCATCTGACCCCTAATGAAAACCGGAAATCTGCGCCACCCCTCTCACCCCCAAAAAATAGACCTCCTTTGGGTGCCAAGTTGGCACTTGTTTTGCTCCCTCCTCCTCAGAGCACATGGATTGACTTTCCACTTGCTGGGTTTGCTGAAGTAAGGGTGACAGTGCCATGTACTCAAGCAGGCACCCAGAGACCCAAGGCTCCCTGGAATCCCAGCTCCCCCGCTGGTTAGCTGTGGCCTAAGTCTTAACCGCTCTGAGCCTCTGATTCTCATTCAGTAAAATGATCGTTAGATTAGGACCTAGTTTAAGGGATTGCTGAGCGAACTGAGTAAAAAATCTCCACAAAAAGCTTACAGCAGAGCTTGGTATATGTCAAGTGTCTGATCAAAGTTGGTCATTATCATCATTTTCAGAGTTAGCGTTACTTTGAACAAAAAGCAGACATATGACAGCAGGCTACTCCTCGTGCCCCAGCGGCTGGTGGCTTCAGCATTTCATTGGCACTTCTCGGAGCAAAACTCTCGTGTATCTCCTGTGCAGCAACCATCAGTCCTACATCTGGGCCTGAGAACTGGCCAAGACAGGGGCCCAAGACCTGGGGCTCTGGTGGACAGCTGGCACACTGATCCAGAGACCTTGACCCAGACCCAGCATTTGTCCCCTTGGTATCCATTGTATATCTCCTGCAGAAGTGGCAGACTCGCTCAAATTGCCCACGGACGCTTCATTCAAGCTGATATGGGAGACCAGGCCCAGCTACCAGTTACCTCGGCCCCCATGGTTGATTCTGTGCTCTGGTCTTGCTGTCTTGAAATTCTTCATTTTTTAACAAGGGGCCCTCCCTGCCTTTTCCTGTCATCCTGGGCCTTGCAAATTATGTCATGGGTCTTGCGATGTGGCCTTGTTGCCCTTCCAGCTGCTTGCAAGCACAGGAAGTGGTGGTGGCGTGGGGCAGACACCAGCCATTGATTGACTTAGAATCAGCAGGGAAAGCCTGGCACGGGCTGTGGCCGTGGGCATAGGCTTGACTTCTAAGTAAGTGTGGGAGGTGGGGGTTAATGTAGCCACTTCAAGAGCTAAAGGGGGCTCAAGAACCACACCCCTGTCTCTCTCTCTCTCTCTTTCTCTCTCTCTCTCTCTCTCTCTCTCTCTCTCGCTCTCTCTCTCTCTCCCCCCATCCCTCCCTCTCCCTCCCCCATCTTTGCCCCCCTCCCACTGTCCAGTGCCCCAGTATCCCGTCCGCATTAGAGTCCTAGGGCTGCCATAGCAAGGTACCACAGACTGGGTGGCTTCAACAACAGAAATTTGTTATCTCAGAAATGTATTTAGTATTTATTCTATAATCAATAAGTTAGAATTTTTCTATCATCAGTTTTGGAGGCCGGAAGTCTGGGATAGAGGTGACGGCAGGGTTGGATTCCTCTGAGGACTCTCTCCTTTGCTTGTAGATGGCTGCCTTCTCCTTCTGTCTACACACGTCCTCTGTGTGTATTTGTGTCCCAATCTCCTTATAAGGACACCGGTCATATTGGATCACGGCCCATCCTAATGACCTCATTTTAACTTAATTACCTCTGTAAAGAGCCTGTTTCCAAATAAGGTCACATTGTGTGGTCCTGGGGATTAAGGCTTCCACATATGAGTTTGGGGGTGTGATGGTTCATTTTCTGTGTCAATTTGACTGGATCGTGGTGTGCCCAGATGTTTGGCTAACCATTATTTCTAGTTGTGACCATGATGGCATATCTGGATAAAATTAGCATTTCATTTGGTGGACCCAGGAAATCAGTTTGTCCTCCGCAACGTGGATGGGCATCGCCCAACCCGCTTTGGGCCAGAATAGAGCCAAAAGCTGGAGGGAGGAGCAATTCGGCCCTTCCTGCCTGACTCACTGAACTGGGACAATCTGTCTCCTCCTGCCCTCCGCACTTCGGGTTCTCAAGCCTTGAGACTCAAACTAATGACACCATCAGCTCTCCTGGGTTTCCAGCTTGCAGTTGGCAGATCATGAAACTTCTCAGCCTCCATAACTGTGTGAGCCACAATTCCTTACAATAAACCTCTTCCTGTGCATGTATTGGGAGGAACCTACTGGTTCTGGAGAGCCCTGATGAGGACAGGCGAGGACACAATTCAGACCATAGCAATGTCCTTGGTGACAATAACTGCTCCTTAAAAAGGCCGTGCGTATGTTCCTTCCCAGGACCTGGAGATGGTCAATGCCGTGTGTGTGTGTGTGTGTGTGTGTGTGTGTGTGTGTGTTGACACAAGTCTTCACACAAAGGCTTTGCTTTCAGCCTTGGAAACAGGTCTCACAGGCCCACATGACGTCCAGGTTCTCTGCTCTGCTCACCTACCACCAACCAGGCTTCTGTCGCATCTAGCGAAGAACCACATTGGTGGCGCTAAGAATCCAGACAAAGGGCAGGCTATGTAATCCCAGACCTACCTTTTCACATCTGCAAAATGGGGATACTTTCCAGGACTGCTGCAAGGGTTCCATTAGCTAACCCAGGTAAAGCATTTAGCATTTAGCATAATGATACTCCGTAAATAATAACTATTATTAACCACTATCTGCAGGCCTTATAGGGGACTGGTGGACCTAGTCATTCCATATTGGAATTGTGGGTAAATAATCCTTCAAGAGCTATGCAGTTTCCAGGACAGAGTTCTAAGCTGCCTTCGTGGATCAGCCAGGGCCCTTGGAGAAACATTCGTAGACAGCCAAGATCTCTGGGTTAGCTCAGAATTCACCTGACTTTCTTGACGAGGAGCTTGGGACTGAAACACTTATTGCTTGAATTTTCTTTATGTTAGTCTGGATTTTCAGTCTTTGAATTTGTGGACCTGTGGTTATTCTCATAATCTGGACTGTACATACTTACGTGAGCTGTGCTGAGAGATTTTGACTTGTTTTTGGTGTGTGTGGGGAGAGGCAATTTCTCCTAAGACACCATATATGAATTGAGGGAAAATTTAATCTGACGAGGGGGAGAGTAATGGGAATGCGATTGAGTTTTATATATGCTAATGTTTTTATTAGTGTTTGCAAATCCAGCTAATGAGATTTTCATTAGAAAGTGAATGAGGTTTTCATGCTCTCCAGGTGAGCCTGTGGGGATAGGGGATCCACTGACCTGTGGAACTTTTAGAATCATTTGTTTCTATCCCCGTGACGCCGACTTATGGTTTGTGACGGCTTTGTAGGCTTGCTCACCCACCATCCATCACCATCCCTGACTCCCTTCCCACTTGCTTCCATCCTCCGTTGCAGCTAGAGGAAGTCGTGTGACACCATTCTGACCCATGAAGCCTAAGCAGAGGCCTTCCAAGGGAGATGATCCCAGAAAATGTTTTCATTTTTGAATAAAAAGGAACAGAAGGTTCTGGTACCAGTGGTCCCCCTCAGTTCACCCTCATGTTTCCTATGTTTCACCCTCAGTTACCTATGTCTGGGGCTTCATCAGTCCTCTTGGAGCCATAGGGCAACGGGCTGAAATATTACAGATGGTGGAGCAGAAAGACAGAAGAGACTGAGGCCTTGGGCAGTTGAGCCAACCTTGAACTCCTTCTCTTGTGAGAAACACACACCCTGATTGATTTAAGCCACTGTTGGCAGGTTTGCCAACACTTGTGGTCACATGCATTCCTAGAGGACATGCAGTTCAGTGGACATCCTCAATGCCTTCAGGAATACTCTGGGGGAATCTTTTAAAAACTATAGACCAGAGAAACCCCTGAACTTGGGTTTGGGTGGCCCCAAGGGGACTCACTGGGGCAGATAAGTAGATGGGTCCAGCCCAAACAGAAACAGTTGTACTCACACAGTGACAGAGCAGCAGGAAAACGCTGGGGCTGTGGATGGAGATGAGGGTGAATCAGGAAGTGGAGACCATGATGGCTGTTCACTCAGCTGTGCTAGAACAAAGAACGGACACATCGGTTCTGCCTGTGCGTGTTGTATGTTTGTATGGTTGTGTCTGCTGACACGGCTCGGTGCTATCATGTCACAGGAGCAATGAAAACAAACAACGTGTGCCCTCCACTGTGCAGTTTGCACAGCAGTTTAGCATTTCTTCCATCCTCTGATCAGTCCAATTATTTTGTGCTCGGCTGGTGTTGGGGTGGCCCAGGGAGGAGATGGATGGGCTGAGATCCTGGGTGGCACCCTAAAGACAGGCCTCTGGAAAAGTTGTCCAAATGGCTGAGGCCCCCTCTGCTCAGGGGTCCATCTGGGCTTTGGTTCAGTAATCATGAAAGCTGGGAGGAGGAGGGGCTGCAAGAAAGGGGATAGGCAGAGTCCAAGGGCAGATGTGAGCTGGCAGGAGTGATGAATGCCTGGTGAGGAAAGGCAGGGACAGAGCTGGCGCACAGCCTTCCTGTGGGCATCCAGCTTCCCAGAAGCCCCCCGCCAGGCCGGCCCGTCTCACCGCCCCTACAGAGGTTCACTGGAGAGGCTGGCAGGCTGTGGGTGATGAATGGGCTCCTGCTTCCCCACCTTTCCCCTTCTCTCTGTGTGTCTGTGCACAGGGGAGCGTCATTCCTCATGTCAGCTGCGGCCTCCTGCTGATGGATGAGCCAGAATGCGGCTGCCTCCTACTCCACGCACCTGTTTCCTCCAAGCCCCCAGGGCGGACACTGAAGCCTCAGCGTTCACTCTGATAAACGTGAAGATTCTGGGGAGAATTAAGGGCAGCTTAGCCAGGCCAGAAGAACCCCACAGGGGTGTGCAGTTAGGTACCTTTAGGCAGCATTAACACATCCTGGGGACCCCCGAGCAATGCTGGGAAGGCGGGGTTGGGGATGCGAAGGCTCAGCTAATATTCATGGGGCCAACGGGGAGACAGGTGCTGGGTCACCTGGTCATCTTCTTTAAGTCTCACACGACCCTGGAAGCTTTAGTCCCATTTTACAAACAGAGAAACTCAGTCTCACACCAACTCTGTCATTTATCTGAGTATTTGCACAGCTACTAAGTGAATAGCCAGAATTTAAGCCCGTTTCTCTAGCCCCGAAAGGTACCGAGAAGTAGATCAAGTGGCCGTGAATTACCCCTCCAAATCTAAGATTCTGGGTCCAGGGCCATCGTGAGTGATGCACATTTGTTTTCATGCCTGTGTGTCATCGGTGCTTCTTGGAAGCAGAAGCCCCCACCACAGCAGACCCCTGTGCCTCGTGAGGGGGTGTGATTGATCTGCCCCCCACGTACCAGACAGAGGACCTCGAGCTCACGGTTCTCTGCCCAAGGATCTGAGACCTCCTTGTTCATCCACCACAACAGCAACAAAACTCATAGCTTCTGCCCCGGTTGGCATCTGCTGGATGCCAGGCCTGGTACCAGGCCCTGCAGATTGTTTAAAGCTCATGGCATCCTTGCTGCTGTTCTTCTAGTTTACAGATGGGGCCACTGAGGATCATAGAGAAAGGTTTCATGACTTACACAGTCAGGCAGTTGGTAAGAGAAGGACCTGAAATTCACACCTGTCAGATGCCATCTGAGACGTGGGAAGGGGGTCTTACCAGGGAAACTGCCCAGGCTCGGGGTTTTCATTTCTGGAAAATCAGGCCAACTGGATTCTAATGCCACCAATATAAAATGCCTAAAACCCTGGCATTTCTGTATATGTCATTCACAAGTGCTTTTCCACGTGAACCCCAAAGTGCCTAGATCATAGACAGCCTTCTAGAATTGCTAACCCTTGACCAGCCTGGTTCAGATCTTTCAGGTTGAATGTCTGGCATGCAGAAGACAATAAATGGTAGCCAGTACTATTTTTATTACCACAGCATGTGGGTCACCTTTTCGGGTAAGGGCTGCAGTGATGGGATTTTTTTCCTCCACTCGCTGTTACGAACATGTTACTATACTGTTATTTACCTCCTCAGAGGAGAGGTATAAGCATGCAATAGGTAAGAAATGAGCCTCTGCATCAGACTGAGTCTAAACCCCATGTCCATAACTCCTGTGTGTGCAGTCAGTGCTTTAATCTCTGCAAGCCTCAGCCCATTTCTCACCGGCTTGTGAGCTCCCAGTGAGGTAACACTGCTCCCAGCTCAGCTCCTGTCTGGTGCCTCACTCAAGGTCAACACCCAGAAAATGTGAGCTCCCATTACTGTTAATGACCAAGGACTGTACCCTTGTTCTGGCCACACATCTCAAAATTAGACTCCTTGGGAATTAAGTGGGGCTGAGTTGTTACATTTTGTTCTTAGAAGCTGAGTTGTGTCATTGCACACAAAAATGAGCACAGTCCTCTGTGTGTGTGTATGTATGTGGATGTGTGTTTATATGTGTATGCATGCATGTGAATGCATGCTTATTGTGTTTGGGGGTATGCATGTATACACATGTTTGTGTACATGCATATTTGTGTGTGTGTGGGTGTGCATGTATGTGCATATGTGCATGTGTGTTTATCTCGTGTGGGTGTATATATATGCTTGTACGTGTGTGTATGTGTGTGTGTTTATCATACGTGTGTCTGGGTGTGCATGTATGTGTGAATGTGTGTGTGTGTGTGAACGTGTGTATGTGACATGCCATGCTGTGTTAAAATCATGAAGAAAAGGTCCTATGGCTTAGTCATATATTAATTAGCAATAATTTCATTTATAAGAAACAGAAAGTCTCTGGGGCTCAAGTAGAGGGGCTTGCTATTCTCTCCCTAACAAGAAGTCAGAAGGTGGGCAGTAACTATGTCAGAGCCGGCATCCTGCAGTGTTCTAGATTTCCCCCCAGGTCGTTGTTTCTGTTAAAAGATAAGTGTAGTGCTAAGTGCCAGACATCATGTTACATCAGGCCAGGAGAATGGAGAAAGGGTGGCCTGAGAGGGTCTTCCCTCTCTTGTCAGAAAAGCAAATAAAATATCATACTGTTTTGATTATTGTAGCCCTGTAGTACAAGCTGAAGTCAGGGAGTGTGATACCTCCAGCATTGTTCTTTTTCCTTAAGATTGCTTTGGCTATTTGGGGTCTTTTGTGGTTCCATACAAATCTGATGATTTTTTTGCTCTATTTCTTTAAAAAATGCCGTTGGGATTTTGATGGGGATTGCATTAAATCTGTATATTGCTTTGGGTAATGTGGCCATTTTAACTATGTTGATTCTTCCAATCCATGAACATGGAATATCTTTCAATTTTTTTGTGTCTTCTTCAATTTCTTTTAAAAATGTCTTATAGTTTTCAGTGTATAGGTCCTTCACCTCTTTGGTTGAGTTTATTCCTAGGTATTTTATTCTTTTTGTTGCAATAAAAGGATTTTTTAAATCTATTTTTCTGAGGTTTCATTGTTAGTATATAGGAATGCGATGGACTTTTGCACGTTGATTTTGTAGCCAGCAACTTTACTGTATTCGTTGACTGTTTCTAATAGCTTTTGGTGGAATCTTTAGGGTTTTCTATATACAGCATAAGAGTGGCAGAAAAACAGACACAAAGACCAATGGAATAGAATTAAAAACCCAGAAATAAACCCACATAAATATAGACAGGTAATTTTCGACAAAGGGGCCAAAAACATACAATGGAGTAAAGACAGCCTCTTCAGTAAGCGATTCTGGGAGAATTGGAAAGCCACGTGCAAAAGAATGAAACTAGACTGCTATCTGTCACCATGTAGCAAAATTAACTCAAAATGGATCAAAGACCAAAACATAAGACCTGAAACAGTAAACTGCATAGAAGAAAACATAGGTACTAAACTTATAGATCTTGGGTTCAAAGATAATTTTTTGAATTTGACCTCAAAGGCAAGGGAAGCAAAAGATAAAATAAATGAATGAGATTATATCAAACTAAAAAGCTTCTGCACAGCAAAAGAAACCATCGACAAAGAGGCAACCAACTGAATGGGAGAAGATATTTGTAAAGAACGCCTCCGATAAGAGGCTAATATCCAAAATATATAAAGAACTCATGAAACTCAACAACAAAAAGACAAACAATCCAATTAAAAAATGGGCAGAAGACCTGAATAGATATTTCCCCAAAGAGGACATACAACTGGCCAATAGACACATGAAACGATGGTCAACATCACTAATCACCAGAGAAATGCAAATAAAAACCACAATGAGATATCACCTCACCCCAGTCAGAATGGCTATCATCAACAAGACAAAAAATTTAATAACAAGTGTTGGAGAGGCCGTGGAGAAAAAGGAACCCTCATACACTTGGCAGGAATGCAGACTGGAGCAGCTGCTGTGGAAGGCAGCATTGAGGTTCTTCAAAAAATTAAGAATATATAAGTGAGATCATATGGTACTTGTCTTTCTCTTTCTGACTTATTTCACTTAACATAATGTTCTCTAGATCCATCCATGTTGCTGCAAATGATAAGATTTCTTTCTTCTTTATGGCTGCGTAATACTCCGGGCAGGGTGGGGGTGGGGATAAGGGGAAAGGTGAAGGGATTAGGAAGCAGCTGGTAACCACAAGATGGCCTCAGGGTTTTTTGAAAATTAATTTGGGGAACGTATTCAATAATGTTGTAAAGATTTTGTTGGGTATCCGATGGTCATGAGTCCTATTTGGGAGACCACCTCAGGGATACTGTGGATGCCTGATCATGGCATTGTACACCAGAAGCTAAACATTAATGTATGCCAACTATAATTTTATATATATAATGTGATGGTTCAGTGTGAGGTCGGAGGGATAGTGGATGGGGGGAGGGGGGTTCACAGTGTGAGGGATATAAATGATGAACGTCTAAGAATTACCTTGTCTTGTACACCTGAAACTAATAAATTAAATAAAAAATAAAAAAAAAATGTTTATTTTTCATTCAAAAAAAAATTAAGAATAGAATTACCATGTGACCCAGCAATCCCTCTCTGGGATATATACCCAAAAAATCTGCAAACATTTATCCGTAAAGATATATGTGCTCCAGTGTTCATTGCAGCATTATTTACAGGGCCCAAGACATGGAAACAACCAAAGTGTCCTTCGATAGATGAATGGATAAAGAAGATGTGGTACATATACACAATGGAGTACTACTCTGCCATAAGAAAAGATAAAATACTGCCGTTTTCAACAACATGGATGGATCTTGAGATTATTATGCTAAGCAAAATAATTCAGACAGAAAAAGTCGAGAACCATATGACTTCATTGATATGTGGGATATAAAACTGAAAGCAACAAAGGAACAAGACAAAGACACAAAAACTCATAGACACAGACAATAGTTTAGTTGTTACCAGAGGGTGAGGGAGGAGGGGAGTGGTAGAAGAGGGTAAATGGGGTCAAATATACGGTGATGGAAGGAGAACTGACTCTGGGTGGTGAGCACACAATGGGATATATACATGAGGTATTACAGAATTGTACACCTGAAACCTAGGTAACTTTACTAATCATTGTCACCCCAATAAATTTAATTTGAATAAAAAGAAAGAAAATACAGATTTCTGTTGGTGTCTCATTAACCAGAACTGTAACAGTTTGGGGGAGCCACCTGCAGTGCTAAGGGGCTCAGGTGACTCCCACGCCCCACAGGGTCCAGCAGTGACCTGGTGACAGATGCTGTTCTCGCACCATCCACCCTACAGGAATCACTGTCAACACACCATTCCCCTGTCTCCCATCATTAGCTACAACTCAATATTGCCTCTTTCCCTTACTCATTATAAAACAAACAAGAGGAATGGCCTCCAATTTGCTCAAATTTACATTATAAAACGTGAGGCTTGTACAAGCCTAAGACTTTGTTATGAGGAACAAATTAGCATGTTTCCCTGAAAATAAGACCTAGCTGGACCCTCAGCTCTAAAGAATCTTTTGGAGCAAAAATTAATATAAGACCTGGTCTTATTTTACTATAAGACCAGATGTAATGTAATGTAATGCAATGCAATGCAATGCAATATAATACCAGGTCTTATATTAATTTTTGCTCCAAAAGACACATTAGAGCTGATTGTCTAGCTAGATCTTATTTTTGGGGAAACATGGTAGTGTGTGCCAAGCACTGTGACAGTTTGAGTCACTCAGAAGGGAAAATACAAACATGATCCCTGCTCTCCTGGAGCTTACAACCTAGAGTAAGAAATAGACAAGAAATGAGACAAGTAGAGAAAATTATTAGACTGTGACAAAGCACTGCGCTTAATCAGTCATTGCTGAAATAACGCTGCCTAACGAAACTCTCCAAAAGCCCAGGGACTTACCATCAGCAGGCATTTATTTCTCATTCATGGTCTGCAGGGCCACTATGGTCCTTTTGTTCTCAGCTGGGCTTGGCCTTAGACTTCAGGTCAAGTTCAGGTTTGCACCCTGCGTCTCTCATCCTCCTTGGCCCAGTGGCACCTCAAACAAAAGTCTTCTCATGGTGAACAGCAGAAGTTCAAGAGGGCAGAGACGGTCATCTGAACACATTTAAAGCTTCTGCTCATGTCACATTTGCGGAAGTCCATAGTCAAAACAAATCACATGACCAAGCCCAAAGTTAGAGCAGGGAGTATATAGGAAGAAGAGAGGAAGTATTTACCAAACAATGATGGAGTCTATCACAAGAATTGAAAAGGGAATAACAGTAGTGGGGGTAGGGAGGTAGTTTTATGTAACATGGTTGGGAAAGGCCTCTTTGAGGGGAGTGGAGGGACACTGGAGCTGAGAAAAACAATCCACCCTGTGAAGAGGGTAGAGCAGTGTCCTTGGCAGAGACCCATAGATGCAAAGGTCCTGAGGCAGGAAAAAGATTGGTGTTGTCATGGGGTAACAGTAGAACCCATGTGCTTAGAATGTGGTGAGCAAGGAGGACACTAGGATGGAGGAAAGAGGAGAAGTAGATGAGGACAGGATCCTAAGGGATTAAGATTTGAGTTTTATTCCAAGTTCAATGGGTAGCCACTGAAGGATTGTGGGCAGTGGAGTGATGTAATCTGATTTGTACTTTCCAAGGGTCCTTATAACGCGCCCCGAGGAACGTGGATTAGAGATGATTAAGATGGTGGCTGTATCCATGGAGAGGGCAGATGGGTCAGCCATCCATGCAAGAAGTTCGATAGCCAGATATTATAATACCTTTTCTTGAGAAACGAAGGCGGGGTTTCTCTCCCACAAATGTGTTTGGTGTTTCATAAAGTCTGAGAGCATCTCTGGGGTGTGTCCCATCTGTGAACACCATCTGTTACATGAACTGGGGGGAGGGGAAGGCGGCAAGTCCTTGTATAACCTGGACGTGGAGGTGTATTCCCTGGTGGAGACCTACCCTGCATTTGCAAGCTGTGGCTTTCACAGTCTTGGGAAAGAGACCACACTTAGGCAATGTCAGAGTCGGCCTTGGGGAGGGTTGATAAAATCCACATGTTGAGACAATGAAGCCTTCACCATGAGAAAACATGGAAATGTCTTGGGCGGAAAGCCCAGCCTCACAGCCGAGCGAGCCCAGGAGGTTTCACACCAGACCACAGGTCATTCACACAGCTGGGCTTAACATAACCCATCCAAGAAGTTGATGAGGGCCATGTGGACACTCCTTGTACCTCACATGTCCTATTGCATTTGCGACATACGCTGAGTGGAGAAGTGATGACTGTGGAAGCCATAGGCCAACATGGAAAAGGGTCCATCCCTCAGTGTCCCCTGGCCCCATGGCCCTGTGGAGCTGTGGCTCCCTCTTCTTCAGACCTGCTGACTCCCCGCTCCTTACTCCAGACCCATCAGCTTGGGAAAAACATCTGTATAGGTTTTCATCACAGTGTTGACCTTGGCCGTGCTCTCAGCCAGCCCACTGGGGCAGCGTAGGCACCTCCCTTCGGAGTGTCCCGAGCATGACCCCACAGGGATCTGTCCAGTCCCGATTCCCATCAGGCTCTGAGCACCCGCTTTACTCTGGGACAAGGCTGCTCTTTTTGTCGGGAAACTTGGCTTGATGCTTCACAAGGCTGTCAGCAGATAAAGCGAGACATATGCCAGCCACAGGAAGCTTGCGGGAAACACAGAAACCTCTTCAGATCCCCATTGTACCGGCCTGTTCTATATAGGAAGACACTTGGCAGGCATTCACAGGAGCCAGGTCCCAGACATGGAGACGTAATTAAGTGTGAGGCAGTTGTTGCTTTCCATGGCGGGTCCCTTCCTGTCTTCTGGGTCTCTCAGCCCAGGTGTCACCTCCACCAAGAGGCCTTCCTTGACTACTCAGCCAAAGTCAGGACCCCGTGTCACTTCCTTCCTATTACATCACCTTGTTTCCCCTTTGTGGTGCTCACAATAATCTTACTTATTTGTATACCTGTTTATTATCTGTCTCTCCCATTTAGACTGTAAGCTTCATGAGGACTGAGATTTCCCCTTTCACTGGGTCCTGCCACACAGCACAGGACCTGGCACTTGTACATTTGATGGCTGCGTGGATAAATGAATGAAAAAATGGGAAAGAATGGGACACGCACAGAGGAAAACAGCAACCTTTTTTTTTTTTTACTGATAATATCTTTCCCTATTTCAGAACTGACAGGCTTTCCCTGAAACCTTTCCAACTCGGTGCTGTGGTTGTAATAAATGACACATTTGGGAGCTGGAGTCTCCTCAGTCACAGTAAAGAGATGGAGAGAGCAGACAGGCCTATAATGAAGTTGTCGCTTATTCTCAAATCCATGCAGCCTGTAACATGGAGGCAAGTGAGGCATCTCTCAGCCCGTACCAGCAAGGGCTTGAGAAAAAAGCCAAGATCAGCAGGCAAGCAGGTCTTTCAAATGGAAGTTCATGAGCATTTTCTCAGAATCCCAAAGAAGATTGAAGGCATAGAGTGATGACACTGAAACAGGCATATCTGCCCAGAGATGGAGTGGCTGGAATTGTTAATACCAGAGGAACTGTATGAACAGAAGCTAGGCCCCTGAGTCTAACAAAAATGTTTTAGTTGATCATTCCTATGGGACTCCATGAAACTATGTGCACAAGTTTCATATACAATTACCAGGAGAGGGATCGTAGTCTTCTCAAGAGTCTATGAGGTCCGCAAAGGTTAAAGATTGGCTACTTATAGGTCCTGTATGGGGAAGGTCATATAGATCATAAATCTAAAGAAACTAAGAGTGAAAATGTAGTTTACTTCTTGGTCACCAAGAGTCACCCTTCCCCTGGCCTTGCTGGTCATAGTGAACAGCCTGAGTTGGAAGGAGGTGATTCGGTGGGGTTTGGTGTCAGCTAGGAACTGGTTGGGGTTATGTGAATGGTGATTGAGGTACAGTGGGGGGCAGGTAGAATGTGACATTAGCTCATGGCACTTTTGCGTGTTTTTACCTAGGTGCTGGGGTCCTCCGTATCCCACCTGGGTTTAGTTCTTCCCGGCACATTTCACTCCAAGTTACAGGCTCAGGATTCTTAGGACCACATCCCTACTTGGTGTTTTCAATGATTAAACAAAGAAGCCAAAAGCAAATAGAGGTCAGGGTTTTGTAAAGAGCAGTAGGACTACCTGCATCTGAGTCATCTGGTAACACGCTAGAAATGCAGATCTGTAAACTTGAGCCTGGCCAATCCATCAGGATCTACACAAGTAGGGTACAGGAGCCTACATTTTTAAGAGGAGTCCCATGTCATTCTGATGCAAAGCATCTCACAATGTTCGCAAGCCCATTTTAGACCCTACCAAATGGAACCCAAATAAGTCTTCGCTTACCAACTTCAGGTATTGATGGTGGGGACATCTTACCATTTGGGGATCGCAGTCTCCTCCTGCTTTTTCTTTTGGTCTCCCAAGGCTTCCCTTCCTATCAGTATTTCCTTTTGAAGTGGTAGGAAACAGACCCAGAAGACTCTGAATTACATTCTTCGGTGCAAAGAGTTGGTGCAAAAAAACTGGCTGGCAACAGTGGTTTACAAAGAGCTCAAAGCGTTTCTCCTATGAATGTTTGGCTTTCGTCCAACACCTCAATAGGACACACTCCTTTGAGGTTCAAAGATTTAAAGGAAAAGGTGTTAAGCTCAGTATTTTGCTGAGGACCTGGTCAGGTGACCTTGAGAAAAGAACTCTCTGGGGCTCAGGCCAAAGTGTTCACAGGATGGCTGTATGTCTGTGTGCTTTTCTGCCTCGATTTCCATCTCATGATAAGCTTCAGTGAGCATCTGGAATTTTGGAAGCTTGCTAAAATCCCATTCCTTTCTGAGAAAGTTTGGTCCATTCCCCAGCCTCATATCACACATTGCTGTTTTTCCTTCAGAGGGCATCTACAAGGAGCTGGACAATGCATTCATTTCAGTGCATTTCAATCATGCAGTGAGCTTCGGAAGCAAGTGGACTTGAACTGTATTCCCAGGGGTACATCTGTATTTTATAAAACCATTCCAAGTCTCTTTTCTAGTGCAGGCGGCATTACCACACCACAGTCTTGATGCATGACATAATTTGCTTTTGCATTTTCCCTTCATTCTTGAGCAGTTGGTTTGGTAGCTGCTCCTGGAATTCGTAACAGAGATGTCAACTGTGGAAGGTGATGACACCCTGATACTGTGTCGCCTTTCATCCGAACATTCTTTTTGGAAGCCTGAAGAATCACAATTGCTCTGCAGCCAAAACTTTTTTTTTTTTTAATAAGAAGATAGATCTGTGAACTTTTGAAATAAGGATTAGCATTTTTAAAATTAATAATACACACAGCTTGGCTCTTCTCTTTTTCTGTGTATTCACACAGCCCTATGTTTTCAAAAGGATAGACGTCACCTGCATTTTCATTAGCCAGTGTCAGCTACGGTTTTGCAACTTGGATTGAATGGAGCACTTCCTGGCTAGAAAACAGCCAGCTGAGGAAGAGACTACAATAATCCATTCCATAATGCACATACAACCCAGTAAAATCCATGCTGGGAGTAGAGTCTGCTTCCACAGTTTGGGAAACAAAATACAAGCCATGACATAAACATTATAGAAGCATTTGTGGATATTATGGCATTTATATGTTGGCATTTATGGATATTTCAGAGGGTCTGACAACTCCCTGGAATTCAATGTAAAACTGTGAATGTGTATGCAAACTTGAGTTTTAATAGGGAGAGACTCTGTAACTCTCATCTGATTATCAAAGGGGTCTGTGACCCCAGAAAAGATTGAAACAAATCAACAAACAAACACAATATTGCCTTCCAGATCAAATGTGCCTATTTGCTGAACCTGAAAGCAGGCCGTGTCCTCCCTCAAAAGGATATTAATTCTGGAGACACTGGAGGGAAATATCTGAGATCAAGATTACCCCAGATCACGTAAGGCATATGGTTGTCTGGTTGGAGGACGGTGTAAGCAATAGGAGTCGTCTGTTCTATTTTTTTAATTCATGAAACTTTCATTGAACATTTGGGTGCCAGGGTTTCTGCTAGGAACCAGAAAGCAAAGGTGAGCTGGCCTTAGCACTGTTTTTAACAGGCTCGCAATCTATGTTGAGAAGCAAGGCATTCCCCTTGGCTTCTAAAATTATGGCTCAAATATCTTTGCTCTGCCATAGGAAAAATCTTCCAGAAGCACCTTGGGTTCAGCAGCAAGAAGCTCCGGTGTTAATGGAATGGAGTGGAGCAGCTCTTCCTGCTTTTGAAAACCCCGTGAGAGTTCAGAAAATATGAGCTCTCTCCCTCCCTCTGAAAAGCACACTCATCTTGCCTGTCTGCTCGATGCGCCTTCTCCCCATCAGGGGAGGAAACATAACAATTTCTGTTTCGAGAGATGAAATTGCTTGGCTGACTGTTGTGGCCCTGGGTGGGACGAAAACAGACATCGCTAATGGAATGCGTAGCTGCATTTTTTTGTGGATCATTTCGAAAAGTATTTAAGTGGAGAACATTAGCACAGCTTGGGCAAATGCGCTTTGTGGGAAAATTAAATCCCTATATTTCTCCATTTCTGCAACTGCTCCCGAGTGCAGCTTTTAAAGAGGGCTTTGGCCAAGGCCAGAACCTTGCAAAACCAGAGCTGGTTCTAATGGCCCGTGGACTACACCCAACCTCAAACTCAACTGGTCATTGCTTTGTGGTCCTCGCCGCAGGCAGCCAATTTGTCAGATGCTCACGGCCTCTCTGACAGGCCACCTAGAAAGGATTGAGAGGGATGATTTAGTAGAAAGGCAGTGAACTGGGGCTGGAATGGGCTTTGGCCTCCCTTTTCATCCTTTCCTGATTCTAGCCTACTTGGACCTAAGACTCTGCTACTGAAAACTGCCCGGCCCTCCCTCACATTGAAAGTAAGCTGTCCTAGTTGACTTCTAGAAAAAGAGTGCCTTGTTCTGTGCCACCTGTGGACTGGTACCAACCCTAGACTACAAGGATGGAAGCTAGGATGTGCAGAGTGGCCAAGAGCAGGCAATCACAGACCAAGAGCTGATGGGTAAGCTGCTGGGACAAATTCTTCCAGGGCCTAGATGTTCCCCAATTTAGCTCCAAACCAGCAGATCTGAAACTCCTGTGCTCTACCTGCAAAGTCCTTCTTTGAAGGACAGGTTAAGTAAGTTGTGCTTTTCTGACATTTGGCCCCTATTGGAGGCTTAGGGGTGAAGTTACCAAAATTGAACCTCCAAGTCCCCAATTCTTTTTATTTCATTCAATGTTGTGAACAAGTGTCCCACGTCGCGAGGATCTACTCATCTCACCGAGTTGAGCCCTAAAGCGTGCAGCAGAGCAGAATATACAAAGGGGATTTAGTAAAGCATTGTTGACCCTAAGTGGTCCCACAAACCCATATGCTGCCACCTCCTCTGAGAAGTCCTCCCTGATCCTCCTGCCTCCCTCACCTGCCACCCTCTGCACCTGTCTGACAAAGCATTCCACACTGCCTTAGCGTGACTTACTCAAATGGGGTCCTCCTTTCTGCAGTCTCCCAGTGCCATGGTAGACACTCAATAACGGGCATGACCACTTTGGTGAATTATAAAGTCTACCCAACCCTGACATTTGGGGCTGCTTTTCCCTTCAGTGATCACGCAGCTATCACGGACACCTCTATGGTCCAGGCACTGGACCATTAGGTCAGACATACACCCCTTGCTGTATACATCCCTCAGGAGGAAAATACTATCATTATTCTCCTTTACAGATGAGGAAACTGAGGCTCAAAGAGATTAAGGAGCTTTAGCCAAGATCATCAGCTATGCTAGTGCCTGAACTTGAACTTCAGCCAACTTAACTTCAGACTGAGCTATTGATCCCTCAGGGGACATTACCTGTTCTCAGGTGTCTGTGACAGAGACTCCGACTGGGTGAACTTTCCCACCCTTCAGTTGAAAAGGAAACCCTACGTACAAAGAAGCAGTGATGTATAGTGTTTAGCCCCCAGTGGATGTGAAGGCGGTGGGTGGAAGTTTTATGAGAAACAGCACGTGTACAGAACCTCAAAGCATCTCTCCACAAATTCTTTATTAACTACAAAGGGAGACATCATAACTTTACATTAGAGAAGCTGGCAGATGTGACCTTAACCAAGGGATCAAAGCCAACATCATGAATATCGGGACAAAAGGACATCTTGTGTCCCCTGGTGCGAGGCACTGTGAAGGATTCGACATGACTCTGGTCTTTCTGCCCAAAATGCAAACAACTTCAATCCAATCATGAGGGATCGTTTAGGAGCCTGCTACAAAAACCTGGCTTTATCAAGGTCAGGCACCACAAAGAAAGGCTGGGGAGCTGCTGCAGGTTAAAGGAGACTAACGATCCCAGATTAAAGGCAACTAAATGAAATGTGTGCCCGTGGCTTATATCCTGGACCAGGGCCAGAGTAGCTGTATCTCACGTGACTGGGACAATGGGTGAGATATTCTTATGGACTCTGAATTAGGTCACAGTGTTGTATCAATGCTACATTTTCTGGGTTTGATAACTGTGCTGTGATTACATAGGAGAATATTCTTAGCAAATGCACACGGGGGCGGTTAGGGTTCTATGGGCACAATATCTCCAACTAACTCAGGGGCTCCGAAAAACGTGACATACAACTTTGATGCAAAAACGTGTGCATCAACTAGGTAGAAAGAATAGTAAAGCATGGGAGATGAAATATAAGCAATAGATGGATCGGGGTAAATCATATGAGAGTTTCATGTACAATTCTTGCGACTTGTCTGTAATTTTCAAAACTACATCCAAATTAAAAGGTGCAAAAAATTTTAGAGTAGTTATGGAAAATATAGGCTCTGGAGTTGGACTAGCTGGTTTCAAATCCTGGATCTGCCAAGTACGGGCTGTGTGACCTTGGGCAAGATACCCAACCTCTCCGTGTCTCAGTTTCGTTGCCTACATAATGGAGTACTTACTCCTAGGACTTTCTGATAATTAAATGAACGAATACAGGTCGATTGAAACCTAGTACCTCATGAGGACTAAGCATCAGCTTAGATTATCAGTAGCTGTGAAGGTCATCGCTACCAATTTCTTTGGGGTTGTCCTGATATGCATGGACTTCTGGTTGGTCCGATGACCAGGGGTACAGCTCTAAAGACGAACAAATGATTACTAGACTTGGAGGCCATTTCATCAAATGCATGCTGTCCTTAAAGGGCCTGACTGCGACGCAGTGAACAAGAATTAATGAGAAATTGGCAGCCTGATATTTTTGGCTCAGTCAATGTGTACGAAGTCTCATTGCTAATTAAGTCTCAGCATTTTGCCCAGAGCAACGCAACCTGTAGCGTTGCCTCATTTATGTATTTATTTTTCTAAATGGCAGCTACCTGAAAGTTTCAGGAACCTGAGAAATGTAACTGGAATGGTGAACAAAGAAATGAGTTCTTCCCAAAGTACAACACCATGGGTCCTTTTAAAAAAGAAAACAAGTGATGGTTAGCTTTTTGTGATACTACATTCATTTGTCTAAAACTCCACTTTTAAGTCAGAGAACTGCCATTCAATCAAGAGAGATGGACTCATACCTACTCGTTGTAAGGTCTGTGAAACGTGAAGGTAAATAAGATACGAACCTGTTCTCAGGTGTCACAGCAGAAGACCTGCTAGTCTGGAGCAAAGTGGCCGGAGTGAGGGAGTGGAGTGGAATGAGGGTGCAACAGTAGCCAGGACCAGATTTCGGGGGCCTCAGAGGCCATGGGAAAGAATCTCTGGGTTCGGTTCTAAGTGCCACAGGAATCCACTGAAGGGTGTTATGCATAGGCCTGGCACTGATTGATTGACTTTGAAAAATATATATTCTAGCAGTTGAGTAGGCCAAGTCCAAAGCAGGAAGATCAGAGAAGAAGCCGTTGTAGTTCGTCAGGGAAGAGACGATGGCGCTGGACAAGGGTGGGAACAGTGGAGAGACACCAGTTCCCAGGCAGCATTTATTTTGGAGGCAGCGGCGTCAGGACTTGCCAAGGAGATCAGGTTGGGCTGGAGTGAGAGAGACAGGCAGGAGCCAAGGACGATCCTACTTTGAGAGAAGGATGGGATTTGAACATGGAGGTGGGGGTGGGAAGGAGGATATTCTAGGCAGAAAAGTGTGAGCAGAAACACACGAGGTGAGCAAATGGAGCCCATGTCCAGGGAAGCAGGAGTAACGGGACCCTTTCTGGAGAACAAGGTGCCTAAAGGAAAGAGATGTGGTTGGAGCAAGAGTAGAAAATGCCAGACCGAAGAAAATGAATTTCTCTTCTGCAGGCAAGAGATGGCAGCCGCAGAGGTATCTGAGCAGACTAGCAAACTCCCAGCAGGCCCCCATGGTTAGCACGAATCCACCACCTTCCTAATGATCCATTCTTATACTCAACGACTCAAAGCCTATTTTACACCCAGCATAAATCTCTCTATTGGTTCCATGGAAAAAACCCATACCCACACACTGCCTACCTCACTGAGTTTTCAAATGGCCTCAATTCCCTTTTAAGGCTGTTGGTGGCCCAGAGTATTTACCAGACTACTGGCAATTCCACGCATTCAAATTGCAAACTCCACCTTCTACAAATAAAAGATCTTTATGTTCCCCCATGGTGAGATTTCCTCTCGGTTTCTCTGCAGAGTGTTCTGTCTGCGCTCGCATGCAGAGCCTCTGCGAGCACATCTGCTCGGGGCCACGTCTGAGAATTCCCAGGAAAAGCAGGGTTTTGTTGTAAAAGGCCTGGCAGCCCCAGTTTGTTCCCAAGGATGCCTCGCAGATACTGAAGGGGAGTGAAATTGTCACCACGCAGGCACCCGCCCTGACAGTATGGCTAACTAGTTTGAGAAGTCCAATGCCAGAGGAAGCCGACAGTGCTGAGCCAATAAGACAAGCATCAGGCTCTGTCCTGTTGATGAGATGACCTGGTTGGGGCTTCTGTGGGTCGTTCCGGTCCCTCAGTAAATATTTGAAATAATGGATGTGAAAGGCCTTTGTAACTGTGGTGAGAAATAAAAGGTGAGAGGCTGTTATCATTTATTGAGTTGCAGGTCTAACACTCTATTCTGCCTGACAAGGGGAAGAGAGAGGAGTATGATGGGAGGTTAAGGCAGACAAGGATTACAGTCACACAGACCTGGGTTTGAGTCAAGCCTGTAGCAACTAGAAGCTATGAGACAATGAACTTCACCTCTCTAAGTTTTCAGTTTCCTTACCTATACAATGGCGACGAACAATTACTTTGGGAGCCATTGGGAACATTTGGTAAAATGATTGGTATATGGTTTTTAATCTCATACGCTCCCATGAAAGCTTTAAAAATTCCCCTGTCTTGTAATCATGTTGAAGACAATTTTCTGCATTAAGCCATTCCATGGACAATGAAGCTAAAGGGGCTGTAGAAATTTAGAGAAGAAACACCGGTGTATTGGAATCATCAGGAAGGCATCACGGAGACCAGAAATTCTAGCTGAGTTTCGTGCCACAAGAAGTATGTCAACAGGGCTTTGTAGTTCTCTCCTGCAGAACTGAATACAACACATTCTAACTGAGCTATGCCTGACTCTAAAGAGCGGGGGACATGTTTGATTCTTCCCTGTAGTGGTTCCAGTGCTTCGCACAGTGCAAAGCACCTAGAAATGGATAAATAAATATTGGGTGGGTGGATGGATGGATGGATGGATGGATGGATGTTGGATGGGTGGTGGATGGGTGGCTGGGTGGATGGATGGATGGACAGATGGATATGTGGGTGGATGGATGGGTGGATGGATGAGTAGATCTAAAGAGATAAATTTTAAGGGGATCATATCCTAGAGAAGAGAAAAACAGTGCAAATGTATGGAGGTGGAGATCAGGTGGAGCATGACCTTGTTTTGGCTGATAAAGAGCTCTTGATGCTTGGAGCAGGAGATGTGTGCTAGGAAAGTCATTGCCAAGATATTAGAACAAACTCAGGGCCTCTATAGGCCGGGAAGAGAATGCTCACTTGATATGGAAGTCAATCGGGATGTCTCCTGCTAGAGAGTCTCAAACGAAGGAAGAGATATTAGAAGAGTTGGTCTTATAGCAGCGTGAAAAAAGGCCTAGATGGGACAGAAACAAGAGAGCAAAGCCAGTTACAGGTTACTAAAGGGCAACAGAGGGTGCAGGAAATAGAAATGACTTGGAGTCCATGGGCCCAGGTTCAAATCCTGGCTGGGCTGTGTGATATTACACAAGTTGCCTAACATCTCAGAGTCTTGTTTCCTCAAAATGCTTGACTTACAGTCCTGTTCCCTTCTCCTTGCAATTAAAATTTCATTGGGACTATCTTTTGAATAATAATAATAACACCTAAGTGCTTATTTTGTGGCAGACCCTACGTTAGGGCTCTGCAGGTATTGTCTGCTTTCCCTAGCTTCATAGTTATAATTCTGGGAAATAATGTTATTATCCCCATTTGATAGATGGAGAAATTGAGATTTAGGGACGTTCAGTGATTTCAGCAATCTCTTTCAGCTGTTGGGAGAGGCAGAGTTTAAACCTGCACAGGCCTGATGCCTGAACTTTCACTCGTTATTTTAAATAAACTTTTGCTGAAGCATATGTGTGTGACAAGTGGCCTTCTAAAATGAATGACCCTTGTGAATCCTCCCTCCTGGTATTCACACACCCTGTGTAGTCCCCTCCCTTTGAATTTGGACTGGACCTACTGACTGGCTTCTAATGATCAGAATATGACAAGTGATAAGATGTCACTTCCATGGTTAGGTTGCCAATGACAGTGACCTTGCTAGCACTCTCTCTACTTTCTTCTTGGCTGGTACGCTTCAGTGAAGCAAGCCGCCATGTTGGAGAACTTCATGTGACAAGGAACTGAGGGTGGCCTCTGGTTTGCAGCCAGCGAGCAACTGAGCCTTCCTTCCAACAGCCCACGAGGAATAGAATCCTGCCTACACCCACACGAGAGAGTAGGAAGCAAAGCTTCCCCGATTGAGCCTGGAGATGAGGCCACAGCCCCAGGTGACATCTTGCTTCAGAGGCCCCGAAGCAGAGGACCTAGTTCAGCTCTGCCTGGATTTCTGCCCTACAGAAACTGGGAGATAATGACTGTTGTTGTTTTAAGCACCTGTGTTTTGGGGTAATTTGTTATGCAGCAAGAGATAACCAATACAACATGCATAGAGAAAAGTTCATAAACACACCTGTACAGCCCAGAGGATTTTCACCAAGGAAGCACACCTGGGCAAGCAGCACTGCAATTGTTGATAATCAGTGTGATCAAGAGAGAACACGTCACCAGCACCCCAGATGTCACGCTCATACACCTCACAGTCTCCACTCCTCTCCACCCCAAGGAA
Organism: Rhinolophus hipposideros; assembly: GCF_964194185.1. Taxonomy (NCBI): domain Eukaryota; kingdom Metazoa; phylum Chordata; class Mammalia; order Chiroptera; family Rhinolophidae; genus Rhinolophus; species Rhinolophus hipposideros. The sequence continues at coordinate 86,308,674 of NC_138054.1, read as the reverse complement.
AAGTCTCTCTTGACGTATAGTATCCTAGGTTAATTTTGCCTGACAGTGAACTTTATATAAATGGAATCATGTGGAATCTTCCCTGACTTCCCCTGTGAAGCCCATCTTCGTAATCACTCCCTCAATTTCCTCATCAACAGAAGATGTGAACTTCATTATTAATCTTAACTTGCCATGATTTTCATCCATCCCACATAACTAATGCTCTGTATTTTGTCCATCCAATATGACTAATCCTGTGTATGTATTCTGCGTAACAAATTACCCCCAAAACATAGCTGGAAAAATGTTCAGTTTTTACTTGGCTATGAAGACGTGGTGCAAATATTTCTTATAAACCATTTAAAGAACTTGACCTACCTGAAAGGGATCGTCTGTTCTTGTTCTTTTCTTCCCACAATTCACTAGGAGGCCCTGGATAAGTCACTTCACTTTTCTGGGCCAGTGTTCCCTCTTATGTACAATTAGGGAGTGTGACCTAATTTTAAGTTCCAACTGCAGAGTCCTAAACTTATAAGAACTTGTAGCCCAGGTCATGACGGATCCCATGATGGCACCCTGTTGCTCAAACATGTTGACAGATTTAAGTGATTTTCAAAATTTGGCTTAATTCATCCCAAGGACACCAATAAGCTACCACTTGGGGTGGAGAGAGAGTATGAAATGAAATAAATAATGAATAGGATGTGAATTCCAAAACAGTTGGGAATCATGGACCTGGGGGAAAAAAATGGCTTGGCTTTTTCAAGTGGAAAATGAGGCCAATGAAGATAAATTGCAAAGATAATTGCCCAGCTCTAATCAGTAGCAAATTATGGGTAAGTGGGTAACCGGGCAGTTAGTCCCAGAAAAAGCCATTTGCTCTGTGATATTAGGTACAGATTTGAAAATTCAGCCTTGACTAAAAACACTTTAACTTCCATAAGCAATTTCTTTCCACATTTGTACACGTAAATACTTGCAGTTGGTTATTCAGAATTTGTGCAGCCCTGTGTATGCTTGTACCTACACCAAGAAACTGTGCTACTTACTGGTAGAATAGGGGAGTGAGATCTCAGGTGATTATTTTGTCCTGAACTTGTGACATCTATTGTGGTCACCTTGTAGCTGAATTTGTCTAAAAGTTCTATGATAGCTTTCTACTTACAGCTGATCAAAGTTACAATCATAGAATTTACACACCTTATTTACCAAATCGCTTTTTTTTAAATCAAACCAAATGAAAAGCATTGTCCAAACTCATAATTCTGATGTACAGTAGTCTCCTCCCTGCCCTTATCCACAGTTTCACTTTCTGCGGATTTGGTTACCCGCGGTCAACTGTGGTCCAAAAATGTTAAATGGAAAATTCCAGAAATAAAGAGTTCATATGTTTTAACTTGTGAGCCATTTTGAGTAGCATGATGCCGCCCCGCTCCTTCCCACCCAAGCCATGAATCATCCCTTTGTCCAGCATCTCCACGCTGTAGACATTTCCCACTTGTCTGTCACTTAGTAGCCTTCTCAGTTATCAGCTCCACTGTCACTGTCCAGCAGTGCTTGTGTACAAGTCACCCTTATTTTACTTAATTAAGCCATGTTCACATAACTTTTATTACAGTATATGGTTATAATTGTTCTATTTTATTATTCATTATTGTTAATCTCTTACTGTGCATAATTTATAACTTAAACTTTATCATAGGTATATATGTATAGGAGAAAACATAGTATATATAGGGTTTGGTATTATCCACGGTTTCAGGCATCCACTGAGGGTCTTGAAATGTATCCCCCTCAGATAAAGTGGAGTGGGGAGGCCTTGTACTTGATTTGACCTTGTTCATGTTCATAGACTTCATCGTGAACTGTCCTCCCTTCCACTCTCTGTGCCCTGGTCACATGGGATTCCCATAAGTTCTTATCTTTGGACAAAACAAATTACGCTTCTAGGCCTTTCAGACATGTGATTGGCCACTTCTAAAAGCTTCCTTCAAAGAAGCAGCCCCTGCCCACCCTACCTAGTAGCTTCTCTCCATTTTTCTCTGGTATTGTATCCTAATGACATACCATCATTCTCTATTCATTTTTGTTTTGTTTAAAAGTAAGATTTTTATTAAGATATAATTCCCATGCCATAAAAGTCACTCTTTTAAAATATACAAATCAGTGGTTTCTAGTGTATTCATATGGCTGGGAAGTCATCCCCATTATCTAATTCCAGAACAACTTCAGGACCCAAAAAGAAACCCAGTACCCACCGGCAGTCACTCCCATTCTCCCTTCCTACAAGGCCCTGGAAACCACTCATATACTCTCTGTATCTATGGATTTTTCAGTTCTGGACATTTCATATAAATGGAATCCTGCAACATGTGGCCTTTTGTATCTGGCGTCTTTCAGTCAGCAAAATGCTTCCAAGGTTCATCCATTTTGTAGCAGGTGTCAGAATTTCATTCCTTTTTAGCGCTGAATAAATTCCATTGTATTGATATGCCACGTTTTTTATATGGATGTATTGCTTTTTGTTTATCCATTTATCAGCTGATGGACAATTGCCTTGTTTCCACGTGGGGGCTATTATGAATAATGCTGCTATGAGCATTCATGTTCAGATGTTTGTGTGACATTCATTTTCTTCATTTAATTCACTTGTCTTTACAAGCATGATTACATGTCCATGAGGGCCACTCCCCCATCTGTCTCAGTCACCAATGTTTCCCCCAAGTCCCGCACAGTGTCTGGCAACTAAACATGTGGTAAGCGAATACACAAGTAACAAAACACGGAAGCACATAGCATTATAGAACATATTCTAAAAATCAATTGTATTGTCATAATACATTTCATATAAAACATACAGATCTTGCATCCAATAAAACATACACACTTAGTGCAATTTCATAAGGTTTGACAAATGTCTGTACCTGTATAACCATGGCCACAATCAAGATATAAAACATTTATAGAATGTTAAAATATTCCCTATGCCCTTCCCAGGCTAATGTCAGCCCCCAAACCCAGCCCCAGGCAAACATTGAACTGCTTTCTAACACCATAGACTAGAAATGTCTTTGCTAGAATTTCATATAAGTAGAAGAATATAGTATGCATTCTTTGGTGTCTCAAATCTTTTTCTTAGCATGTTGTGGAGATTTATTCCTATTGTTGCATGTATCAGTCGTGTGTCCCTTTTTGTTACTGAGTAATACTCCTTTGTAAGTATATACCACAATTTATTTATCCATTCCACTGGTAAAGGACCTTAGGATCGTTCCCAGCTTGGGGCTTTTACAAATAAGGCCGGTAAGAACATACACGTGTGAGTTTTTGTATGGACATGTGTTTATTTCTCTTGGGTATATACCCAGAGGGGGAATTGCTGGAGAAATGGAAAATGTTATTTCACTTTATAGAAGCTGCCCGACTTCTGCCCAAAATAGTTACCCTGTTTTACATTCCTCCAGCATTGTATGAACTTCTACTAGTTCCACAGCCTCACTACATTGTAAGAGATGTGATCGAAAAATACGGTGAATTTTAAATTAAAAAAATTTATTATAGTATAAGACACATTGCCGTCAATTCCCCTCAAAGTATTCCCCCTTGCTTCAGACACACTTATCCCATCATTCTTGCCACTTTCTGAAGCAGTTCTGGAAGTCCTCCTTCGTGAGTGTCTTTACTTCATCCTCCATCATGACAACATTCCGTGTCACACATCACTTCCGGTACGGTAATTTCTATCAAATAAAAACATTGTGGTGGGCCGGCCCGGTGGCTCAGGCAGTTAGAGCTCCATGCTCCTAACTCCGAAGGCTGCCGGTTCGATTCCCACATGGGCCACTGGGCTCTCAACCACAAGGTTGCCAGTTCAATTCCTCGAGTCCCACAAGGGATGGTGGGCAGCGCCCCCTGCAACTAAGATTGGACACGGCAGCTTGAGCTGAGCTGCCACTGAGCTTCCGGATGGCGCAGTTGGTTGGAGCGCGTCCTCTCAACCACAAGGTTGCCGGTTTGACTCCCACAAGGGATGGTGGGTTCCGCCCCCTGCAACTAGCAACGGCAACTGGACCTGGAGCTGAGCTGCGCCCTCCACAACTAGGACTGAAAGGACAACAACTTGAAGCTGAACGGCACCTTCCACAACTAAGATTGAAAGGACAACAACTTGACTTGAAAAAAAAACAGTCCTGGAAGTACTCACTGTTCCCCAATAAAGTCCTGTTACCCTTCCCCAATAAAATCTTTAAAAAAACACAAAATATTATGGTGTGTCCTCATCTACCTTATTCACTAGATCTGGCACCATGTGACTTCTGGCTCTTCCCCAAAGTCAAAATGACCATGAAAGGAGAGCGTTTTGAATCAGTTCAGGACATCAAAGCTACCACAACAACGCAACTAAAGACACTCGCAAAAGAGGACTTCCAGAACTGCTTCAGAAAGTGGCAAGAACGATGAGACAAGTGTGTTCGAAGTGAGGGGGAGTATTTTGAGGGGGATTAATGGCAATGTGTCTTTTACTGTAATACATTTTTTAAAATTTAAACATTCACTGTATTTTTTTATCACACCTCGTATGTTATCAGTCTTAAAATTAATGTTATCAGTCTTAAAATTATAGTCATCTGAGGAGGTATGTATTGGTATCTCTTTGTAGTTTTCCTTTGAATTTTTTGATGGCTTGATAATGAGCATCTTTTCGTGTGTTTTCTGCACTTTGATGAAATGTCTATTCAAACCTTTACCCATGATTTTTTTGAGTTGTTTATCTTATTGAGTTGTAAGAGTCCTTTCTGCATCCTGGATATGAGTCCTTTGTCAGCAAATGGTGGCAAATATTTTCTCACAGTCTTTGGCTTTCTTTTTCATTTTCCTAAGGGTCTTTCAAAAAGCAATTATGGTAAGTCCAATTAATATTTTTCTTTATGGATTATGCTTGTGGTGTCATAATTAAGATATTTTTGCCTACACCAATAGCATAAAGAATTTCCTCCTATGTGTTCTTCTTGAAGTTTTATAGTTTTAGTTTCTAAGTGAGTTAATATTTTTGCATTACATAAAGTAAGGGTTGAAGCTCATTCATCTAGACCCGACTGGTCCAGCATTATATATTGAAAAGACTATCCTGTTCCCATTTAATTCCTTGGCTTCTTGTTGAAAATCAATTGACCATACATGTGTGGATCTATTTTTGAACTTTCATTCTGTCTCATTGATCTATATGTCTATCCTTATGTCAATACCATGCTATCTTGAATACTGTAGATTTGTGGTGAGACTTCAAATCTGGTAATGTAAGTCCTCCACTTAGGTCTTTTTAAAACTTGTTTATGCTATTCTAGGCCTTTGCATTTCTTTTTAAATTACATTTATTGGAGTGACATTGGTTAGTAAAATTATATAGGTTTCAAATGCACAATTCTATAATACATTATCAATATATTACATTGTGTGGTCACCACCCAATGTCAATACTATATAAATGTTGAAAAATCTTATTGACTTCTACAGAGAATCCTGATAGGATTTTGATTGCTATTGCATTGAGTGGACAGACCAATTTGTGGAGAATTGACATGTTTAAAATATTGAGACTTTCAGTCCATGAACATGATATAGCTCAGGGTTTTTTTAAGGTCTTCCTTAATTTTTTCCAACAATGTTTGATAGTTTTCAGTATTCAGATCTTATATACATTTTGATGTATTTATCTCTAGGCAGTTTATGTTTTTATGCTATGGTAAATATTTTTTAAATTTAATTTCTAATTGTTAGCCTTTAGAAATGCAATTGTATCCTGACATCTTGCTAGACTTATTTTTTATTTATAGTAGGTTTTCCTTTTAATTTTTACATAGGTGATCTTGTCATCTGAAAATAGTTTTATTTCTTTTCCAATCTATATTTCGTTATTTCATTTTCTTGACTTACTGCGCTTCCCAGAACATTTTGTATGATGTCAAATAAGAACGATGAGCGTGGACATCCTTTTCTTATTCCTGATCAAGGGGAAAAACATTCAGGCTTACACTCTTAAATACAATGTTACCTGCATGTTTTTGTAGATATCCTTTATCAATTTGAAGAAATTTCCATTCTAGTCCTACTTTACTAAGAGTTTTAAATCATGAAAGTATATTGATAATGTCAAATATATTTTCTGCATTAGTTGAGGTGATCTTACAGTTTTCATCTTCATTCTGTTCATAAGATCAGTTACACCGATTGATTTTCAAATTTTAAACCATCTTGGCATTCCTGGGCTAAATCTCATTCAGTCATAGTGTATTGCTCCTTATCTATATTGCAGGGTTTTACTTACTAAAATCATGTTAAGAATTTTTGGGGTCTGTACTCCTGTAGTTTTCCTAGAATATCTTTGTCTAGTTTTAATGTCAAAGTGATTCTGATCTCATAAAATGAATTGGGAAAGGCTCTCTCCTGTATTTTCTGAAAGAATTTGTATAGAACTGGTTAATTTCTTTCCTAAATGATTGATAATATTCATGAGTGAAGCCATCTGGGTATGAAGGTTTATTTATAGTAAGGTTTTTAAATACAAATTTAATGTTTAATATATATATATAGAGAGAGAGAGACTATTCATACTTACTACTTTCGGTATCAGCTTTACCTACTTGTGTGTTTCAAGAAATTTGTGTGTTTCAATTTAATTTTTAAATTTATCGGCAAAAAGTTTTTCAATTTTTTTCTTTAATATTTTTCAATGTCTATGGACTGTCTAATGATGTAGAATCTAATGATGTCCCTATTGCATTTTAAATATTGGTAATTTGTGTCTCTTCTCTTTGTTTCTCAATCAATCTAGCTAATAGTTTATTAATATGTTGATTTTTTTTTAAATAGTTTGGTTTTGTTGATTTTTCTTAATGCTTATTCATTTTTCTGTTTTATTGATGTCTGCTCATATATTATGCTTTTCTTCTATTCATTTTAGGTTGAATTTTCTCTTCTTTAGATTCTTAATGGAACTCTTAGATCATTGAATTTGAGCCTTTTTATAGCATTTAAAGTTATAAATTCCTAAATTTTATATGTTATGCTTTAATTTTAGTTTCGTTCAAAATATTTTCTAATTTCCCATATGATTTGTTTTTTTGACCCATGAATTATGTAAAAGTATGTTCCCTAGTTTCCAATTATCTGGGAAATTTCCAGCTATTGTTTCCTAATTTAATTCTATGGTGCTGAAAGAACCTGGACTACATGATTTAAAATCTTTTAAATTGATGGGAAGCCCAGTTTTGGGGCCCAGCGTATGATTTATCTTGGTGAATATTATACACGAACTTGAAATGAATGTATACACTTTTGTTCTTTGTTGGAGAAGTCTATAAATGTCACTTAGTTCAAATTGGTTAAAAGTGTTGCTCATGTTTTCTATATATTTACTGATTTTCTGTCTACTTCTCCTATTGATTATTGAAAGAAGAGTGGTGGAATTTCTGACGATATTTGTGGATATGTGGCTTTCTGCCTTCAGTTCTGTCAGTTTTTGTTTCATAAAGATCCATTCTGAAGCTCTGTTGTTTAGGATTGTTATGGCATCTTGATAATTTGATGCCTGCATTATTATATAGTATTTCTCTTTATCCCTCTTAATGTTCCTTGTTCAAAAACCTATTTTGTTGCTATCAACATAGCCACCTTTGGCTTTCTTATGATTGTTATTTATATGCTGTACCTCTTTCCTGCCTTTGACTTTCTGTCAATTTATGTCTTCATATCAAAAGAAGGTTTCTTGTACATAATATATAGTTTCTTGTACATAATATATAGCTTTTGAATTGTAATGTTTAGATCACTTACATTTATTATACATGTGTGCCTAAATCTACAACCTTGCTATTTGTTTTCTATTTTCCCTATCTGTCTTTTGTTCCTTTTTTCCTCATCTTCTTTTGATAATTTCAGTACATCTCTTTTTTTCTCCATTATTGATTGACTAACTATATTTTATTTTTTTAGGCATCACTGCATGGTTTACCTTATATATATTTCAGTTATCACTGAACTTCAAATGATGTATTATCACTTGTTGAACTTTACCCAAAAATACTTCTACTTCCTCTTTCCCATTTTTGTGCTATTTTTATCATAGATTTTACTTCTATATATGATACCTTGCTATTCTTTTCACTTTAAAAAGGCAAATTATCTTTTGATGAAATTTAAAATGAGAAATACTTATTTTATATTTACCTACCTACTTATCGTTTCCAGTGGTCTTCATTCATTGGTAATTCATTTCATTTCCCTTGTGAAGGACTTTCAATGACAAATTCAACTTTTGTCTGAAAAAGCCTTCATTTCCAAAATACATTTTATACTGGCTCTAGATTACTACATTAAGTGTTTATTTTTCTTTCAGCACTTTAAAAATGTGATTTCATTTCCTTCTACATTACACAGTTTTTGACAAGAAGATTCTTGTCATTTTTATATTTGTTTCTCTGAATTTAACGTCATTTTTCCCTTCTGCTTTTAAGATTATCCCCTTTGATGTTGGTTTTCAGTAATTTGATTATGATGTGCTTTGGTATGGTTTTCTTTTTGTGTATTCTTTGGGTTCATTAAATTTCTTGGATCTGTGGTTTATAGTTTTTATCAAATTTGGAAATTTTTCTCTCTGTTTCTTCAAATATTTTATTCTTCAGTGTTTAATTTGTTGCTAGTCCTATCCAGTGAATTTATAATTTCAGATATTGTACTTTTCATCTCTAGAAATTGTACTGGGTCTCTTGAAATCTTCAATTTCTATTATATTGAGATTTTCCTTTAAATACTTGAAAATAGCTAAAATAATTTTTTTAAACCTCCTTCTCTGCTAATTCCACCACCTCTATCATTTCTGAACCTATTTCTTTAATCGTGTAATTTTTTACTTATTATGGCACCTGTTTTTTCTGCTTCTTCACCTGTCATGTAATTTTTTATTGGGTGTTGGACATGTAAATTTTAAATTGTGTTGTCTTCCGTTGGAGGACGCTGGCCTCTGTTCTCGGGGGGCAGTTCATTTACTCACAAGTCAGTTCATACTTTCAAGGCCTGTTTTTAAGCTTTGCTAGGGTGGGGCATTTACTAAACTACTTCTAGGTGTGGCCTTTCCAGGGTCTGACTGAATGATCCAAGTAATTACTGAGTGACCAGTGCTGTTTGGAGTGGGTGGTTCTCAGAGCCTGTGTGAGCTCTGGGAACCATCCAGCTCACTGCTCACAGGTTGGTGTTCACCTGCCTCATGGACATGCATTTTTTAGGACTCCAGGGGATCCCATCCAGATTTCTGGAGCTCTTTTCCTACAAAACCACATCCTTTCCAGAACTCAGCCCTCAGATTTTCTGAAATCACATTTCTGTCTCCTCAAATCAGCGAGTCCTCTGAATTCTGCTTGGGAACACCCTTTCTTCCCCACAGTCAGCAATATGCCTCCAAGCAAAAAGTCAGGACACTCATAAGGCTTTCCTTATTTGTTTCCTTTCTCTCGGGGGTCACAGAGCTGATCTGTCTGTGGTCCAATGTCTAAAGTGTTATTTCATCTATCATGTCCAGTTTTCTAGTTATTGAGCAGGAGGGCAGATCTGCTCCCTGCTTTCCCATTAAAAACTGGAAGCAGAAATCTTTTATAGAACACATTTTCAACCTGAGTCAAATCTGATTATTTTATCCCTAACCCTGACCCATGAATAATTTATTCCAACTGTAATCTTACATATAGATTTGGCCAGAATATTATTGTTATTATCATTGCTGCTGTTATTGAAGTCATAAAAGAATAATAACTATCAGTTTTTAAATGTTTATTAATTGTCAGGTATGGTGTTAAGCATTTTACAACTATTCTTTTTATTATCATTATCTTAAAGTTGAGAAAACAGTAAGGACAGAGTCAGGATTCACACTCAAATACTATTCTTTTGTGACCATCCCCACTGTCTTACACTTACCAAATCTTTGTGGGAATGAGGAAGGGGAGGGGGTCTATGTGATTATGGTGGACGGAAGCCCTATACCAATTTTCCCAAATTAAAATGGAATGAAAGGGATACAGTTCCAGCTCAAAATGTCTAAATCATAATTGCTGAGAGATTATTATATGTGTTTTATTTCTGTTCTCCAGGGATTCTTATATACAAACAGATCTAAGAATCACTACTCTTATGGAACTCTCATGTCAGTCTTATCATAAACTGCTTCCAAATGATCGAGAATCCGTTTTCTTTACCTTGCATACCCGCCACTCATCACTACTACACAATTCCAGATCAAATAGTTGAACTCTAAGACCGGAACCATCCTCCCTCCCACCAAATCAGAGAATAAAGAGGAATTTCAACCATAAAAATCTGTTCCATGCTCAAAAACGAAACGTGTCCTAGCAGTTACCTACCTGTTCTTTGTCATTTGCATCTAAATATAGTGACTTGTTTGCTAGAAAAACCCCAGCCGTCAGCAGCTTTTCAATTAGCCTCAAGTGCCATCTGCTTTGAATCATAAAGGTTCCATCTCCAAAGTCAAGCTTATATCAAAACATAATGTTTTCAACTTTGGGTTGAGGCACTTGAACCTAAAGACCTCAGTTCCCATGTTTTTCAAATTAGTGGGTTAGATATTTGAAGTCTCTTCAAGCTCTACCCTTTTATTATTTAAAATATTAGCTTTTATAAATAGCAAAAACACTTATCAGTGTTCTGGCTTTGCTGTTGAGCTATTTTTTTTTAATTTATTTGGGTGACAATTGTTAGTAAAATTACATAGATTTCAGGTGTACAATTCAGGTGTACAATACCTATTTTAAAGGGATTGCATTTTTTAAATTATGCTGTCTGGAATGAACAATTGCAAGTAAGAGAATGTGCAGTAAGCAGCATTTCCTGGTGGCACGGAATGGCAAAAATGCATCAGGAGGCATCCTTTCCACTCCGGAAATGCATGTTTGGGCTCTTTGAAGTGTACAGTGGCTTACAAAATTTGGTCTGTCATGGTAAAGAAGACTTATTGATCAAGGTGTAAGCAAACAATCAAAGGAAATGCTGAGTGTTTGTCTTTTTAAAAAACTCATCTCCAAGTCAAAACCAACCAGAATGTCTTCTATCAAGAATGGCCAAGCAAAGAAAAAAAAAATGGAGATTTTTATCTGTGCTCAGAAGTGCCCAGTCCCCTTTTTATTCAAATAGGAATGTTTGGGTTATAAGATACTATTAATTATTGAGTGGCTCTTACTTAAAGTGTATCATAGAGGGTATTTAATTACAGAGAGACATGCAGCGTTTTAAAGCCTAAACCTGAATTTTATTACCAAGGATGTGAAAGACAGTAACTGAACTTAGTATGTGTCATTTTGTCCCTGGCTCCCTTAGGCAGCCCTAGCCAGCTGTGCAGTCCAAGTTATTTGCATTTATTTGATCAGAAAATGATCATTGTGTACTATAAAAGCCTCACTCATTTCCTATTACCATTGATCTCCCGAGAGTTTCACTCAGTTCTTGCCAGGAATTTTAAATGGCAGGTGGTGGGTCTATATTTTTCTGTGATTAATTATATAGTCCAAATTCAGTGATTACAGCTCATTAAAGAGAGCAGATTTCCCGTTAATGAATGCTTACTGCCGAATCTAAGGCTCAGAAGCTACAGACCTAGAAATAAGATGGACACTGCATTGTAAAAGAGGAGTTCTTGCCCACAAGCCTCCCCGGAGGAACTCGCGGGGCCCCCTTTGGTACTTGTTGAAACACAACCTCTCAAGAGCTAGTTGGCTTCAATATTGTACTGTTAGCAGTCTGTTTACTGTAAGGGCCTTATAGCCCAATGTGATTGTGAAGATTCGGACCTAATTTTTGAAGCTTGTTCAATCCTAACAAACTTGTTAGAGGCTGTCTGAAACACTCAGTCTGAAAACCAAGTGTGGAAGGATGACATGACATTACCTAAACAGTTGCATATGAACCCTGGAAACTGATATCGTATCTGAAGCAAATTCCTATTCATGTTTGAAAGCTTAATTCGGTCTCCTCCCCATTCCCATATGGGCTTCTTTGCCCTTTGCTCCTCAAACTGCCTCCAAATGACCTCCTGGAGGCAGTCTCATTCATCCCTAATCCTTTCTGCACACAACGTCTTGCTAGCAGGTGTTACAGGGACGTGACCTCTACAATCAGTTGTTTCCATCTTTGATCTAAAGGAAAGGCTTCTCATAATAAACAGAATGGACTAAGTTTGTCCCCCAATTCAGTGACTTGTAACAACAAAGGCTTAGTTATCATTCACTTGTCTTTCAGTTTTGAGTCATGGTGGTGATGATGTTCTAATGTCTTCTCACTCAGGGACCCAGAGAAACGGAGCCCTCAGCTGTGGGCTCCCGGTCACTGGGGAAAGGGAGGGAACATGGAAAATGGCAAGTCGCACACTGGCTCTTAAAGCCTTTCTCTGAGAAGTATCTCCACCCACGTTTCCCATGGCCAAATAATGATGGGTGAACAGGGCGGTACAACCCTACCGTGGCCCAAGATGGGAAGACCTGAAAATATTGACGCACAGCACTAATAACTACAGAGTCTATTGTTCCAGTCACCAAATCACCTTCTTTCTTTCTTTTCTTTTTTTCATATTAAAATTTATTTGAGTGGAACGGTTACTAAAGTTACATAGATGTCAGGTGTACAATTCTGTAATACCTCATCTATAAACCCCATTGTGTGTTCACCACCAGGAGTCAGTTCTCCTTCCATCACCATAATATGCGGATGTAAACTGAAATCACCTTCTTTCTTTCACGTAAAATACAGTCATCCTCTTATGAAAGTCCCCTTTCAGGCAGGAGGACCTCCAGCTCCAGGTCCAGGATCTCTGAGAGATGTAAGACAGTCTCTGCATCAGGTGTGGATGCAGAACTAGAAAAATGAAGTGGTTGTCCTTCACACATCCAATCCACAATGGTAGCGTAGCGACAGGGTAGGTGCAGCAACTGCTCCCATTCTGGAACAGGAAGGACACTGGTCCGGTCCGTGGCACTTCTATAATCTTCCTACATACACATTATGAGGTGTCCTTCCTCAAAGACGGGGGACATTCCCTACAAAGGCCATGATTCCATTTTCTGGAAGGTTCTCCCCTGCCCATGGTCCTTTGTGGACCCTGGCTCTGTCTTCTCAGAGATTCTTCCCTTGCACATTTCTCCCTTGGCCACATCTGAATTGGGGAATAAGCCCTCCGTGGGAGATACGCACCTTTCTCAGCAATCACTCTGCATGCACAGAGCTGGGACCCCAGGTTTATTTGAAGTCTACAACCATCATATCTCCTTTAGTCCCAGCATCATTTATTATTACGACTTACTCCCCGAACAGGTGGCTTCCTAGCTTTTTTATTTCAGCCAAATAGCATTCATTTCTTCATCCCTAGCATTTATTTCAGAATACAACCCTCCTGATTTCTGTCTTTCTCGGCTTTCTCGCTGCCTCCCTCCTTTCTCCATCGAATCCACTATATCTTGAACCTATCAGGTGTTGGAAGGAGAATCATACCCTTATTTTCTTTCCCTTGAGATATTTGGCCCAATTGATAGGAATTGCCTGATTTTTACTTGAGACACCTTCATCCATTCAAAGGTTTGAACAGCGAACATCACATTTGCCACAGATTGAGTTTTAATTGACCTTTACTTTTCCAAAATATTATCAATTTTAGCTAGTAGTGTATGCAATTGAGAAGCAGTCCCTTCCAACCTTACAAGTCCTTGAATTCATGGACCCCACTTTTCCTTTTCTTTCCTCTTGGCAAACTGACCAACTCTTTTCTGAATTCATCTCATACTTAAAATACTTGCCAAATACGACCAGCAGTCACCTACACACCCTAATTACATTGTTTTCCAACCTTTTCACCAAAGCGTGCATATCCATTAGGGATGTGATGTGCTTCCTGATGTAACCACGGGTGACAATTTGCCAAATGTGTTTTCCACTCCCTAACATGGCTCACCATCTTCCCAACCTCTGCCTGTAGTTCCTTTGCTACTCACCACCGTTTGCTGAACCGATGCCACATATTTCAGGTTTGGGTATGGCAGCAGCTCACTTCGAGGTGTATTAGTGAGTATGGACTACGTGTGCTGCTGTAAGAAGCATGCCTACAAATCTCAATGCCAGGAACGGGGGGGGGGGGGCAGGAACCAAATTTATACATTTTCTGTTATCTCACAGTATTCAATGATAACTTGAAAATGCTGCCAAATTAGCTCTATTCTATGTTTAGACTATTTCCCAAACTCACGTTCATCACACATGACATTTTACCATTGTTTGACACAGTTGGCTACTCTCTGCTTCTTGAAACTTTTTCACCACATGGCTTCTAAGGCAACCCTCTCTCCTGATTCTCCTCCAACCTCGCCAGCCACTGCTTTTCCGTCTCCTTTGCTGATTTCTCCATGTCCCCCTCACCTCTTGGTGGTGGATCCCCCAGGAGGAAACTCTTGTTCATCTATACTTACTCCACAGGTGAACTCACCTGGCCCTGGCTTTGAAAACCATCCGCACATGGAGGACGTCACCATTTCTGTATCAAGCCTTCTCCTGTGATCTCCACACTCTTATATCCAGCTGCTGACTTGACTTCTGCCCTTGGATGTCTTACGATCACCGGAAACTCAACAAAAAAAAAATCATCTCTCAAATCTGTCACCACATCTTAGTAAAGGAGAACTCCATCTTTCTTCTTGCTCGGGCTATAAACCTCAAAGGCACCCGGATGTGTCTCTTTCTTTCACATGTCTTATATAACCCATCTGGAAATTTTATTTGTTCTAGCTTCTTCTTCAGAATAAATCCAGAATCCAAAGGTCTCACCACCTTGCCCTCCCACTCCCTGGTCCCAGGCACCATCTCTCATTCGTATTATTGCATTGTCTTCCTAATGGGTCTCCTTGCTTCCATCCTTGCCCTCCACACTCTGTTCTGGCAGCTGCCAGAACAACCCTTCTTAAGTGGACTCAGGTCAAGGCATACCTCTGCTCAACCCCCTCAGTGGTTCCCTATCTCACTCAAAATGAAATTCTAAATCCTTATCCTGGCCCACTGCCACTTCTCACTTCACTTCTTTCCACTCTCCACCTCTTTCACTCCGCTTGAGACACCCTGGATCCTGAGTGGTCCTCAGTGATGCTAAGCGCGCCCCCACTTCAGAGCCTGGCTCTTTCTGTTCCTCCCAGTGTCTACCTGGGTCACTCCCTCATTTCTTTTAGTTCTATGCTCATCTCTGAACTTGTAGTCTTCTCAGGGTGATTTTCTCTGATAATTCCACATATAATAGCAACTCTCTCCCTTCATTATCTATCCCTGCCATTCTGCTTTATTTTCTCCAGAGCATCCATATTTATTTGTGGATTTATTCATCACGGGTTTCCTCCTATCCAACATCAGCTTCATGAGGGCAGCTCTGTGCCTTTTTGTTGGCGTATCCCCAGTGCCTGGAACAGTGCCTGGAACACAGGTAGTGCTGGACAAATGTTTACGATTAGTGAAATATGTTGGCATAGGTTAAGAGGTATGCCCTGAGGAATTGTTTATTATAAAAGATAAAGTATTGGTGGTTTCATAAATTAGAGTGCTTTCAAAGTCATTCATAGTGTCTCTTTGGCTGACTTATAGCCAGCAGAGCAGGAACCCCTGACCACACGTTTCCTGGGGTCCAGACACCCTGGACCTTGTTTACTATTATTCCCCAACATGTCCCTTCCCATCCTTTTTGACCCCGCTGCCTGGAATGCCCAACCCACCTCATTTGCCGTGGCTAACTCTGCTCCCCACTCCAACGCCACCTACTCAAGAAGCCCTCCCATTCCCCCAGCTGGCCTCAGTTATTCCCTTCTCTACTCTCCCTTGGAGCTAAGCTCCTATTTCTAGTCTGCTTTTGTAGTCTGCTAATATGTGGGCTTTCTCAGTCTCTAGGGTCTGATTCTTTGAGAGTCATCTCCTATTCATGCCTGGTTTCCCATCGTGCCTTCAACACAGATAGACATCAACAAAGTTTTAGTGAATTAAAAACCTGGAAAGTTGCAGTAGACTGACTCCCCCCTTCACTATTTGAGACCCTTTCCTGGGACTGCAGACGTGACCCCTCCCTTTGCTCAAAGGAGAACGGGCTTTGGTCAGTCTCACAGTGTAACCTGTGCAAACACTGATCAGGCATCCCATGTTCTAAATTCACAGGTAGCTGCAGAAAAGGGTCTCCTCTCACAGACCATGGAAAAATAATTGTGTCCACGTGAGAATGCTTAGAGAAGGGAAAAATTAAATAAGATGGTCTGCTAAGCTATCTGGAAGAGAGTCTTTCAGAATAAAATTACATTAGCACTAGAGATTCTAATATTTAAGCCCTTGGATCACTTACTTTTTCTTAAGAATATTTTTGGAGTTTCAATGAACAGAAATGTCTCTGGCTCATGTAATGGGAATAACTTTTTATCTTTTTCTTCAACTATAGGACAGGCAGACAGAAAAAGTAACCTATTCCTTTCCCCATGGAGTAATAATTTAAGCCGCCAGCAATTTCGATACTATCCCTCATCTATTACCTCCAGTTTTTCTGTCCTGGGTCCAGATATTCCTCCTTCTACCAATTTTAGGTCTCTTTAGCTGCAATAGATATGAATGTGTAAATTTCAGAGGAAATATATTGCTAGTATTTGTTATATGTTTCCATTTTCTCTGCATTTCCTCTCTGCTCTCCATTTCCCCCCTCCAAAACCCCATTACTTTGTGAAGTCGTGTGTGTGTGTGTGTGTGTGTGTGTGTGTGGTTTCAGCACCTGGATCTAACTATGCGTACATGTAGAGAAGGCATTCCTAACTGAAGAAGCCTTAGATTCCATGTGCACATAGTAAATCAAAGGATGTACCTTTATTAAGACTTTACCTTCTGCAAAATTTGTTGTGAGGCTGCCACATTCAAGAGAAACATTAGCAAAATGATTACTCAGAGGGAGACAGGTGATCAGAATGGCAGAACGACACGGAGCACATATTCAAGAGCCCTTTGGATGCAAGAAAAGAATTACAACTCCAACTGCCTTAACCAAGCGAAGAATTGTAATGACTCAGGTGACCAAACCGTCTAACTGTAGGTCAGCTTCAGGAATAGTTAGATCCAGGTGCTGAAACAACATTGTCAGGTCTCCTTCTCTCAGCTCTGCTTTTCCCTTTGTGGGGGAGGGGGTCAATTTTAGGGATGATCCTCCTAGAGGGCACTGAGATGGCCGTGAACAACGCCGAGCCTGTCCCCTGCTAGCTGAGTGGCTTCAGCAGAAGGAAGTAGTCTTTTTTCAGTGGTTCCAGGACAAGTCCCAGGAAAATCTTCCACTGGCCTGGCTTGGGGAAAGTGCTCAGCCTGAGCCGATCACCGTGGCCAGGGAAGGAAGCTGAGACACACACACTGAGTGTGTGACAGGGGATGGCCCACAAAGGAAATTCAGAGTGCTGTTACCGGAGTGGTAGAAACAGACAAAAATGACAAGTATTTATTCTACTATGTCACGTAGGGAAACACTGAAGACATTAGAGAAGACTTGGTGGGGACATGATTCGCAGGCCAGGAATGTGGAAGAGCAATTAGATGTTGTGGACATGTACGAGGGGCTCAGCCGAACGTGGATCAGTGGGGTGACCCTGGTCTGGCCACTTCCCAAGCCGGCGTTGGTGCCTCCGCACCCCGCTGAGCTGTACAACTGGGCAGCAAACACAAGGGGGCGCTAACCCAGCCAGGCCAAGGTCGCCCACCCCTGCCTCTCAGTAACCTGACCAAGCTATTGGGCTTCCTGGATGCCAGTTCCCCCAAAGTCAAAGAATCATTTTGAGGACTTAGATGAGCCCTTGTTGGGGTCACAGCCAGCTGGGTGCTCAACACTGGGAGTCATCGCTCAATCGATGTTGGCCCCCCCTTCTCCCCCTCCCCTTCTAGAATGTTTCACAGGGTTTTGTTTCAGGATTGCCTCTGGGACCGAAGAGTCTAATTCCATAAAACCTGCAATTAAAGAATTGCTAACACTTCCTAAAGCTTGCTAATCACATGCCTTAACAAGGACAGGGTATTGCCAATTCGAACACCTGGAAGCTGCTTGGGGCGCCCTCAGCTATGCAGCTGTGACAGCTGTGTGGGTTCTCCCTGAAATTTTTGTCATGGCATCTCTGCAGTAGAGAGGCGAAGAAAGCTCCATGACAAAGGGAGAGGATCGTCGTGTTAGGCACTGGGGAGACAAAGGGAACACTATGTATAAACTTGAAAAGAGAGGATTTTGTTTTAGTGTTTGCCTATTTTTATTAGCCAGTGGGAGGTGACTTCCTGGGGGAGACGACTTCTTGCTGGGTAGTGAGAGGACAAAAGCCAGTGCCAGTTTTTCCTTCTGCTGTCTTCCCTCTCCTTTCCTCATCTCAGAATTCCCAAAGCCGGTTGTGGCTGACTCGAGTGAGGCTCTTACCATCCCTGCTAGCTCCAGCTGTGCTGTGTGCCAGTGGGGAGAAGAAGCACTTGACTGGTACAAAGTCAAGCTCCTCCTTGAAGAAGGGCCCCAGCTGCCCCAGCTAATCCCTGGGGATTAGCGTATGTCAGAAGCAGACTGAAGACTTTCATGCTGAAGTACCTTAAAGCCAATCCAAGACTCACTTTTCATCAGGATTTCTCATCAGGACTTCTCATCAGGAACTGTCTCTTTGCTTTGCAATGACATAAATACGTGTATGTGGCCATCATACACTTTCAGAAGAGCCCAGGCAAGTGGAAAAAAACGAAAATGTTGATGAATAGGGAGTTGGTTGTGTAAATTATGCTACATACATGTGATGGAGCACTGTGTAACCATTACAAAGATGAGACACACTGTATGTGCTAATCTGGAAAGACTTCTAGATTATATCACTATCTGAAAAAGTCAACCTGCAGAACAGCAATAGGTTATGCAAGGGTATATGTAGTTTTATAAATAAAGGTGTATGCACATACATTTATATATTGAAGTAGGTCCAGAAAGGCATACTAGAATCTCTGGATTTTAGCTGGGCCCGTGGCTTTCTAGAATCAAGACTACATTCTCAGACTCCCTTGCAGCTAAGAGTAACCCAATCCCATGACCATAGTGATATGTGCACCTTCTGGGTGTTGCCTTTAAATAGAATGGGAATGTCCTTGTGGCCCTTTGCCCCTGCTGTGGAAGTGGCAGTGGGCTCTCTCCTATTGTGCACACAGGGAGATTGTGAAACCATGAGCTAGAAGGGGCTTGGATTCCCAACCACGAGGCAGTCGCTGTCTCCAGGTCAGTCCACTGTGAGGAGGGGCTGTCTTATTTATGCACGTGTATGTTTTGGGGTCTCTTTATCTTAGCAGTGGTTTCTAACCTCATATGAGCAGAATATCCCCCAGTCAGTTGACAATGGTTACCTCTGAGATATGGCATCAGAACTGGATAAGGCAGGAGAAAAGGATTTTTATTACGTTTTATTTACATTTTAATCTTATGGACTAATTTTTTAAAAACGTTTTGTAGTTAATATGTTTTTCTTATTGATTGTCTTGGACCTCAGTGCAAGAATTGGGTTAATTCTAAGCCTTGGCTCATGATATACTTTCATCATTAGTCCATGCAGGGTCTGCTTTTATTTAATTAGTTATTTCTTTTAAAAAAAAAGTAGTAAGCACTATCTAGCCACCCCTCACAACAATAGACATGAGCCTCATCTCACATATGCAGCCCACCCTCCCCCATCCCCAGAGCAGGTAACCATTTTCCCCACCTGGGGGAGCTAACCACTCTTCTGAATTTCATCGTTCCCTTGCTTTGCTTCTTATATATTTCCACTGCATCTGTATGCATTCCTTCAAAGCCCATTTTTTTATTTCAGTTAGTTTTATCTTTATGAAAAGGATGTCATGCTATATATAAAATGTTGAGACTTTTTTTTTTCACCTACTGTTATGCTTCTAAGATTCACCCACATTTTTGCGAGGTGCTCTAGGTCAGGGATCTGCAAACTTTTTGGGTAAAGGGCCATATGGGAAACATTTTAGTCTCTGCAGGCCACATGCAGTATGCATAGGTCATGTATTCTTAAAAATGTAAAAGCCTGCAGACCGTACAAAAACAGGGCCGCACTTTTTCCGGCCCTTGCTCTGACCCATCAGTTATAGTTGCTATAAATATTAAGTACCGCGGTTTATTAGTTGGTTCTTCCATGTATGATGCTTGGTTTATCTCTAGACTCTTGCTATTGAGCAGAGTGTATTCTAAGTATCTCCTGTTATTATACATGTGCAAAAGTTTCTTTGGGGAACTTCCCCAAGAGTGGAGTTGCTGGGCAATGGGAGATGTGAATGTCCACCTTCGGGGGAACCCTGAGGGTGGCATTTCAGAGACAGGACAGCACCAACTTCTCTGTCACTGAAATTCGCTGCCTCTTGAGACAACTTCTTGGGCTGTCTGTGCTCCATGCCGTTTGTTTGTTACTCCCTTGTTCACAGCTAGCTTTTGGGTGTGGTTGTTTTATTTTTTGTGCCATTGTATCCCAGCTCGAACGTAATTCCTTCCTAGACACGTTCTGGGGCAGCATCTCCACTGTACGCTCTTATGGAACAGGCCTGAACGTGGGCTGCGGCATTCGACTTGGACTCTAATCCAGGCCCTGTTAGGTTCTCACTGTTTGACTGAGGGTAAGTCACTTCCAGCTTTGAACTTCAAGTTTTCTCTCTAGAAAGCAGTCAGAGTGCCAGTGCCTCAGTTCAGGAAAGGGTGGCAAAGAACAGGAAATCACTCTAATACCAAGTAAAAAGGAAGTTGAGTCAAAGTGGAAGTAATGCGGGTGCAATGTGTCCCCTCTCTGGGGTGTGGGAAAGGGTCTAGTGGACGTCTCTTTAGGCTCTGCTGTCAGGAAACACTGATGTCGGTCTCTGTTCCCTATCTGCTTTTCATTCACTCATCATTTGTATTATTGAGAGCCTACTACTTACTTACCAGGCTGTTCTGGATGCTCGGAATACAGCAGGACAGAGGGTTGGAGGTGGTGAGAGTGGCTTGGGGGTAGGGCTGTTCAGGTTACCGTATTTTGCCGTGTATAACGTGCACCCACATTTTGGCCCAAACTTCAGGGGGAAAAAATCTTACGTTTTAATTTTTTAATTCAAAGTTTTATTTGTTTACATTTAGGTACTTGTTTTTTTTTTGTATTATAAAGGAATTTTACCATTTATTTTTTAACATATTATGGTACAAGAAATTTTATGTAACAAATAATTACAAAACACAAGAATAGACACAAGGTACAAAACATTTTATTTTTCCAGTAACGAATTTACGATATGTATGTATCGTAGAAGGCCAAGAACTCTTCGTCATTGCAAGTTCATCGTAAGTTCAACAAAACCGATTATCGTATTTCAGGGTATTATTTTGCATACGGGTATCGTTATTGATTTCTAGAGTTGCACTTTTAACTCATACGTATAAATAAAAGAACTGTAAACACTTATATAGATACGGAATTAGTACTACACGTGTATAATGCACATCCTTATTTTTCCCTCACAAATTTGGGCAAAACTGTGAGCATTATACAGAGCAAAATACAGTAAATAAGGTGGACTGGGTAGACCTCATTATGAGAGTGACATTGAAGCAAAGACTTGAAAATGGGGGAAGAAGGAGGGTATAGATACTTGGGGGGGAAGTGTTCCAGGCAAAGAAAAAAGTGGATGCAAGCCCCTCCCTGAGACTGTCCCTGGAGGCCAAATGGGGCACAGTGACCAACAGAAGGGAGAAGGGAGTAGAGACAGATCAGAAAGGTAATAGGAAGCCAGATCCTCCGGGACGCTGTGAGCCATCACAAGGTCTCCGGCTTTCACCCTGCAGGAAAAAGAAGTCACTGCAGGGTACTGAGCAGAGGAGCTATGTGACGAGGTGGCAGCCAGCCAGGGGTGCGTCTGGGATCCATTTCCAAGTTTATTAATGGGACTGTTGGCAGAGGCTTGAGTTCCTCACCACATGGACCTGTCACTGTGTCTGTCCATGATTGGCAGCTGGCTTCCCCCAGAGCGAGTGGAGAGAGAGAGAGAGAGAGAGAGAGTGAGAGAGAGAGAGAGAGAGAGAGAGACTGACTCTCACTTCTGCCTTATTCTGTTCCACTAAGTCCAGCCCTGACTCCACAGGGAGTGAATAGCAGGTGGTGTAGACCACGGGAGACAACCCAGGGCAAAGAGAACAAGGGAGGCAAAGAACTGCTTGAAGGTTCCTGCAGGGAGTGATTCAGGGGACAGTGGCCGGTGCATGTCTCACTTCGAAAGTAGCAGCCGAGGATGGAGACGTCATGGCGTTCTTGGTATAGTTTGTAGCGCCAGCAGCACTTCCTGCCTGGTTGTGAGATGTGAGAATAAGAAAGGAGATAAGGACGGTTCCAAGGCTGTTGGCCTGAGCGAACAACAGTATGCAGTTAACCAAGATGGTGTGGTTGTAGGTCGGGAGCTTGGGGCAGGAGAAATCAGGAGTGTGGTTTGGACATGCCCGACGAGTCGGTGGTTTGGGAGGGGAGATTTAAATTCCACAGGGAGCAGGTCAGGGTGGCTTAGCTTGGGTAGATGGCCTTTCCTTCCAGGAGAAGGCAGGGCCTTTTTTATTGTTCAAGTGATAGTCACATAACATCAAATTAACATTTTAAAACGTAAATTCATGGGCATTTGTTACATTCTCAATGTTGGCAACTGTAACCTCTATATAATGCCAAAACATTTTCATCACCCCAAGGGGAAACCCTGTGCCCATTCAACAATTACTTCCAATTCTCCCCGTCCCACTCCCCAGCCTCTGGAAACCACGAATCTGCTTTCTGCTCTATGGAATTACCTGTTCTGGAGATTTTTTCATCAACAGGATCCTACAATATGTGACTTTTTGGGTCTGAATTCTCTCATGTTGCGTGATGTTTTCAAGGTCATCTCTGTAGCAGCTTCATTCCTCTTTTTGGCTGAATAATACTCCACTCTATGGATAAGACTGCACTTTGTGTATCCATTCACCGACGGATGGACATTGGGATTGTTTCCACTTTGGGGCTATTATTATACATAGTGCTGCTATGAACACTCATGTACAAATGTTTGGCTGTTTTCAGTTCTTTGGGGTATATACCTGGGAGTCAAAGGGCTGCGTCATGTGGAAATTCTATGGTTAACTTTTGGAGGCATCACCACACGCTTTTCCACAGCCATTGCGTCCTTTTACATTCCCACCAGCTCCGTCCAAGGGTTTCAGTTTCTCACCATCCTCACCAACACTTGTCATGGTCTGTTTCATTTTAGCCATTCTAGTGAATGTGCTATCTCACCATGGTTTGGATTTGCACGTCCCTAATGACTAATGATGCTGAACATACGTAATTCATGCGTTTATTGGCCGTTGGTCCATCTTCTTTGTAGAAATGTCTATTCCAATCCTTTGTCCATTTTTAAATTTGCTTCTTTGTCTTTTTGTTGTTGAATTATAAGGTTGTTTTTTTATATATATAACCTGGATACTAGACGCTTATCAGAAATGTGATTTGCAAATGTGGTCTCTCATTCTGTAGGTTGTCTTTTCACTTCCTTGACAGTGTCCTCTGAGGCACAAAAGTTTGTCATTTAGATGAAGCCCAATTTATCTCATTTTTCTTTCGTTGCTTGTCGGGGCAGGGCACAGATACTTCTCCAAGTTACAAATTGGATGGTATTGTCAGAAGGAGGTGGGAATAGATGCCGGGTGGGTACCCAGCTACAGTTCTCGAAGGTTGGTACACCTCCACTATAGTTAGCGATTTCACAGGTTGTCGGGCAGTTAAATGAGAAGACACACGCCAAGCCCTAAGCACAGAGGAAGAACCTCGTAGCTGGTAACTCTTACTGAGTCTGGCACAAGTGTTGGCTATGTAATTTTGGAAAGAATAAATATGGTGGGGGCAGATGCCACAATCCTTCCTCCTGGTCTCTGTCCAGAGTCTCCAGAACTCCTCTGGCGGAAGCAGAAAGAGAAAATTGTACCGGAAGCAGCTGTCATGGAAAAGAATGTGAATGGTTTTAAATGGGCCTCCCTTTTTTGAGAGGCCAATCATTTAACAGTTCAGTCTTTAGGGAAGAAAATACTTTCAGGATCCCTTTTTTAAAATACTATTATCCCTCAATAAGCTTTATACGTTGTCAATACTTAAAGCTCAGTCTAGATACATGAAGATAGAATTTAAAATCCCCCTTTTCCTCCCCCCTTATTCCTCCTATTCAAATTCTCCAGCTATTGATTCATTTGTAAGAGAAGAATGGCCCCCTGTCTCTGAGAAGTTTGTTCCAGTGCTACTTACGGCTGTCACTCTTAGTTGTCTGCCCAAATCTACCCCCTATCCCCATTTGCTCATAGAAGGGGATTATGTCCACATTCCTAGAGAAATCCTATCATTCTGGTGAGCTTGGACCCCTTCCCACCCTCTAAAGAGAGGTTCTCAATCTTCCTAAGCCAATTAGGGAGGTTTCTCTCGTCTCCTGCCTACTGATTGTTTTAGGAATGACATTAACGGACTCTCTTCTGACTAGCAACACGTAAAATAAAGCCGCTATGTAGCCTCTAGGAAAAGTGTCCTCAGAAATAAAAAGGACTCATGGGAGGAAATGTTCCTCTTTGTTGCTCTATGCCGTTGTGTCTCGGCAAAGCCTGAACTGCTTTAACCAGTGTAGACCCCGAGAGGAATCCACTGTGTCCAATATGGTGGCATAGAAAGCACCGGGTCTTCTGTTGGTGGTGTTGAGCAAATTCCCAACCCTTCTTCAGACTTCTTGATAGATAGATGAAATGACAAATGGCCTTTCTGTTTAGCACACTTTCAGTTACGTTCTCCATTGCTTAAAAGTAAAAGCACTCTGAAGGATGCATTATTCCAGGACAGACCCGTGGCGGAAGGGGATACCCACCCAGTTGGGCAGGTAACTGAATCAAGCCTTGGGAGCAATGTGGTAATGAGGTCACAGTTTGATTGCCCAGAAACTCTGATAAAGAAAAAAAGTCAACCAAACTTTCATCTTTCTCTGTTGGGAATTCATACATGAACAATATCTGTGGTAAAAAGAGAGATTGGATTCTTTGTGAAATAAGAAAAGAAAGATGAGACGAGAGAGAGAGAGAGAGAGAGAGAGAGAGAGAAACAACCATAAAAGCAGACATTCGAATCCCCTGAATGCTATCATCCCTCAGGAAATGCACCTGTCCTCTTTCTTTGAATGGGGAGGGCAAAAAAAGCCCCCAAAATAAATGCTTGAACCCCGTTAGGCCCTGAGAAAATGAAGTATTTTAGAAACATGAACTCAGTATCTACTGTGTATTAGTCACAGGAAGTGTGTGGAGCTGCGTGATAGTTGGGGTTCTCCAGAGAAACAGAACCAGTAGAATGTAGATATGTTTGGAGGCTTATTATAAGAAAATGGTTCACACGATTATGGAAGCTGACAGGTCCTGAGGCCTGAAGGATGAGTTGGCAAGCTGCGGACCCAAGAGAGCCGATGACGTAGTTCTAGTCCAAAGGCTGGGGGGTTCACCCAGGAAGAACTGATGTTTCAAGTCAAGTCCGAAATCAGGGAAAGAACAACGTCCAGTTCCAAGATGGTCAGGCAGAAGGAAGTCCCTCTTTTGGGGGGGAGAGGCAGCTTTTTGCTCTATCTGGACCTTTAGCTGATTAGATGAGACCCATCCCATTAGGGAGAGCAATCTGCTTTGCTCAGTCTGTCCATTTAAATGTTAAACTTATCCTGAAACACTCAGAATAATGTTTTACCTGGTATCTGGACCCCTCTTGGCTCAGTCAAGTTGACATACAAAATGAAGCATGACAGACAGCAACACCCTCTCTCTAAAAATACAGTCTTTCCTCCTTCCCATATTCTTAGAGACAAAGCACCTCTCAATTGGGGGTTCAAACAGTCACAGGATCCTTCTTTCTCCCTTCTCCTGCTACTTCAAGCAGCTCTCCCGCCACGCTTCACTGTGACTTTCTGTAGCTGTAGTTGTCTGTGGGATTTCGCATGACATGTTTATACATCTGGATGTTCCGTACCCCTTGTTCCTGACTATGTCGCTGGTAAAAACACAGACATGGGAAATAGGATGGAGGGTCTCCCATCAGCATTTAGATGCATACATTCCGCGCATTCTGAGCATTTCCACTGTGCCAGGATTGTTTCTTGCATCATTAAATTG
Organism: Rhinolophus hipposideros; assembly: GCF_964194185.1. NCBI lineage: Eukaryota > Metazoa > Chordata > Mammalia > Chiroptera > Rhinolophidae > Rhinolophus > Rhinolophus hipposideros. Next base: position 86,282,429 of record NC_138054.1, on the reverse strand, counting down.
CTGGCTCATTGGAAGCTATTTCTTATTTATCTTTGGGTCCCCCCTTGTCCTATTTCCATGCTTTGCACAGCACAGACATTCAGGAAATATGTGCTGATTAGGATATTAAATTATGCAGTTCTCTTTGAGATGGTTACTTTACATAACCACGTTTTACTGCCCTCCAAATCTCTGATAATATTTTATCAGATTTACCCTTTTCCTAAACCAATGGCAAATGCGAGAGGCTGACAACACCAACTTGGGGGTCAGAAAAGCCTGGGTTCAAACCTCAGCTTTAGCAATTGCTAAGTGACCTCAAGCCTGTTTCCTAACCTCTCTCTCAGCCTCAAGTTACTTATTTTTTTTTCCTATAAGGGAAAGTTCAAAGTTATGCATTATTTGGAAGACACCTCTCCGGTCTCTTTGATTCTGATTTTGTGTTAGTAGTAGACAACCGATAGCAAGGCAAAGTCCTTCTCGTCTGTGGACACACTAGCCATGCCATGTTCTGTAGGGACCTCATTGACTTCCTCGGCCCTGGTGGAAAAGCCAGTTTTTCCTCCACTTGCATTCATTCCAACATTCCTGAGCTACAAATGCGTCTTTGAACAAACCGTAACATTGGCTTGGTCCCCACATTAGGACTAAAATTAACTTTTTGATCACATGTTCATTTTATATCTGTGCGAGAGTCACCATTTTACTTTTTAAAAATTAGCCCTTACTACACCCATCTGTGGAATGGGGAGATGGCACAAGTCTCAAAGCACTGTTTCAATGATCATGTTTTCTATCTGCCCACCTGCACTTGACCCTCTTCACCAAGTTCTTTACAACATGGGCAGTGACCGTGTTGAATCTGAAATCAGGTCATGTTGCTCCTTGACTTGGGTGCTGTAATGGTTCCTGGCTTACAAGGTCCCTACAGTCTCCCATGCCCTCCCGCTGTCCTCAGACCCCACACTCTTCCTTCACTGCTTCCCAGCTGCACAGGTCTCTTCTCTGTTCTGCAGACACATGGGAATGCTTCTGCCTCAGGACCTTGGCACAGGTCGTTCCCTCTACTTGGATTACTCTGCCCTCAGTCATCCACGGGGCTGACCCCTCACTTCCTTTAGGTCTTGACCTAGAAGTCACCTCCCCAGAAGGCCTCCCCTAGCTGCCCTTCTAGAATTTCACTTCCCCCAACCAACTCTTCTTATCCCACTTTCATTCTCTTTCATCTTCCTTCACACCGACCACTTCCCGACAATCTGTATATTGTCCTGATTTATAGCACGTGTTTCCTGCCACCGCCCCCACACAAGCATGTAAGCTCCCCGAGGGCAGGCATCTTTGTTCTGTTCAGTGCCATATCCTCAATGCCTACAACTTGCACATAGTAGGCCCTCAATAAATGAATGCTCTGAGAGAATTCACATAAAGCGCTTAGCTCAATGCAGGACACGTGGGCAGAGCCCCAACCTGTCACCTGTAACAGGAAAAGTAAAAAAGGCGTGGGGCATGAGGGTGAAAGGAGGCTGGGAGAGAACGTGGTTTCCTGAAGAAATGAGAAACGAAGGCAGGCAGGAGTACTTTCAGGAAAACCCAAGGGATGAAGGCCATTGGAGGGAAATCAGAGCCTCACATGTCCTTATCGGATGTGATTTTTTTTTATTATTAATAACTTGTGTCTGTTAGGCTCCTTGGTCCTTACCTGCTATATGTCATGCTCCACCAAGTGCCGTCTTCTGATGGAAGTCACCACACACTCAAGAGCGCATGGATAGTTGGGGACGGGGTCGGGGTAATCCGAGGAAAAAGATCAGAAAGACAATTTGCGTCCACGTCATACATTTTTCTGCCACATTCGAGCTAGTTAGGAAAATTGGCACAAATATATGGAGATCGCTTCACACTGAGTGCTCGACTGCAGGAGTGGAAGATAATTTTACCTCGGTTAAGAGCTCTTGATCCGAATGAAGGTCAGCTATGCAGATGTGGGCGATATGTCTCTGTGACATTTCTCCGCGTCCCTCTGGGTCCAGTGTTTCCCGTCTCTGTGTGGCACCTTGCCGATTGCAGTGGCCCTGCTTTTCAAACCTCAGGCCCATGAGCAAGAGGCCCTCAGAGAGGAAACCCTGCTTTTGAGAACAGCGTTTGATTTGTATTGGTGTAGATTTGGAGCCACATAGTGAATTTTGTTCATAAAATAGTTTAGAAACCAATGAAATCTTTTTTATTTTTTTTAATCTTCCTTTCAGTTCATTCCTTTGCGAATTAGTTTTAGCTTTAATTGGTTTGGAGACCCATCATGAGACACTTAACACTGGCAGGTGGTCACTTCCTTTTCATCCCCTTCAGAAACCTTATCCAGTTAAAAACGCATGGCAACATTTTCACGGAAGGAAATTCGGGTGCCATTTTGTTTTGTAAAAGCCCCTTTACCACTATGACTGGGTTCCATTAGGACCAGTTTCTGAGTTTCTTCCAGCTCAGCTGTTCTTTCTCTTGCTAGATGATGGATCAGAACCAAAACCCTGTCCTGTTGGTTCCATCGGCCAGAATGTTTATTCTTCCTTTGATGTCAGTGGCGTCACGTTCCAAAATCTCACCCTGTAGAGTAAGGGCATTTTAACCACCAGAGAAGGAGTATTTGTTCATTTATTCCCTTGTTACTTCTACCTTTCATCAAATACAGAGGATGCCAAAAAAACAATGTATACACATTTTAAGAAAGGAAAAACACTGTATTGGAATTGTAATGCTCAATATATACCGATAACAAAAGATGAAAACAAGTCACGTCTGACTTCTGCAATGACAAGAGGCGCTCAGAGTGGTGACCATCAGCGTCCAGACACTTCTGCTGACGGCGAACACTGTTGGGTAGACTTCTGTGGCGAGCGTGTAAACGGTTCCAACATGACAGCAGAAGCAGCAGCACTTGTTGCTGCGCGAGGCCTCCTGGATCTCCCCGTGTGCACGTCACACGCAGCACCACGCGTCTCAGACTTAGCACGAGTGCATGCACTTGTTAGGCGTGTTGGAGGTTCTGGTGCACACTCATGCCTCTATTGTCAGACTTCCACAATGTTCTTGAATTTCAGAAACCACTTCAAAAGTGTCTCGCGCTCCTCCAACGACAACCGTGCTGCCACCGTTTTCTTTGACTGGCCTGCCTGTCGCATGGTGATGCCGGCATTCATTTGATGAACGCCATCTTTGGAGTGAAATCATACTACACATTGCTACCGTAATTCAATTCCACTTCAAAAAGAAATACACAGATACCATCGCTTACAATGTGTATACGTTTTCTTGGCTCCCCCGGTACCGCCGAAGGACAGTGTAGCCTCAACCCTGTCGAGGCTGGTGCTATCTGAGACAGTGTCACCAGGCTCACTAGTGGCTCCTGAGCACTTGCAATGAGGCTGGTCCTCACAGGGAGGTGCTGGAAGTATAAAACCCAGCAGACTTTGAAGGCGTAGTATCAAAAAGAATATAAAATATCTCAGTGGTTTTGCACACTGGCTACAAGTGGAAGCGATCATGGTTTGCATATATCGTTAAATAAAATATGCTATGAAAATTTCTCCACCTGTTTCTTTTTGCTTCCTTTAATGTGGCTACTAGAAAATTTTAAACTGTGTATGCTGTTCACATTCTATGTCTGTGGAACAGTGCCCATCTAGGTATTGCGGGATCTGGAAGAAAAAAAAAATTGCTGTCTTTGTGCCACTTCCATTCTATTGGAGAGAATATAGACCTAAAAAAAAAGAGAGAACTAAAATTTATAACATTTCATATTGTGGTGAGTGCCAGAAAAGGAGGCTAGAGAGTGTGAGGGGACAGGCTTGTCATTTAAATAGAGAGGTAAGGAAAGGCCTTGTCAAAAATGAGACTTTTGGAGGAAAAGCTTTCAAGGAGAGGGAACAGCCAGTGCTGACGGAGACTGTTTTATCAGAGGCCAATTCAGGAGAAGGAAATGTTAATAATTAGTGTCCTGCTTGGTCAGGACCATTAGGCTGACAAGAATTCCTACTGGGTTAAGGAATAAAGAGAAATGTTGGTTTAGCTCATGTTAGATGGGGAGTCCATGGGTAGAGCTGGCTTCGGGGCTCTAAAAACGCACACACACACTCCCCTCCCCCTCTTCTACATCCCCATGACCTGGTTATAAAACTCTAGCGGCATCAGCAACACCTGGAGGGCTTGTTCAGACCCCCGTCCCCCCAAAGCTTCTGAATCATCAGGTCTGAGATGGTCCCAAGAACTTCTTTTCTGCTGAGTTCCCCGGTGCTGCTGCCGTGGCTGGTGGGCCAGGGACGGCCCTTGTAGCTCCGCAGTGGTAGGTGACACCTACAAGTGGAGGAATAAACATGCTGTTTGAGAACACGGCTGTGACAACATGAGAAACACAGTTCCGAAAGCAGGAAGAGGTCGGCTCAGGGGAGGTGGAATCAGGAACGAGGGCCGACGGGCAGGAGGCAGCCTGTGTCTGCAGTTGCCTTGTGGTGCTGTCTGGGTTTTAAACACCCATGTGTGTTATTTTGACAAAAACTGCAGGTGGCTTTTCAGAAAGAACGTCCATGAAAAAGGTTGGCTCTCATCACTGGGCACTAGGTTACGGGTATGCACTTTAGAGTGGGGGCAATACATCAAGCGGTCACTGTCTGAGTGGCCAGGGTAACTCCAGCCAGGCTGACTTCCTGGGGGCTTCCTGCTCGCACTGGGACACGAGGCTTTCTTCCCACTGCCGGCCTTAGTCTGTGCCCAAGAGGAGGAAGAAGAAATGCTTTGGCTCTAAAATGTTCTGGAAGGGCACAACTGGGTGCCTGATTGCAGAGGGGAACTTCCAGAGGGATGGCTAAAGGGACAATTCATAGCCCCAGCTGGAGCCAGTACCTCTGGGCTGGCCCCTGCCTGGACTTGGCCCTGGTGTATTTCCACCATCAGGTGATGGCTCCCGGGAAGGCATGGCAGAAGAAGAGCAGGGGCACAGAAAGGAGGGGTGGAGGAGATGGTCTGGAGTAGAAACTCAGAGCTTTGGGCAGCCTTGTCTTTTCCTGAGGGTGAATTTTCTGTACCCCTCCATCCTGAGCAAGATAAGACCTCCAGGGCTCAGAACAGCAAGGTGACTTAGTGGGGTGTGATACTGTGATTTATAAGAAGAAATATATATTTGGTCTTCATCCTGTTTTTGGCACGGAGCTCCTAAAACCCCGTGATAAGGAATTTCCTGTGACGAGAGCAATGAAGGCGTGTCTTATTATGTTAATGAGATGGCTTTTGGAAGGTACCTACGTTTGGGGTCTGGTTGCCAGGAGAACCAACCTTACAATTAGAGGGTTGGAACTTTCAACCCCATCCCCTGACCTCCAGGAAGGGCAGAGGTCCTGGAGGTTGGATCGATCATGCTTATGTAATGAAACTTTTCATAAAACACCGAAAACACAGGGATCAGAGAGCTTCCGGGTTGGTGAACGTGTGGAGGTGCAGGGAGAGAGGCTCGCCTGAAATGGTCATGGAAGCTCCACACCCTTCCCCACACCTTGCCCTCTGCATCTCTTCCATCTGGCTGTTCCTAAGTCAATCCTTTTATAATAAACTAATAATCTAGTAAGTCACATGTTTCTCTAAGTTCTGTGAACCACTCTAGCAAATTAATTGAACCCAAGGAGGGGGTCTTTGGAACCTTCCATCTATCGCCAGTCCATCAGAAGAAGCACAGGTGACAACCTGAACTCGCCATTGGTATCTGAAGAGGGAGGAGTACAGACGTGTGGAACTGAACCCTTAACCTGTGAGACCTGACGCTACTCCAGGGAGATAGTGTAGGATTGAGTTGAATTGTGGGACAGACACGCAGCTGATATTGGAAAATTGCTTGGTGGTGTGGGGAGCCCCCTCCCACATTGGAATTGGGTGCGGAATCCTTTATAGGGTGACAGTTTGCCTGGGACACAGGATCTTCAGAAAGCCCCAGGCAAACCAGGGAAAGCTTGTCACCTCATTAGATAAAATCATGAGCGTGCACTAAGATTTACCTGTGAGCTGTCTATTTAACACTATATAATAACAAACAATTCGAACACAAGTTAATTCAGAGATACGTATTAAGCATTTACTCTGTGCTAGGGACTATCCTAAGTGGTGAGGATAAGCAGTGAACAAAAGACACAAAAGTGTCTAATTATATTAAATAAACACAGTATATCACAGGATATTCTACAACCAAAAAAAAAAAATAGTGCTGGGGAAGAATATTAAATTATATCAATGATGCCTATGAGATAATAAGTTCAACAAAATAGACGCAGTGGACATCTTTTGTTTTTGCCTGCCCAGCATTTCTTCTCTCTTCTATTGGGAGCTGTCATTCAGGGTAGGCATATGTGTATAAAGCCACCACGTATTAGGTTAGTCCAAAAGTAACTGTGGTTTAAAAGGTTAAAAATAATTGCAAAAACTATAATTACTTTTGCACCGACCTACTAGATTGTTCTGGCTGGACATTGCACAGTATAATGTGAATGTGCTCCCAAGGGTTATGCAGTGCACAACCTGGACAGCCATACCAGCAGTCCAAGCACAGATCCAGCTGGCCAATTAGACCTCTCTCCCGGAAATTCAGATCTTGAATGGAACACCACAATGCCAGGAAATGAGCCTTCCTAATGGAAATGCTCTGAAGAGTCAGTCCTGCTACCTGGGTTCCAAGATCTGCCTGAGCCCCAGCCTTCTCAGCCCGGTCCCTCAGCCGATTGTTCAAATTAGTATTTGAATTGTTGAGCTGTCTTAGTGTCTTTGCAATAGGTTCTTTTTTGTCACATTATCCAGAGTTGGTTTCTGTTACTTACAGCCACAAATTCTGACTGCTCAGCCGTTGCCAAAAGAGTATGTGTAAAATTATTTCATCTATATAAAAATTGTGTGAATATATTGTATTATATTATATTATATTATATATACAGAGGGTGCCAAAAAAATGTATTCACATATTAAGAAGTTACACTGATGGCAACCACTTTGAGCACCTCTGGTAATTGCAGAAGTCAAACATGACTTATAGTCATCTTTTGTTATCAGTATATATTGAGTATTACAATTTCCACACAGTTTTTTCCTTTCTTAAAATGTGTATACATTTTTTGGCACCCTCTGTATTATATATACATGAATAGTATATATACATTATAAAAATACTATGTGTGTGTCTTCGTTACTCAAGAAAGAACCAGTTCTCTAGGTAGTCAGATTATACATGATTTTTATTTTCTCTTTGGTTAACTGTATCTTCTAAAGTTTCTACAATGATCACCTCCTACCGTTTAACGAGGGAAGTTAAAAGTTAGAGTCTGCACGTAGCTCACATGTACCCTGTTTCCCTGAAAATAAGACCTAGCCAGACAGCTCTAATGCGTCTTTTGGAGCAAAAATTAATATAAGACCCAGTCTTATTTTACTATAATATCAGACCGGGTCTTATATAAGACCGGGTCTTATATAAATTTTTGCTCCAAAAGATGCATTAGAGCTGATTGTCCAGCTCGGTCTTATTTTCAGGGAAACACGGTAGCAGAGACCAGGAGGGTTTTGAGCCAAAGCCGTATTTATATGTATAAATAAATTCGCATTTGCCTGGAGGGTTTCCTGAGTGGTGGATACTGTAAATGACTGAAGCCAATTGAGAATCTGAGGAGTCAAATATTGGTCATCTATCTGCATCCAAGAAATGATCTTAGTTTCATACGTCTCTGAAATCTATCACTTTATCTAGAAGAGAATGAGAAAGAAAGAATTATCCATATTTTCCTTTTTCCAGATTAGGAAACTGAACTGTAAACAGTACAATGTCACGCGTGTACAGGAATCTAGTTTTTAAACAACAACCAAGGCTGAACAAATCGAGGAGCATGGTGTCATACAATTTTCTCCAAGCGTTTGGAGCTTTGGGCGTAGAGATAAAGAAAGCTAAGGAGTGATTGGATTACGGATTTTACGTTCAAGGGTTCTATAGGGTGAGTGCAGAGGACTAAGGAAAGGAGGCAGGCTAACATTCCAACATGAGATATCACGGTTGGCTATGAGAAAGGATTTTCATTCAGCTGAACAGATATTTACTGAGTGCATTTTGCATGTTGAGCTTTGTGCTGCGCTGTGTGGAATTCAAAACAAAACATAAGTATGGCGTTATCCCTTGAGGCAACTTTCAGTGTTATTGAGGAGACAAGATGAAAGAGCATGTGAAATAAAGGATAAAGCAAGCCATATACGGGATCAAGGGCCAGGGCAAGTGGTACAAGTGATAGAGGATATTGGAGAGAAGGCAGGAGGGTCCAGAAAGGAAGCATGGCTGTGAGCCCCGAACCCAGCCTTGGAGGGTGGGAAGGACTCAGGTAAATGCAGAAAAGTCTTGGAAAAGAGATTATGGCAGGCGTTTCAAAGAGAAGACCCAGAATAAGCCTAGAACCAGGCCACAGGTGTTTTTTAACTTGCTTGACTTACCAAAATTTAAAAATTGGTTAAGTTATACATACTAGTCAAATTTCAAGTTTTCTTGAAAAACTGCAAAACTCCAACAATCCCAGTATACAATCCCACAGGGCAAGAGGGAGAAGCAGCTGTCCTCTCGTTTGCCATAGTCCCCACCATTCCCAAGGTCTCCCCAAGTGAGACTGAGAGGTCGATTGCCTTTTACCCTCTTGCCCTGAGCCTTTATTTTTTGTTTTACCTCTAGAACCTTGTAGACATTTGGCTTTGCGACCCCTGTATGAAAGAAACAGCCCCAGAGTAGAAACTGAAAGGATGAATTCAGGATCAAAGAGGAGACTGGTCTACAATCAGAACATAATGGGAAATCAGGGCACAACAAGGAGGGCAGCCTGGGCTTCCAGGCTGAGCAATGTGGTTCTTGTGGAGTAGACACTGAGGAGAATCGTGCATTGTTAAATCATGGCAAGAACACATATGCAAAGATTGACCTCCAGTCGAAGGTAAGGCGTGCAGCCCCCCTCCTTCCCGGAATCTAGTTTACCCAGCACCCACTTTGGAGTTAGACAGAGGTGGACTCAAGCTATGGGCTCTGATTATCCACCTTGAGAAAAGTGTTTCATTTCTCTGAGTCTTCTCCAAATCTTATAATGGAAATAATGCCTAACAATATGACGATGAAGCAAAATAAGGTGTGGTAAGTGCTTGGCCCAGAGCCCGGTTCCTAATGACGCTTGTATTCTTTATTGTCATCATTGTCATTAATAACAGAATGGTCTGGAACAGTGGTCATTGGAGAGAGGATTTGTCCCCTCGGGGATATGTGGCAAAGTTCGGAGATATTTTTAGTTGTCATGAGAGGGGGCTCAGGAAGAGATACCACCGGCATCGAGTGGGTAGAGGCCAGGAATGCTGCTAAACATCCTGTAGTGCACAGGATACCCCACAACCAAGGCTTACTCAGCCCCAAGTGTCACAGTGTGGAGACAGAGGCCTGGTCTGGGAACAGTGGTAGCCAGGCCCAGCCTGACAGACCACCCAGCAAATGTGCTGAGAACACAGATCCCAGCCTTTTCTCCCCCAACACTGTGTCCGCCTATCTGGAAGTTGACCCTCTAGTTCATATTCTAGCAAAGGTCCCCCAAGTTCTGAAACTCAGCCAGGATTGGTGGTCACCTGCCTAAAGGTAGCAGGTTCTGTGCACTTCTGATGTCCCCCAGCACCAAGTGTCTTTTGGATATTGACATGTGTCTCTCAGGCAGGCTGTCTGTGGTCGATTGGGAGGGACAGGTTTGACTCAGGAGATAAATGAGACCTGTCTGTAAAAGAGGCGTGTACGAGCTCCCCAGAACCTAGCCCAGTCGTCCATGCAGGCAGCGGCCTCTGTGTACTGAACCCTCAAGGTTCCGAGAAGGTTATACCACCCCAGCAGGTACCTGTCTGTTCTCATGGACTCTCCCTGGCATGTAAACACTGGCATTTCACTATTTCACCTGCGGCCGAAAACCACTGGAAGAATGGGAAAATTCCCTGGTCTATTTGGCAATTTATGATATTTTACTTCTAAACTATGGTAATAATCAGAAGCGGACCTGATCATTATAAGCCAAGAGAAGGCCCATCAGCTCCAGAAGGAAATTGGCCTAGGGAAGCTACAGAATAGCCCCCCAAATGAAAACCAGGCCATTGTATGACCTTCTTTTGCAGGCCGACAAGAAGCCTGCTTACCTCTGGGGCCCACCCCACACCACACTGACGCTCTGACCAATGAGTGGTCGGATATTAAATGCCATTGTTGAGCTGCATACATTCCGTGAGAACTGGTAGAACTTTTGAAGCCTTTAGATTTCGTTGGCTACAAGTTCATTTAATTTCAGATTGGCTGTGATTTCTCAGGGAATCTCATACAGCCAGGAATTTTTCCAAAGTGCAAAAAAGAAAAAGAGAAATACAAAACAAGAAAACACACACACACACCAAAAGAAAACCAAAAAACTAAACATATAAATTATTTTCAAAGGCAAGGCAAATTTTGAGTACCAAATTAAACAGTGAAATTCGGGTAATGTAGCATTTCATAGAAACATATGTATTTGTTTATTTCTGTCTTGTCATCATCTCTATATGTTGAAACCACAAGGTATCTTCCCGTCACAAGCATTTTTATATATCCCTGCAGTTCTTGTGGGTCCTAAGCGTTGTGCCTATAACAGCCCTGGCTGTGAAGGAATTTTTACATGTTTATAGAGTATGTGTTTATGTGCAATTAGGCACAGAATCGGATCGATTGCATTTTTTCCACTACAAAATGGGAGAGTTTTGAACATTTTTAAGGGTAAATATTAAAGTCCTGAGCTTTCACTGGCTTCAGTGGCATGACAGAGCATTAAAAGACTCCTCTAAGTAGACGAAAGAATATAATAGGGTCTTCCAGAGTCCAGCTGGGTAAGGCCTCCTGATTCTGAATTGATTTACTACAATAAAATTGATTCCTTTTCCTCTTACTCTGAGTCCTGTAAAAAGCACCAATCTGGTCCTAATTCTACTATTACTACTAACGCCATACTTGTGTATACTTTATGCTTTAATGCTGATAAAGCACTTTTCACACATTAGACCAGAAGTACTTTATCCTGGTCATACATTAATTACACTACTCATCCATTAATTCATTCAGCAACTTATTACATTCTTAGCATGTGAGGGAAAAAAAGGTGAGCCAAAGGCATGATTCCAGCCTTCCTGAAGCTTAGAAACACACTTTAATCAAATAGACAAATAAATGAAAAATTTCTACCAGACAATGACATTACAAGATAAGAAATTACAGACCAATATATTACAAAGGAACATATATCATGACTGGCTGGGGTTTATCTCAGGAATGCAGGGTGTATTTTACAAATAAAAAAATCAATTAATGAAATTCACAATATCAACACATTAAAGGGAAATAAGATATGGTTATTTTTACTAGATGGAGAAAAAGCGTTTGACAAAATTTAACAACCATTCATAATTTTTAAAAATGTTTTGCACAACTGAGAACAGAAATAAATTTTATCAACATGTTATGGAGCATCTATGAAAATTTAGTGGTTAATGTCTTACTAATTATTGAAAAATTGAGCATTTTCCCCCTAAGGTTGGAGACAAGTCAAGGAATGTCTGCTTGTCTCATTACTGAAAGTCCTAGCCAGTACAACGAGGCAGGAACATATAAAAGAAGTAAAGCTGTCCTCACAGATGACTTACTTTTGTATGTAGAAAATTCTAAGCAATCTCCCCCAAACTCTATTAGATTTAATAAGTGAATTTATGGATGTCACAGGCTACAAATCAATATATAAATATTAATTGAAATAGCAACCAAAGCCAGAAGTACTTAGGAATAAATTTTTTGAAGATGTCAAGATCTTTACATTAAAAACTATAAAACATCAACAATGAAAATTAAAGGACAAAATGAGTGTAAAGATACAATACCATGTTCAGAATTGGAAAACTCAGTGTTCTTGAGGTATTAATTTTCCCTAACTTTATGTGTAAATTCTACCCATCCTGATCAAAATTTTAGCGGGCTTTTTTTTTCTCCCAGGAAATAAGTAAGGTGATTCTAAAATATACTTGAAAATTCAAATGACATACGATTGCTAAAGTGATACTTAATAATTAGCATGGTTAGAGGACTTACTCTCTATGACTTCAAAACTTAATATAAAGTTAAAGTAATCAAGATAATGTGACATTGAGTATATGGTCACTGAGGGTATACACAATGGAACATTACTCTGCCATAAGAAAAGATGAAACACTGTCATTTGTGACAACATGGATGGATCTTGAGATTATATTCTAAGCAAAATAAGTCAGATAGAAAAAGTTGAGAGCCATATGACTTTACTCATATGTGGGATATAAAACTGAAAGCAATAAACAAAACAAACAAGAACTCATAGAGACAACAGTTTAGTGGTTACCGGGGGGTAAAGAGGGTCAAATATATGGTGATTGAAGGAGAACTGACTCTGGGTGGTGAACACACACTGTAATATATAGATGATGTAATACAGAATTGTACACTTGAAACCTGTATAATTTTACTAACCAATGTCATGCCAATAAATTAGCTAGCTAGGAAAGGAAAGTCTTTTCAACAAATAGTGCTGGAACAACTGGATAGCTTATTGTTGGAAAGAGAGAGCTCTTACTCTTTCCCTCATACAACACATAAAATTTAATTTGAGATAGGTGATAGGCCAAACAAAAACATCTACAAGCTACAAAACTTTAGAAGAAAACATAGGGAAGTAGCTTTACAACTTCAAGTTAGGCCTAGATTTCTCAGCTGAGGCACAGAAAACATGAAACATAAAAAAAGAATTAATAAATGATAGTAAAATTTAAATCTTTTTCTTATCAAAAGACACCATGAAGAAAATGAAAAGACAAGTCATGAGCTAAGAGGAAAATTTCACAATACCTATGTCTAACAAAGAACTTGTATCCAGAATATGTAAGGAATTTCTAGTCAGTAACAAAAAGACAAACAACTCAATAAAAAAGAGAGCAAAATATTTGAATAGACAGTTCATAGGCAGTTCATAAAAGAAGACATATAAATAATCAAAGGATACGATAATGCGCTCAACATCCGTAGTCATCAGGAAAATTGCAAATCAAAACCCAAAGTAGATGTCACTGCACACCTACTAGAATATCAAAAGGTAAGAGGACTGACAGTGTCAAACGTCAGCAAAGACATGGATCAACCAGAATGCCCACACGTTGCAGGTGGGAGTATAAAATGATAGCATCAATTTGAAAACTGGTATTTTCTGGTAACGCTCAACATACCTCTACCCTATGATCCAGCAATTATAGGGATTGACGGAAAAGAAGTGAAAATGTGTGTCTGCAAGATCACTGTACAAAAATGATCATCGCATCTTGATTCCTCATAACCCAGAATTTCAATAACAGGAGAATGGATAAATAAACTCTGGAGTATTCACGTCGTGGGCTGCCACTCGGCAACAACCACCACCAAACAAACCACTAACATGCAATACGGGCAAATCTCAAAAGTATTCTCTCGGCTGTCAAAGACGCCAGACACAGAGCAAGAACTCTGTGATTCCGTTTATGTTTCAGAACCAACAAAATGAATCTATAGTGCTAAAAATCAGAAGACTGATTTCTTCAGGTCAGGGAGGTACTGCCGGAATGGGAGAAAGAAGGAGCTCTCTGGGGTGATATGTGGATGTCTTTGTCAATAGAAACAAATGAAATAGATACATTAGTAAACGTACACTTAAGATCTGTGCACTTCGGCGTATGAAACCTGTAGCTGAAAAATACGGTACCGTGTTTCCCTGAAAATAAGACCTAGCCGGACCATCAGCTCTAATACGCATTTTGGAGCAAAAATTAATATAAGACCTGGTATTATGTTATGTTATATTGTATTATCCCAGTCTCATACTATATTATATTACATAAGAGTGGGTATTATATAATATTAAAAAATATATAAGACCCGGTCTTATATTACATTTTTATATTAATGCTATATTAATTTATACTAATTTTTGCTCCAAAAGGCACATTAGAGCTGATTGTCCAGCTAGGTCTTATTTTTGGGGAAATAAGGTAATCATGCACATACGTAGAAAATGACAACAGTGTTAACCACTTTGAATGAGAAAGACACAGAGCCATGAGAGCACATGGTAGGTGAAGAAAGGCTTATTAAGGAAAAGATTCCTGGGCTGAGACCCTCGGGGTGAGGAGTAGAAGTTAAAGCAAAAAATGGCAGCAAGGAAAGGCTCTCTGGCCAGAGGGTCCGTGGCCCATTTCAGAAAATGACTGAAAGCCAGTGTATTAGTTATCTATTGTCATCTCACAGTCGTTCCACAAACACAGTGGCTTAAAGCCACTCCCATTTATCACCTCCCAGGTTCTGTAGGCCAAGTGTCCAGACATGGCTGAGCTGGGAGCTCTGCTCAGGGCCTCACAGGCTGTCAGTGAGGTGTTGGCCGGGGCTCGGGTCTCATGTGGAGACAGATGTGCTTCCAGACTCAGGGGTTTGGGGGCAGCCCTCCGTTGTCTGCATGCTCCTGCACCAATGGCCTCAGCTTCTGGATGGCAGTTGGTTGGAGGATGCCCTCAGTTCTTGCCACGTGGCCTTCTTTGTGGGCAGTTCACACACGACGGCAGCTTACCTCTTCAAAGCCAGCAAGAGAGAGCTTCTCAGCGAGGCAGACGTTGTGATCTCGTGCAACATAATCGGGACGGTGACGTTGCATCATGGTGGCCGGGTTTTGTTAGTTAGAAGCAAGTCACAGGTCCCTCCCACACTCGAGGGGAGGGGATGACACAAGAAAGTGAATGCCACCAAGCAGGGATCATGAGGCCACTAATTTGTCTGTCTGCCACAGCCAATGTGGCTAGAAGTCTAGGAAGCTGTGCACCTACTACGCACAGGCATTGTTCTAGGCTCCTTACATAGAGACTGCGTAGCTTAATTCTCCCATCAGCACATTTTTTTAATTTTATTAGTTTCAGGTGTACAAAACGGTGTAATCATTAGATATTTACACCCCTCACAAAGTGATAACCCCCCTCCTCCAATCTACTACCCCTCTGACATCGTATACAGTTGTCACAATTCCATTGACTCCATTCCCTATGCTCTGCTCCACATCCCGTGAATAGATATATGTATATATATTCGATTATAGTTGACATTCAATATTATTCAACTTCAGCTTCAGGTGTACAGCGCAGTGGTCAGACATCTACACCGTCCATGAAGTGGTCTTCCTAATAAGAAAAGTGCCCATCTGACATCCTACAAAATCTTTACGACATTATTGATCATATTCTTCAAACTGTATTTCATATCCCCATGGCTACATTGTGGCTACTAATTTGTACTTCCTAATCCCATTATCTTCTCCCCCATTCCCACCCCCTCATCCAGCAATCCTCACCTCAGTTTTCCCCCCCATATCTCTGAGTCTATTTCTGTTTTGTTTGTTTGTTTAGTCTGTTCTTTAGATTCCACATATCAATGAGATCATATGGTATTTGTCTTTCTCTGTCTGACTTATTTCACTTAGCAAAATATCCTCTAGGTCCATTCATATTGTTGCAAATGGTAATATTTCACTCTTCTTTAGGGTCGAGTAATATCCCATTGTATAAATATACCACAGTTTCTTTATTTAATCATCTATTGATGGGCATTTCAGTTGTTTCCATATCTTGGCTATTGTTAATAGTGCTGCAATAAACATAGGGGGCATATATTTTTTTGAATTAGTGTTTTGGATTTCTTTGGACAGACACCCAGGAGTGGAATTGCTGGATCATTAGGTAGTTCCATTTTCAATTTTTTGAGGTACCTCCCTACAGTTTTCTATAGTGGCTGCCCCAATCTGCAATCCCACCAACAGTGCACGAGGGTTCATTTTTCTCCACATCCTCACCAGCACTTATTGTTTGGAAGCAAGAGTTTATACTGGGTTAAAGACAGTCTATTTAATAAATGGTTCTGGGAAAATTGGACAGAAACATACAACAAAATGAAGCTGGACCACCTTCTTATGCCATATACAAGATAAATTCAAAATGGATTAAAGACTTAAATGAAAGACCCAAAACCATAAAACTCCTAGAAGAAAATATAGGAAGTAAATTTGTAGACATTACCCCTGTAATATTTTTAGTGATATATCCCCTAGGGCTATATAAGTAAAAGGGAAGCAAAAGAAAAAATAAACATGTGGGAGTACATCAAACTCAAAAGTGTTTTCACAGCAAAGGAAACCATCAATAAAACAAAAAGACATTCTACTGAATGGGAGAAGATATTTGCATCCAATAAGGGGTTAATATCCAAAATTTATGAATAACTCATACAACTCAACACCAAAAAACTAAGCAACTCGATTTAAAAATGGGCAGCGGAACTGAAGAGACATTTCTCTAAAGAGGACAGACAGATGGTCAACGGACATACGAAAAAATAATTCTCAACATCACTAATCATTAGAGAAATGCAAATAAAAACCACAATGAGATACCACCTCAGCCTGGTAAGAATGGCTATCATCAGTAAATCCCATCAACACTTTGAAATCGGAATTATTATCCCCATTTCATGGGGCTAAATTGAGCTTTTAAGAGGATAAATCTTTTATCCAACTTTTCACAGCTAGAAAATTACAAATCCTCGTTTCAAATCCAGACCAAATCTTATTCTTTGTCTTTTACCACCTGACAGACATTTGCTAACTTATGTATACACGTGACCCTGGAACAACAAACATCACTGGAGGGGGCTCGGGGCTGGAAATCCACCTGTAATTTCTAACTCTACAGTCAGCCCTTAGAATACCCACATTCAACCAACCACGGATGGAAAACTGTACTTTGGATCTGCTGTTGGGAATGAGAAAATACTGTTTTCCAGCCTCGGTTGGTTGAATCTGCGGATGTGAAACCCAGGAATAGAAGGGCCTACTGCATGTATTGAAAAAATAATAATCTGCGTATACGTGGACCAGCATGGTTCAAACTCCTGTTGCTCAAGGGTCACCTGTCTGTATATTATTTGTCTTATTTCATTCTTTGAAGACTTGACAGATAGAGAAACTGATGAAGAAAGGGCCTCCATCTCCACAAGGTCACCCAACGAGCACACACCAGAACCTCAGAGCTTGCCTCTTGGCCCATGCTGTTTCTTACATCATTTTTCCTCCTGGGAAGGAGCAACTACTCTAAATATAGACCTCCAAGAACTGGCACCCTGCTCCAGGAGGCCCCACAGTTGCTCTGCAGGGAGCCCTCCTTGCATTTTTAAAGGAAATCCAATTCCGCTCCCATAAAAGTCCTCATTATCTTGCTGAGGTTGGCAGTTGGGGACGCTAGAATAGCTGAAATCTCTATAAACAACTCCTGGCAGGCATCCACCTTTGCCTGGTAGACACAGAAAACCATCTGCACAAGGTTGAGATGATGTTTAAACATCTACAGCTCCCACCTCGCAGGCAGAAGGACAGGTGGAAGGACGTTCTAGAGCCCGAGGACATGCAATGGCCCAGAAGGAGCTCCGCATAGGCTCCCACCGTCCCACCCTCTGGCCAGGAGTCATTGTCCCTCTAACCCTGGACACAACCTGAAACAAGGTGTTGTTCAGAATTTTACATTTTATCATTTGTTACATGGGAAGAACACGGGGTGATGCACAGAAATTTGGTTTTCTGTTGGTGGATTTCTGACACTGGGTGTCTCAGCGCTGTCCTGGCAAAAAATAACACATCAAAAAATTGTCTTCCGCGCGTGTTTTCAACTCTGCCCCTTTAGAGGGGCCCGCAAACTTTAACAGGCAGGCCAAATCCAGCCAACAGCTGTTTTTTTTTTTTTCTATGACCCTCAAGCTAAGAATGGTTTTTACATATTTTTTAAGAATGGAAAAAAAAGTAAAACAAAGACAAGCAACAGAGATTAAGGGTGGCCTGCAAATCCTAAAATACTCGTATTCACTGGTTTTTTACAAAAAGAAAAATTTTGCTGCTTCCTGCTCTAGATATTAATAGTGTCCTACATAAACATTTCTATGGTCAAATAATTTGGAGAACCACTAGACTAAATGCAGCGAAGAGGGTTTTGGTGGTTTTTTGTTAATGCACACCTTATCAGAGCCTTTACTAATGACAGTTTTGAATCTCAAAGAGAGGGACATAGCATGCAATGACCCCACTCTTCTTTTGCCTCAGAACTCTTTTCTTGTGGGAGGAGGTTCAAGACTGCTTGTATGAAGGCTGTCTTCATTAAATGTGTTGGTGATAGGTCCTTGGAGTTGGGCTGGACAGATGAGGTCCTACCATTGGCATTGCTTACACAAGCCTCATGGGTCTTTCGGCCTCTGACATTTCCGAGCTGGAGAACCCATGGTTAAGAGGGAGAGCTCGGGAGCCTCGCTGAGTTTGAAACTCCTTTCAGGTACCACCTGTGGGACATTGGGAAATGCACTTCACCTCTCTGCCTCAGTTTTCTCCACTGCAAAATGGGGGGAATCATAGCAGCTGTCTCCTAGGGTTACTGCAACAATCGCGTGAGATAATGTTTGTAAGGGGCTGGCACAAGAAAGCGCTGGAGAAAAGCTAGCTGCTGTTGCTATTCATCTCAAAAATGGCAATAGTGATGACTGCCTGTGAACAGAGTGATTTATCATATTTAGCGGAGTAGTGTGGGGGGGGATTCAGAATAAGGAAGCAGTGTATTTTCCTAGTAGGATACCATCTAGCATGAACACGAAAACCGTTCTTCTGAGACAAAAGTTTCACCTGTTCAAAGGAAGTGGATTTGTTTCCTAGGGCTGCTGTAACAAAAAGTACCATAGTGACTGAAAACAAATTTATTCTCTCAGAGTTCTGGAGGCCAGAAGTCTGACATCAAAGGTTCGGCAAGGCCACGCTTCCCCTCACGCGTGTAGGGAAGGGTCCTTCCTGCCTCTAACAGCTTCTCGTGGCTTCGGGCCTGCTTGGCTTGTGACAGCATTACTCTGGTCTCTGCCTTCATCTTCACACGTGTTCTCCGTGTGTATCTGTCCTCACATTGTCTTCCTTCGTCTTGGAAGGACAGCGGTTGTGTGAGATGAAGGGCCCATCCTTCTCCAGTATGACCTCATCTTAATGAATCACATGTGCAATGATCCTATTTCCAAGTAAGATCATATTCTGGGGTACTGGGGGTGAGGACTTTAACCTAACTTTTTGGAGGCCCAGTTCAACTCACAGCAGCCAGGTTTTGTACCCTTGGCACTACTGATATTTGGGGTGAGACAATTCTTTGTTGTGGGGGCCGTGCTGTGCATTGTGGAATGCTTAGCAGCATCCGTGGGCTCTGCCCACGGGGTGCCAGGAGCTCCCTCCCGGGACATCAACAATCAGAACGTTCTTCCGATATTGCCAAATGTCTCTTGAGGAGCAAAACTGTCCCAAGTTGAGAACCAGTGGGTTAAAAATATAACACTTTCTAGACCAACTCAAAACAGAAAGACTTCCTCCAATGAGACTGCAGAAGTGGCTGGTATACAGTTAGGTCGTAAAGTATGGATTTTCCTCTTATGGCATGTTGCGAATATTAATAACTAAAATCTCTGCATTGCTTAGCAAATCTTTTTGCTGAGATAGATTTCCCTACCTGGCGGCCACAGTTACTATTGTTAGTGCATAAGCAAGTCATAGCTTAAAATGTAAATTGCTTGGAAATACACCAATTTGGTGACATAATCATGAAAAGGAAAATCGATCGCTCCAGAAATACACATCTGTTCTTTAAAGCTGTCTGCTAGTCCACCGCAGCTGTTCTCATCTAAGACCTGGAGATTTAAACATAGTCCTTTACAGTGGAAAGTTAGTAGAGAACATTTCCATGAAAGTCTGTGGAAATGGTTGGGCAATACAGTGTGGTTTATCTGGTATATGACTTTTAGGGAGCCCTCTGGGGAAATAAAGGGGAAATAAAATGATGTGACTGTTTCTCCATTGAGGCTATTGGCCATCCAGTGTCCCAGGTTCAACTCTTGCTGGGACAGTGCAGGGGGTGGCCAGTTCCTGGACAATTACATGGTCAGTGTTTCCTTCGTAGACCGGAAACTTGCAAGGATTTCAAGATAAGTGTCACAGCTACATTGGCAGTGGTCTAGCCTACTGGTCACCATGTCACCTCTCTCAGGACAGCAGAGCTACAGAACCCGGGCTGTAACAGTAGCAAAGTCAGCATTACTCCCCACCGATATTCTTGGCTTCCATGCAAACCAATCAACAGCTGAACCTTCACTGGCTTAGTGAAAGGACAGTGGTGTCCACCTGTGTCATTGGTTTGGGGGAGGTCCCAGGGAGACCCCTGCCCCTACTTAGGCACACACACCTATGCCTGTATTCCCTCCACTTTCAATATATTCCCTAAGTGCTGCCTTTTCTCTCAGTTCCACAGAGATGCTTCAGTTTGCTTGTACCTGTACATACCTTAACCCTGTTCTATCTTTTGGGATGAACCGAGCCATGTGAAGCATCCGAGTTCTGAAAGGAGAAAGGGTGGGTAAGGAGAGCTTGGAGTCTGCTCTGCATTCGGATTTCCATTTCACTTCGGAACCTCAGTCACTTGTGTACATGAGGTTCACCATCAGCTCTGCTGTGAAGACTTGGGTGACTGACTTCATCTCGACCTGTCTCTGCAGATACCAACATCTAGTGTGAGACCCCAAACATACAGGTTTTTGCTACATGTTTGTTGACTGCTGTGAGGGTACAGGGCAAGGAAGGCAGGCGGGGCAGAGACAAACTTGACTTCTTGGCCACCACACCACACGCACCTCTCCGTGGCTCTGGAGAGCAATATTGTGTTTGGAAGGCTGCAGTGAACCCGGTGTGAATTTGTTCACTGCTGGAGTTTATCTGATACCTGGAGTTTAGCTTCTGAGCCTCAGCCGCAGAAAGCAGCTGTTTACCAAGAGGCACAAAATCATATTCTGTTATTGGAGTGGTTATGAACGATCCATCCATGAGGCCCTCCCGAGACGTGATCGTGGGTCTCTGACAGGTTTACCAACCACACAATCAACTCTCACAATTTATATCATAACTGGACCCTTGTAACCACCTTTGGGACCTGGATAAACAGCTTTGTTGATGGCTCAGAGATAGACATGGCAATGTGGGTAATTCACACAGGTGGGTTTACCTGTGGCGCGTCCTACCTGCCATGCCTCCCACTCAATCCTGCTTCAGGCTGTTGAGTTCCTGGAGGCCTTCTCTGGGACGATGCAGCCATACAAAAGGATGAAAAGACATTGCTTTCATTTTTAACAGCTGGATTTTCATAGTGTCGGAAGCAACTCATTGAATTCACAACTCCTTTATCTGCTGGAGAATTCATTGTAAAAAAAGAAGGAGAAGGAGAAGAAAAAGAAGAATGGCCAATGGGAGAATTGCTGGCGTTGTTTCTTTAATTCCCTCTCTCTCCAAGCACAGTGACAGCAGACAGCAGAGCCTGTATCAGGCAGGGCCGTGTCCACGTCCCGTGGAGCACGTTTCAAATAGCGGCTAATATGGAGCTCCGGGCTTCCTGGGAGTTGAATAAATAGTGTTGACTTTCATTAGCTCACGCGCAGCTGCTGGAGGTGGAAGGTGTCTGAAACCAAGACGTGTTTCTGCAGCATCGCCCCAGGAAAGAGTCAGACTGGAGACACATTTCGAAATGCAAACCAAGAGCTCCTCCATCGGAACATTTCTTCCGAGGAGAGAGGTGCTTTATTTCATGCGCGCGACGGGCAAAGCTGCCGCTGCTGTCTAGGTGACAGAAATGTCAGAAGTGTATTGTCCGTTCTTTAATTTCCTCACTCAACACCCGGTTATTAACTTCAACACCATCAGAGTGCTCTTGTGACCGTATTTACCTTAAAGGATGTGCATGCACTGAGTGTTAAAATGAGGCGTGGCACTGGGAGACACCTGGAGAGCTGGATTTAGTCAGCTTCAGAGAAGGGAGCTTGAAATGGGCTCGCCAAATTCTGTGCAGTGGCTCCTCTGTCTGGAGAGAGGTGAGAGAGAAGGGAAGGGTTCAGAAAGCTGCCAAGCCAGACCGTGAAAGCCCCCACAGCTGGGATGGATTCTGCAGGAGACACTGCCCATTGGGGACAGATTGTGCAGTAGACAGTACATCTCCTGGGGAGTGTTTTATACAGAAGCAAAGCTGAGGCCAAGGGAACATCGGACCACTGTCCTAGTGCCAATTATGCAAGTAAGTCTGATGACACACACCTGTGTGAGAATTGGAGCCCCTCCCCCTTCCCTGCTTTGAGAGATTGAGTCAGCAAAAAACATGCAAGTCAGAAACACACCACTGTTACGGTACTTCGTGTTCCCATGATGGTGTGTGGTCAATGTCACTAGCGAGGGAACCGCTAAATAAGTGACTGCACGTGGAATCATGTCCCAACTACGAATCTTGTGTTTTGGGTGCGCTCCCAGTCGTCACCGCACATGCATGAAAGGCCTTTTTATCCCACAGTTGCCTGCGTTATCAGGCATGAGAATTAGCCTCAGCCCCCAAAACAGACAATTGGGCTAAAAGACAGAAACGCCAAAAATACTAGATGAAAGGGTTGTGCAGAGAGCATTTCCCACGCCTAGAAACTAGAGAAGATCGGGGCTTGAGAGAGAGTGGGGTTGGGGGCTGGGGAGAAGTGGAGAGAGGTGGGGGCATCACCTGGGCTAGCGAAGAGGAGAGAAGGGACAGGGCTGAGGGGCGGGTCAAGGACCTTTCTTCCTTCAGGAGGTCCGGGCACTCATACAAGCAGATGGGGGGCTGCTAACCTATTGTTCAGTGAGTGTGGCCAATGTCAGCTGACAGCTGGTCAGCTCCTGAGCATTTGGGACCTTTGGTCTTGGCTCAGTTCTCCTTTCCCCACCCCCATAGCCTCCCTGCCATGGGAGACCAAGGGTACTACAGCCCCAGAGAGGCTAGGGACTTGACATCTTGTGGAGGGTGGTGGCATGTTGGGAAAACCAAGGAGGATAAGGACAGGGTTACTGTCTCAGAGTGGTGGCCCCACTGCCTCCTTTACACCTGTGTCCTCCTTTCTACCTACTAGGCTGAAAATCCTAGGACTCCTGGGGACTTGAGTCCCTGAGGTTCTTTTTGGGAGCCATGAAGTTAGCTCACATCTTCAGTAGAACTTTACAGACAGCTTTTGACAGGGGTGGAGAGGTGACAAGCTCAGGTACTCAAGAAAAAGCTTAAGCCTAGTGGTACCCAAACATTGACATCAAAATTACGTAGAGGGCTTATTAACACACTGATGGCTGAGCCCAGAGCCTGTGATTCCGTAGGTCGGGAGTGGGGCCAGATAATGTGCCCTCCTGTCTAACACGTGCCCAGGTGGTACTGATGCTGCTAAACCTGGGACCCCACGTGGAGAGCACTGGCTCTGTCAGGCCTCTAATGGAAGGCTAGTAAGAAAACTTCCCTTGTCTCTTGAGTTCTTCACCGTGACATTGAGACATTAACTGTATGCTTGATCCCATCTTGCAAAAGTATCTTATACAATCGAGATGCATTTAGGGGCTAAGGATAGGGCCACCCCTACAACTGAGACAGAGTCTGAAAATTATGCATGCATGGGGAGTTATGCTCGTGGAAGGTCTGGCAGGAGATGAACAAGGGCCACATTGAAGAAGTGTGGTCTCAGGTATCCCCCCCAAAAGCAACCCTTCAAGAGGCTAACTGTTCAAAGAAAAGAGTTTCTTGCTGCATGTTTTGCATATGCTGATAAACATGTCCCACAAAGAACAAGACAAGAAAGTGAGAGCACGCTTCTCTCTCTGGTTCTGTTCATTTCATCAGCATCAATAAATATTCATCGGCCTCCCAAAATGTTTGGGGTGTTAGGAAGCAGAACCAAACATCCAAGAGACACGGACCTTGCCCTTCAAAGAGACCACGTTCTGAAGAGAAAACCAAGAAACAAGAGAATTATCTCTGGGGGCGAGGCAGATGTTTTTCCCATGAAAGATGTGGTTAGCTTTTCACAATGGAAATGCACATATAAATTAATGCTTTTGTAAACCAACTGACATTTCAGATGCATGAGAAAAGCCAGCTGTTTCAGGGAACCTGGCAGAGAATCCTGAAAAGAAGAAGAATTGCTTACTAAATGTGAATAATCGTCTCTCTCATTTAGCGACCTTATTAGATTTCATTTTTCATTTTGGTAGATCTGAATGGTCTGAAAACGAAAGTAAGAGGATTTTCCTGCATTCTTACTTCGGGAAAAGCAACTGACACGTCTGTGTCAGAGAGCCATTGTTACATGTCCACTGTATATTTTACTGGGTCAACTCGGGCCACCTCTATGATGCCTTATAGTTGTTGGATGGTGGAATCGTGACTTGTACTACCAAGCTGAGGTCAACAAAAGAATGAAATTCTTTCGGTAGTCAGCAAAGAATGATGCCTTGTGCTAAGTATATTTTCTTGGACTTTGAGTTTTGGGAAATTGGTAATTGAGATTTGGTCAATATGATCAATATCAGACAGGGTTTTTCAACCTCAACACTGTTGCTCTTTGGGGCCACGTAATTGTTTGTTGTGGGGACACTGAATAGCATCCCTGGACACTATGCACTGAATGCCAGCAGCATCTCCCCAATTGCAGCAACCAAAGAAAGTCTCTATGTACTATCACAAGTCCCCTTTGGGGAGGAGGGGGCGGAAGGGGGGCTGGGGGGACAAAATGGCCCCCAGTCAAAGACCATCTCTCAGATGACACAGGTGTTCACAGAGTCAGCACCCCCTGTTCTCAGACAATTATTGAGTCTTCTTAAAGCAAGACCACGTTTCATGAGTGGAGTCCCATCCTGCAGTTCACTGCTGATTCTGTCGCAAGTGGCAGGGAAACTATGCTGGGTCATTTTCTTCGTTCACAAACAATGTGCTAAATGTCTAGTTTGTACCAGGCACGGGATGGTGGGCAAGATGAACAGGTTCCTGCCCTCAAGGAGTCTAGTTAGCGTGAGGGTCCATGGTCTGTACGTAAACCAACTAATAATTATGTAAAATTGTGTGATGGAAACAGAGTGGAGTTAAGGACTAACACAGAAACAGCCCATGTAGGCTGAGTAATCCAGGAAGGCCTCCCTGAGGAGGTGACATTTAGGTTAAGGCCTGCTGGATGCATAGGAAACAGTCATGTGAAGAGCTGGTGGGACTATAGTTCACACAAAAGAAGGAGCGACCAATACAAGTTAGAAGAGTACACAAGGACTGTAAGAGGCAGTTTCCGAGGAATCAGATACAGCCTCATAGGCCAAGTGGAAGTTTGTCTTCTTTTCCTAGATGTATTCCACACATTTCTGGAGCACTGGGAACTGTGTATTACTGGGAAGCAGGCCCTGGGTGGTGTGTTCCCTTTCTGATCCCACAGCATTATGTCAGGTGGAAATATAGCTTAAGACGTCATAGAGAATTGAGAATGATTTCAAAGACGAAAGTCCTGCCTCTGTGTTAAGTTAGATGAAGTTTGCTAGGTGTTTTGTTGTCCAGATTGTGTCTTAAATGGATCTTGTATAGAAATGGAGTGTGTGTGGGGGTGGCGGGGGAGTCCATCCCATTCTTACAAAACCGACTGTGTCAACTGACATAAGCCAATTTGAGCATGCTCGCCTATTCAGTTCTTTTTGGTAGCTATTGACAGCCACTAGTAGTTGGGGAGGTTGCGGGGATGGGGCTGAGAATTAGCTGCTCTCCAGCAGCCTTGCTACCAAGTCACATGGAACACACATTTCAGGCCAAACCCTGAGCCTGAGCCACGTGCAGACATTTACTAGCCAGCAGACACCAGACTATATACAACTTGTGTAGGTTCCACAAAATCCCATCTACCTGTGTGCAGGTGCTCTGAGCACACCTCCCACAGAGCCCTCACCCCAGGCAGACAACACAGTCTTCAAGGGGAGGCACAGCACTAATCTCACAGTGCATGTCGGGCAAACAGCACCCTCCAAACCATTTGCTGGACACGGGTCTGTCTGGGGCTCAAGTCTCAAGCCCCGTGCCAAAGGGAGAAGGGGGAAAGGCCTGCAAGATTCTCATTCCAGCAAGGCTGGGCAGCTTCGGAAAACATTTTGTCAAACCACACATCTTGAGCACCATTATTAACTCCACCCATGAGAACCCACTCCTTAGATCCATTATGCTAAATAACAAGCCCCACTTCTGCCAAGGAAAACCCTCTGGGGCGGCCCAGAGTTCAGAAGTAGAGAAAGATGAAGAATGCTTTGTGGGCACCATCAGGAGTGTGGTCCTTCTGAGTAAGAAGAGCTGGGGTCCACTCCTGAGGGTGGATTCCTGATGGAGACCACGGCTGCCCCGGACTGCAGTTTAAACCACCGCATCCCCAAGGCTACAGGAATTTGTCGTAAATGCTGTGCATCAAAACAGGCGACCCCAGCTGAACCGGCCCCGGAAATGGGTGTGGGAGAAAGCAGGCTGGGAAGGGTTAGCACTTCCCAGCCTTTTCCAGCACGACGACCTCTCATTCCAATGACCGCTAGAAGGCCGTTGTACTTTGGTGTCTGTTCGTTGAAAAATATCGATCCTAGGGAAAAGTTGTTATACATGCAGCAGTACTTTCAATTTGTCTTGTATTCATCACAATAGCATTGCACATGCTTGAAACAGAATGCAAGAGGTGAGATTCAAAGTAGGGGGAACTCAGAGAGGCAGTCCTCTGGGACGATGCCAGATGTGCTGGTGACCCACGCCCCTTCTCTCTGTCAGTCAGTCCAACATAGCAGCCTCTCCCCAGGGCCGGAGTAGATAGCTGTCTTTCAGCAGAGCCCAGGAGAAACTAGGCGGCTCACATTTACAGGAATGTGGTAGGAAAACTATAGTAAGCCCTGGGACCACACACTTCCTCTGGTGAGATGCCCGCACAGACAGAGCCCCACGGAGGACTCAAGGGCTGTGCACTTTCCATCTCGTATTCACCATAAGGCACAAGGTCACCTCCTGGAATGCCAAGTGCAGCTGAATATGTATATGAACAACTCAACACAAAGATAGTCCCTGGAGTCTGTATGAGAGAAAGACCTCCCTGCAAAGACTCCCTGGGACCCCAGCCGGGCGTGACTCTAGGTCATTAGCTGGCACACAGATAAGAGTGATACGAACACTAGAAAAGAGGTCATCATTTTGCAATATGTCACGATGTCAAATCAACGTGTCCTACTGTGTTTCCTTGAAAATAAGACCTAGCCAGACCATCAGCTCTAATGCATCTTTTGGGTCAAAAATTAATATAAGACCTGATTATTATATTATATTATATTATATTATATTATATTATATTATATTATACCCAGTCTTATAGTAAAATAAGACCGGGTCTTATATTAATTTTTGCTCCAAAAGACGCATTAAAGCTGATTGTCTGGCTAGGTCTTACTTTTGGGGAAACACAGTACGCCTTAAACTTACACAATGCTGTATGTCAATTATATCTCAGTAAACCTGGGGAAAAAATAATAAATTAAGGGGGGAAAAAAGGAGTGTACCGAGACCCAGCACCTCAATCCAGTGAATGAGAACACAGCTCGGCTCTCTGTTTCTTGTGGAAGTTTTACCATCTTGATCATCATCAAAAGTGAGCATTTAGCACCCGAGTGTGCGCTGCCTGGTACGTGCAGTGTTCCCAGAGAGAACACATTCCGATAATCAGAAATAGAAGAAGAACTTAAAGAAGTACAAGCAGCACTCAGCCCCACATTCTGGCTGCACAACATTGGGCAAATCACGTGAGCCCTCAGAGCCACGTGGGACAATGAAATGAGATGACCCAGATGAAAGGCATAGTAAGTGCTCAATAAACGGGGGTGAGCATATCAGTCATTAGATTCAGATGTGAAATAATTACGGCAGAGCAGCAACAACAAACCAAAAAGCATTAGGCAAAATGAAGTTGTTCAGGGCGTGCGCATTTCCATTTGCAGAGCAAATAGCCCGGTGGTGTCATGTGAGTCTGTTGGTGCGGAGTAGCAAATGGGATTTGTTTAATATCAGGATCGTCCCCATCAGCCAGACATTTATGTATTTTTCATATTAGAAAAGAAATATCGTCTTGCATAACAATTGAAGAAAGGTAGCTACTTACCCCTTCTCCCTTTCTTGGTATTTCTGAGTGAAAGCTAATAGGAATGAGAGCATTTTGTAGCGGTGCTTTAATGGATGACATTTTAAGGTGTCTTGCTGCTCAGTATAATATAGACATTTTTAAATAGAAAGGGGGTGGGAATCAACCCACCATCAAGATCTTTTTCACCAGTAATTGGTTTCCTATCCATCGGTCGGCCATTCCGTAAGCTGCTGTTTCAGAAATGACAAATGTGAAGGAGCCTTGTAGGAAGTGGAGGGGCCAGGTCCAAGGGGCCACCACATCCGTGGAAAGGCGGTGCACTGCGAGAGCTATCAGCCCCACTCCCCCTTAACTCAAGGAAATTGCTCTCCATGGCAACAACGACGGTCAGAAAATGTAAGAAATAGCAATTCCACCAGCCTCTCCCCACTTCAGTTTTCAATGACCCCGACTCCTGGAACTCCATTTTCACAATGGGACAGGTCACTGGCAGCAGTTAGAGCTACAGAGTTTCTAGTTGGGGGACTTCTAGTGGGAGGGAGGGTATTATTCTCCGACTGCGTTCTTTCTGCTCTCAGGCTATGTTTCCGTGTGTGCAGTGGGTAATACACAGATGGTCAAGTGCAGGTAGAAGAGAGCAGTCCGTCATGTTCTTGCCCACTGCTGGATAATTCGTCCAAACTCAAATAGCATTTTATTTAAGGTTCTATCACAGTTGCTCAAGGCCAAACCAAATGACCGACCTTCACATCCAGGCCACAGGACTTGTCAGAGTCCGAATAGGCACTTTCTCAAACTTCTTTGCCCAAGGAACCCTTTGTGGGGCACTTCTCATTGGTCTAGTCCACAGGTTTGAGAACCCTGGGATAATACTGTGTTTCCCCGAAAATAAGACCTAACTAGAAAATAAGCCCTAGCAGATTTTTCAGGATGACATCCCTTGAACATAAGCCCTCATGCATCTTTTGGAGCAAACATTAATATGAGACCCGGTCTTATTTTCGGGGAAAAATAGTATTTGTGGTCCCTGAGATTTGGCATTGACACACGTTTCCCCAGGAGGCCCTCAGGACGCCATTGCTCACTCAGCATCTGAATTGGCAGGGTTCCTGTTTATAAAAGTCACAGAAAGCTGTACCTGCAAACTCTTCACATGCAGAAAAGGTTAGGAGGGGAAACAGTTGGGAAGCCCTTTTAGCTCATTTTAAGGGTACCAGGATAATTAGAGCTTTGCTGTGAGGACCTGGTGATCTCACGCAGGCAGACCCACTGGCATTTATCTGACACCATGCAGCTGCTTCAGGCTTTTGATGTTCTCCTGCCACCAGAAAAGCTTATTTCTAGTGATGGGGACTCCCAGCCCATCAGTACAGGGTGTGCTAGGCAAGCCCGTCAGCCTCCATGATGCTGATTTTTCCTGTTTCTTTAATATGGGGACCCTGGTAAAGGGTTAAAAATGGCCTGTGCGCTTATTTCCAGGGGATAACAAGGGTATGGGATCCTGGGATCCTCTTGCCATCCCTGCCATTTCAGCAGACACATTGATTTCCAATAGTCTCCTGGCCAGACCATTTCAAGGTTCTTGGTAAATAAATAATTAGGGAGCATGGAGTAAAGTCGAGTGGGGAGGTTGCCTGTCCGGTGATTCAAGGAAACAAGGAAAGAGCTTGTTAAAATCTGTACCAACATTATACAATCCTACATACTGGCATGTGGTTGATACTTTTACTACTCTTATATCTGGAGTCTTATATACCTTGTCACATATAATCATCAGTAATGCCCCTGGGAAAGGGGTAAAGCGTAGTTTGTGTTAACCCCATTTAAACCCAGAGGGTAAGTAGCTCTTGTAAGATCTCAACACTCTTCACCACTAAGTGATATTGTTATTGTTTCCCTCCACTAAAGAGAAAGAGAGAGAGGAACCACTGCGTATCAGTACTTACTATTTGCTGGGCCTGGGGTTAGGTGACGTACACGTATGGTCTCATTGCAAACTGTAAGAACTCCGTGAGGAAGACAGCAAGTGTTCCTGTTTTATGGTAGATATGGGAATGGCAGTGGATACGTCTGACTAAAATGACCAAGGTCACCAGCTGGTGAGGGACAGAGCCGGGATGTGACTGGGTCTGTGGATATGAACCTCTCCTCAGTCCAGTCTACTTTGGGCTTCCAGGATGGGTTAAGTCCGAGACTGGGCGCTCTTTGGCATCAAGGGCTGTCTGACTCATCTCTGTCTCCCCCGAACCTCACGTGGGGTCTGGTACAGGACAGGCGCTAATGAGGGCTGAAGGATGGGAGAAGGGAGAGGAGGAGAGAGAAAGAGATGGAGGCGCGAAGAGAGGGAGGGAGGAAGAGGGGGAAGAAAGAGAGGTGGGGAGAGGAAAGGAAGGGAAGGAAGTTGTGCTGTTGTAGATGCAGCTCCTTATCTCAGCAAATGGAATGAGAAGTCTGTGCTGATGTTGTTACTATTTGCTGTTATTTTATTGATGTATTAGCCACCCCACTTTGTTCTCCACTACCACCACTTTTTATTTAACCACTTGGAACAGTCAGGGTCCTGGCACAAGATAGATGGCTCCATCAAAAGGGATGACTGAGGAGAACTTAATTTAGCATCTATTTACAAAGGTATGGGCAGGTTTCAAGAGACCAGTAAGAGCTGGAGAAGCACTTGGGCTGGTGGGTCCTCTTACCTCCTCTAAGCCTGAAGGAGGGGTGGCGATGTGGTTCCTGGAACCCAGAGAAGAGGCTATGCTGGGACCGGTGGGAACTGCAGCCTCTAGTGGGGGAATGCAGCTGCTGCCCAGCTGTTGCAAAGGCAGCCAGGGAACTAACGTACCCCAGTTCCTTCCCTCTCACCTGTCAATCTCCTGCCAGTCTCCCCACCCCAATGGCCAAGCCCAGTAGGAAGCTGGAAAGCAATGGCATCTTTAATCCAGAAACAACAACCTCCCAGGGAAAGACAGAGAATGGCAAAGATGGATTTGAGGGGCAACAAGAACATCCCACAGTTAGAAGAGGGCTGGGTCAGAGGTGTAACAGCCTGAACAGCAGAGGACACCAAACAGAACTGGTCACTGACCGTCAGAATGGTGCCAGGCGCAACGTGCCTTTGTTAGACTTGAGTCTTCCACTGGTGAGCACTGAAGGCGGGTCCTTGGGAAAGGTATGCTCACGCCTCCAGGGGAATTCACACAGATGTGCACGCAGCCTCTCTGTCTTAGCCACACCTCCAGGGACGGCGGGGGCATTAGCTGTGGCTCAGACAGGGAACAGCCACGTCCCTGCCAGACATAGACTGACCATGATCCAGTGGCTGAGACATATGGACTCAAAAAGGAGACGGTGAAATATCCTTTACCCAAGTCCAATGTCTAACACCTTTTTTTCAAACGTGTGAAAGTTCCACAGCGTCAGAGACCCCTCCCGTCAGACTCACTCTCTTAACCCGTGATAAATTTCCAAACTATGTTGACGGATGAAATTGAAGACAATTAGCCTGGCTCTGCCAACTTGAAATTACTGGGGATGATTTCTGCGGCTGTGTACGTGAGTTTCTGGAGGAGAATCTAAAATAGGGAAACGGGCCGGTGTTGTCCTCATCTTACCCCTTCAACAAACACATTATCAGTGTAGAAGAAAACTTTGGGTTGGTCATAAACATCTGGGATAAATGCGGGGAAATATACCATTCAATTAGAGCCTCATAGCCTGGGTCTGTTTATAGCAGTAAGATTGAAGAAGTGCTGTCACCTAAATGCCTTTCCGCTAACATCAGCCATCTTTTTCAGACAGGTTCCATTTCCTCTGCTCTATGAGTCTTTTTTACTTAGATCAAGATTAGCACCTAAAAAGTAAAGTAAGATACATAGATAGTTTGTATCTCCATCTCCTCCTCCAGTGATTTCCAGGACATTGGATTTTGAAGGTTTACTTCTCCCCTTTTCCTAAAGCCTAGAGTCAGGGGACCTCATTGATTTCATTAACAGCCCCACATGATTTCTCTGTATTCATACCCTTTATTCTGGGACCTGATGCAAAGAACTCCCATAATGGTGGAGTGTAATTTTCCTCTCCCTCTGTCTTAGCTTGGGCTGCCATAACAAAATACCACAGACTGGAGGGCTTAAGCAGTAGACATTTATTTCTCACAGTTCTGGAGGCTGGAAGCCTGAGAGCTGGGTGCTGGAATGATTAGGCTCTGGCGAGATCTCTCTTCTGGATTCGCAGACAGTTGCCTTCTCCACTGTGTGCTCACATGGTGGAGGGAGCTCTGGTCTCTGTTCCTCTTATAAGGACACTAATTCCCTCACGGGGCTCTTCCCTCATGACCTCATCTAAACCTAACTGCTTCCCAAATGCAATGGCATTTGTAGGTGAAGGCTTTAACATATGAGTTTGGGGGAGTAGGGCACAAACATTCACCCCATAACATCATGGGACTCGCTTTGACCAATAGAATGAGGCAGAAGTAATGATGTGCCTATCGTGGGGCTGGGCTTCAAGAGCCCTTGCATGATTCCTCTTGCTCCCTTGCATCACAGGAGGAAATGAGGCATGGAGAGCTAACTTGCCCCAGCTAAGGTCGCCCACCCATTTCCAGCCAAAACAAAGCTTCCATCTGACCCATAGTTGCTGAAATGAACCTAGCCAAGATCAACCGAGTCCAGCTTACACCAGCTGACCGCTAGCCTGCCTACAAATGTGTGAGTTATGGTAAGAGATGACTGTGCTTTTATGTTGCTGAGCTTTGGGGTGCCCTGTTGTGTAGCAATAGCTAACTGATGCAGCTTGGTTACTGGATAGTCATTATTATTTATATTCTTCCTAGAAAAGAAGTTAGTGTAGTGTTGAAAAGCATGGGGTAGATCCATACTTCTTGGATTTTAACCCTGCCTCTGCCACTTTGGTGTGACCTTAGGTAAGATGCCTCAACTTCCTCATCTGTAAAATGGGTGTAATAACAGTATCACATAGGGCGATTATAAACATTAAATGGGATGATGCATATCAAGTACTTCAAACAGCGCCTGGGACAAAGTGAGCACTAGAGGAGTGTTTCCTATTACCCCGTTTTAAGGGCTTGGGGCTTGGAGAGAACAGACTGAAGGCAAAGTTGGTTGATGCCCAGGTAGCATTAGCCTGATTGTTAAATAAAGGGCTTTGATCTCACATCTTAGCCTGAGATGAGCTCAGTTTTCCCAAAATAGGAAATGTAATCAAGACTGCTTTAGAATTCTCCCAGATGACTATTTTTTTTTTATCTTCTCTGAGAAATAAGCATTAGCCTCTTGATGGCATTATTCCTTTTCCCCTCATAGACGTGATGGAGAGAGAGAAGCCATCGGCAGGGTGACAGGAGTGGGGGCCACCACTCTGAAGGGTGAAGGCGCTTCGTGGTTCCTTTTCCCTCCCCCGTCTAGCCTCTGGGTGTTCTGATACTTCTGGTACCAGGTTACCCAGGAATGTCATCACTGCCACAGTTGGCCTGCCTCCTCAGATGCCCTGAATTTTCCTGTGCCACTCCCCACTCAGGGCACTTGCTGCCTCTGGACTGGGGCTTTTGTATGGCAGCTAACTTGTTAATAAATCACCCCTCTTCAGTAACCTCTTTGCTGCTTACCAATATGTTTTTTAAATAGAATTTTATCATGGAAAAGTGAACTTAATGGTGGGAAATCCAAACACCGTGATGGTCATTGGTAAGGATAATTAAAGGGCAAACAGGCAGGTGCTCACCCATTAGAAGCAACCCCGGGCCTTGAAATAGGCTCGTATGTCACCTGTGGGAAGCATTGAGGTCAGTCATGTGACCATCTCTAAGCCCTCTGTCCTGAGTCACAGCTGGAGACAAGTTGATGCTAATGGGGGTAGAGGGACACCCCTCATTTTCCCACCTCATTGTTGGCCATGATGTTCCCTCCAGGCAGTGCTGACCCCTCCCCCACCCCCTACTCTGCAGTCGTAAACTGCAAGGCTGCCCTTTTCCATGTCACCCTCCCTCAGGCGCTAGCTACCAGTGGCCTCTCCCTCCTCTGGCTTTCTCCTGGCCCTTTAATGAAACTCTCCAATCCCTTGGTGGCTGTGGGCACCTTCAAGACAGCAGCTGTGTCGTGTTCATCTCATTTCTCACGTGCCTTAGCAGACGTACGCATCCAGCTCTCGGTAAATAATTGCTGAGTTTAAAAAGAATGAGTGATTTCACAGTCATTTGCTCTATTTGGGGGATGAGACCCTCACTCCTTCCCAAATACGTGATAATCCCCTAACCCCGGTCTCTGGTAGCCTCTGATGGCTTCTAGATGTACTGAATCACGTCTGCTATCCCTCTTGGGGTACCTGGGGCAGGGACAGGTTTAGGGAGCCTCTTTCCCTCACATGTCTTTCTCTGATGCCAGCCGAGGAAGTATTTGCCCTAACGGAATGGCAAAGGGAAAAATATCAGCATCTTTAAGAGTCATGTGAAAATAACTTGGCCGAGAGGAGTCATATTGTCAGTAAATTTAAAGCTTGTCCTGCCGGCGTCTTGGAGCCGTGCTCCTTGCATTCTAAGCTCTCATAAATCATAGTCATAGGGCTAGACAGACACTTAAAAATCATCGTATCCAGTTCACTTATTAAAATATGCATGTGTTGCCGGTGTTTGCTTTCAGGGTCCATGCATTGTACAAACGGGTGTAGCCCAAGGACACAGGAGCAGTGGCAGGGCTGGGACTGCAACCCAGCTCTCTGGTTCCTTAGCTAGAATCTACTCTCCACCCCGTGCAGAGCTGGGGAGGCAAGGGAGGCATGGGTTACTGTCTCCAAGCCATGCCATTGACTAGACAGGTGCTGTAATTGCAATTGTGTGCAGGGTAATAAACCTCTGTGATAAGTATGTAATGCAGAGGCCTTATGCGGCCCATTAATCCTCAGTAAATGTTGCCTACCTGCGCTCCCCCAGGCCCAGTCCCTGCTGCACTGCCCATCACTTTGGAACCTAAGGAATGGCATTTCTTACCTAAGAACAAGACTCTGCTAGATGCGGCTAGATCACAAGAATTGGCGTCAAAAATTGATTAAGAATAAAAACATTTTTCTCATGATACTCCTATCTGCCTGGTGTGTGTGTGTGTGTGTGTGTGTGTGTGTGTGTGTAACATGTGGTGAGAAAAAGCAATAATGTTCCATAACCATGTATACTGAACATTTAAGAGCAGACCTTTGTGGTAGGTACTTTGAGAGGGGTGGGGTTACATCCAAAACATGAAGCATAAATGCTGCTGCAAGCATGGTGGGAACAAAGTGGTCTGTGGCTCCCAGGAAGAGAGTGGGGCAATGGATTTCCAAAGAGGAGAAGAGAGTAGACAGAGGGGAATCAAATAAGGCTTCGCGAAGGTAGTGGCATTTGAGTGACACTTGGAAATTTGAGAATTTTTTTGAGTCAGGGAGGGAGAGAGAGAATTCCAGGTAGAGAAGATAACTTGAGCCTTGGAGACCGTAAAGGTCAGTTTTACCAAAGATGGAAAAAGGAGATAATACCTTTCTTATGCAGATTGCTTCAGTGGAACACGGAAGAGTGAAGATAACTAATTTTATGGAGTTTCCAGTGTAGGAACACACCATTATAAGTCAATCTTGCTTAAAAGATACAGATGGGAAAATCCCAAATAAGGAATCAGCAAATCTAATTAAGAAGATTATTAAAATAAATACATTGAAACTAATGAGCTTTAGCCTAGCAATGCAAGATTGGTATGAAGTTTTAAAATCTGTCAATGTAACTGAATACATTATCTGATTAAAGGAAACGGGAACGTTAATTCAGTAGATATGGAATAAGTGATCGATACATTTCAACACTTATTCACGATTTAGAAACAAATAGAAAACCTCTTAGCAAACTGAAAATAGATAAAAATTTAAAAATAAAATAACTGTCAAAACTTGAAAACAGTATTTGATGGTGAATTGCAGAAGCATTTCCAGTAAAACTCAGAACAGGGCAAGGACGCCTGGTTTTACATCTATTATTCAACATTATATATGAATTCTTTGCCAATGCAATACAATAAGAAAAAGGAAGAAAAATAGGCTTAAGAATTGTAAAGGCAAATATAATGTTTTCATTGTTTGCTGAAGTGATAACTGTCTATATAGAAAACCTAAGATCTGCACATAAAATTTTAGAACTAAAAAGAGAATTCCAAAGGTTGTTGGATACAAGGTTCACATTAAAAATAGGAATCAATACCTTTCTTATAAATCATAAACTATATTAGGAAATACAATAGAAAAAAATAGGCTGTTCACAATAGCAACAAATTTATGTGATATTAATTGCTAAAACTAATTGAATTCATACCAGTGTTCTAAACATTTACATCTTCTACCTTACAAGTGTATTTAGCTCTCACAGCAAGTCTATGATCTAATCTAACTATGAACAAATCTAACAAAAGTATTATTAGAACTTTATAGACAAAGTTATATAATATTATTGAAAGGCATCAAGTGCTGAAATAAATGGAAAGATATACCATATTGTTTGACGAGAAGACTCAATTTATGACATTTACAAATGTTA
This sequence comes from Rhinolophus hipposideros, assembly GCF_964194185.1. Classification (NCBI taxonomy): domain Eukaryota; kingdom Metazoa; phylum Chordata; class Mammalia; order Chiroptera; family Rhinolophidae; genus Rhinolophus; species Rhinolophus hipposideros. The sequence goes on along the minus strand of NC_138054.1, from coordinate 86,245,695 downwards.
TAAATATCAATTATCCCCAAATTAATTCATACACTCATTACAGTTCAAAGTCCTAGAAGGATTTTTTCTTGGAACAAAACTGGACAAACTGATTTTAAAATTCACACAAATGAGCAAACATCTAAGAATAACCCAAAAAACTCTGAAGGAGGACAAAAAGTAAGGACCTGCTCTACTAGTAACCAAAACTAATGCTATCATCATAAAAACAATGTGATGGTAATGCAGAAACAAAGTAGTAGATCGATGGTGGAGAATACAGATCTCACAAATAGACACAAATATATCTAGAAACAACATGCTAGAGTTGGCATTGCAAAATGGTAGCGAAAATATGAGCCATTAACACTTTTACAAACGATGGTCAGACAATTAACTTTCCATATGAGCAAAAAAAAAAAAAAGAAAGAAAGAAACCATATCCCTACCTCACACCATAGACAGAAATAAACCCAGATGGATCAAAGACCTTGATGCAAAAAGAAAACTTTAAATCTATTAAAAGAAAATAAAACAAAATACCTTTAAGTCTTCAGGCTAGGAAGGAGTTCTTGGTAAAGATCCCTTATTTTCCCGACCAAAAAGAAATCAGTAAATGAAACGATAAATTTTGTTTATTTCAGTTACAAGCCTTTTGTGAAGAAAGTTAAAAGGCAAACTACAGACTGGGAGTAAATGTTTATAATATATAACTGAATTACTATCTGGAACATGTAAAGAATTTTCAATACATCTATAAGAAAAAGACAAACAACAGCAGAAGAAACAGAACAGAAAAGGAACATAAATTGCCTGGACCAGTACACATGGGAGGAGAAACTCAACCTCAGTAGTAGTGTGGGAACCGTAAGTAGCAACAAGATATCATTTCACAGCCACCCACTGAGGAAAGTTAAAATCGGACAATATCAAGCATTAGTGAGGGAATAGGAAAATGGGAACTCACATACACTGCTGCTAGAACAACTTCCTTGATGAGCATTTTGACAGTATCTAGTTATTATGTAGTTAAACTGAAAATAGAGGTCTGAAAATGAAGTTCACAAACTTGTTGCAATGATGTTGCTTTTTTGATGTCAGAAGGATTATTCATTATGAATTTGTACCAACTGGACAAACAATTAACCAAGTTTACTATTTGGAAGTGCTGAAAAGGCTGCATGAAAAAGGTAGACGACCTGAACTTTTGGCCAACAATTCATGACTCTTGCATCACAACAATGCACCAGCTCACATGGTACTTACTGTCTCTGAGAGAGTTTTTAGCTAGTGAACAAATAACTGTATTGGAACACCCTCCCCACTCACCTGATCTGGCCTCCAATGACTTCTTTCTTTACCTGAAAATAAAGGAAACATTGAAAGGAAGACATTTTGATGACATTTAGGACATCAAGGGTAATACGACGACAGCTCTAATGGCCATTCCAGAAAAAGTTCCAAAGTTGCTTTGAAGGGTGGACTAGGCGCTGGCATCGGTGCATAGCTTCCCAAGGGGAGTTCTTGGAAAGTGACCTTAGTGATATTCAGCAATGAGGTACGTAGCACTTTTTCTAGGATGAGTTCTCAAATTTAATTGTCTGACCTCACATGCACATTAGGGACGAGCAATTCCATTTTAATCATACGCCTGAGAGAAATTCTCCCACAAGTGCCTAAGGAGACTGGTATGAAGATGTTCATTGCAGTGCTGTTTACTCTGGGAGTGACAACAAAAACTTAGAAACAGTTTGCCCGTAAATAGGAGAAAAACAATGGACTCTATGCATAAGATGATTACTTAGCATAATTAAAGGAATGAACTATCGAAAATTCTTAACATGATAATGACTGATGACAAAAACCAAATTGGGGAATGAAACACATATATGCAGATGAAAACATATTGTCCCTGACGTGCATGTGTGTATGTAAAAGAATAAGGTACGTTAACTTGAAGGGCACTCAATAAATTCCTATAGAAGAAACCAAATTTCACTATTTTCTGGTGCCTGACATTTTTGTCACATTATTGTAAAGACGAGTGCAAAGAAAGAGCAAAGGCTCAGCCTCCCTGCTGGGGGAGTTTCTCTTATTATATGCTTTTGTGCATTCTTTATGTTTTTTTACATTGCGTTAAGGTAGCTAAGAAACATTTTCATCTTTGTGTGTGGTGGCGGGGGTGATGGCAGCGTGTGTGAATAGACCCACCTCTTTCAGACACCCCCTGAATCCCATGTAAATAATGCTTTCAAACTCAGGAACTTGCATGCTGCTGCTCAGAACAGATCCTGGCTGTGTGTTGTCATAACAACAAACACAATGATTTGAAATGCAGATTCTTCCTCTTTTACTCTGATAGAAGCTGGTGAGGAATGCAGGATGTATTGGAAATGAGCCTGTTAGAGTCCAAATGTGATATTAGAAATTGGTTGTGTGCTTAGCAGAGAAGAAAATGCATGATTTGTGAAGCATCTAAACTAAGAATCATATAGATTTCCAAGAAAGCCTGAAGCCTGTTCATTTAGATTATACAGCTTTACACTTAAAAACCCTTTCTGAATCTTAGGAGTCTTACAAGAGTAGTTTTGTGTTTGTTGGAGAGGCAGTGGGTAGACTGGATAAGCATTCTGGCTCTAGTGTTCAACAGACCTGCTTCATCACTTGCTAGTTGTGTGGCATTTGGGCAATTTACTTATTATGCTGGGGTTCTCCAGAGAAACTGTAACCAATGATATATCTATATCTATATTTATAACTATATATCTCCATATCTCCACTTATCCATATATCTATATATGGATATGTGGGGAGAGAGAGAGGAAGAGAGAGAGAGAGAGAGAGAGAGAGAGAGAGAGAGAAAGAGAGAGAGAGAGAGAGAGATTGATTTACTGTGAGGAATTGGTTCATGTGATTATGGAGAATGACAAGTCCCAGAACATGCAGAGTGAGTCAGCAAACTGGAAGCCCTCAAACAGCTGATGTTACAGTTCGAAGGCAATTAGGCAGGAGGAATTCTCTCCTACTCAGGGGAACGGGCAGCCTTTTAGTTCTGTTCAGGTCTTCCACTGATTAGACGAGGCCCACCCACATGAGGGAGGGAGAGCAATCTGCTTTATTCAACCTACTAATTGAAATATTAATCTCATCCAAAAACACCCTTACAAAAACACACGGAATGTTTGACCAAATATCTGGGCACCCCATGGCTCAGTATAGTTGACACATAATATTAACCATTACACTTACCTTCTCTGAGTCCTTCTTTCCTCATCTGTAAAAGAAAACTAATATTAATAAATAGCTCACAGAGTTGAAGTGAGGAGTGAATTAATTGCTGTACATGAGGAGCTAGCAGAGGAGCTGGGACTTAAGCTCCAGATCCATACATATTCCTCAAATGAATGAATACATTAAACATAAAGTGAAATCCTGTCTGAGTTTTGCGTTTCTCATTCTCTTGCCTTTTTCCTACAGTATTACTAGTCATGTGTCAAAGCCATAGATTTGCCTGTTTCTGTGTTCTATAAGAATGGTAGCTTCAGAGACTTTCTGTGTTTACTCAGTGTTATGTCAGCAACAACCCCCCCACCCCCCATCATGGTGTGTAGCTGTAGGTATTCAGATACTACTGAGAGTATCCATCCAGATGATGAATACTTGGGCCTTTTGTAGCTTTTACATTTTGAGCAATGCTCCTGTGAACAATCATGTCTGCATTTTCTCTAGGACACGCTCCTAGGAGAGGAATTGCTGGGTCATAGGGTATGCAAGTGTTCGATTTCACAAGATTAACCTAAATTGTTCCCCGAAGTGCTCAGTTTGTCCTTGTTGAATGAGGAAATAGTGATCAGATATCCTCCTTCTGGTCATTAAAAGAGGTGTTTATAAAGACTGTCCAAAAATCCGTAAAAATTGCTTGTGATGTTAAGTAGGGGGATAAAAGAGGAAATACAAAGCTACATGTGATTGTAGCCCCATAGAAAAAAAGGGTGGGTCAACGCAATATAATATCAGAATTGTGAGAAAAGGCTTGAACAGGATATGGAATCAGAAAGACCTGGGGTCAAGGCTTCACCTGCCCACTGCCTGATATCTTGATCCAGTTGCTTGACCTCTCTATGCCCTTGCGATCCTGTTTTAAACTGGGAATAATTCATCACACCTAGTTCAGAGTGTTGCACAAACAGATCATGCATATAGTAAGTGTTTGATAAGAAAAACAAAACAAAACAAAACATGGTTTAAAAAAACCAGATAAATGTGCACTAGAATGATTATGGAGGTTTATGGTATGTCTTAAATTATGTGTGCTTTCTGTTTTCTAATTTTAGAGCTCCTGGAAAGTGATGATATTGCTTTCAAAATTAAGAAAATTAATTTGTTTTCTAAAGACTTCATTATTTGGTACTCTGTGTGGATTCTGTGTACTTCTCTAATTTACTCACACACCTCTCAGTTCAATTTATCACCTTTGTGGTGAGCGGGGAGAGGGGTTTGTTGGGCTTTAGTTGATGCAGGCAGGCACCTGATTCCCCAGGGGCTGCCTCTAGGGCCAGGGCTTGCACAAGGTGCCAGTAATCCCCCCCAGGGAGGACCTGTCAAGGTAAGGAAGCCAGTGGTTTGATTATGATTAAAAGTTATATGTAAACTTTTATGCTTCCACTTTTCTGCTTTTGCTGGGCCAGAATTTTCTGAGTGTTACAGTTTGTGCATAGGAACGCAGAGAGTTGAGGCCCCAGGGCCATAGATAGGGGTGTATCTTTCCTAGTTCTTTAAAACATCATGGACTTATTCAAGTGTGTTCAGGACATGAATGGAGTCTCTTGAGACCCTGCTGCTCTGGTACCTTCCTTTATTCATCCAGAGGTTTACTTATTAGAACTTGACTCACTATGTGCCTGGCCCTATTGTAGATGCTGGAGATACAGAGTGGGACAAGCCAGGTAAGATTCCTACATCATCTATTCTAAGAGGCAGGATGGCCATGAACAAGTACACCAATGAGTAATCAAGGCAATTATAGGTTATGACCAGTTCCATGAAGGAAGTGAGGTGGGTGTGACAGAGGATAATGGACGCATTCTAAGAAGATGAAGTCAGAGAGGGCCTCGCAGAGGAGATGGCATTTAAGCTGAGATCAGAAGGATGTAGAAAAGCCAACCAGGGGAAATATTCCAGGCTGGGGCAGCTTTTTAAAGGCAGAGCCTTTCCTTAAGGAAAATCATGATGTGGGCTAGGAACTAGCAGACAGAGTGACGTGGCAAGAGCATAGCGATCCCGAGGCAGTGTTCCCCTACAAACACTGGCATGCTTGACAAAATATAGCAAACACTGTTTTAAACGCATAGATGAACTCCCCAAAAAGTAAACATTTTTTGAGGGACTAAACAAAAGAGCAGGTGAAAAGCCACCTTGGTGACACAGGGGCTAGAGCTTTTCATGCCTCAGAAGGTGCAGAGATTGAGGTCTTAGACTCAGGAAGGGAGGCAGTGAGGAATGAGAGTCTCCCCGTGAAGCTAGGATTTGGAGGGCTAAGGCACCCCATCCCATGAAAGGGTGGAGAAAAACTACCTGTGCAGCCAGACAGACAACAACAGAGGTTGTGCTACTTGGTTGAGGTTCTGTTAAAAAGAAAATCATCCTGAGGACGTCATCAAAATGGCAGCGTGAGGTGAGCCTCTGGATTAGAGATGATGTAATACAGAATTGTACACCTGAAATCTATGTAACTTTACTAACAACTGTCACCCCAATAAACTTTAATTTAAAGAAAGAAAAAGAAAAGAAAGTCATCCTCTGAAAATTAATACTGAGAACTTGCCCTCATATAGGTTTGGGACTCAAATTTATATGCCCCAGTATCCCCAAGTTGAGAAGGAACTCAAACAGTAGGACCAAACAGTGATATCCATGAGGAATGTAGAGGAAGCAAGCACAAAACTTCCAGAAAGACATTCCCTCCACCCAGGTCACACAAAATTCCCACAGATGAAGCCCTGGCGAGAATGAGCTTTCAATCTCAAATTACAAATGCACAAGGAAATATTTCACCATGTTCAAGAGTCACAGGTTACAATAAACTGAAGGACTAGACACTCCTCCATAGAAGTTCAGATAAAAAAATAATCTGAAAGGCTGTATAATGTATTTTAAATTATTAAAGTCATAAATGAGGCCATTGAAAATAGAATATGACAGTCTAAGGAGAAAAAAGGCAGATTTTACAAAATAACAATAGAATTGCTAGATATAAATAACAATGACAAAAAATTTCAGATGACAAATTGAACAACAGATTAGTTAGATACAAAAGGAGAATTAATAATCTGGAAGATAGATGTGAAGAAATTACTCAGAATGTATTGCATAGAGTTATGAGGGGAGACATGAAAGAAAGGTTAAATGAAATAGAATATTAAATAGAAGCTCCAATTGGCTATTAATATGAGTTGCAGAGCTAGAGAAAAGGGCAAATTGGGGGGGGGGAAACAATATTCAAAGTTATTATGGCTGAGAATTTTCAGAATTTAGATGATAGATATGTATAGTAGACTGAATAAGGGCCACCCAAAGACACCAGGTTCTGGTCCCTGAAACCCTTCCATGTACCTTACAGGAAAAAAGGTCTTTACAGGTAAGATTAAGTAAAGGAACTTGAGATGGAAAGATTTTTCTGGATTACCCTGGGCCCGAAAAATAATCACAGGTGACCTTATAAGAAGCAGAAGGAAATGTCACACAGACACCCACAGAGGAGAAGGCCCTGGGAATATGGGCAGAAAGAGATGCAAAGATGCTGGCCTTGAAGAATTGGGGTGATGTGGCAAATAACCGAGGAATGTCAGCAGCTACTTAGAAACCGAAAGGGGCAAGGAACAGATGTGCCCCAGAGCATCTGGGGGGAGCAAGGCTTTGCCATCACCTTGACTTTAGCCTAGGATGCTGGTTTTGGACTTCTGGCCTCTAGAACAAGAGACGGTAGATGTAGATTATTATAAGTCACCAAGTCTGTCGTAATTTGTTACAGCATCCCTACAAAACGATACAACATGTATTTATAGATTGAGACTGTACCACGAGTTACAGGAAGGATGAATAACAATAATTCTACCACTAGGTACACAATAGTGAGACTAGAGAATGCCAGATACAAAGAAAAGACTTTGAAAGCACCTACAGAGAAAAGTACAGGGTTTTTGTTTCTTTATTTGTCTGTCTTGTTCCTTTGTTGCTTTCAGTTTTATATCCCACATGTCATTGAACTCATATGGTTCTCGACTGTTTTCTGTCTGACTTATTTCGCTTAGCATAATAATCTCAAATTCCTTCCATGTTGTTGCAAATGGCACTATTTCATCTTTTTTTAATGTCAGAAGAGTATATATATACAGAATTGTACACCTGCACAATTCTGTACATATGTAACTTTACTAACCATTGTCACCTCAATAAACTTTAATTGAAAGAAAGAAGGAAAGAAACGAAGGAAGGAAGGAAGGAAGGAAGGAAGGAAGGAAGGAAGGAAGGAAGGAAGGAAGGAAGGAAGGAAGGAAGGAAATGAATAAGTATAATCTATATACTGTATGCTTTTATAAGAAGAATACCTAAAATTAAAGTACTCAAATACTGAAGAATAGTAAAGGAAAAGAAACAACATTTTCATTATTTAAAGACAAAACTATCTACATGGAAAACTGAAAGAATCTACATGCCAACTAATAAAACTAAGCTGAGCATTAAGCACTATGGTTAGGTACAAGCTCAAATGTACAGAAATCAATTGTATACATCAGCCAAAACAATTAGAAAATGTAGTTTTAAAAAGACACCGAATAACTAGCAATAAAAACTTAAAGTTACCTTGGAATAAGCCTTTGTGGGCGAATTTATAACTTTACTAAAAGAGATAAGAGAAGACCTGGAGAAATGGAGGAGTAGAAATGGAGGTGATAGGCTATATTTATAAGTAGAAAGAATCAATATTAAAAAATGGAAATTCTCCCTAATCAGTATACAAAATTAATATAATTCTAATCATGATCCCAACAGAATTTTCCATGGAATATTAAACGTATTAAAAAGCAAAGAGTCAAAATAAGTGTTTAGAAAGTACAACATGGGGCTTTCCTTACTATATATCAAGACTTTATAAATTATAGCAATTAAGACAGTATGATATTGACTCAGAGATAGACAAATAGATCAATGGAATAAAACAGTTCTCAGATTTAGTCCCATCTGTATCTGAGAACTTTATAATACGTGTGGCATTATCCATGAGAAAAGGGATGAACTGGCAATAAGTGGTACTGGGATTGCCATTTTTCCATATGGAAAAAAATCAATTAGATCCTTACCGGAATGCAAAAAAATCAATGCAAAGTGGATAAAACCTAAATTTTAAAAAGGCAAAGCTTTGACACATTCCAGAGAAAAAATATAAGAGACTATTTTCAGGACTTCTTGGTGGAGAATTTCTTAAAAATATACCAATGACTAAGAAAATATGGTAAATCCAACTACAGTACAATTGAAAATATCTGGAAAACAAAAGTCATTGCAAAAAAAATAAAAACACACATCACAGAGTGGGAGTAGATACTTATACATAAAACCGAAAAAAAAGTTAGCACCCAGACTGTATGAAAGATACCTGCAATTCAGTGAACACAAGACAAATAAGCCCCCAGAATGGAAGATAAAGGAGGTAAATAGAACTCACAAAAGACAAAACCTGAGTGACCTATAAGCGCATAAGAAAGGATGTTCCACCTCACTAGTGACCAGGGAAATGCCAAAGAAAACAAGGTCTTTTTCACCCCATCAGCCCTGCCAGGCCCCTCTGTACAGATGCTGGGGTGGGGGAGGGGGAGGGGGCAGAAAGCCAGGGCACAGAAATGTCCAAGGCTCAGGACATGTTTTAGGTTAGATTGGCAAAATTAATCTCCACAACATCAAGTGTTGGCGAGGATGTAGAGAAATAGGAATCTTCGTACCCTGTCCTTGGAAGAGCAAATTAGTTCAACCTGGAGAGGAACTTGGCAATATCTAGTGACACTGGAGATGTGTATATTTAAGGATTCAGCATTTCCTTTTCCAGGAGTATGCCCAGAAAAGCCTCCCATACATTCATAAGAAAATTAATAAAGCCAAAGAGTATTTATTATAGCATTATTTCAAATAGGAAAAGAAACACAAAACATCTTTTTGTGGTGGTGGGAGAGAGGGGAGAGCCGGTAATCCACTAATAGAAAAGTAGATAAATAACTTGTATATTCGTACCATGTAATACCACACAGCAATTACCATGATTGTACCAGCACTGTGAACGAAGGAGGCAGGTGTACAAACAATGCTGAGAAACAAAAATGCAGCATGATTTATGATGTATTCAGCCTGATGCCAATTTAGTATGTTTGAAAACATGTAGAACAACCCTCACATGCACATACCATGCTTGTATGCATAGGATATATACATATGTAGCAAGAATAGAAAAGCAAGCATGGCGGCGATAAACATCAGCCTCTCTGGGGGCGCTGGTGGAGAATGAGATCAAGAGGGAACACACAGGGAGCTCCAGTGGTGTCTCTACAACTTTGATGCTATTACATAAGTAAGTAAGAAAGGAATTAGACAACATGTGGAGATGTGGCAACGCTCAATGGTACATACACAGTGTTTGCTACGTTAGCCTCCACTTTGCCGGTATGCGTGAAATATTACGCATTGTGAAATATTTTTATAAACTATTTGAAGTAGGAAAACCAGTCCAGAGGCTATTATATTCATTCAGACAGTAAGAAAATGATCCTCACTAGGATGAGGGCAGCAGTAGAAGATAGAGGACAAATGAGACCAAGATATCTTGGAGGTAAAATTGATGGTCTTCGGTAAATTTGCTGTCTCAGATGTAAGACATGGTCACTTCCCCATCCCTAATTTGGGGACCTGGCCAGGTGCTCTGGTTGATTTCCAGCTGCGAGTATCTGAATCTCTATGCTAGGGGCCTTTCTCCCACCCCTACCCCAACGAGTCCTGCCAACTGCACTGAAAGTCTTTGCTGCCCGCCAGGAGGTAGACCAGATGTGCTAAGGAATGCCGCCATCAGCCAATGGCCCTTGGGAGCTGGCAGATAAATAACCCAGCTCCCTTTCCTCTCATCTGGGGTCATTCGGAGCCTCGTGCTTTGCGTCGTTCCCCAGAGCTCGCCCATGGAATTAAGCTTCAGGTGGAATTAATCTCCATGGTAGCAGGCTTATCAGCAGACCCTTTTTTGGCTGCCTTCCCATCCCGGTATCGCTTCCCCACTTCCCTACCAGTGTTAGCCCCACCTTCTCTGTGAATTACTTCCTTCCCCACCCACACACTGTAAATAGACTTTTCATAATCCACAATAACCCAAGACAGGCACTGTTCTGTTCTATTACTTGTAAAGACTGTAGCGTTATCTATTTCTATTTCAATAATATTTTTAAATTAAATTTATTGGGGAGACATTGGTTAATAAAATTATGTAGGTTTCAAGTGTTCAGTTCTAAAATACATCATCTGTATGTTGCATTGGGTGTTCACCTCCCAAAGTCAATTCTCATTCTGTCATCATATATTTGACTCCCCTTTACCCTCTTTTATTGTCCCTATGCTCCCTTAGCCTCTGGTAACCACTAAACTGTTGTCTGTGTCTATGAGTTTTCATTTGTTTGTCTTGTTTGCTTGTTGCTTTCAGTTTTATATTCCACAGATCAGTGAAATCAGATGGTTCTTGACTTTTTCTGTCTGACTTATTTCGCTTAGCATGATAATCTCAAGATCCGTCCATGTTGTTACAAATGGCGGTATTTCGCCTTTTCTTATGGCTGAGTAATAATCCATCGTATATCTGAACCACATCTTCTCTATTCCATCATCCATTGAAGAACCCTTCGGTTGTTTCCATGTCGCGGCCACTGTAAATAATGCTGCAGTGAACATAGAGGTACAATGAACCACCGCCGTCACTTGTGTCCTGTGTCGGACCTGCTTCTGGGAGAACCTACACAAAGGCAGCAAGCATACTTTCAAAGTGCACCCACTTCCGAAGTGTGCTCACATGCCACCAAGCACCTCACTGATGTCACTGTTAGGTTGGCAAGAAGAGAGTCCAAGGGCTCTGGGCAGGCAAATGGGGCAGTATGGCACATGCAGGAGAAAGCATAGCTGAGGGGCAGAAGGGAAAATGAGCCACTTACCGATTTGCAGAGAATAGCACATGATGCCTCTTTGCATCATGGGAGTACGTGACATCCAAGGTCCAGTGGCAACAGCGCTGGACCGGTGCCAGCATTTGCCCCTGCGCCTCACTGGAGGCCGGGAGACAGAATTAGGAATTTAGCAAAACCTGATTATGTGTTCTCCTATGTCTAAGCCACCGTAATGTAATTTATTTGCATTCACATTCCAGACATGTCAGCAGAGCAGGATTTGGAGCTGATGGGTTCTGCTTAGACAGGAAATATAACTGAATGTCACTAGAGAGTAATTTCTTGCTACTGCATCCAGAAACCGTCCAGTTTCTCCAAAGTGAGAGTTCAGCAGTGGATGAGAAAACATTTGCCGTGACTGTAATATAAAAAATGATTGCTTAAATTTTGAATTTTAGTATATGTAAACAAACAAACAAATAATAGCCCCATTTATTATTCAGCTAATAACATTTCACCTTTAAGCAGAGTGATGCTTTTTTATTTTTTTTTTAACTCTTAAGCCCGTGGTACCCAGCTACTGAATCAATCTGACTGTTATCACAGTCGAAGCAGTGTAGCGAGATTCTTGGCATTTCTCTGGCTGCTGATTTGGAAGGAAAGATGCGTAACTTGAGTTCACCTTCTAACAAAAGTGAATAAAGAAGTCCCCAGGGAAACCAGCTCTGGCTTCTCAGTATACAGTGTATTAAACATTGCCACAGAGTCAATGAAACACATCAGCTCAAATGACTGTCAGGGAAGCAAGCCTGAGATACCGTGTTTCCCTGAAAATAAGACCTAGCCGGACAAGCAGCTCTAATTAATCTATCTTTTGGAGCAAACATTAATATAGGACCTGGTCTTACTTTACTATAAAACCGGGTATCATATCATATCATATCATATCATATCATATCATATCATATCATATCATAATATTGGGTCTTATATTAATTTTTGCTCCAAAAGACGCATTAGAGCTGATCGTCTGGCTAGGTCTTATTTTCGGGGAAATGCAGTACCGTCTTCCTCCTGCTGGCTGGAGTAGAAGCAGGAGACCAGGTAGCTGCTACAGGCCCAGGCTGTGTGACGAGGCCCTGAAGAAAATAGTCCCCATTTTCAGGGCCATCAGAAAATGTCATCACGTGAAACGGAAACAACAAGAGAACTACATATAAAGATTCTCCATGTCTAGATGGTCCATTACAGGGGATGGTCCATACAGAGTTACTAATGGAACCAGGGTACATGCCAGAGCTACTCAATGGACGTGAGCCTTATGGGACCTTGGAAAGATCTTACTAAAGGTAGAGTAGATGAGAAGTTCAGAGCTCAAAGTCAAGAAAATCTCAGTTCAGATTTCAGCTCCATAACTTCCGAGCTGTGTGAGCCCAGGCAAATTGTTTGACACCTCTGAGTCTTGGTTTCTTCATAAGTAACATCTAAAGCCATGCAGCCTTAGTGCAGTGATTAAAGGGAAAATATACGTTTAAGTATTTTACAGTGTGCCTGGCACATAGTAAGCCCTCAAGAGATGTCGGCTGTTGCTCTTACTGTCATTGTCAGACTATAACCAATAGGACGTAAGTCTACCTCTAGAGAGTTCTTTAGAAAATTCTACTTGTGGAAGTGGATTGTAAATTTTCTGATACTCTTTGTGTAAAAAAAAGGAAAAGGAAATTTGAGATTAGAAATTTTTCAGAATTTATCAGCATCAAGCAAGGAAAATGAGACTTTCTAGACAGAAAGCCTTGTTCTTTAGACAGCTAATCCCAATTTCCTGGGTAGAGAGAGAAATTTTTCAGGAGACCCAACTTCAGTCTTCTAATTGTATACTCCCCAAGCAACTATTTGTCTATGATTTGATCTAAGTGTGGCACATCAAATGATTGTCCCCAACTCCGAAGCCAGGCCTTTCTCCCACTGGAGGTTACGAAGTTAGCTTTTGACTCATCCCTCAGTGTCGTGTGAGTTTGTTTCGTTCAGGACACTTTAATGAGTACAAATAAAAATCAGGCTTCTGCGTGTGCAGAAATGATGGCCAGATGGAGATTGGTGGTGACCACTTCTGCACCCAGGAACTGTTCCCCTGTGAATTCTTGTCTGAAAGCCCCAGCTTGTCACTGAGATGTAACTGTCCCTAGTGAGTGCCCAGTAAGCATATGGAAAAAGACAACTGGTCCTGTATCTGTCATTCCTATGTGAGGTTTATTGAGCATTTTCAACAAGAACTTTGTCTCTTGGGAGCTCCCTGGTGTTATGCGGTACCTACCATGCCAGCACATGCCACCTCGCTTGGTATTCACAATGACCCAGTGGAGATAGTGTTCGTATTCTCATTTCACAGACAAATAAACTGAGGCTCAGAGAGAGCCAATGGCTTTCTCAAAGTCACAAGGTGGTAAAGCTGGGATCTGAACCCCATTGGGTCTGAAACCTGTGTTCTTTCCGCCGGCCCTGCCAACTCCCATCTCTGCCTGTGAAGCACGCCCCTCCCTGCACCTCTCTTGTCACAGGACATGGGTGCCCAGACCTGTGCTCTCTCCAGGCCGCTCCGTGAAGAATTCACCGTTATCTTGGACTTGTCACGGGGCAGGTTACGTGCTCCCCATGTAGGCAGCCATCTTGCACAATTGTGCCTCGGGTGATAGCGACTGCTCACCCAGCAATGCAAAGGATATAGATAGCTTGTCATCAACTTAGATTCATTATAAAGAATTGTTTTCTCTCGTTAATCAGGGAAGAGCTGCCAGTGAGTTCTAAAATCTTGATTGGAGTCATCAGTGGGTTCTCATACAGCATGGGCACCCCTCACACCCCCTCCAGTGCTTAGTTATTAATTACACATCGCCTTCTGTTCTCTTGTTATGGGTTTTTTGGGGTGCTAGGAGCTGTCCTCCAACAGCGGCTTCGACATGGTTCTCCTGGGGGACCCAGGAGAGCTCCTCCACTGAGAGATGACACATCTCTGTTTTCCCTGGTGAGGACTCGGACTGTACTTTCTCATAAAGAGCCTACTAAGCACAGATGATTGTTTTCTCTAGTGTGACCACGTTAGGGCAGTGAAAGAACTATGATTGTGAGACATTTTACGGTAAATGGACCATATTTCCCCCATCGCGGCCTTTGGATCATAAGACAATGCTACCAATAAGTCTGAAGAATTCTGGGTTAAATCTTGTTGAACAGGTGTCTTTATTCAAAACTTCTCAGAAAGTTCCTAGCGTCCGTGGGCATTGTGACTCTCCGAAGAGTCTCCCAAACTCTTTCAGCCACAAAATTCCTGTATTCACCTCTCGTATTTGGCTGAACTCACTTTTTAAAATGTCGGCATCGGCCTTGGACCCTGCAATTCCCATGTGTAGCATTGGGTCTGGGGTACACTACTCCTCAAGGTCAACATCAACAAGTGCCAATGAACTTTGAAACCACAACGTGTTTCCAAATCAGTTTGTCAGGCTAATCCTCCAAAGCTAATGTCATCGTTTTGCAAATTGAGTCTTGTCATCCGCAGTAGCCAGGATGCAGAAAGTCTGTCTTGGATATTCCTGGTGTGCGTTGGCAGAGTAAAGGTTCGGAGACATTTCGGCAGTCAAGGAACCCCGTCAGCCATCCCAAACAAAGAAGAAAATAGGCAAATCGGTCTTTTCACCTTTGTGATGTTAACCTTACACTGTCTTCGGTGTTTGGACTTTGGTTTGCTGCGTTTCTTTTTCTGTGTTCCGATGAGGTCTGATCTGAGTGAGCATCAAAGAACAACATGAACTTCCGTGTTTACTGAGCTGACTGCCAGAGAACGCTTGCTCCGGCGGCGTGAGTTGAATCACTATGAGAAGCCCAGTGGGGAAAGCCCCCCCTTTCCTTCAAGAGCACAGGCAGACAACAAAGAGGCCGCATCAGACACATACAGGGTGAACTGGCAGCATCCAGCCTTCCAGGGGCTTAATCTTAGTAGTGGGCACAAGCAGTTATCTGTATTGTGTTTCTCTTACCGTCCCTCCCCTTGCACATACAAGGGAAGGGGAGGGGAATTAATTTTATTGTGTGGCTGTATTTGGTCCAGATGCCCCCTAGAAGGTTAAAAACAAGTGATGCCTTACATTCAAATTCAGTTGTTATGGTATCTGTGTGGGTGACATCCTGATGCCCAGAAGGTATAGCGTAGAGAAAGCATCAGCACTCACCACTTCTCCTGTGTGGTCCAGGAGGCGGGTGGGTTTTCTGCGATGGCAGCTCATCCTTCTGTGCGCCATGTGAATATCCCTGGACCACTGCCTCAGTCTCCAATTCAAATCCCTTAGATTCTCCTATGATGCTGGTAGAGGAAAAATATCCCCTCTGGAAGCTCACTTGAATATATTTCCCAACTCTAACGTCTGACTGTGTAACTCAGGTTGAGGTTTCTTTTCCTAAGGGCTAACTTGGGCTACGGCAAAGGCTTTCTAACTTTCAAGAATAGTGCCGTCTGTCTTCCATTTAAAATCTTGCTCAAATTATTGTTTTTATAAACAGTAAGGGGGGGGGGCTGGTCCATGGACACGGTCTTGAGGACCCTAAGGCCCTGCCCACTTAGCACTTGCCCCTCACAATACACTTCTTTGGAACCCCGATGCTCTTTGGAATAGAATTTGAGGAACATTGTCTGATGACGAGACTTCTGGACCGAGCGTTGGGAAGCTTGTGTTTCATTGTGGCTTGACCACAAACCTCAAGTTGGATGAAGTTGGTCAACTTATATAAACTCTCAGTTCCTCTGTGTCTTCTTCTGTAAAATGGAGGAAAGCAGCACGGACCTTTTCCTTTCACAGGGTTTATGAGGTACTAGATATACTGAAATAATGGGCATCATGGTCATTCTATACTTTTCAGTGTGCTTTTACATTTGTGAATTGGCTTTCTTGTTAAAACATTTCCGAAATAGCAATAGGGCAAATACCGATAAATATGAAATCTCTTTGGAAAAAAATTTCAATGCTACCTATAAATCAAGCTTCTGGAGAGTTCAGCTACCCACAATGCATGTGGTCTCCATGATAATAACAACGGGCCTATCAGATGCCGTTTATCGGCATGGCAGGCACTGCTGGATTCAAATCCCCTTTCTAGAACATACTCCATAACAGGAATGGACCTATAACTTTGGAATGTAATCACTCCCTCATATTTTGTGCATGTCATTCAGATGGCCTGACTCCTAAAGGGCCAGATCCAGGGGTGCACCTGTGACCCAAACCTGGCCAATCACAGCTCTCTCCTGGGACTCTTCCTGGAACTGTTGGGGACGAGGCACTTTCTCTTTCAAAGGTGACAGGCACTTAAGGCCACATGAGTCAGGGACTGTCCAAGCCAGTCTTGCCTACACAGGAAGAAACCCTGACTGAGCACGGAGCCAACAACTACAGCAAAAGGGCCAACAATAGATGGGAGAGACTGAGTACGTGGCACGTATCTTAGCCCCTGGACGTGCCTGAAGCCAACCCTGGACACTTCTATTACCTGACACCACACATTCCACTCCTTTGCTTGAGCTAGTTTGAATTGCATTTCTGACACAATTGACAGAGTCCCAACTAACGCGGTAACCTTGGGCAAGAATAACCTGTCTAAGCTTCAGCTTTCTTTTCTAGAAAAGAGGGTACACATCTCACAGGTTGTTGTGAAGATTAAAGGATGTAATAACTCAAAGATCACACTCAACCAATAGTCTCAAGGTCATTATAGTAAGTCTCGAGGTCATTATACTTCGCAGACGTTGTTTTATTTAATCCTCTCCATGGCTGAGCTCAGAAGGTGAATTATCTTCCTTTCTCAGATCAGATGACTATGGCAGAGAGAAATTAGGTCCCTCATCTAGAGTCTAAAGCAAGTAACAGGGCTAGGACTTCAGCCCAGGTCTGTCTGATGGCGTCATCCAGGTGCTTTTCACCAAGACACACTGTTCTCCAGTGAGCGGGTGCCTTCATCTGCAAGGCTCACCCTCACTGCTCAGGGCCACCGCTGCCCAGTCCTTCTGACGTTCACTCACATGGACCCTGACATAAGGGGTGCCCTGTGAATGCACAACTTGCCCCATAACTGGGGCAAGTCCTAAAAACCACAGACTCATAGGGGACCTTGAAAGGACAAATGCCAGGAAGATATTCAGGATGTTTTCATTGCAAAAGAACCGTTTGCTCATCTCACCACGTTCCAGCACCTTCTCCCAGTCACTGCCATTTCCTCCATCTTGGGCCCCAGCCTCCAGCTTGTCCTACGAAAGGCTCTTCAGCTGCATTGCCAGAGGAAAGAAGGGCCTGATAGATTCCCATGTGCCCACTCCTCGTGAGCCCCTGCCAACCTGATCGCTGGGCTGGCAAATATGCTTTGGTTTAACATAAGCTGTTCTGATATCACAGATAAATCATCCTCTAGTCTTGGGCTTTCTCCAGCAGGGAGGAAAGTTATGCAAAAGCACATAGTGAAAAAGTGTGTCACTGTAACAAAATGGAGCTCCCTCTGGCCCTCAAAGACCTACCCACATAAGTTTCTGGGACACACTGAAGGTCTGCACTGAAGCAGGGACAAAATGGATTCCTGGGTCCATGTCTTCTTGGAGGCCTGCCTGAATCCAGCTGGGCAAGGCTGGGCCGAGGCAGCCTATGTTCTCACCTTGCATTTGCAAAGGGTCAGACCAGAGGAGCTTGAGCCTAGTCCAACACCTGTGCAGGCCCCAGGCAGCTGCTGCCCTAGCCTCGGGCATAGGCGGGTCAGTCTTTTGATGTCTCTGAGGTAGTGCTCCAGCTGTGACGTTCCCTTGTTACCCCAGGAGCCAGCTTACCAAGAAGGAAGTTTGGGGTAAGCTCAAGAGTGGCCCTGAGATCTCAATCCCACAGAGTTCCAGGAAAGACCCTGCCATGATTTTACAAGTGCCTGCTGGGAACTGGAGTCAACTTTCTAGAGGATAAAAACAACAATACAGTAAGACTGTGAAATCTATCCAGCCCTGGGGACCCTGCCCCGGGCCAAATGCTTCCCATTTACTATTCAGGTTGGCCCTCCCTTTGACCCTGATAAGAGAGGCATTCTGGGTCCCATTTTATAAGCAAAGAAACCCAGACTTTGAGAGGTTACGTGGCTTGTCCCATGTCTAGAACAGTGCCTGGTACGTGGAAGTGTTTGATAAGAATGAGTGAATGAGTGAATGAATGAATGAAGTACTAAGACCCTAGCCTGACCCAAATGTGGTGTGCCCTTTTCATGGAACACCAATGATGTTTAGTTACCCAAGAATCAACTTATCAGCCCTGCTGAACCAAGTGTCGCACGGAGACCTCTGCTTGGGCCTGCGGGCCTGGGATGGTCAGGAGCGAGACAAAGGATGTAGAGAGCAAATGTCCAGCTCCTCTAGCTTCAGCCCAGTGCCTCCCAGGCTATGACGTTCAGAGCTACCTCAGGAAAAGGAAGTCAGCCGGTGATTGTCATGGCTGCTTCTAGTCGCACAAACCATAACCGCAGGACTGCCACTCTGATCCTTCCTGGTCCTTATTTCTTTAACTTTTCTCTCTTTCCCATTCTCTGGATTATTCTTTCACTCAGTCAGCCATTATGGACAAAGTACTTACAGCGTGCCAGGCACCTAGCTAGGTACTGGACATACAATGGTGAGCATCGCATGCCCAGTACCCTTTTATTGGGGAGACTGGTATTAACCTACCAATCCCACAAATAAACATGGATCATTAACTTACACGAGGGCAGTGAAGGGACATCCTGAGGGCAGAGCTGACCCAGCCTGCAGAGGTCAGGAAATGCTTTCCTAAAGAAGGGACATTTGAGATGCGATCTCAAAGGGTATATTAGTGTCCTCAAGGCTGGAGTTTGTGGTGCGAGTCACCCTTCCTCTGGCTTCCTCAGGCAAATTACTGAAGTTCTCTTTGTCTCAGTTCCCTTATCTGTGCACTGGGGATAATAATAGTTCCTACTTCTTTGTGTTGTTATGGTGTTTAGTATACATACAGCTTTTAGAAAACAGAGAGGACACTATTATAATTATTTTTTGTAGATGTTGTCCCAACTCACCCAGCCATTTGACCAACTATAAAGAAGAGGAAAAAATAAATAGCAAAGCCTTTAATATATGTGTGTGTTCTTTGTGTAGTATGTGTGTGCGTATATCTGTTAGCACAAAGTATTGTCTGTATAGAGTTGATGGTCACTATTGAGATTTGCAATTTAGGGAGAATGTGGTTGGGTGTATATTTGCTGCTCACCCAGCAAGTCTACACTCACTGCAAAGCATAATTATTCAGGTTCCTTCAACCTGTGGTTGTACTCAAGTATCTAAGTCCACATTAATATAAATTATTACTCAAATTCATAATGGATTACCTATAAATGAACTTCGAACTATGTTCTTCCTAATGCATTCTACTGCAATGGACTACAGCTCAAGGTCTTTATAATCGATGTCTTTCAAGTTGACTATTGGCAACAGCCCTACTCAATGGATTCAATAAATATTTGGCTGGTTTCCTTGACCTGGAATCTATCAAGTTTGAATGAGGATTCTGGCAAAGTTATAGCCATATTCTATGTAAGTCTCACGTTCTGATTTATGCAAGTCCAAAAGCCGTATATGATAACTTATTTAAAGCATGTCGGAAGGAATAAACTCATTTAACGAGACAGCACATTCTCTGCTCTTCATTCCTGAACATTCCATGACTTCTTAGTGGTAACTCAGAAGAATGAATTAATATATGAGCTCAGAAAGGCCCAGGGTTTCAATTGAGGGGATACATGGTGCCTAAGCTTCTAAGCAGGGCATGTCCCCCAAATTCAAATGGCCTTTTGAGACAAAAATAATGCAATTATTTCTAGAGGGTCCCTGTAATTTCTTGACATCAAAATGTACAGGAAGGATGTGAAAGAAATAGAAACATTCAATCAGATCAAACAAGAATTCAGTACAAACAATTCATTGTGTTGAACTCCAGCTCTTTTCTAAATTCTACAAAGCCTTTAAATTTGTTGTATGTATAGGCTAATATGTCTTCCTTTTGTACAAGTGCACAACGAAGGGGCCCAGCTCATCTCTTTTCCTTTCCATGAAGTGGCCACAATCGTTTCAAGAAAGCTCTAAATATTTAGGTCTCTCCTGATACTTGTAATTCAGGATGGCTTTTGTTCTCCCATTACAGTTCAAAGAAGGGCTGTGTCATATAGTTTTATGATCTTTCAGCAAGACTCTAGAGCAGGAGTGTCCAAACTTTTCTCAACGTTTTTCACCAAGGGCCATATGCCGTAAAATACACAAACAGCCGGGCCACTCACTCGAGGTAAAGTATGTATTGCCTCACCTGGTTTAACTAAACTAAATATATTTTGGGAATTTGCTGCGGGCCAATTAACAATGGATTGTGGGCCGCAGTTGGCCCCCCGCAGTTTGGACACCCCTGCAGTCTAGAGCATTGAATTCAAAGCTATAAACAGAGTGGAGAGGGTGGCCCCCTTTTGAGAAGAGCAGTCCATCAGCATCTCCAAGGAATGCAGCCCCACCTGGCCCTCCTGGGTCTCTGGGCTCTTCTCACCGAAATGGCTGAGGGCACCATCAGCAGAAACATTCGAACACTCGGCTATGTTCTGCTCCCTTTTTCTCTTGTTCTGGTTCAAGTAGAAAGTGGTTAATCTTTGAAGTCAGACAGGCCTGCTTTTGAAGTCCTCAGCCATGACTTCATGCTGACTCCCAGCAAGCCACTTCGCTTCTCTGGAACCTCATTTTACTCATCAATGAAAAGAGGGCTAGGACCTCTCTTCCCAAAGGGTTGGGAAGTGGCTTAGATGGGACACAGTAGAAGGCGCTGACTCTGACAAGCAAAAGGCATTCACTTTCCCTTTCCCAAATTCATAGCGATGGTAGTTATGCTGGTGTAGCCATGGTCACAAATGGAAACAATTCTTTGCATTTGGGGAATTATTGGGTACCAGTCCTTGGGCAGAGAGCTTTTCATGTAATCTTCACCAGAGTCACTTAGATGGGAGGAATTATTATCACCAGCATCATTGTTCCTATTTTACAAATAAAAGCCTGAGGCTTGGAGAGGTGAACTGATTTCCCAGAATCTCACTGTTAACAGAGCAACAGAGCTGGAACACAAATCCATCTCACTCGGAGTAAGAGCCAAACTCCTTGTGTTGCCCACAGGCCCTCCATGATTTCGTCCCCCTTTTTCCTTGACCTCCTCTCCCATCACGCTCCTGATTCCTCAGTTTCAGCCACAACACTTAGCTGTTCCCCAAACACAACAGGGCCTTTGCACAGGCTGTTACCTTTGTCTGGGACACTTTCTCCCAGATGCCCACATACCTAACTTCAAGAATGTGCCCAAGTGTCATCTTCCCAAAGGAACTTAGCATGTTCAAAATTCTAATATCTCCTGTCACCACCTCTGCCCTGGGACCTCCCAGACCCTATACCCCGGCTTCCTTTTTTTATTTTATTACTCTTATCACCTTGTAACCTACTATAAAATTAACTTATTTATATGTTTAGTCTGCTAGATGGGAATTTCCTCCAGAGCAGGAATCTTTGATTCATCGGCGTGTCCCCTGCAGCTAGAACACCTCCTGATATAGTGTAGACAATTTGGGATTTGTTGAAAGAACAGCTGAGTCAATGAGCAGTCTTAAGCACACCAGCAGTCTCTGAGCACAGCTGGTGCTGACATGTTTCATTCATGATGTGACTTTGTCCATAGGGAAATCCAGGCCGCAAGTAGGTGTCTGTATAGCCTCTCAGCATCCAGCGTAGTGGAGATTAGATGAGAGTGGGCAGGATGCCATTGCTGGTTGGGGCTCCTAGTTGGATCGGGGAGATAAGACACACAACCTACTCCATTCACTTGTAGGTTGTGTGGGACCGATTCTAAGTCGGACAGAAACCCATGCCAGGATGCTGAGCACAGGCAGCCTCGTTGGGAAGTGATTTCATGGAAAAGATGGGGATAGAGCTGGAACTTGAAGGCATGGGATGGGTGGAAAGGAGGACAAAACCCATTCCTGATTGAGGGACTTTGTGGACAAAGCCCAGGGCTAGAATGGGCAAGTGTATGGGAAGCGTGTCCTCCCTGTTCTCAGACCTCAGCTCAGTCTTGTAACATAATCCTCGTCTCAGAAGAGCTCACTCTGACCCACAATCTCAGTTGAGCTCTGCTGTTACACAACTGGAAAACTATATTCCTTTTCTTTAGGAAACTCATCACAGTTTGTAATTGCCAATGAATATTTACCGAGTGACTGAATGAATAAATGAATGAATGGGTAAACAAATGAATGAGCACACAAAAGAACATATAACGATAGGCCAGCACGTCCAAATTAGGAGATGATATTGAGGGTAGGGTGAAGAGAAGATGCTCTCAACCACCAGCACCCACCTGGCACTGGCCTTGGTGCTGGACAATGTCTCATTGAACCCTCAGAGAAGCAAACCGAGATGAGTATTTTGGGATCCATTTTACAAACGGGGAAATCAGTTACCTTATCCAAGGCCAAACTGCAAATACATAGTGGAGACAGCATTTTTACTCAGCGTTGGGCCATTCCAATCCCTTCCTTGGAGGATAGGGAGGGAAGATGCGGACCGATAATGGTGACCCAAATGCCAGCAAGGAGTATGGTCTCCCAGCATCACGCTGGAATCAAGGGCTGCATAACTTTCTCACCTCTCATGGTCAGCTCCAGCCTTCTTCCGAGGAGCCTAGTAGCAGAGGGAAGGGGTGAGGAAGGAGAATATACACCCCTTTCACTTCCCAGAGGAATAGCTTTTTCTAGTAACCATTGAAAATGTAGTTGAACTGGCAAAAGTACTGGAAATCAACTATGAAATGCAAGTCACAGTTCAATTCCACGGCCGTGAAAATTTACAATTTTTTTCCCCACCAAGATGGAAAAGAAAGGCTAGTTAGGAGCTCTGTGATACAACTCAATGGGAGATGGCACTTGAATGACATGAATCTTCCAGGCTGGGTTCAGTTCACCCAGTCATGTGAACTTGTCTGCTCTCGGCAAGGCCCCCACGGTGTCCCCTCTTGGTACAGAGGTGTGAGGAAGTCCTAATGAGGGCGTGGGGTGTACTGTCCTTTGGTTTTTGGATATATCATTGTGACTGGGTATGGTTCTTTGTGGGTATCTGTGTGTGTATATGTATGTGTACACACACACATACACACACAAACACACATGTCTCTCTTTTTGCTTTCTTTGGACTTCACAACACTCCTCCCAGAGCCCTATTTGTTTATTTTTAGTGCTGTTTTTCATCAAGTTACAATTTACTTACACTGCACAGGTCGTAGTATACAGTACAATGAGCTCTGAACATGTACACACCTGTGGGACCACGCTCCCCCACCCCAGTCAAAATCTAGAACACTTCCATCTTCCCAGAAAACTTCCTCATGCCCATTTCCAATCAATACTCAACTTCCCCAGAACCAACCTCTCTTCTGATATCTATCATCATAAATTAGTTTTGCCTATTCTTAAAATTCATTTTAAAAGACTTACAGGGTATAAACTCTTTGTTGATTAGTTTGTGTCACTCAGCAAAATATTTTTTTGAGATTTGTCCATGTCCAAAGTTTGCTGTTATGGACTGACTGTTTGCATCTTCCCCAAATTCCTGTGTTGAAGCCCTAACACCACAATGTGAGGGTATTTGGAGATGAGGCCTTTGGGTGGTGATTAAGGGGAGATAAGGCCATAAGAAGGGGGCCATCCTGATGGAATTCGTGCCTTTATAAGAAGAGATACCAGAGCGCTCTCTCTCTCTCTCTCTCTCTCTCTCTCTCTCTCTCTCTCTCTCTCTCTCTCTCCACACATGCACAAGGAAAGGCCAGTAGGAGTCTTACTGTGGGGACAGTAAGAAGGCAGCCATCTGCAAATCAGGAATGGAGCTCTCATCTGAACCCCAACTGCCAGCACCCTGATCTTGGACCTCCAACCACCCAGAACTGTGAGAAAACAAATGTGTTGTTGAAGCCACCCAGTTTGTGGCACTCTGTTGTGGCAGCCCGAGCAGACAAATACATTCACTCCTAATTTCCATTCCATCCCATTGCAGGCAGGGGTAACTACAATTTGTTCATCCATTCTCCTATTCACCGACATTTGGGTTATTTCCAGTTGGGGGCTACCGTGAATAAAGCTGTTATGATCACTCTTGTACTGTATGATTTTCTCTCTCTGCTCTCTCTCTTCCCCTCCACACTGCCACTGCCCTTACTGGTTGAGAATGCATGTTTTAACGTGGCCAAAGTCACCTGACGTCTTCACAGGAACACATCTTAGATGGATGCTCAGGACAGATGTGCTTCTCGCCAGATGTGCTCTTCTGTCCACCTCTTCTGTGCCTCTCCTGTCCACCCATCAAAGACTTTAGTTGCACTGCATTAAAATCCCTTCCCTACCTCTTACATCTGTGTTGCTAGAGAGAGGGGAGTAGGAGGAGAGGGACAGTGAGGAAGGGAAGCTGCCAGTGCACTGATGTCTCACCCCACCATCCTTCTAAAGGCTGGAGCCTGTCACCAGGGACTCACCAATGTCTGCATTCTTGTCACCACTGCCCTTTCTCTAGACTCAGCCAACTAACCACATGTGTGAAGGTGGTTTTGACCTTTAATGATGATCCACTGGACAGAATGCACTCTGACCTTGTCTTAGGGATCTCAGTGGCCAAGGCAAAGGGAGGAATGGGGGACCGAGAAAAGGTAAGAGAAGAGGTGTGGTCAGCTGATATTTCAAACAACAGCAATATGTTGAGGGCTGTGTTGAGTAATAAGAAGTATACAGGAGAAAACTCGCTCACACATAGCACTTTAAAGTGAAAATAAACACAAAATAACATAAAGCACCTAGCACGGAGTTTGAAAATACTAAAATAGTTGATTGACAGGATGAACTGCAAAGATTCTCCGCCCTTCCCTGGCTGGAGCTAAGATTCCAGCCGCTGTCCAACATGTCCCGCTCCTCACCCTGCCCTTGGGGGCACACCGCCAGCTCCACCAGAGGAACTGGTGTGGCATGTGAGACAGGGCTGCACCTCTGTGATCATGTCTGCCAGGCACTCTGACCTTGAGATGTCCCTAGACAGATCAAAGAGGAGAGACGCACACAAGTCTCCAGGGCTTTGCAGGTGGAACTCTCTCGAGGAAACTGGGCTTTGCAAAGATTGCTGCTTCTTTACTGAGGTCTTGCTTCAAAGACAGCGACCCTCTTTGAAAAAGAACAACTGACTCTTGGCTGTTCTCCAAGGGAACTTCCAGGGATGGGGCTCCATGGAGCGAGAGACCTGGGTGAATTTAAATTCCAATAATCAGTGATGTCAAAGGGAGTCACCCGGCACCGTCTTTCACATCTCTTCGGTAACCTAGCGCTGAGAAGTCTCAGGTGGGACCAAAAAGGGAAGAGGGAATTTACTTGGGCATTGGGGAGAAGCACCTTGTCCTCGCTGAATCATTTCTAGTGGATCAGGTGCTCTCCTGCAAGACCAGTTCTTACACAGTAGGGCCAACCAGACACCTCAACAGGCCCTGACTGTGTTGTTACAGATAACTGAGCGGGCTGAGAACACTGGGGTCCCTGGAGAGGAGCAGGAAGGAGAACTCCCTTGGGGAACCTTAGCATGGACTGGGGCTTTTAAGATGCAAGGCGGCAGGAGAGCTGGCTTCACCACGAAGAGCACAGTATACCTCGGGTGTGACTTGAGGATATGCCCAGACCAAGGTTCTGCCCGTGATGCTCCTCGCCCTACACTGGGAACTAGATATAGGATGGGACCTTCTACACCAGCCATTGTTCTCGGTCTCCTCCACCCACTGTGCCTTCAGAGGAAGTTTATTACAATGCCCTGTGTCGGGCACAGGTTTTCTTCAGAAACCATGGTCTTTAGCTTCTGCCCCCTGCTCATTATGACATTCAGCATCGTCCATCACAGTGTCCTCAGGTGCTTATGGGGTCCCCCGACTCTCCAATCACACAGAAGGCCCGGCATACCCTGAACAGGCCCTGACCTTGGACCCACAGTGGCCGACCTGTGATGCCTATCCCTCCCATCTCTTGATGAATCTCTCATGAATCCCCACTCATCACTCACGGTCTGGCTCCAACGGCTCCAATTAAACGTCTTCACTGTGCTATGGAAGCACCTGGTGTGGAGCTCTGGCACAAAGCAGGCCCCATCCCACCTTCCCAAACACAGGTGTCAATTAGGTCGTAAGTCCTGGGAAAGCACGGATCCCACCATCCTGACAGCACGCCCTCCCCGTGACAGAACCTTGACCAGCGTTTGCTTAGTTCAGTTCTATTCTGTCAACCTGCCAGCCCAGGTTCATTGTGCTCTTACCCTTCTCTCAGTCCTCAGAAAACAAGTTCCTGGTTCTCATTTGCCTGCAGTGCTCTGACCCCTGCTGCCCCTGACTTTCATTATGTTGGCCCCAGGCCTGCTGAGCTTCTCAATTCAAGGCCATGTCAACGCTAATCTTGGCTTCCCAACTGACCATTGCATGGTGGCTGTGGTGAGAGCTTTAGGTGTCTCTCCATGTCTGCTCTGTGTTCACCATTCGAGCACTTGCTGAAAACCCAAGGGCTCTCCCTCGACCCATGTGCAGGATGGGCTAGAAGTGACAGGGAGTCACCACTCTCAGAAACACCCTCAGCCAGTGGCCAATTCGAGGAAGAGGACAGGTACTTCGGCTTCCTCGACACTGAAGAGGGCAGCCCAGAGGCCTGAGCCATGTCATCTCTCAGAGTTTCCCAGCAGAACTGGATCTCAGGTGCCTACAGTGATGTCCTGCTCCTCAGTGGATCTTCGCTGGCTTCCTCCCCTTCCCTGCCTCCCTTCTCCTCCTGTCCTTCTTCTTCCTGGGCCCCACCTTCACCCAGATCCTGGTCTTCAGGATGGCTCTGGGGGCACGCAGCCTAAGGCAGTCGTTAAGAACAATGCTTGAATTTTTTATCTTTGACAAGTGGTTTAAATCTCAGCTACCTCATCTTAGAATGGGGATAGTGGCAGGGCCTAAAAATAATGCTGACTATGTGGGCAGCATTACTGCCACTGAGCTGCATCCTCAACACGAATCATCTCATTTCATCTGAGCCGAATACTATTGTGATCTCCATTTTATGATGAGGAAACTGAGACATACACACACACACACACACACACACACACACACACACACTTAGATGTAGTGTGGTAGAGCCAAGATTAAATTAGATGATGATGGTGGTGATGATGATGGTGGTGGTGGTGATGGTGATGTTGGTGGTGGTGGTGGTGTGGTGGTGGTGGTGGTGATGGTGGTGGTGGTGATGGTGGTGGTGGTGATGGTGATGTTGGTGGTGGTGGTGTGGTGGTGGTGGTGTGGTGGTGGTGGTGGTGATGGTGGCGGTGGTGGTGGTGTTGATGATGGTGGTGGTGATGATGGTGGTGGTGGTGGTGGTGGTGGTGGTGTTGGTGGTAGCAGCTAGCAGTTATCGATGGCTTTCTTTGTGCCAAGAACTTATACACATTCTTGTTTGAACCTTAAAAAATTCTTAAGAGGTAGGCACTGTTAGTATACCCATTTTACCGAGAGGAAAGCCAAAGCCCTGAGATATTAAGTCACTGGACTAAGGTTGAACAGGTGGTCAGTGGAGGAAACAGGCTTTAACTCACGTCTGTACTTCTCAACCAAGATGCTATGCAGAGACCCCGTCAGCACACTCAGCTGTTTTTAATTTGACTTGATTGCCATTTTTCAGTCCTCTTTCCCCGCCTGACAGTCTGTTTTCTTTCATCAATTACCCTGGATCAAGACCTTTTGTCCTCCAGAGGAATTTGATTAAAAAAAAAAAAAGTCTCATTCTCCTCCTCCGTGAAGCTGGTTCTGAAAACATTCATGTTCCCTTGATGTGTCCCAGTTAGAGCCTGCATGGAAATTCGGTGAGTCAGAGAGCCATGTGCCTAGATGAAACCACGTCAGCTTATGATCTGAGCATCTCTCCCTGCCCCCGTCACTCAAAGGCATCTGGACTCCCACTCAGAGCCCACAGCCTGCAGCCGGGGGGCTCGAGCTTGCTACCAGTCTATTACTGCTCCTTAATGCAGAAGACTAGCATCTTTACAGGCCTGAGGATAATTGTCAGAACAAAGCCAGTACGGTGTGCATGTTTAAGGTCCTCAGCTCCCCTTTAAAGTCTTCGCTGAGGCCGGTGGGCAATTTTCAACCATCATGAGAAATGATGCTTTATGCCAGACAAAGAGAACTAGACAGTGAGACCTCATCTTTGTTCTCTCTCTTCCTCACCTCACCCCTGGCCGTCAGAAACAAGGCACTGTAAAAATAACTGTCCAATTTTTCCAACATGATCGATTGGCTGTAATTCTTTGTAAAAGAAAGAAAAGGAGGGCGCGTGGGCAAACCATCCCTCCCTTCGCCCCATGCCCTTCCTCCGCCTCTCAGAGTCTTTGCCACACTAAAGGCACCTGCCATGAACTGAGGGCCCTGCAGCCCCAGGTGGGACACGAGAAGCCAGGGATTGCTCCAGCTGAGAGGTTGTGCAGGTGGCACCTTGCCGGGCCAGGTTTCAAAGGGAACCCTGATAGCTTCCCCCCACATATTTCTACCCTGGCTACTGAAAAGAAGTCAGAGAGGGCAGCGTTTGAAGTGACAGCAAAATAGAAGATGAAGGAGAAATACAGGAGGAGTTGGGGGAGGAGGAGGAGGAGATACTGTCATCTCCGGAGATGGGATGACGTGTTCCAATACCCTCGTGGCCTCTGCAAGGTGGTAGCATGACTGGAGCTCTTCTGAAAGCGACAAGTTACCTCTTATCCCTGATCGTCCTACCTTTTTTGTTGCCCTCTTCCCTCCCCCTCTCCCCTCGTTAAACTCTGAGAGAACTCAAAAAGTCTTCATTTCCCTGAGGCTGCGGAACATTGGAGAAACAGTGTACCGGCTTCTGTGTCAGTTTACGCCCTTTGTGGATTCTTCAGGTGGTCTCTGAGTTCTACTCGTGCAGGCACACGCTCATGTTGATTAATTCAATACAGTTGCCAAGGGCCTACCACGGGCCAGGCACTGTGTTCTCTGCTGGGGATACCTCAAAACAGAACAAAACTAAACAAAAATTCCTGCCCTTGGTGGCTGGCTTTCTAATGCAGAGAGACAGTCACCAGACAATAAACAAGATCTCTAGTATACCAGATGGAGAAGGTCCTACAGGGAAAGGGAAAGCAGAGTAAGGGGATGGCAGCGTGGGGTGGTGAGGAAAGATGCCTGAGGAGGTGAGGGAGTGGGCCATGAGCATTGTCAAGAGAGGACACAACCAGTGCAAAGTCCCTGGGGCACCATGGCCTGGGATGTTTGAGAAGCTGCAAGGAAGCCAGAGTATGGCTGGAGCCCAAAGAGCATGTGAGGAGTTCAGATGGGAGAAGTGAAAGTATTGGGAGCTGGTCACGTAGGGCCTGGCCAGCCACCGTGAGGACGTAGGCTTTCCTCCTGAGTGAGATATTCTCTCAACCGTGGGAAAAGAGTGAGAAATTGTAACAGGAGGCACGGTGGGTTCATGACGGGACTGCTGAAAGACGTGCAAACTTCTCCATGGCTGATACAATGAAGTCGAGGTTTCTGTACAACATGGCAACTTCCTCTGGCACCTCCTGTCACCCTACATAAGCCCTCAGCGCCCACACGTCCTCCACCCTCTTCTCGTAGGTCTCCGTCTAGGTTCACTCCCTTGGTGAACTCACGCGGTCTTGGGCCTTTGTTGTCATCCACATCCTGACAATTGCCAAGTGCGCATTTCTCTAGTCGAGATCCTTCTCCCGAATTCCAGGCTCACACACCCAAGTGCCTACTCAGTGTCTCCACTTGGATGTCTTAACAGATACAAAGTCAGAACGTCCAAAACGAACCTCCTGCTTCCCTCCACACCCCAAGTCTGCTCCGTCCACAGCCTTCCCCGCCTCACAAGATGGAAACCTCCTCTTTCTGGCTCTGCTGGCCCTGACATCCTTGATGCCTCTCTCTCCCTTTGTTTTCAGACCACATATCTCATCCGTCAGCAAGTCCTGTTGGTTCTACATCCAAAATACCGAGACCTCGAGCCTCCCACCACCTCCTCTGCTGCTGTCCCAGTCCGAGCCACTGCCTCGGTCACCACAATAGCCTCCCAGCTGCGCTCCCTGCTGTCCCTCACCCAGACGCTGTCCTCGCCATAGAAGCCCGAATGCTCCCCACATGGCTACATGGCTCCCCACTTCACTCCGAATACGAGCTAACGTCTACAGCTCTGCTGTCTGAGGTTTCCACAGAGGTGGGAATGTTCTGCATCTGCCGTGTCCACTATGGCAGCCCCCGGCCACATGCGGCTATTGAGCACTTGAAATACGGCCAGTGCAACCACCGTGCATTTTGAATTTTCTTTCCTCCTAATGAGTTGACATTTAAATAGTCACATGTGGCCAGTGGCTACCCTACTGGGCAGTGTAGGCCTCTTGGGCCCACATGAGCTGGCCTTTCCTTTGGCCTCTTGTCATACCTCTGGCCTCCTCTCCTTGTCCCTCACACCCACCCTCCCCCTTTCAGCTACTCTGACCCCTTACTGTTGCTTCCTCTGAAATGCCAGGCTCAGGCCTGCTCGGGACTCTTTCTGCCATCAGTTCCTCCTGCCTGGAAGGTCCCTCCCTGATGGTTAGCACCCGTCCCCTCCAGGTCTTGCTTTTTCGGGGCTCCCACCCTCACCCCACCCCCCACCCGCGTCTGCTCCCAATCTCCCTCACCTTCCCCTGTCTTTCTCACTGTGCTTCTCACCTTCTACGAAGTTACATCATTCCCTTATGTATTAGGTCTAGGGTCTTGTATCTCTTCTCCAGCATGCCATCTCCACCAGGATGGAAGTCTTTCTCTCTCTGGTTCACTGCTGGGTCACCCGCATCTTGCAGAGAGTGCTGGCACACAGAAGGTGCTCCATAAATGTTTGTTAAAAGAACAAAGTCAGTGAAGTCTGGCCCACAACCTGCTGTACCCCATCCTTCTTTGGGCAGCTTGCGTTTGTCTCT
This sequence comes from Rhinolophus hipposideros, assembly GCF_964194185.1. Taxonomy (NCBI): domain Eukaryota; kingdom Metazoa; phylum Chordata; class Mammalia; order Chiroptera; family Rhinolophidae; genus Rhinolophus; species Rhinolophus hipposideros. Next base: position 86,214,405 of record NC_138054.1, on the reverse strand, counting down.
TCACCCAGGAATGCCACCTGCTGCTTCCCCAACCATATTCATCCATCACCCATCAAATCATCAAAGAGAGCCAGGCGTGGTGTCAGGTGCTAAGGACACAGCAGTGACCAGGGCAGGCAAGAGTCTCTTCCTTCAGGGGCTGACAGGGCTGCAGAACACAGGCACTGAACAGGCAGCTGAATACAACAAAGGTGCAAGGAGTGTTAGGAAGAAACGAGTGTCGTGACGAAGACAAATGAAGGCAGTAGAGGGAATGGACCTGGAGAGGGAGGACAAGGTCTTAGGAGAGCAAAGGACTCAGTTAAATGGAAGCCAGGAGAGACTGTGCCATGAAGAAGGGAGTCTACAATGAATGGGAGTTGCAAATGCTGAGGGCCCACGGTGAGAGGGAGCGAGGTTCTGGGACATGTCGGGATATGATGGACAGGACGGCCGGTTACACGTGATATGAGGCGAGGAGACCCCGGGGCCAGGGCCCAGATCAGGCAGGTCGAGACTGGTTCTGTTATCCCTTCTTCCATCACTGCAGCTGGCCTCAGGCTCCTTCCTCACTCGGCCTCCTCTGGGCTGTTCCTGTGGGCAAGCCTTGTTTCCACACCGACTGTCACCTCCTTTCTGGAGGGGACATTTCCTCTCTAACATCTCCTGAATATCGTGGAGAGCTCAGGATCATTGTCCACTTAGCAAACTCCAGTCGTCTGCTTCCCACTCCTCTCTGAAACCTCCATGTGTTTAAAAATTAACTGGAGAGCAAGTGAAAGAAAAATGCAGATTCCAGAGCTGAGTGGAGCTTAGAAATCTGCCATTTTCACAGGCATCACAGGTGATTCTCAGGCTAGGGGTCTGTGGACCACTCTTTGCACACAGTCTTTAAGGACTTGCAAACCGCCCATAACTTGGAACAGTCTCGATGTTTAGCTTGAGTTCAAGTCAGGTGACTAGAGTCGGGTCTTTGTAGAGTTACAGTCCAAGGGCAAGGTAAGAGTCAGTCTAATTCAAGGGTCGGGGCAGGAAGTTGAGTGTTCATTTAAAAGGAAATCTGGGCCGGCCCGGTGGCTCAGGCGGTTAGAGCTCCATGCTCCTAACTCTAAAGGCTGCCGGTTCGATTCCCACATGAGCCAGTGGGCTCTCAACCACAAGGTTGCCAGTTCAATTCCTCGAGTCCCGCAAGGGATGGTGGGCAGCGCCCCCTGCAACTAAGATTGAACAGGGCACCTTGAGCTGAGCTGCACCCTCCACAACTAAGACTGAAAGGACAACAGCTTGAAGCTGAACGGCACCCTCCACAACTAAGATTGAAAGGACAACAACTTAACTTGGAAAAAAAAAAGTCCTGGAAGTGCACACTGTTCCCCAATAAAGTCCTGTTCTCCTTCCCCAATAAAAATCTTTAAAAAAATAAAAAAATAAAAAATAAAAGGAAATCTGTTCCAGTGTCAGGACCACCTGGCTTGTTTGACAAGCTTCTGGAAAAACTGCGCATTCATTTCCTTTTGGAAAGCTATACTTAGATGGGGTGGTATTCTCAGTGATGGAGGCTCCTGCATTCCTCCCACCAGCTGTGACAGGAGATGCAGAACTTTCCACTGACAGCCCGAGCCCCCGTGGCAGAATCCATTCTCTCCCATGAAGGACGGGGCGTGCTCTGCACTCTTCTCACTTCCCACTCTGGACTGTCACTTCCTAGTCATGTGTCTGTCTCTGTATTCAGCTAACAGCTCCTCTGGCAGGAAGCCCCTCCTACTACATTGAGACCCTCTAACGCCCCATTCAGTGTCTGACACTTAGTAGAAGCTCGAAAAGATTTTGCAGAGGGACTCATTTACTCACCATCGGAACCAGCTACATAATTTGCACGGCCCAGTGCGAAGTGAAACTGGAGGGCCTTTTGTTCAAACATTATTAAGAATTTCAAGATTGGCAACCGCAGAGCATGAAACCAAGCTCGGGCCTCCTCCACAAGTGGGACATTTGGATGATAATGAGAGGAAAGGCGAATGCTTTTCTTAAGTGTATTTATCTTTTAACAACAACAACAACTATTTTTTAATGGAAAGCTAGAAGGTTAATTCAGAGGAGAGATGCGTATGGTAAAGGGAATACAGGACCAGTAGCCAGAATGTCTCCAGGATATGTGACCATGCACAAGTCAATTAAACTCTTTCAGCCTTAATTTCTTCATCTAAAAAATGGAGACGTACCCAGGCTTGCCATGGATGGTTGGTCACGTTGTGCCCTGCACAAGAAGGTCTGGCTGAGTGGCAAATGGAAACTGGTGTTCCGCTGAGCCAGGCGTTGTGTCCCTCCCAGAGAAAGCAGAATCTCTGTCAGACTCACTCAGAGGCACCTTAGGAGCCGGCTGAGACTCTGGGAATCCCTGCCCCTGGAAGCCTGGAATTGCTGTAAGGGTCAAAAAAGATGATGAGTGAGAGGCAATTTCAAAGCCACAAGGTGTTATATAAACAAGAAAGAGGACTTTTTTTGAGCTGTTGCTGCCGCAGTGGGCTGATAGTTTGGCCATTTCCTTCAGCCAGCCTGACTCAATGCCTGCTATGCTAACTGAACACCAGTCACTACCCATCACCTCATACCCATCCACACTGTGACACTTGGGAAAACAGCAACACCTAGGGGTCTCAGGAATAGAGATTCTCCTAAAAGCTCACTGCGCCCGTGAAGGTTTTGCCACTTTCTGACGCAATCACGAAGGGCTGGCAGAAGCCTCTAACAGTCTGTGAGATGTAGCTAAACCATTTCACCAGCAGGTCTGGGTACCAGTAGCAGACCCCCGGGGACTCTGCCTCTTGTGGCTGAGCTGGCCTGGGGAGTGGGAGTGATCGCACCCAAGGACCCAGCGGCTCTGGGAGGTGGACCGTTGGAGGCCTGCACTTCTGTTCATTTTATTCTTAAGAGGAAAGAAGACCCTTTCTGATATTTGCACTGGGAACCCAACTTTCTTGTTAGAACACCACTCAAGTCCCTGTTGACCTGATTGTCATAAGTATCAATATGTAAAATTGGGCACCAAGAGCACTTTTTATCAAAACGAAAAATGGCCTTGCTCATTGCCACTTTGTGGCAGCTTAGCACTAGAGCACCAACCAGGTGAGCTAGCACCTGCCTGCCTTTGGGGCACTTGGGACATTTGTAGAATTTCCCTTCGTTGGGGACACCTCCTTTGTTTTCTGTTCCCCAGTCTTCCATTTGAGGGACCAATGAGCCATTCGCCCATCTCGTTGAGATATCTGGGTAATTAGCATGACCTTGACCAACCAGCCAGGTCTCTCCCAGTCCCCACCTTTTCTTCCACCCCCACCAAACCCTGGAATTATATCATCTTTAAGATTCCTTGCAACCCTGAAATGTTTGGATTTTCCTAAAGCTGATCTGGGTAATATATTAAAAGACAGGCTTTATTTTGCATTGTTTTGTTTTGCAAATCAAAATTACATCTTTAGCCCCTCCAGATTGGGCCCCATGCTCCGCAGGAACAGCTCCCAGAGGAATTTCTGCACCTTGAGATAAGGTGGCTGGCTGCCAGAAGGCTACCAGATCTGTAAACTGTGCTTAATTAAGTTCCAGCCAGCAGGCTACTCTGCAACCAGGGGGCTCTTGGAAGATAAGACACAAGACACATCCAGAGATGAAGGGCGGAGATGCAAATGTGATTAAATAGATCAGGAGCGGCACACAGCCCGTTTACAAATGGAAATCATTCTAACGGGAACCCTGCCGTCCTCCGCAGAAGGAGCAAGGAAGCGTTGCCATTGGATGGGAGGCTGCTGGCCCTTCTGCCCAGTCTCCAGGGCTCTGATGGAGTGCGATTACGGTATTAAGTGGGATGGGAAGATAAGGCGAGATGTCCTTTCTGGAGGAGAGCATGTCTTCTCAATTCCAGCAGCTACTCCCTAGCGCCTCATTCCTTCTGAGCCTCCCGCAGGGATCTGGGGGCACAGAAGGGGCATCGTTTGTTTCTGTGACCCAACCATGGTGCTGCATTCCTTAGAATTCTGATTACATTCTGTGGTCTCCCTATCACCAACATTTCTTTGGCTAACTTGCAATAGAGTTGCCCCCGGCTTCCCATACTTTGAATGTAAGTTCCAATGTTTCTTAAAAAAAAAAAAATTGTATGTAAGTGAGCGTAGCCCCCCACCCAAGAAATGATAACTTTAGCTCAACTTAGAGACAGCTAAATTGAAAGTTGCAGAAGAGAAGGGACTGGGTCACCTTGACTCCTTTCCTAACCGCAGAGTAAAATTCGTCTTTTCTAATGTGCCTGGGTTTCCACAGTAGTTTCCTGACAGGTTTCATGGTGCGTGATGCAGACACAGAATAACTCTCAAGCTTTGAATTGCAAAGGTTTTTGGTGAAGACCGTTATAGAATATCCAGCAGGTCTTCATATAATGTTCTCTAAAATGTTGATAAAGAAAAAAATCGATTCCCAGCTGGCCAGGGCCGCTGTGTGTGTGGAGTTTGCGTGTTCTCCCTGTGTCTCCCTGTGGATTTTCCCTGAGACTCTGGTTTATCCCCACATCCTGAAGATGTGTACATGGGGTGAATTGGGTGTGTCCATTGTCCCAGTCTGAGTAATGGGGGCATGGGTGCACCCTGCGATGGGAGGGCGTCCTGTCTGGGGTTGGATCCCACCTTGCACCCTGAGCTGCCCGGATAGGTTCTGAGAACCCTCGACCCGGAACTGTAATAAGCACGTGGGGAAATAATTCTCTTACTTGCTTTTATTAATCTTTCTGAAATGTATGTATAGCTCACATTTATTTCAGTGTTTAACATGAGAAGTGTTTTTGGTCTTTATGTAGGAGTTTGTTGATGTTTTTGTGACCAGAAATATGCCATAAGAACTTAACTCTTGTTTATATCATTTAGCCTGTGATAAAACTGGTTATATTGTACGTCGATTCACTTAAAAGTTACAGTTACCAAGAATCTATTGACAAGGTTAAGTGAGGACTTACTGTGCACCACTCAAGGAAAATAATGTCAAAATCCATTGGAACAGCGAGCGGTCCTTACCCTATGGTTTCTTTGGGGTCACCTGTCCTCCTCCTCTCCAGTCTCCAAAATAAACTAAGTTCACGAGTTTTTCTCAGAGGAATTAAAATTCGTCCAGAGAACTTCCCAGCCCTCTTTAAGATCACTGTCAAGGGAGGGAAAGAGTGGGTTTTCCCTCCTAAAATCCTCCAGCGGAACCGTGTGTCCACTTCTTTGGCTATGTCTGTGAAAATGCCTAATTTAAGTCTTTACATGTCCGTGCTGGTGTCTTAATTCTGAGCTTCCGCACCCTGCAGCTTTGCCTCCTCTCACCGTCCTCCCTCTCCCTGCCCTCACCCCCACATGAGCCTGAGACACAGACCCTGTTTCCACTCCTCCCTCTGACCTCGGTACGTGAGCTTGAGGTTTTCTGAAGAGAGCTCCCTCTTCAATCTCTCTCTGGGTTCAGAGCCACTGAGAAGTGGGCACAGCCATGCAATGCGCTACCCAAAAACAGCTCCAGTTTGTGTCTTTCTTAATTAAACATTAAGCCTAGGGTCTACCAGCTCTGTGGGTGGCTCTTTAGAAAGGAAATTAGCCTCCATCAGAACGGCCAACACGACCAACCCAACATGCCCTCAGTAGCAAACCCCGAGCCTCGGTGGTCCCTTGGCAGAACTGGAGGGCAGGTCCCCATTTGCTCCCAGGTTTTTATACAAATGAAAAAGCAGCCTGTTGATGAAATGAACTCCAAAGTCCGGCTGGGATGTAGGTGAAAATCCACTCCTTTGCTTCCCATCTCCAGTTTCCATATTAAAATTTAAAGGAATCGAAGACCTAGTTCTCAAAGTTTAAAAACCACCTTCCCTGATTGTTTATTCTGCTGGGTCTGTACCAGGTTTACCTGACACCTGGGGGAACTGGAGGAAGGTTGGGTCTCCTGGTCTGTGTGAGGTTCCTCCAGGACCTCAAACTCTGAATTTGTTCTACACCGAAGATCTCACATGCCCTACTTTTAAACAAGGGCTCAGAAGCTCTTATGTGTGTAACAACAGCACTCGCCTCACACCTGGATTTGGAGGCAAGCGGTTGATTTGGGTGGTGTTAAGGGTTGAATGGTGTTCCCCTTCCCCCCCAAAAAAAAAAAATCAAATGTTGCAATCCTATCCCCCAGGACCCTCCGAATGTGACCTCATGCGGAGATAGTGTCTTTACAGAGGTACTCAACTTAAAATGAGGTCATCGGGGGTGGCATTAAGCCAAGATGACTGGTGTCCTTATAAAAAGAGGAAATTTGGAGACAGACACCAGGGAGCCACGTGAACATCAAAGCAGAGCTCAGGCTGATGTGTCTACGAGCCAAGAAACCCCCAAGATGGCCAAAAAGTCCTGAAAGCAACAGATCCGCCCCTCCCAGCCCTCAGAAGGAACCCACGCCGCCTGCCTGAATCTCGGGCTTCAGCCCCCGGAACCATGAGACAAGGAATTCTGCTGTTCAAGCCCCCCAGTGCACGGCACTTCATTGCGGTGGCCTCCAGTGGAACCCTGTGTCAGCAGATGGATGTGGCTGGTGGTCCCGGGAAGCGCACGCTGGAGCGGGGGTACTGAGACACGGCAGGCCCGATGAAGAGAACTGTACTGAGCAGGTTCCACAGCAGACGGCTGGGGCTCAGAGGCCCGGGGGAGCCTTGGGAGACAGTGTAGACACAAACATTGCTGTTCTCCCAGCTGAGGGGTGAGGACGCTCAGGTATTCATCCTCCCCCCACTCCCATCTGTGCTGAGCCATGGCTCCCCGAGTTCCTGCCACCTGCATGAAAGCCCTCAGGCTGAGAGGTGAATCTCTACAAGAAGTGGTTGGCATGTAACGGAACGCTGAGTGCTGTTGGAAGCATCGGTCACATGTACATGAAACTAGAAAACACTCTATTCCCAGCCTGGATCCCTTATTCCAAACTCAGTGATGCAATCCTGATCTCCATCCCCATTGCCCCAAACCACGGCAGGGGACCAGTGGTACCTGAGAGAGGGAGAGTGGGTGAGAGAGCTCTTGGGTTAAACCTCCCCAGGAGACCCCCATCTGTACGAACTCCAACTCGGTGCAGAGATCTCTCTCGTGGAAATGTTACTTATGGTGTGTGCCAACCCTCAGGGAAACGCAGCAATGGTGGTGGCCCCGTCTTACTCGAGGTAGCCATCTCCCCCAGTCAATACATTCAAAAACTTCCTGATTCCTTTTTCCCTTTGAGCTCTGGGCTGGAGTCCTCTTCATCTAGGGGCACCTTGGTCTTGTGAAAAGTCCTCCCCAGCCCTTGTCAGGGGCAAGTTCAACAACCATCATTGGAGCACCGGCCTGTCCTGAGGGGCCGCTTGGGATTATGGAGCCTGCATCCTGGGCAGGTTTCCCCGTCTCCACCCAGTATGCCCTTCCGCTGAAGTGCTTCTGATGCTCCTAAAGCCGGTGTCCCTGGGTCGCCTAGGGGGGACCAGTAATTCCACCAGGCCTCCCTCAGGATACCATGTTTCCAGTACATTTCCGCAGCCCAGACTGTTAAACTTTTTTCCTTTCTCTTTCCAGGGGAATACACACCCTGTGCTTCATTTCCTTTGCTGTTCCGCACTTTTCACTTTTGTCCGCTGTGTTTCCAGGCTCTGGTTAGTCACCGTAAAGCTCAGATTCTGGCTCAGGAATTCACTGCCCTGCGTCAGCCCCAGGCGGCTCTCCCATCCTGGGAGCGGACGCACCCTCCACTTCAGCTCTCACAGCTGCACTGCAGGGTGGATTGGGTCAGCATTTTGCAGCTTAAAAAAAGAAAAAGAAAAAAGAGGATAAAAAAAGTTAAATGATTTGCCCAAGGTCATCCAGCTAAGAAGTAGATGAGGAGAAATTAGGACATGTCTCTGTCGCCACCACACTATAACATAAAACCTAGAACAGAGGTGCAGCCAAGAAACAGAGGGCCTCTGATTTGCGCTCTGAAAGGTGAGTAAGCACGATGCCCACTCAGAAGCTTGTCCACAGGGCAAATTGTGATTAGATCACTCACAACAACCTCTGGTAGCATTGATGGAATCACATCGACGTGCTAAGACCTGTGCTAAAGGTTTTGGGCATTGGTCCCCACTCCATCAATACACTAGTCCATATTACAGAAGAGGAAACTGAGACTCCAGGAGGTCAGGCCACTAGCTCAAGGTTAAACCATGGGTAAGTGGCAGGACAGGGATATGAACTCAGGTCTTTCTGGGGGTAAGGCACCCAGACTGTGCCATCCCAACTCCTATGGGATCACGGTGTGGCAGAAGCTGAGTCAGCGAGGCCAGGCGCCATCCCAGGGGATGGCTCTGACACTCCCTATGTTTGTGCTAGCAGCAGGGACCATGTGACAGTGTCCGCCGTCACTGACACGAAGCTGCAGTGCGTCCGTGGTCCTTCTAACTGTACTTCTGGGCCAGGCAGGGGCCCTGATGCCACTGTCTTAGCCATCGACAAACACACGTTCCAAACCACAGTCACCTCTCCCTCTCGGATTTTCCCAGCAACTCTTGACTTGATAATTGTCCCATGCGGGGAAGGGACAGGGCTGAAGGGCTGCTGCAGCCCTGGACACATCTCCTGGCACGTGGCCTTACTCACATCTACCCCTGCTCTACTTGTCGCATCTTTTCCTAGAGACAGGATTTTTCCAGAACAGAATACCAGTCTCTAGGAATCTTTCACCATCACCCCGAGATGATGGTTCTTGCACTGGTTCCTAGCTCAGAAGTTTCTAACTCGGGTCGTGATGGGGAGAGTCCATTCCTCCTTAGAGGAATAGGAATATTGTCCTAAATGAAACTCAGAGACAATCCTTGTGTATGCACATAGGGATTTTTTTTGGAGCATAAGGTAGTACGTTCTCCAAGGGTTAGAGAACCAGCAAAATGAGACTCTCCTTTCCGGTTACTTGGAGAATTTTAGTTGGCATAAGGGCTGAGCTTTGAATGTTGTGGACTTCAACCAGTAATACCTAGAAGCGAGGGATGTTTGCAAGCTCAGGGATCTTCCAGGCTGCTGCGTTTTGAGCATCGGGCTGCTGCCAAGAGATATTTCCTCCCTTACCTCATCTCTGTTGTTTCAAATGCACTTAGAAAATGTGTAGGTGAGTTTAATGAGCCCCCTCTGACACTTACGTTGGAGAAAAATGATGGCATACATTCCCAGCTTCAAGTGAAATTGTGGTGAAAAGAATTTTTCCCAGTTTAACACTTAAGGGCCTCTCTGGGGAGAGGTTTATCGTTTTGTGCCTGGCTCCAACTTGGTGCGCCAATTTGTTCTTCCTGGGCAAATTCTCTCATGCAAATACCAGACGCGGCGCCCTGCAGTAGACCTGGGGAGATAGTGCACCCCCCCTGCATCCTCCCTCCGCCTGTCATCCATCCACACCTGGCCTCCCCGTTCTGGCACCATCCCGCTTACTTCACATGTAATGTCTGTTTTCCCAGTCTCTGACTGACTGGAGGAGTGCAATGCGGTTTCATGATAAAATAGCACAGGGCACTTGATGTAAACAGAGCTGCCGTGGGGCAGGGGTGTCGTGGCAACAGTAGGCGCAGGAGACACACTCTCCGCCACCACCTTTTAATGTCCTACCCACCCCAGGCATCAAGGAAGAAGACAGCAGGGTCGCTGTTAGCATTTGCAAAAGAGAGACTTGGAAGAAAGGAGTCGGCTTCATTGGAGAATGCCCTGCTATTCGTCCAAACACAGCCCCAGACCCCACAGAAGCTTAGGCTCTGAGACAGAGTCAAAACCCATGATTCATCACATATGTTGGGTGGAAATTATTAATGTATTGATACCTGGAAAAGGCGATCAGCAAGAATTTGTACTTACACTGCTTATCTGAGCCCAGCCCAGGGCTTAGTTTCTGTGGGAGCGTATGGTTACAAACACCCGTAACAAACTAAAAGCTGAGGGAAGTTTTTGGATGCTCACAGGATTCAGAGAACTGGTGGGACCAGAGCAGCAGGCATAGAACAGAGCAAGAGCCAAGGCTGCGGTGAGGATCAGATAGCAGGACGCCCAGCTCTGGACAGCCTGCTGGACACGTGGCCCTGGCAATAAGTGGTCACCAGTTGCTGCGGGGGGGGGGTCCTCGGAAGGGAGGTCACGTGCTCACCTCTGGCTGCACTGGGGGGCTGAGAAGGAGGACGTGACCTCTTCAACTTCCCTAGTCCAAGGCCATCATCCGTAATTACCTCCTCTTCCAAACCATGCACAAGGGGGAGTCGGTAATTCCCCAAAGGAAAACTGGATGCTTCGGGCAGGGGGAATGTTTGCTGGGAAGGCCGAGCGTGTGTGCGTGCATACACACAGGCGCAATGGGACAAAAATAAATTCCCTGCGCACACGTTGCTGAAGAGACACAGTATCAAGCACAAGATGATTAAGGCAGTGCTGTGTATTCCAGCTTTATCTGCCAATATAATAAAGTGCTACATGACGCAGAGCAGACATGTAACGAATGGGCACATCTTCAAAGACAGAAGTCGTGGGAGAAAGGAGAGGCCAAAGCGGGCTGATGTTTCCGGCAGGTTACACCAGAAGACCAAACGGACCTGGGTCTTGAAAGAGAAGCAGGGGACAGAGAATAAGAAGTGGGCAGATGAGACCATTCTAGGGGGAGGGAAGGGGGAAGTCATATGGGTGAATATACCACAATTCTAGTGACTTTTCCTGAGAAGGTCATCCTGGAGAGCTGGCCTGGCTGGGTTTGAATCTTCACTCTACCCCTGGGAGACAAAACAATTTGCTTAATGCTTTAGTGTCTCATAGTATCTAAAAGACAGGGAGAATAATTCCTACCTCACAGGGTAGGATTAAGTCTGAACAGTGCTTGGGGTTGCGCTAGGCCCATATAGTAAACCTTTGGCAAATGTCACTTCCTTTTTTCTTTCTCCTTAACGCTTCCCTCTGTATATTAAATTACATCATTCATAGGGAAGAAAGACTTGAGACTCAGCATTTGAGAAATAAAAGCAGGCAGATCCATTTTTAATAATTACAGAAAGGGCCTTATGCCTAGTAGTTGGCTCTCCCCGCAGTGAGGTGTGGTAACAGTCAGCCTTCACCTGCGTCACTGACCTACCTGCAAAGCATCCTTGCGAACTGTGACCTTTGGCCTGTACTCTCCACCTTCCGTTTTCTCCCCTCCTTGAAGAGACTTTCCTGGAGCTGTTGGAAAGCAACGGCACCTCAGGATGCATGTAATCGCTATAGAGTGAATTCTGTTTTTATTTGTTTTGCTTTTACCCAAGACAATTTATTTACCAAAGCATGGTGGGTCTGGGCAGCAAGGACAGGCAAAGGGCACGCAGTTCCAGGGCTCACTCACCATATACCTGGAGGCCCTGGATTTATGACTGCTCATCAAGCCTCTCCAGGTGCAGCAAGTGGCCAGCTGGCTGAAGCAGAACCTGGAATGATGGGCAGTGAAGTGTACGTGTGTGGACAGCCCAGCTAACAGCCTAATCCTCAGTTCTTCTCTGTGCACATGTGCACTCTAGTTAAGTTACCCTTGGCTGCATTTTATGGGGGAAATTATATGCTACAGTGAGGACCAAGCATCAGGGGAGTCCCCTGAGTATTAGGAAATGGCCATCTCGACGTCTGTTGCTGGGGACAGAAACTTAAATGCCTGCAAGGGCCAGGCAAGTGATGGTAATGAGTAAAGCAGACCAGAAATGAATGTCTGACAGTTCCCATTCTTAGTGAAATATGTGCCTTTTTTCATCTGTTTTTAATTTACCCATTTTGATAGAAACATGGGCAGAGAGAAATATTTCTCCATTATAAGAGATTTTTTTAAGTGCTCCTTAGCCATAATGTAAGGGTAATAATTGAGAATGTAAATTTTCAATTATTGCTTAATTAAAAACAATAACCACACCATACAGGCCAAATTTATTATATATATATATATATATATATATGTATGTATATATATGTGTGTGTGTATATATATATATATATATATATATATATATATATATATAAATACTAGCTTAAGACATCTGGTCTACTATAGATGTAAAAGCCTGCAGTACCATGTACGTTCTACATTCAATAGTCTATCTATCATAAGCCAAGAATATAAATGGAGGTGAAAAAAAAACACATATAACTTCTAATGTAGTTTCTTCTATTACCATATTCAACAAAGACATAAAAGGACCTTGCAAAAAAGAACTTTTACAGCGTGCATTTTTAGGACAGTATTATAGTGAAGTTCTAGTATATTTCACAGGTAATGAGCCCTTTCCTTCACTGGACAATAGGGTGGCATAAGCCAATATACGAAATTCTCCATGGAGCTTTAAGAATTGAGAAATTGTCGATTAATTTTCTCTACATGCAGTAGGGAACTAAGGGAGAGAGGTGTAACTTTGCCCAGGAATGGAAGTGGGGGGTTTTCTTTTGTTGTTGTTTTATGTGTCTTGTTTTGTTTTGTGGTGGGGTGTTTATTTTTTTAATTTTTTTCTCCAATAAATCATTGAAACCTAGGGAACGTAAAATAAAAAATAAGAATCCAATCTCCACTAGATTCCAATAAGCTACTTGAGGACAGAGATACTATGTCTCGTTCTGAATTCCCCAGATCATCTGGAACCGTCTACTCTGCATTTCAATGGCATGTGTCATATCTCTCCCTGGAGAGAGAGAATGTGTTTATTCATCTCTGTATCCCAGCCCACAGACATTGCCTTCCCCTTAGTTACTGGGAGCCCAGTAAATCTTGGTTGACTGAAGACCTATGAATACAAGCAAATTCTATTGACTGTGGGGCATGTACCATTATTGAGGGTAACAGTGATGACCACAAAAATGTTCACTCACAAATAAATCACCTACTTAGTTGTTACTATATTTTGAGGTCAAAAATGAGAGAGGCGCGCTGTTTCCTCTGAACGGTGGAGGTGTTAGCCATCCTTGGTCAAAGGAGAAAATCAGAGTCATGTATGAGTCAGCTATTGCTGTATAACAACTACCCCCAAACTGTAGCAGCTTAGAACAACAAGCATTTATTATGTCAGTTTTGGAGGATCAGGAATCTGATAGCAGCTCACCAGGATGCCTCTGGCTCAGGGTCTGTCATGAAGTTTCAGTTAAGCTGTTTTCACTCAGGGCTGCAGTAACCCACAGTTTTAACAGGCTGGAGGCAGGGGACCTCAGTTCCTCACCATATAGGTCTCTCTAGATATCCACTCACTACCTAGCAGGGGGCGGGGAGAGAGAGAGAGAGAGAGAGACAGAGAGAGAGAGAGAGAGAGAGAGAGAGAGAGAGAGAGAGAGAGAGAGAGAGAGAGAGATCCAAGAGAAACACAGAATGGCCAAGTGCTCAGACATGACCCACCATTGCAGGAGAGGACCGCACAAGAGTGGGAATAGCCATTTTGGAGGGCCACATTTGTTACATAGGGATATTCAGTGTTCAGAGTTGATTTTAAAGAGGCTTGGAGACGCCTATCCTGGAAAACTATAAAATTTTCTTTGCTGCTGCTCTCTTGTGTGGTTCTTCCTCTTCTCTTTGCACTAGCAGGTACAATTGGTTTCTCTATTGAGGGATTGGAATATTAGCTTATTTGAGTGAATGTGAACAGTGATCTGAAAGAACAAAATGATTCTGTAAGTTGATCTGGCCTGTGCAGTTCCAGAAAAAGCATCAAGGCGATCACCTCTGTCCTCCCAGCCTCACAGGGCTGACGTGAAGCATTTATATCCAGTTGTGCTTTCCTGACCGGACTTGCCACACAAACATGAGGGGTTCCTCAAGCCAGAGTAATTCTGGGCCCAGCTCCTCAAGGGCCTGGACTGTGTGCTCTGTTTTGGCCCCTCAGACTCAGAGGGGGTTTGGCTGTAAATGCAAAATGGTCATTTTTGTGAACTCTCTGAAAACACGGTGTTGAAGAAAAAAGCTTGTGAGAGTTGTTGCTTAATAAATTACTATTGAATGAACAAGAGGCCACACGTCAGACAGTATCTCAACAGACCCACCTCCCTCATATTGTTTTGGTCCTGGTTCCAGGGGCAGTTACCATGACTTCCCGGGAAGCTGTGGGTTGGAAATACCTTATGCCAAAGCCTATGGATGTGTTCCGATAGATGTGTGCCTGCAGCTTCCTGTACTTTTCTTGCTGTAGACCTTCACCAATTTGATGACAATGACACATTTATTTCAGTCTGTCCTGGTTGCCTACAGGTTCCCTGAAGGCTGAAATGGGTTTCTCTTGTTTACAGAGGTCCCCCCAATAACTGGTACAGTACAGGGTTCGTAGTGGGTCTTCAGTAAATATTGCTGATTGAATGAATGAGGAGGCAATTCTAGAAATTCCTCTAACTTAAAATTAGACTCTGACTTTGAAGGGTCTTACGTCAGCCAATGCTGGAAAAATCCCAACTTGAAGAAGAGGGAAGCTATGGCAACCCTGGTTTCCTTTTTGTTCTTCCAACTGGGTGGCCCCCTTACTTGCTTCCTGCCTGGCAGCTTCAGGGCCTAGACTCCCCCAAGGTTTGGCCTATTTTCTTAGCTTCGATCCAGAGAGAAATAGACACAACTGACCGCTCTAACTCCCTCTCCCTAGGAAGGGCTCTTTCACATACTTTGCCACTTCTCCCCACCCTGAGAGTTTAAGGTTCAGGCAGAGAGAGGGAGGGATTGGGTGGGGGAGAAAGGGAGGGGAGGGAAGAAGAGGAGAGGAGAGGAGAGGGGAGGGGAGGGGAGGGGAGGGGAGGGGAGGGGAGAACATTTGTATGTGTACACAGCTTCCAAAATTTTTCACTCCTACCTCTGCATCACTCTTTACTGAGCCCAAGCTCTCTGATTAATATGAAGCAGACATCATGGTCAAGGGAGAAAAAAGACAGTAGGTCTGCATTCTTTCCCTAATCAGATTAAGATAGGGTTGGGAGGAATTAAATCAAAGATGACACATCATTTTTATCTCTTATATCAATTTCAATCCATTAGTATTGGCTGCCTGGACTGCTGTGTCATGAAGGATTCTGAGGCCATGTTCCAGCTCAGCAGAAAAGCATGACACGGCCAATTAATAATGCCTTCCGTGGGTATAGGAAGGGAGAGTGGCAACTCATAGCCGTATATAAACCACAGCAGGAGATGCTGGTCCAGGACCATCAGAGCCATGGACGCGCTAGACTGTTCTGCCTCCAAAGGAAAACAAAGGTCCTTATTTATTGCAACATAAACACATAGCTGAATAGTGTCAGTATAGGGAATAACTGGGCTGAATTTGCACAAATAGAAAGGGGAGGAAGGATAGAAAGGTAAGATTTGAACGGCTATCATCCGTATTCTCATTTCTATGGGGTTTTTCTCTTCCTTTTTTTCTTTCTTGCATTCATGTGATCCCATGGAAACCAGAGCCACATGAGTAATTAATACTCAACAACTGGAGAAAGTGTTAAGCAGGTGATACATTTAGAGAGTAATAGCAAATCTGTTTTCTTCTACCCACCAGTTCCAATTAGTTGGTGGGGGCTGCTCTCAAGCTCCTGAATTTTTAAGCCTAGAAAGTGTTCGAATGCCTGAGCCCAAGGGCTGTGTGCTGACACCACATGTCTGCCCATTTCTATGGCACCACCATTCTGATAGGACATGAGGACACCAGTTACCCCAAGGCAGCTTCTGGTCAGGTATGCAGGGACACATAGTCCCCCTCTGCCTTTTCAAACCAACCCCCGATGCTGGATGTCCAGGCCCAATCAACCCCACAAAACTGCCCCCAGACATTTGGCATTATCTGCGGCCTGATTCATTTATACAAGCAAGAGGGCTTGGCCCAGCTGGCAGACCCCACACACAGCCTGGCGGCAGCCAGAAGGTCCAGTGTGGTGGTGACGACCCAGCCTTGGGGTTCTTTACTCCCTGGGAATATTTGCTTCTCTTCCTCTGGCTCTGCTTACCCTTCAAAGGGCACCAGCACCAACTCAGACACTTGACAGTGTCTCCAGGTTCTGTGAGCCTGTGTCCCGGTCCCCGCTGGCCAGATGGTCCATCAGCGTTTACTGCAGGCCTGGAGCACCCTCCCCCCTCTCTGAATTCTTTTCCCTCATTTCCTTTAAGTCCCTGTCCAGGACACCCCTCCAACCCCCCACACACACCAAGCAGAAGCCCCCCACGTAGTAGAGGAAGACGCTGAGCTCCCTTCTCACAGGACCTGCAATCAGAGCCTCCTTAGGAAGCAGAGATAGATACCTCCCTTTGATACGGCATTTTACAGCTCAAGAGCATTTTGGCAAATCTGATCTCGTCATGAATTTGATCTTCTTAAGGCAAAAAACACCTTTGAGGTGGGCAGTTTGTGGTCATTTCTCCGTCAGGAAGCTGAGTCTCAGGAAAGTAAAATAACTTGCCTGAGGCCATGAAACAAGCCAGCGGCAGAGCAAGAGCTCAAACCCTGCCCATCGGATGCCGCACTTGTTCTTTCCCCCAGAACCAGGCCGCTGGCCTAATTTTTCCTCAGCAGTGCCATCGGCTGTAAAAAATGGTGCCCAGGCAGGTTTTTGTGTCTTTGTGACATTGTCATTGCCTCTGAGCTCCACAGAAACTGAATTTCTTTATGGTACCTAGAGTCCAGCAACAGAGAAATTACTCTCTCCCAGATGTCATCCCTTTGTGTCCAAGGTTCAGATATTCCTAGGAGGGATAAGACAATCAGATAATGATAATTTAATTGAAACTAGTTTATTCAATGTCCTCTTCTGAGCTGAAGGAACAGGACATGACTGAAACTAACACAAGCCGAGAAGGATGTTGAGTGGGGGTGGGAATTGGACCAAAGTCCTTCTACTTTATGACCTTGCCCATCCAGTTATATCCAGAAATGCCTAAGCTCTGCACGTAGCCAGGAAGGAGTTGAAATAAAGCAAATCAAGAAAACAGAAATGGAAAACATTCCTGGGAGGGACGTGCCTGGCTCTTTGACCATCCGCGGAGCTGCCCTCCCAAGAAAAGCAAGAGGAGACGTCTGGCTTTGAATATTTTTGTTCTCCCACAGTTTTACCAAATGCTAAACTGTAATGCTCTTCTTCTCTTTGCAAGGGAGAGAATTAAACTCTTGCTTTTCTTCTGTTTTCCCCCAAACTCCTAGCCACCAGGGGTAGGAGTTGAGAGTGGAGAATGTCTGCACTTTCAGTGGGGTGGGGGAATGGTGGGGGAGCTAGATTAATTCTGGACAACCCTGGGTCCAGGAAGCTTTACTGGGTACAGAGCAGATTTTTCCACTTGGTCTATTTCAAAGATAATGGAGGCCAAGATTTTCATCAACCTCACTGCTAGTATGACTTCCTCTATCAGACCTAGAAAACTGTCTTAAGACCTCCATTTTAACCTGACCTCAAAGCCCTTTAATCCTGCCTAAATCCCCTCCTCTGCATGAAACGTCTTTGACCAGCCCGTTTTTTACCTTATTTGAATCTCTCTATTCAGATTGATTTGTTTCTGTAGAGTGTTCCTGTAACAGTTCCTGGCCTGTAGTAAGCACTCAGTAAGAGTTCGTGAGATTAGTACCAATATGGCCCTTCGAATCGGCAGCATATCTTCCTTTTGAGCTTTTGATATATAATATGACAATTCCCAGGCAATGTTCTATAATTAATTACCGTTGCTTCTAATCTCAACAGCAAGATGAAAGCCAGGCACAGTCCCTAGCCCGGGAGTCTCCCTATAGTAGAAACAGCAGGCAGCAGTACGATCTCTGAAACGCCCAAGACACTTGGAACTCATGATTCTGCCCCTTCCTGTGAGGTCAGGGTACTTTCATTACTCAGCCCAACCCAGCCCAGCCCCGGGTGCCTCTTACATGAAGCCAGCCCCAGGGAACAAGGTGTGTTGGGGAAAAAACCCAGTTCCCTTTCCTCCTAGACACACAGCTAGACTACGTTTCCCAGTCTCCCTTGCAGTGGAGTGGCACCACATGACTAAGTTCTGGCCAGTGAAATATGAGCAGAACTGATGTACACAAATGTCTAGGCCTATAGTATATTTCAAAAACAAACAATCCAAAAAACCTCTCCAGTACAACCCTCCATGTTTGAGCCTTCCCCATCCATGAGGCTGGAAGGAATGATGTACTCCAAGGCCCAAGGTGGCATCAGAGACACAAGAAAGAAGGAGCTTGGCCCTCGTGTCTCCATTTGGAGGCCAGCAAAGAGCTGTTCAGCCTACATGCCCACACTGAACAGTTACATGAGCAAGATGAGAAAGAAGAATTTTTTAATTATGTTAAAGTACTTAAAATTTGGGATTCTGGATGCTAACGGTTAACCTACCTTAATTAATAGATATGTCTTCAGTTATTTGGGAGGCAAATTAACTAAGCAGATTATTGAATGTGCCACCCTAAGTTCTGATGAACTCAGACATCCATTTATATACTTTTCTTTACCAAAAAATACAAAAAACAAAAACAAACACTATGTGGTACAAAGCCAATGCTACTGGCAAATACGAACAAAGAAACAAAAGTCTCGTTGCTTTGAGTGAAACCCTGGTAGAGGGTCAGAGATTTCTCTCCTGCCCCATCCCACAGTGACCTAGGAATTCCCAGGAGGTGTGGGCTGTGGTTCTGCTAATTCTGGGAGTTTGTATTCTGAAAGCTTGCTGAAGTCTTTAGGTAGTATTTTTTTTTTTTCATTTCAGTTGAAACTAAGAACAATTAAGAGAGCCACCTATCTGGGAATTCTGTTTTGACCATGCCCTGTGGGGCAGTGCCAAGAGCCTTGGGCCACGTGATGAAGGCGGGGGTTCCAGGCTTTTTTTTAGGATGCTGACATTTGGTGGAAACATAAGCATGATACATGCCCTGCCTGGACAACTATTTTCTCATCTGTACCCATGGGGGTTGAGTCAGATTACAAACTGGTAACTGGGGAGAAAGTACTTGTACAGCCTGCAGGTATGTGTTATTTGGCTTGCAAGGTAATATTATAATTTTTAAAAATTAGTTCCCAACAGTGAAAAATCAGGATTTTTGTGTTAAAAAGTCTGACAGCTCTTGAAAAGTCTAGGATACTGGGATTGTGTTCCCTCAGGGCAACGCCTGGCTCTCCTTTCCAGACATGGCATATGCTCTCTGGTTTGCATAAATCCTTCCTCCTACCCCAGATCATTCATTTCTATTACCTGCCGGGATGGCCCGTATTGGCTCTTGAGTTTGAGACCCTGAGTCGGGATGACTTCTATCGGTCCCTTTGTCTGGTCCAGGCGAACAGGGACATATCATCTTGTTACATAGTATAACATTGCTGTGTAACAAATTTCCCCAACACAGTGGGGAACAACCACTATTTTATTATGTCTTGTGGTTTTGTGAGTTGGAAATTCAACAGTGCTTAGATGGACATGTTTTCAGTTTCCTATCGTGTCAGCCTGTACAGCTGGTGGATGAGCTGATGTAGAGGATCCAGGACAACTCCACTCATACATCCAGGACCTTGGCGGGATGGCTGGAAGGCTGGCCTCTGCTTGTCTGTCACCTGAAGCACCTGCCTGTGTCTTCGCCAGCACAGGACGGACTTGAGGTAGTCAGACTCATATGGTAATTGAGGGCTCCCAGGGTGAGCCTTCCAGGAGACCCGGGCAGAAGCTACAGTGCCTCTTGAGACCTCGCCTTAGAAATTCCAAAACATCGTTTCTGCCACATTCTATTGGTCGAGCAAATCACTAAGGCCAGCCTCGTCACGGGAGTAGAATTAGACTCAATAGGAAAAGTAAGACGGAGTTTATGATATCTTTAATCTACCATGGGTCTATTGTCCAAATTCTGTCCTGAATGAGAAGGTACTGGTTAGGCTAAAGACACATCTTATAATAATTTGCTATGTTTCATAAACAGGAGGTCCCTGACCCCTGAAGCACAAAGATAGGTTGTATACCATGCCCCTTCCCTTTTAGATGTCCTCCATGGGATGCAATGTCACATAGAACACTTTAGAATAGGAGGCATTGAACTTCAAGCGTTTATAAGAGAGAAGAAATTATTGATTCATACCAGTAAACATAACATATGTAAAGATAAAAGACAGTATAACTGTATTTTTTGTAATTCTTTTCTGCTATCTGATTTAAAAGAACTACATAAAGCAATAATTATAAAACTGAGCCAATGCCTTATAAAGTATAAAAATGCAATCTGTGTGATAAAAATAGCATGAAGGAAGAGGGAAGGAATTGTGCTTTATTTGAAGCCAAGTTTCTGTATACTATTAAAATTAAGTTAGCAATCCAAATTAGGTTATTTTCCATTAAGATGCTAATTACAATCCCCAGGGCAACTACTAGGAAAAATAACTTAAAATATATCATAAAAGAAAGAACATGGGAGGTAAAATGGTAAATAGAAAATATTTAACACAAAATAAGTCATTCATAGAGAAATGGCAGAACAAAAAAGACATGAAACATATAGAAAACAAGTAGCAAAATGGCAGATGTAAATCGCACCTTATCAGGAATTACATTAAGTGTAAATGTATTAAACACTACAATCAAAAGGTAGAGAAATTAGCAGAGTGGCTAAAAAAAAACACACACACACAATCCAACTGTATATTGTCTCCAAAGGACACACTTCAGATTCAAAGACACAAGTAGATTGAACATAAAAGGATGGAAAAAGAAATACTTGGCTCATGCATCCAGAAAGCCAAGGAGAAAAGCTTGTACCAACCTCAATGGATGTAGGAGTTCGAATGATATTGTCAAGACTCTGTCTCACTCTTTTTTTATTATTGTTAGTTTCAGATGTACAAAACAAATGTATAGTTTGACATTTATCATTTATATCCTTCACAAAGTGATAACTCCCCTCCCCCAATCTACTACTCCTCTGACTGTCTCACTCTTTTATGCTTTCTTCTTTTTTATCTCCACCTCTAACCTCACCTGGTAGCTGCCCCAGAAGCTTCAGGGTTACCAGCTTCAATGGAAAGTAAACTTCCCTTTCTCTACCGTACCAGCATACTTCCTGGTTTGGGTTTCATTGGGCTACTTGCATCAAATGTCCACATCGGAGCCAGTTTCCATGACCAGGCATGAGTTATGTGCCTTATCTGGATTCCAGGGCAGTTTGGTTTAGTCTCTCCTGAACAACATGCCTGAGAGTAGGTAAGGGGTGCTCCCACAATGAAGGCCAGGGGGTCTCCTAACTAGAATAAAGGTGAATGCATCATTGGATGGCCACTAAACAAGTGCCCACTACACAGGCGTTGGGTTGACGTGGGTTGGAAGGACAATCTCTGGGTACAGAAAACAGCAAAGTTAAATCAACTATAAAGAGTTCAAACTTATACCTTTATGTTCGTGTTTTAATTGTCCAAAAGTGTTTCTCCATTAATTTGAAAAATCTTTTTAGCACGCTTGGTATGTGGAACATACTTAAGAGGAACATACTTAAGAGGAGTTCGGAGAGATCAGGAAAAGTGAAAATGGACTCTCATATCGTGAAACACGTGCTCTGCATCAGGCTGCTTTACATACCTAATCTTCCTTTAGCTATGTGAAACTCTCTGAACCTGATGGAAAGCTCAGCCTTTTGAAGAGGAGGGAACTAAGGCACAAGAAGATCAATCATTTGGCCAATGTGTGCATTTGGCAGGTGGTGGAGTATGGATGGCCATTCAAGCCAACACAGCCCCCAAGCACAGGGTTTCTCTCCCCGTACTTCACTGCCCGCATCATATTGCCCATCGTGCCATAGCTGTGTGTCTTCCTACATGTCCATGTTCAAGTGTCAACTAGGAAGAAGCCAACAGTGTGCCGAGAGTGGAGTTTGGCTTCACCGCAAATCCGGCCTTGAACGTTGGGAGTAAAACTAAATCCAGGGGATTGAAAACTGAGCACCACTGAGGCAAAGTCAGAATGTCTTGGCTTTCACTTTCCTGGAAAATTATTTCACCGTCATCATCTGATTGTTGGTGGTTTGTGTGACTTGCATGTTCACATTCTGCCTGCCCAGGTATCTCTGAGGGAGGCATCCGCAGCAATTTGCAAGACGGTCTCCTCACGGCGATGGCTCATGATTTTTGCTTTTCTCTGTCTCTTGGTTCCAGTTCATCTCATACCAATTTATCAGTCTTTGGCTTCATCTTGGCATGAAGGATGGGTCCTGTGGGATTGTCCCAGTTACTTTCTCTCTCCTGCCTCCTTTTGGCAGAGGTGGATAACTGGTGTTGAATCCAGATCTTTTCTCTGAAAACGCTTCTCTCCTTTTTGAGGGATTAAGGCAGCAATTCCCATAATACGTTCTGCCCAACACAATGACCAAGAATCTCAGCCATAAAAAAGTGGGGTGCTACTGTCAGATTATGGGGGGATGTATGTCAGGCAGACCACAAAAGAAAGCATGGACTACATTCTCCACGAAGTTATAAAGTGTTGCAATAGATCTTTTCTACCACAGGACTGTTATAGTCTGAATGTGAAGAGCGGCACTTTTATTTATCAGGAATGGAAAACCAGTGCCCACCCACGGCTAGTGAAATCTGAAAATTAGGAACTTGGCTTCACAGGAGCCAGGAAACCTCTTTCACTTGTTTCCATTCCATCCTTCTTCTTTTTTTTTTTTTTTTAAAGAAATGAAAGGTTATTTTGCTAGTAGAAAACTGTTATTGTTGCTGAATTTGCTAAGAAAATTGTGCAATTGATCAGTGAAGATGGCAAGAGCAATATACAGGGTTGCCAGAGGCATTATTTTGCTATCCTCGGCAGCGTGAACAAGTTAAAAAAAAAAAACAAAGAAAAAGAAAAAGAAAAAAAAAAGTCTAGGTTCCAGGATGGCAATAATGAATTTTGGTCTCCTAGGCAGCAAGGTAGATGGTGGATGTGTTTTCTCCTGAGCATGTCCTCGTGGACACCAGAGTTTTCTAGAAAAGAAGCCATGATGCCAGATTCTTATTATCATTAATGACAGGTTGGTTGACAAAAATCTCTGAACCTTACAGTACAAATCTCCTTAGAGCATTTGGGGCTCACAGTCAGGATGAAGTGACTATTTTTGTTGTCCTTGCAAAGGGTACGCTCTTCCTTTTCAGCATTCTGTGTAGGTTTTTGGCTTTGAATAATGCCCTGGTTTGTAAAACACCAAGAACTAGTGTGATGATTGGGAGCAAAATGGATGGTGTTGCGTGGAGACGGTGAACACCATTTGGAGGGAATAAGTGAGTCCGGGCGGTGATAAGGTTGAACAGCAAAGCTATTGTTATTGATAATTTTATAGGAATGGGTTCTTTTTAAGGCCGTGTGCTTACATATTTCATAAACAATGTGCTTGAGAAATGTCTAGTAAGCGACCATGGATAGAATAAGAATGAATGCTGCATTAAGACAGACAGCCCAGTTGGAAAGTCCTGTTACAAAAAAACAGGAAATACAGACACAGGCAGAATCTTATGTCACCTGGACGGATGAAGTACAAAGCAGCCTCCTCAAAAGTGACGTGTCCATGGTCCCTTCTATACATAGGGGTCCCCTTAGTCAGGACTTGAGGACAGCAACAAATTGTTGGGAAAGGTAGAAAAGGTGTGGCCACGGAAATGGGCCAAAGCATAAGAAAGAAGACAGGAAGGAAGAAAAGAGGCCATTTTGCCTAGACCAAAGCACAGAGAGATGGCATGCCGGATCTGCCAGTTACAGTGAGCGATTTTCTTGGGAGAGAATTTTGGACAGAATATAGGTTTGTTTGTTTAGGTGCAAGAGCCATGTCAGGCAACAATTTGTAGCTCTATACCGAGAGAAGAGACGATATTTTTCTGCTTGGAATGGCTGCGTAGGTGAGCGACTTGCTATGGTGACCAGTTTACTTTGTTTGCAGGCAAAGGCAGGTGTGGGTGAATACGGGGAGTGTGCGGGAGCTGATCTCAGACGTTCGCTTGTGCTCTGGTATCGCACCACTCTCCTTCACTATGTAAAAATAGTCTCCAATATGGCTCCCAGTAACCCCTGCCTCCTGTCATTTATGTGTAGACCCCTGCCACACTGAATAAGGATGGCTTGTATAATCAATAGACATTGCTTCGTGATAGAGTGTGACTTCTGAGGCTAGGTCATAAAAAGCAATATGGCTTCCGTCTCGCTCTCTTGGATCATTTGCTCTGGGGGAAGCCAGCTGCCATGTTGTGAGGACACTCACGAACCCCTGTGGAAAAGCCCATGGGGTGAGGTACTGAGGCCTTCTGCAAACAACCAGGTGAGTTATCTTCGTACAAGTGGATCCTCCAAACACAGTCTAGGCCACCCCAGCCAACATCAAGACTATAAACTTATGATACACTCTGAGTCAGAGCAACCCAGCTAAGCTACTCCCAAATTCCTGACCCCCAGGGACGGTGAGATAATACATGTTTTACCATTTCAAGCCGCTGAATTTGAGAGTACCTTGCTATCCAGCAATAGCTATCTCATACAGCAGGCTGTAATTCTTGATTTGGGATTTGCGTCCACAATTATAAATGTTAATGGATTGCAAACTTTTATATGAAAGGAGAGTAGAACAAGTAACATGAATTCAGGTATACAGAGGTATAAAAGTCAGGTATAAAATTACATATCTTGAATTTAAAATTATGTATCCTCTATGACAAAAGCCAGATAAAGCAGTATCCTAGATGTACAATTTCATCTGAAAGTCTAAAACTACATCACATACAAGGCCTACTGGAACACTGTAAATGTAGACTTTTTGCTCTGAGTGAGCTGCAGAAGCCATTAAAGGATTTTGAGCAGAGGACTGATATGGCCCAATTGATGTGTCCAGAAGTCAGTCTGTACCCAGGTGTGTGCTGGGGATGCAGCTGGTTTGCCCCGCCCTCAAGTTGTTTCCGGGCTCATTTATATTCAACCCCAGCAGGAAGATGATCAGGCCTCCTTCCCCCTTCAGCTGTACTTGAGTATTAATCCTGCAATAGGAAGCGAGAACCAGGGGGAGAATCAGAGCATGCTGACTACCTGCAAATAAATGTTCAGAAAAGCTATAACAATCCTGGTCTTTGGCCTGAGACTGTCTAATTTAGGTCTAAAGACCCATCATTAGAAATGTTATGGTGTCACAGACACTTAGAAGCTCTAGAATTACATCAGTCAGTAACAAACCACCCCAAAGTCTCAGTGCTTAGAACAACAAAGTTTCATTCTCGCTCATGCTACATGTCCGGTGTACGATGGAAGAGTAATCACTCATAGTAATCACTCTGAGTCCCAGGATGCCGGACGTTCTACCAGCCCATGAGACCACCACCACCAGGCTTCTGCTCTGTGGCAGAAGAGAAGAGAGGACTGGAATTAAATGCTTTGGCCTAGGAGTGACACATGGCATTTTGCTTTCCATGTCATTGGCCAAAGCCAGTCACATGGCAAAACCATCTCCCAGGAGGTGAGGAAGTGTTATTGGAAACACACACCTGGAAGAAGAAGACAACAGAATAGTGACAAGTATCAGTCATCCCCACACCAAGGAGACTTCTTTTTCCTTCTTCTTTGTCTTTTAGTGGCAAGAGCAAGAAAAGAGAAAGTCAAGAATCACAATTTCAGTCCTTGGGATCTTTGCCTGTCAATGGGATAGGAATAATGTTATGTGAATACAGAACCGGCTTTCCTTATTGTTCATGAATCAACACTTATTTCCTAAGGACCTATATATGTGCAAGGTAGTATGCTGGGTGCTTTAGAAAAGATGTAATGTCAATTAGATCCGATCCCTCCCTTCAGGGAAGCATATGGTCTCTGTTTTAACACAATTATGAGAGTAAATTGCCTGGAATAATCATCATTTAATATGTTCCAGAGATAAATACACTTTTCAATTTCCTAGTGTTGTTTTTCCCCAAGTAGGTGGGAATGAGTGATAATTCAATTAATTGCCGGTTCCAATTTCTCCTCTGACTTTTCCTCCATGATCAGTGGACAGCAACATGGTCCCAGATTCTGGGATATGCCACACACATTGATCAGACGTGGCATGACGACTTAAAACAGAGTTGCCAGTTAAAATACAGGACGTTTCGTTACATTAAAATTTCAAATTAACAGCAAATAATTTTTAGTAGAAGCCTCTCCCGTGCAATATTTGGGACATACGTCTACTAAAAGGTTATTTGTTGTTTGTCTGAAATTCAACGTGTAGCATTCAAATTGAACTGGGCAGCATGTATTTTATTTTTTTTACTAAATTGGGCCAATCTATCTTAAAAACCTCTCATCATCATGGAAGCCCCAACCACCTCTAATTTCATTCTGTACCACACCCCTGGCCACCACCACACTACGGGGCCACACCGGCCTCGTTTCTGTTCCTCTTACACACCTGATATGAGGCTACCTCAGGGCCTTTGCATGTTATTCCCTCTTCATGAAACACCCTGGTTCCTTGAGAGGCTGACTTCTCTTCCTTCTCCATCTCAGCTCAAATGCCCCACCTCAAAGAGACGTTCTCTGAACAGGTGATCTAAAGCCACGCTCTCTTGCCTTGTGTTCATCGCTCTCTATCACACCACTGTACTTATTTTAGCTGTTGCCACTCTCTGTTGTTATCCCAGTTTCAGTGTGTGTGTGTGTGTGTGTGTGTGTGTGTGTGTGTGTGTGTGTTCACTCTAACACAACCTTCCTGAGAGCAGGGAATGAGTCTTTCTTGCCCTTCACTCTATCCCAACAGGGCCTGGAATGTAGCAGGTGGGCAACAAGCATTTATGAACCAAGTTGTGCTTTAGTTAGCTCAAGGTTCCTGCCCTCTAGTATGTTTGTAAATCTGGGGAGGTTAAAGAATGGGGGGTTAGACCATCAAATGATGTAATTTATGAGAGGGATAAATATGGCAGAATAAAAACAGTAGAGCGATGGACTGAAGACCAATTGGGGCGGGCCACGTGGGGGGGATTGCACTTTCAGTGAAATGATTAGAAAAAGTGTCTCTGAGGAGGGGATGTGAGCTGAGTTTTATAGAAGGACAAGGAAGGAGTCACCCAAAGGGAGAACATTCAGGCCATAGCAGCAGTTGGAAAGTTCCTAAGACATGAACAACCTTGGCTTGTTTGAAGAATAGACAGTTGATCCGCATGGCTGGAATGGACTAACCCAGAAAGCAGCGAGTGAGAGAGGTGGTAAGAGGGACAGCCAGAACAGGATGGTCTTCAAACACCATGGTAGTTCCACTGGAGACTTTAATCAGGGGACTGATATGCCCCTTGAGGAGAGCACTATGGTAGCTGTGATCCAAAGGAACTAGAGAGAAGAAAGCCTGGAAACATGGAGACCAGAGAGGAGGCCACTGCAGTGGTCCAGGCAAGAGAGGAGGGTGGGTAGATCTAGGTTTTAACATGGGCAATGAAGAAAGAAGGGGGCAGATTTCAGGTAAAATTGTGGGGGCAGAATTAACAGAAATAGCTTAATTAATTAATGGATAGAATGGACGAATGCATAAGTGAGTGGAAGGGTGGATGAATAGAGAGCAGATTCGTTGGTAGATGAGTGGATGAATGGATGGATGGATGGATGGATGGAAGACAGATGAGGAAGTAAAACGTACTGTTAAGAGCCCTGGCTCTGGACCCAGATCCATCTCCTTTTGAATCCTACAGCTGATAATCTTGAAGAAGTAGCTCAGCTTCAAGAAGCCTTCTTTATCTGAAAAAGGGGGTCAGTAATACGTGCATTGTCAAAGTGACCTGAGGAACAAAAGGGACAATGTCTACTGACGAATCACACCAATGCCAGAGCAGGTGGTTATTTACCTCTAGCATCTTAATTTGTAACTTTCAAGTTGTCTTTTCATCACTGTCACGGTCACTCAGGTCCATACTATTCAGACTCCCAGACTGCACCAAAACCCAGCACAAACAAAAAGACTTGTATCAAATGTTTCAAGATATTGTTAACGAAAGGAAGAGATGAGGCAGTATGAGAAGTGTTATACGCTATTCAGTATTTCAGTTTTTGTTTGTGTTTTCTTTTTATTCACAGTCCTGAATTCCCTTTGATGTTTTTTTTAATATAGGGAGGACTCCTGTGTGTATGTGTGAATAATTAAACTTTTTTTGAGTTTGACTGTAAGTGGGAAGAAGCGCCTTTCACTGTCAGTGATGTGAGGCAAAGGAACACCCAACGGGCGTCTTTTTCCACTAAATAATTTTGCGGGATTTTTTCATTATTATCATTATCATTCCTCTCTTCTCAGACAGTCTGAGAAAGTAGGCTTTGGAAGGTTGCTCACAGCGCTAGCCTATCCTCTGTGATATTTTGGTAAATCTTGACTGAAGGCGAAAGAGGAGGGGAAGGACTGCTGATGCTGTTATTTGGGCATTGAATATGCACCTTTGTCTCATGTGGTGCTCCCAGCAATCCAGGATGTGGGTAGTCGTATTATTCTTCCCATTGGGCAGGTGAGTCAAGCCAGGCTCCCAGCTGTGTGTCATGCCCACGTAGTAGAGCAGAGAGTCGCACTCGGACCCGTCGGCTGGCAGTGCTCGCACGCTAAACCAAGCCCCTAGGCTTCTCCCTGGTTGGCTGCTGGACACTGAGCCACTTCTCAGCATAATTTACTGTGTCGATGCATTCTCCAAACTCCTCCTTGGCTGGCAGCTATTGATTTCTGTGCCCGATTATGCCCTTGGCCTCAAATCGTTTTGCAATTCCTTCCCCAATTTTCAAGTGAACCTTATCATCCCTTGGCTTAGTGAAGCTCATCTTTGTTCTTTGGGCAGTAATGGACGAGTCAGTAAATGGCATGTCACCGAGCAGGAGAGCTGTGAGGGCGACCTTTATTAGACTAAATATGTTTTCCCCACCCCGTGCTCTGTGGCATCGTGGAATCACTATCGGAAAGCAGACAACAGGGAATAAGCAGTGTGTAGCCACGAGCTTCCCAAACTTGTATTAGTAATTGCTTTTCTTGATGTAGCTATAATTACTGAGAATAACAATTTCCTATACATTGTAACAGTTAATATATCAATGCAGTTCAGATATTATGTATTCGGTTTGCTTAAAAGCTCTTCAGGATTATGACTTGATTCTCAGAGGCTGGCATTCCCATCCCACTTTCGAACCTAATTCCTATCTAAAACCCCATCAGCCCCCTTTTGGCTGGAAGACAAATAGGAATGTGTAGATAGATGATGGTCATGCAGCAATGGGATGCCAGATTCTTTGCTCTACCCTATATGGTCTGATTCCTGCCTACTTCCTCCCACTCTCTCTCTCTCTCTCTCTCTCTTGCTCACTTTTCTCTAGCTATGGTAGCTTTCTTTTTGTTCTTCCACTACACCAAACTTGTTCCCACTTCCGGTACACTTACCTTGTTACAACTCATCTCCTCTCATATGTCAAATATATGTTAATAGGATTTCCAGGCCTTTGCACCTCCTGTGGCCTCTGCCTACAGTGTTCTTCCTGAAGACCTGTGTCCAGCCGTCTCCTCCTCATCATTCATGTCTCAATGCAAATGTCACCAACCTAGAAAGGCCCAACTAAGATATCTCACGCACTCAGGTAGTCTGTTTTCTCTCTGTCTCCTAAACGCACTCTTCGTAGGGCAAAGTCTGGTCTAGTTTCGGCTCTGCCCTGCGTTGGACACAAATCCTTGCATCTGCTCGGACTCCCTTGGATCTTGCAGCCACTTGGCTCACACAGCTTTCACCCTGCCTGACTCCACCACTCAAGCCCACCTGGTTCTGCCTTGTGCAGCAAACCAGCCAGTCACATGTACAGAGTTCCTGCCGCTTCCAAATGTGAAAGGTGCAGGGCATGAGGTCTGGCGTCCTGAGAAGCCATCAGAGGGACAGTCCCCCAGAAGGGCTGAAGGTCCAGGGGAGCCGGCAAACTATGACCAATGGGAAACAGGAAATGAAAGGGGTGGGCAGAGCCAGCAGATACCGCCTCTCCTTTCTTGCCCCCAGGAAGCGCTCTGAGGCATGGTTTCCTCTTCTGTGCCACCCAGAGAAGTCCCGTGTGCCCAGGGGAAGCATCTGCTGAGCACTGGCCTTCTCTCTCCAGAGCTCATCATTACGTGAGAGACATCATTCACCCTCTTACCCACTTGGCTTTCTTTTCTTCTTTCTCACTGCCCTGGGCTTGAACCTCCCAAATGAAACTTAAGAATTTCAATCTTTGCCTTGGGCTCTGTTTTGTAGAGAATTAGGGACAAGGCAATCTCCAGTACTGGGAACATTTCTTGGTACATACAAAGCAGTCCATCAATATAGAGAGGAAGGAAGGAACAAAGGAAGGATGGAAGGAAGGAAGGAAGGAAGGAAGGAAGGAAGGAAGGAAGGAAGGAAGGAAGGAAGGAAGGAAGGAAGGAAGGAAGGAAGGAAAGAAGTAAGGAAGGAAAGAAAGAAGGAAGGAAGACAGGAAAGAAGGGAGGGAGGGAGAGAGGGAGGGCGAAAGCGAGGCAGGAAGAGGAACACGGCCAGGCTGTGCTTGTATGCAGGCCAGGCGGGCTTCTATGGTGGTGGAAAAGGCCCTTGGGACAGAGAGTGAAAAGGACACACAGGCCAGAGGTGAGTCTGAGCTTCTGTGAAACTTTCCACTGCAGCTGTCGCTGAAGTCAGAAGCAGACTGAGAGATGTGACACAGGGCACCAGAGGGGTCTGCTGTATAGTGTGATCTCTAAAATGCATATGCAACTGTGGTTCCTGATAGTTGACTCCCTGATGGCTCCCCTGAGCCCCGGGTGAAATGTTCTGCTTTCTTAACAGAGCTCGTGTGGTCTTCTGTAAAGCTGCTCTGCCCCTGCTGCAACCCCGTTTGTGAGGAGTCCCTACTCATACGTAGTCTGCTCTCTGTACTGTTCACAGTTCTCCTCTCCAGACTTTGCTAATTCTGTTCCCTCTGCCTGGAATTCCCTTCCCATCCACATTCTTTTTCGAGACCAATTAGTCCTCAAGGTTCCTGTCCTGACAATCCCAGACAGAGTTCGACACCCTGCCCCTATTTCTACCACTTCCCCTTCTGCATTTGTTCTAACTATTGCCAGTTCAGGGCCTTCCCCTCCCCATCACTTAGACCGTGAGCTCATTGAGGGCAGTGGCACAGTGCCCTTCGTCTTGGTTTCCCAAATGCCCAGGCGGGACCTGGGACCCAGAAGACAGTGCCGGATGGCTGGTTGGAGGCAGGCACAGATGCATGAGGCTTCATTTTAGACTTCTTCAACAGCGAGTGATAATGGCTATTTAGAAAGGACCGTGTCTTCCGTGGAAGCAGAGCCCGCACTATGGGCAGCATCTCGATGCGCTGTCACACAATCCCAATCCAAATAGTCTGCACCATCTGTTCACCTTTGCTTCAGGACACACAAATCATTTCCCAGGTGTACTTCAAGAAGGTGTCGGCACTGACAAGAAATTCAGTTCCCGAACATTTGTTGGACAGCTAAGGAGCTGACTCACTGCTTTAGACACAAGATAAGAAGATGAGATAAAAATACCTTTAGCCTCTGGGCATCTTTGTGACCAGTGCTGCGGTGTCACAGAAGGATGGAGACAGGCAAATCAAGAGGAGGCTGTCAGCACAGCCAACCTTCTGGTGTCACAGCGGGTGTCACCCTCTCCTCCTCTATGCTCACAGGCAGGTGTCCAACCTGGGACAAGGGCAGCCAACTGAGCCACTCACCCGTAGTCTGTAAAGGAGACCATCTACAGAAAGGACAGGCCCTCCACACGTGCAGGTAGCCACTACAGCCCACTACAAACATAGTTAAGCCTCTGACATGTACGAGCCTCTGCTCACAGGCACCGCCTCTGCCCTCAGTTCACTCACCTCCAGCAAGGGAGCAGCATGCTTCCATTGAAGCTCTAGAAGGCTTTTACGTTGTCAAAATATTCTGGGATAAATGAGTGGACACTTGGTCATTGCTTTCCATTATGTGTATATTTCCTGTCTTTCATTTCCTAAACATAGCCTTTCTCTCTTTTCCTTTCCTTTCCTTTCCTTTCCTTTCCTTTCCTTTCCTTTCCTTTCCTTTCCTTTCCTTTCCTTTCCTTTCCTTTCCTTTCCTTTCCTTTCCTTTCCTTTCCATCCCAGTTGAGTAAGTGTATAATGAATGAGTAGATCAATTTCAAATGTTTAAGAGGGAGACGGCTGCAGGGTCCAACCACCGAAGTTCAAATCCCACCTCTGCCTTTTCTGTGTTGTGTCGTCTTAGATAATTTACATGTACGCTTAGTTTCCACATCCGAAAAGTAGGGATGAGTACCTCTTGCATAGGATTTTATGAAGGTGAAATGAGTTAGTAAATGAAAAAGCTTTTACAGCCTCTGGCACATAATAAGCCTCAACAAGTTTCCCTATTATTATTAGTGGTTGTGTTGCAGTCATTGTTGTTTAATATTACCACAAAAATGATTCAGTGCTAATGCTAATTTTCGAGAAAATTCTAAGAAACATGAGAACCTAGTCTAATTAAATAAGAGGGCAGGTTCCAAGTTCCAGCCACTGCACCTCAGAAACCAGGGTAGCCATCATATTTGACCCCTTAAAAGATGTAGTTTTGATCCCAAGTTCTCAGATGGCAAGGAGGAGGACTAGCAAATTAATTTTGCTGAGAACCTCACACACAGCATGGCCTTTCACCTTTTGAAACGAATAATTTACTGACCACCTGTCGTGGTTCTTGATTTTGACCCGGCGATAAATAAATAAATAAATCCATCCATCCAAGGCACTTGGCAAGTGGGAAACATATGCACAGGGCAACCAGAAACTATGCTGAGAGAGAACAGGAAGGAAGAAGTACGCTTCAGAGTGGGCTGGAAGAGGCAGTGAGGGAGGATGCTGGTGGATGTCTATGAAGGGGCCCTGGGCCCTGCCCCCCGGGGAGTGTTCTCGAACTCCCATCCCCAGGTAGACCACTGGGAGTCTGCAGGTCAGTCAAGAGTGACACTGGCCCAGTGGTGCAGGATCACATGTGTCCAGGGAGAGTGAAGACAGATGGGCCCAAGACTCCCTCATGGCTTTCCCCACCCCAGAATGGCCAGGCACCGTGTCATGCTCCCTGAAAGCTGCACATATGTGGCACTGAGACCCAGCAAGCATGACACGATGGTTGATGGCTCAAGGAGGAGGCAGCAGTGAGCTGCATGGATGGATGTCCAAATACCGATGGGAAGGAGGCTGCCTCCTGGACAGATGACGTCAACCCAGGAACAGGTTACCCTACTCTCCCCTCTCACCTGAAGGAAAAGCACAGAACTCCAGACCGAGATGAAATTTCTACCACAACAGGGGAACCAGGGCCCAAAGTCGGTTCAGGTATGGAAAGGCAAAGTTGTATTTCTCACAGATACCCAGATCGAAAATAGAATCAGAGAGCCTTGTGTGGAGGCTGTAGATAGAACTTACGGTTAAGAATGTGGATGCTTTGAAGCCTTGAGAGACTGGTCACTGCTCTGCCTCTTGTGAACTGATCAGGTCCTTACTTTCTTCTAGAGTCTATTTGCTCATCTGTGAAATAGACATAAAAATAATACCCTCTAACTGTTTGTATGTGTTAACTAGAAACATTACATGTAAGCCCCTAGAGGGCTTGTTTCACACTAAGCCTTCCATGAATGTAGGCTAATATCATCATTAGAAGGAGAAGGAGTTGGGGAGGGGTCTTGGGGCAAGGCTGATTGTTGCGGGGGGGGGGGTCTTCATGGAGTTGCTGTTTGTTCTGATGACAGAGATTCAGGAGAATGTTCTCTCATAGCCAGCATATGTGGGAACCTCACTGGCCTGTTGAGAGGGCTGAAGAGTGGGGACTAAGCATGTGGTTCCCATGTACTCCAAGGCAGTCAGAGCTAATATAATTTTGTGATCAAGGTCACGGGCTCTGGCATCCAACTGCCTGTATTTATATGGCTGACTAGCTGGGCAAGTGTCCTTGGGCACGTTCCATAACCTCCCCGTATCTTAGATTCCTCACCTGTAAAATGGCAGTAATAATAGTTCCTATTTCCAAGAGTTACCCTGAGGCTTAAAGTAATGGACATACACGAAGAGCTCCTCCAAGCTTCCCTTTCTGGCATGCTGAAACACGCTATAAACATTAGCTATCAATTCTAATTTTGCTTCCATCCAAATTTACGCTTCAGCTGCTAGAATCCCTCAGGATCTCAAATCTGATTTCTCTTCCAACAAGAGAATCCATCCAACCTCCAGGCCATTTTCTAGCAAGGAAGGGTCACATCAAAATACGAATATTAATGCCACCAATATTTACATGGAGATTGAGGGTGGGGCCTCCTGCTCCACGTACCCAGGCAGATATCTTTTACTCATGCTTCAGAGAGGAGAAAAACATCAGCCGAGCTGCCCACAATCTACAGACAGGGGCTCATAGCAACAAGGAACACACACTGACATAAGATGTCAACCCATCAGCAAAGGAACAAAAGGGCAACTTGTTTGCAGGAGACGCTCCAGGCCTGTGTGTCTTCCTCGAACCAAATACCAGGGAAAAGTAACTAATATCTTATCAATGATCTTTTGTCCCAATAATACTGTGTAACAAACATTGCCTCAAAACCTCAGTGTCATACCCCAGTGTCATGTAAACATTTGTTTTGGTTCGTGGGTCTGTGGGCTGGCTGCCTGCTTCTGCTGATCTGAGGCTGGGCTCAGCAGAGCTCATTCACACGTTCATGGTCAGCTGTAGGAAAGCCATGCAGCTTTGCCATCTCAGCCGGGCTCTCTCACATGTCTGGGGCCACAGCTGGTTGCCTCAGCTTTGCTCCATGAGTCTCATCCTCCAGCAGGCTAGCTTGGGCATGATTCCACAGAAAAAAACAAAAGAGTGGGTACAAATGCCAAAATGCATCATCGAAGTTCTCTTACATTTGCTGCCATTCCCTTGGCCAAAACAAATCATATGACTGAACCCAAAGTCAAGAGATGAAACAGGATTCCCACCACCACCACTATGCCTCCTCCCAACACGCACACAATAAGGAAGTAATGCAAAGTTGCATAGCAAAGGGTTTAGATCCAGAAAGGGGTAAAAATTGAGCTCATGTGTCAATCTGTTGTTCACATATTCGAAAGAACCTGCCAACATTGATTGCGGGAAAGGAGAGAGAATAATTGTAAGAGAGATCAAGTCTACTGAAAGAAAAGCCAGAATCACCCACAAAATAAACAACTTTGAGGATATTAAATGACATCTCCCTTTTATGGACCTTTTATATTCAAAGAAGCACCAGTTTTCACATTTTGCTCTACACCCTCTTAAAATCTCTCTCAGGGTTTCCAGTCCTGCCTATTTTGATTGAATCCACACATGCCGGCCAGCCATCTTTGGCTAGTTTTCCAGCCATCTTGCTCCAAAACCTAAATATTGCAGAGAGTACATATCCACATGAAAATAAATGAAAAATAACTTAAAGAAATCAGATTTCTCCCCATTTCAGATACATTTGACTCAAATTTATGGATGAAAGTTTGAGAAATCTTCTTTTACTTTTCCCTTCCACCAGTTTTCAGTTCAGACTCACTGGATAGGTCATAAATGAATTATTTTCAACATGATAGATGCCATGGGACTCTCAGTCCCCATTAACTGTGACTTGTGGTTGAAATCCTGGTGACTACTACAGACTCTAGGAAACTAAATTGAAGATGGAAAGTAAAATTCCATGATGGAAATTTAGAATCGTAGTTGACTATTCCAGCACTGACGGTTTGTCACGGAGAAGCTACCTGGGAAGTATTCTTCCATTTCTTCTGTGTTGTTTTATAAGAGGAGCTAGCCACTTTAATAGATTGTACATTTAAGACCCATAAAAGATAATGTGCAGTGAAGATGGTTGAGTGAGACAGACTCAGCAGATAGACATTTTGATAATCAATTTTTAATTAGGTAATAAGAATTGATACCGTGCCACTAATAC
This sequence comes from Rhinolophus hipposideros, assembly GCF_964194185.1. Classification (NCBI taxonomy): domain Eukaryota; kingdom Metazoa; phylum Chordata; class Mammalia; order Chiroptera; family Rhinolophidae; genus Rhinolophus; species Rhinolophus hipposideros. The sequence goes on along the minus strand of NC_138054.1, from coordinate 86,178,496 downwards.
CTCTGTTTTGGGAGGAGAATTCTGTCCCATGTCCTTTGTGGTGAAGTTCGTAGCACTGCTTGGCTGAGTTCCAAAGCACTACTGACCACTGCGAAGTATCAGGCATAATATTACACTTGGCTGGCCATTGGTTTGACCTCAATCCTAAGTTCCTTGGGAGTTTCCTAGAAATTATGAGTTCTGTCACTTTATCTGAAGCAATTGTTCACATTTAGTGTGGTTTTGCTTGTGGCCAAGTCAAAACAGAGGAATCTGTCAGCTGCATGTGTATCCAAGAAGACTAAGTATTTTGGTGAGGCTGAAAATGGTCTCGACGAGATTCCATAAATCAACACTAACAGCTACACACTGACTTCCCTTGTGGAAACTTAGGATGCCGGAGCTAAATCAACAGATTACTATTTTGTTCCACACTTGGTTGACAGCTCTTGATGCAACACTAGTATGAATGATCAGGCCACCTCCTTACTTCCTGTTTTATTTGACTTGGTTCTTTGGGACACCATTGAGAAGGAGAAGGCAAATATCATTACAGTGAAGATTTTCATATAACTAACTCAAAGACTCCCGTTCTTTAAGTAATGGACCATGTGTAAACATATTTTATTAATTTCCTTTCTGATAATACAACGTTAACTCTTGCTCACCAGCGAAACAATTCAAAAACTACACGAGATAGTTACAAATCTTTTTCTTGGGGTGAGAAATTTTAAGATCTACTCACTTAGCAACTTTCAAATATACAGTGCAGTGTTATTAACTTTAGTCACCATGCTGAAATATCGAATCATTATGTTGTACACATGAAATGAATACAATGTTGTATGTCAATTACATCATATACATATGAGCAAATCCACCTACCTCCTTCTCATCCCCAGCCTCACACTCCAAGGTGACCAGTCCTAACAACCTGGGATACAGATGTCCACATATTTCCCCATCTTCATACTCACATGTGTAGGTGAGAACCGTGAAAGACGAGGGGATGAGCTGAGTGGGAACTGGAGCCAAATAGTTTTTTCTTTGTTCAAGTGTAAAGGAAACATCCGGAGGTTTTAAGTAGAGGAGGTGACAGTGTCTCTTTGTGTGGCGACTGAATTGATGCAGAAATACTTTCAGGAGGCTGTTGCGATTGTTCAGAAGAGAAAGGATGGTGGCTGGCACTAGGTGGGGGCAGTGCAGGCGGAGAGAGTAGGCATTTTGGAGGCTAGACTGGATACGATTTGAGGATGGATTGGATGCTGTGGGACACAAGGCAGCCTGTGGCTTGTGAATCTGGGCAGCTAGTGGTACCTTGCCAGGAAACACTCCCTGAAAGAACGGGAGGCTTGGGGCAGTGTTCAGGATTCCGTTTGAGATGTGTTGAGGGCGGGATCCCCATAAGACTTCCACTGAAGAGCGCGTGTGAGCCGTTGGCTCAGACGAGAGGTGTAGACGGGAGCATTTTGACTAAGGAGACGTGAGGGTATCCCTAGCAGCCAGCACGATGTCCTACCATATTAGATGCTCAGGAAGTGTTTGTCAGAGCAGTAATTCATGACAGGATTATAGAAGGGCCTCGACGGAGGTGACGTCTCTCCCTCCCAGGTGCTCCAGAGGCCTTGACTTAAGACTCTTCCGTATTATGTAGAGGCTAATAATTTGGCACATCTTCAATATACTATTCTTCAAATATCCATTCATTAGTCACTTGTTTCTAGGGTAGGAGGAAAGCTGCTTAAGGTGAGAGCGAGGGAAGGAAAGTAACAGGGTGCTGAGACACGGGAATGTGACCTTTCATGCCCTCCGAGGCCCTGAGCAATTCAGCTCTGGCCCACCTGTGCATGCTCACTCTGCAGGGAAAATGAGAGAACAGGCTCCAGGTGAAACTGCTTGGATTCGAACCCTGGCTCCACCGTGTGCTGGCGGTGTGAACCCAAGCACATTATGTAACTGCCAGGCCTGTTTCTTCATCTCAAACATGGGTTTGTCATAGTATCACGCGCACAGGCTTGGTCTGAGGATTACATGAAACATACTTGTGTATGGGAGCCCCCATTCTTTGGGAAGCACTCTCCAAATGTTGGTTGCTGGCTCCATCAGCCACTTCTTCTTTCCAACCCCACAAAATGCTGGTCCAGAAAAGACTTCCAGAAACTAAACGTTCTCCATCTCATTGCATTTCCTGTGATGTCAGAGTAGTGCGAGATGTTTCTGCCCTGATATCCTTCCCATCCGTCCTTTCTATCTGCTTCTGGCTTCTCATGATTGCTTGGCCTGGTCTGTCGTGCTTCTGGTCTTCCAAGTTGGAGCCCGTCTCCTTTCACTTGATAATTGTGTATTTGGGGCCAGAACCCATGTCTTGTCCATCTTTCTTTACATTCCTCCACTGCCCTCGGTTCAGTGCCTTGTACACAGTAAGGGTGCAATAAACGTTTATGGCAATTATCTTAACAGAATTTCCCTGAATTGGACAGAGAGAGAGAGAGAGAGAGAGAGAGAGAGAGAGAGAGAGAGAGAGAAACAGAGAAAGAGAGATATCACTAGTTAACTTTTGTTCTCAGGAGCCACATTCCTTGGTAGTTATTGGTACTAATGTTTTCTCTTGGTTTTTTTTAAAGTAACATGGATATTTCCTTATTATTGAGGTAATTTCTATGCATTGTAAAAATTTGGAAAAGTGAAGGAAATATAGAAGAATATAACAAAAATAATAATTACCCATAACCCACTAGAGATAATCACTGGTAATATTTTGGGAATCTATAGATGTATGTATATTCTACATGTCTATAATCTCTATATACTCATATATATATATATATATACATATATATATATGTATACATATATATATTTATGGATCAAATTGAATGAACTGTTTTGAAATCACTTTTTTATTTAACTTTATTTCAAGAGAATTTTCTCCTAATTCAAATATTATTCCAAATACGATTTTAATATTACCCTCTCCTACGAATGAATGCCTATGTATATACATTTTTGCCCACATATCTGACTATTTTGCTAGAGCAGACTTCCTGGGAATGGAATTTCTTTGTCAAAGGATGTGAACACATTTTAAATCCTCACGAGCTACTCTCAAATTGCTCTTGAGAAAGAATGTATGTAGCTCTTGAAGTCACCAGCGGCCATGGAGAAGGAAGCCATAGGTTCTGTCATTCCAGCCTTCAGTCTTTTCATCTTGGACAGTTTGATTGGCATTAAAAAAAAAGCAGTGACTTGATTTGTTAATTTATTTGATTATTAGTCAAGTTGAAGTCCTCTGTGAATCGTCTATTCACATCTTCTACCCTTTTGTTCACTAATAGGTAAAAACCCTGTTTTGTGATCTTTGAGAGTACTTTAGAAATGTATCCTTTTCCTCCATTTATTACAATTGTTTAGGAAGTTTGTCTTTGTAATGATTGAGAAGTTATTCCGTTTACACCTTTATTTGAAAAGAAGTGACATTGTCACAAACTTTAGATTTTACTTCTAGAAACATGAAAAGTTCACACATTTGTTCCTATTTTATTTTGTGTACCACAAAAGGGGTGTTCTAATTTTCATCATGTTGAATAAAAGGGGATCCTACACATTTCTTGTAATGTTTTTTTCTAGGTTATCTTGAGTTGGCTAATACACTTAAGGAACGGGTTTTCTCCCTTTAGATATCCGAACTGGTTATTACTGGTATAAGTACAGCTATTGCTTTTTCTCTATGTTATACTGAATCCATCCATTTTATCAAACACTGATTAACTCCGAGAGATTTACAAGTGATTCTCTTGACCTCACCTGGGACATTTTGCTTGCCCCTGATTTTAGTGAGAACACCTTCTATATTTATCATTAAATATGACAGTAGCTGCTGCTTTAAGCTAGCTGTAATTTATCACACCGACGATTAAGTGGACTTAACAATCCTAGCTCTCAAAGAGGTTTTATGCTCCTTCTACTTAGAAGTGGGTATTGAATGTTATCTAATCCATTGTCAGTGCTATTTATAAAGCTGGGATTATACCTTTCATCTATAAAAAGGCCCCCCTTTGTTCAGTTTAATAATGCTTTTCTTGGATCCTGCAACCCCCGCTCTTTCAAAATCTTTTTGCTTGTATTACTTGTTCAGTTTTTCCTATCTCTCTCTTTGTAATCTTTCCATACCATTGATTTTCAGTATCTTATTCAGTTAGACATTTAATAAATATTGACTACATGCCTGCTTTGTGCCAAGCACTGGATTAGGTCCCTGGGATACAAAGGTGAGAAGGAGGATAGAACCTGCCAGAAGAAATGCATCACCTCCCAGACTGAATTGGGCACTGCTATGGGCAGGTTTGAGGTGGCAGTAGCTCCCAGGAGGGCCTGGCCCAGCTGACGTTCCGGCAAGGTTGCCCAGAACGGATAGGAGGTTTGTCACAGAGATACACACACGAGATAACCTGAAAAGAGTCCATCAGCTGGGCCGTGGGGAGAGTGGAAGTTTGGGTGTTTTGAGCTCAGACAGCTTCAGGACCCCATGGAATTTGGGGATCCCACCCTAGGGCACCACCATTAATTCAGGAACCTAGCTGCTTCTCTTCTACTCTCTGTCTTGTTCGCCACTTAGTATTTTCTGCCTACTTATAGCTTCTGTTTCATTCACTTACTGATTCCTTCATTCTGTCAACAAATAAATTGTCTGCACCTTCTCTGTACCCATCACAGAGCTTATATTCTAGAGGGGGCAGCAGACAATGACGAGAAAAAGCAGAAGATAATTTCGAGAGTGTTGGGAGTATCATGCGAAGCCCCCCCTACTGGCTTCTCATTACACTTAGTGGAAAATCCACCCCTAAGTTCTACATAAACTCACAGCCTCCCCGACCCCACCATCCCAGGAATCTCTCACTCTGTCTTGCTCTCTGAGCTCCACCCTGTTGGTCTCAACATTCCTCAAAAAGGCCAGGAGTGCTTCTTGCTCAGGACCTTTGCACCGACTGTTCCCTCTGCCTGGATGCCCTTCCCCAAGATGTCCCCTAACATGACCCCCCTCCCCCATTTCTTTCAGGTCAATTGGAATATTGCCCTCTCTATGAAGCAATACCCTTCCCTCCCACCAATCACTCTGATCCTTTGCTTTGCTTTGTTTGGCCTCCTCGCTCCTAGCTCTGCTTGACCCTGTTGTATGTCTATCTGTGTCTTTGTTCACCGTAGGTCTTCCTCTCTAATGGTGAGTTCCTTGAGGGCAAGAATTTTCTCTACGAAATCCTCAGCACAGAGAACAGCCCAGCACAAAGTAGACACTCCACGAATATTTGCTGAAAGATGGAATGAGGAAAGCAGTATATGGGGCAGGTGGTAATGGGGCTGGAGAATGACTTGGGTGGGGAGGGTGCCCTCTGCAGGTAGGCAGATCCCAAAGGGAGGAGACGGAGAAAGGGCTGAACTATTCGGGCCTTATTCACCTCCCAAGCTCACCACTCAGGAAACTTACTCCATATCCTTGGGGAGGAGTGTGGGGCGGGGTAAGGAGAATGGGGAGAACCCTCCTTCTCTACCAGGCATTTTGTTTTCTCTTGTGTCAGACTCATACTTGTGTTTTTGTCTTTATTCTTATCATTTAGGTTTTGCCAGAATGTGCCTAGAAATAGTACCTTTTTTGTTAGTTTTGCTTGAAACATGATACAGCATTTCTGTCTGCTCCCTAAGGTTTTCTAAGGTTCTGGGAAGGTGTCTTATATCTTATATGCTTATATCGTATTTCTTTATAGATTTTCATCTTGTTTTGCATTCTGGGAGCGCGTCTTACATGTATAAGCAGGTCATTGATTTGGTTTTCTGCAGAGTCAGTTCTGTCCCTTCTCACCTCAAGAGTGAATCTTAATTCTGTTACTTGCAACATTGTTTCTTTTCAAGACTTCCTGTCACCCTAGCCCTGTCTCCAGGTCACATTTGTGCCTTGGACATTCTTCAACCTCAGTCCCATCTCTCCTAGGACTTTCTACTCCTTTTCTCTGCAGGCATGTCTTCTTGCACCGTCTTTTTCTAAACTTTTCTTCTGGTTCCTAGAGCAAATCATTTTCAGAAGCATGCATTTCCTCTGAACATTATGGATATTTCATTCAACAGTGAAATTTATTAACTGTCTCCCCAGTACCTACCACTGAGCGAGGTCCCAGGACGCAATCCATAGTCAGCAAATCTCTGTCCCCACAGATGGTAGAGTTGAATGGGGAAACTGACCAATTATACAAGCCAATTTTAATTCATAGGACAAGTGTCATGAATAGGAGAAGTGCAGGGTGATATCAGAACATATACAACGAGCAGATAACCTTGTCTAGGACGGAGATGTAATAGAGGCAGAATGCTACCTTCCTTCTTCTGAAGCATTGCTTTTTTCCTCATAGCTTTGTACTGTTGAGTTTGAGGTTTTTTTCTCCCTTACTTTGGTCACTTTCAATGAGAGATAATTGATAGAAGCTTCTGGAGACCCGGGCTACACATAGGGATGGAATGTCAAGTTCCCCTTAGTTTTTTTTTTTTTTTTTCTCATGGTCCGTTAGGGTGTCATTCAGCTCTGTTTTCAGATATACAGGCAGGTGGTAGAAGGGGGATGTTCGCAGCGTGTGGTCCGCTCTCCCGTGTAGAGGCAAATATTCTTACTGTGTCTCTCTGCTGATACTAGGTAAGGTCCTTTGCCCCAGTGCCTTGCTCTCTGACATCCTGAACCAGTCTGTGTTGTCGGTGCAAAACAAACTATCCAGCAGGCATTGTTTCTGGGGTTCTTCTGGAATAAATAGGTCTGCTGTGGACAATTTCTTCCAAAACGTGACCCCTTCCAGTATATATTGAAATGTATTTGGTACCTTATTCAAGGAAACATGGGATGCACGTTGCATGTATGTCTGATGCCCTTTGGTCATTCATTGGCACAGGCAACCCGGGTGATGTGGAGAGGTGGGCAAGTCGAGGAACTGCCCCCGCTGCAGACACATTTGGGGCCCGGAAATCACCACTGAATCTGATTCTAAGGAAGGGAAAACAAAACTTCGTTTCTCTGAGACAGGAAGAAGAAATCCCATGTAGACTAGTGGCGAAGTAAGACACAGCAAGGCTTCAAGGAGTTCAGATACATATTTAAACAGGGAAGGAATGATGCGTCTCCCCAAATGGCACCCAGGCAGTCAAGAGAACAGTGAGCCTCTTCTTTAATGGAGTTCCCAGGTTAAAGTAGATCTTAAGGTCAATCAATAGGCAATTTTATCCAGGCTTGGTGATGAAAAAAAACCATAAAGAAGTCCTGCGACAGTCATCATTTTGGCTCAATCAGACCTTCCTTTAGACCTGGAAAGCAGCGGAGAAGGGCTACAACCATAGATCAGAACAGGGGCACCAGACCCTATTTTCCATCAAACAGCTGCCCAAGTGAGTATGAACCCCCCCCCTGCCCGCCCTGCAGTTACATGGTTTAGTCCACACCCCCAGGCAAAGAGAAGAAATTCATGTTCGTTTCTTCTCTGGTAGATGGGGCACACTGGAGTAATTTACATTAACAGTGTAGATCCAGCTTATTTCTTGAATTCCCAATGATGGGTCACAGTGAATTAGTATGAGGCAGAATTTCAGTTTGACAAAAGTGATTATGTTAGGCTCCTTGTGAGTCTCTTGGTCTCTCCAGCTCTCCTTCTTTATTAGAGTAGCCTCGGGAAATCAAGAGGAAATGAGATGCCCAAGAACTAGTATCTCAGTGATCCACCATTGACTTGGTTGGGAATTTAGGGTAGAAAAGGGTTTCTAGCAAGTGAAATTGCCTTCAGGTCTTACAGACTGACTCTAGCGCTTGCAAAATGCATCCAGGAACTATGACATTTGAAGGAAAGGGGCCTCCCTTTCTCTGTTATTTGTCTTCAGAGAGTCAATGAAACTCTGGATTATGGGTCCTTAGGAGCAAAATACTGTTTTCCTTCTCCTTCTCCTCCTCCTCCTCCTTCCCTCCCACCCTCCCTCCGTCTCCCCCCCCCCCCTCTCTCTCTCTCTCTCTCTCTCTCTGTCTCTCCTCTCTCTTAATAGTCCAGGACTTCTTCTAGAAGTATGTTTTACCTGATCCAGCATTTTGAGTTTATTAGACAGGATTTTCCAATATCTGCTGTTTATTCTCACAGACTCGCTTTTCACCAAGTCAAGAGAATAAAGAAGAAAGATGCTTGTTGCCATGTGGTTTGTTTGTTTGTTGTTAATAAATTATGTTTTAAAGGGGCTGCGGGTTGCCAGTTCACACATAATCAAACCCGGCTGTAGTTTCCCTATTAAAAAAAAAAAATTGCTGCTGTGAATCTAACAAGGAAAATGACCCTGATTGTCTCCTCCTTGGTTATGAAGAATCAAAAAGGAAAAAAGGAATCTTGAAACAATATAGAGCGTGCTCTAGGAATGTGAAAATTCTGTGGGGCAAGGGAAGAAATCATGTACTGATGAGGGGTGCTTCGGCATGTGACTCCTTGGTCCTGATTGATATTCATAGCCTGGTAAATAAGGTATTAGGAGGCAAGAGATTTGTATATAATCATTGATATTTTCATTTTTGTAAAGGCCAGAGAAATTACAGTGTTTCCTTTGGAGACAAGAAGAGCTTCTCGAAAGACTTTAATTATTATTGTTCTTGAGACGGTTTGTGATCACTTGCAGATACGTTTGTTAAAATGATAGATGAGAACAGTGACAAAGAAAATAGACGCCTAATTTCCTATTCCCTTGAAATGTTCAGCTCTAAAACAGCTTGGCAATGACTCCAGGAATGTCACTCGGTGCTCAAAAGCACATTGAAGCTGCTGCTTGGAGTTGCAGCATTTGGGACCGTGTGTATGTGTGCGCCGAGGTACATGGTGTGGTATTCCCATGGATGCGCCTACTCCCAGAACATGTGGCAGCAGCATTTTCAAAGTCTTAGCGGAAGGGCTGGAATTCAAACCCAGAAATGAGGAAACGCTGCAGGAACGACTTGAGAGCCTTTCCTTGCCTGGATCTTACAACCTGACAACTCAGAAATACAACTCTATCCTTCTTTTCGCTTGGACTAAGTATTACATATACTTGAAGGCAACATTGTGTTTTATGTTCCACTTCTGCCAAGATGCAATCTACTGGTATTGAATATCCACCAGAAGAATGCTGGACGATTACGGAGTATGCACAAAGGAGGTTCAGAAAATCCCATAAGCCTCGTTCCCTCTCCAAGTCTGATAGCAATTAAACACCAGCTCCACCCTTTTCGCTCTGGGATTCTGACTAATAAGCAGAGAGAGAGGAGAACGTGAAATTGAATCTCAATTATGAGAGATATAAGAAATGGGTACTTTTATTGCATTTATGGAGTTTGGTCTTTTGCATGCTTTACCTATTTCTGTTACAAAAGAAAATATCTTTTTTTTTTTAATTCAGCTATAAAAACCTAAAGAGATTTGAATAGCGGCAAACTGGAATAAATCATTTTAAAAGGGAAAACATTTCACAGAAGTAAATCAGTCATTTCGCTTCCTTAGAACTTGAGTTTCTATTACTCTCAGGATGTGTTTTCCACTACAGAATGAATAGCGTAACCGGGAAAATAATTTATTTGAGTTTAAAGCTGGCCATATGAATGAATACAGAATTTAAAACATAGTGAAATAGTAGGGGATTTAATACCGCTTGTCGAAAACTGCTTATCCCATTATAAACAGTATATCTGTGAAGATATACTGTTTGGATGGTGAGCTTGCCAAGCAGGACTGAAGAGCTGGAATATTGAGAGAGTGAGGGCTTAGATTCCCATACAGCCACCGATCGCTGTGGTGACTGTTGAGTGGCCCCCTGGGAACTGTTGAGCAGCAAATCCAATGTGTGATGGAAAGTAGTGTCTGCTATGTGGACAAGGCAGAGAGACCAAAACCCACCCTTGGACAGAAGTCATCTCAATTCCTTGCCTGTGGACCCATTCATGCATTTAAATGGCTTTCCATTACCTTCCGGTTGACAGTCAAACTTTGTCGCCTGGCACCTATTTCTTCTAATGGTCCATTATGTTTCCCACTTTCACAAGCTGCTCCTCCTTCACCTATTAACCTTCACTCTTGGTCAATATCCAGGACTCAGTTCAAGGTTCTTTCTTTGGAAACCTTCTCTGACTTCTCTCACGGATCACTTTCTTCAGTTTTCTTCTTTCACATTCCAGTAGCACCTTGAGCTTACATGGCTAATTGTAAGCTCAATGTACTTTTACTCCCGCCCTCCCCCCCCCATTCTATCACGAGCGCTTGGCTCAAAGCACTGGCTCCTGCATCTATTACTCGTGGTTCTGGATATTGTCCCCGTGCCACTTGAGGCCCGTTCTCCACCTGGGGTGCAGTGTCCTGCAGCCTTCTCGCTCCGGCTTACTGGTTGGATTAAGCTCATTGTCTGTTGAACAGATTTTATAAAACAAAAACATGCCAAATTGGACATTGCTCTCTGGCTTCCAGATGGAAAGGCACAGCTGATAAATGGAGGGTGTAGGGTGAGAAGATGCAAGGGTCAGGGTATGTACTTGTTATCCTGGCTCCCTCCCTCTGAGCCCCCATGGGCAGAGGCTCTAAACTTCTATCGAAGACCACCGCTCCAGTGAGCCAGCCCCACCTCTACAGTTCCTGCTCTCTTGACTCTAGGAACCTCTCCCTCCCTTTGTCCCTGCAGGCCTGGGGATGATAACAGTTTCTGCTTCTCTCAAGTTTTCCCAAACAGAAAAGGGGACTTACATGCAGAGACCTCGGAGGCCCATTCGGTAACCCCCACCACTACCAAATGCACCTTTCTTGCATGCTTGCTTTTGGGGTGGGTGCTCACTCCCTTCCTCACCCTCCATGTCCCCAGGTAGGGAGAAGTCTGCCTTGAGGCTCTGCCATGGGATCGATTGGCACAAAGCTAGAAGACATTGATCCCATGACAATTGCTGTCCTGCCTTTCTTTGCGTGAGTTGCTGACGATAGGCTTAGGGATTGTGCACAAGGGTGGTATTTCTGAGTAACAATGGCCCATTGTCCCATTATTGATTGTTCTGCAGTCTAACTGAGTTAGAACTGGTGCACATTTCATGCCCCCTTCCTTCTCCCTCCTTCCCAAAGCAAACCAAAGCCTTTAAAGAGAGAAGGGCAGGTACAGACAGAGAGGGGTTATTTTATTTCATATGCAGACGCTCAGCTCCTGGCCAAATACATTTTTATGTCTTTTTAAATGCTGAGAATGGGTCAGGGCAATAGTTCCAGCAGTGACCTGGATTGGCCAGAGCGCCTTGGGCCTGAGACAGTTGTATTTCAGGCCTTGTCCTTGCCAGCCTGTCCAGAAACCCCTACTGTCCTGAGAAGATCCCTCACTTTTTCTGGGGGTGCTCTGCGCCTGGCTGACTTCTCCGGCAGGCAAGTTGTCTAGGCCCACGATACTGTTAAAGACACTTGAAAATGTTTGGTGTTCAATTTCTTTTAAACTCAGAAGAAAATGGAATGTAATCATGATCAATATATAACAAATCCAGCCTGGGTTGTACTGGCTTCATGTTACTGGAGTTGTAAAAATACCATTTTTTATATTTTCTATGAGGGAAAGGAACCACAAAGGCAAGAGTGCCTGGGGCCCACAAAAGTCAGAATGCTGCTCTTCTCTACTGAACACCAGCCCTAAAGACATTTCTTAGCAAATAAAATGTGGGAAACCTAAGGGCCTGACCTCCCCTGGGAGATTCAGGCTACCCACCTGCAGTTCAAAAGACTGAGGCATCTTGCAGGGAAGGCATCTGCCTCACCTTGTTGAAGCCAGCTAGTTCCAAACTTATTTGGCCACAGAATACTTGGAGCAACACCAATCCAAACTGTACTTGCTTTATTTATCTTCTTAGCCTAGATAATGCCTCAGAACTTAAGTAGTACAAACTTATATTCGTTTTGTAAAAGCCCTCTGGGAAATGCATAGCGATAAATTCCTATTTTTTAAAAGAAGCAAATCTCAAATCAATAATCCAAGCCTTCACCTAAGAAATTAGAAAAATAAGAGCAAACTAAGCCCAAAGTAAGCAGAAAGCATGAAATAATAAAGATTAGAGCAGACATGAATGAAAGAGAGCATAGAAAATCAATTGAGAAAATCAACAAGATGAAAAGCTTTGAAAATATCAACAACAACAAAATCTTTGAAAGATCAACAAAATTGACAAATCTTTAGCTAGACTGGCTAGGAAAAAGGGACAACTTAATAACTAAAACCAGGAATGAAAGAGTAGACATTACTACTCAACTTACAAAAATAAAATGGATTATAAATAAAATGAATTATAAAAGGTACTATAAACTATTGTATGCCATCTAATGATATATCCTAGATGAAATGGACAAATTCTTAGGAGACACACAACACAATCTGACTCAATAAGAAATACAACATCTGAATACACCTATCTAACAAGGAAAGAAATTAAATTACTAATAAAAAGAAAAATTACCCACAAAGTAAAGCACAGGACCAAATGTCTTTACTGGTGAATTCTCCTAAACATTTAAAAATGAATTAATACCACTTCTTCACAAACCCTTGAAAAATTAGAAGAAGAAACACTTCCCAGCTTATTTTATAAGACCAGTATAACCCTACTCTGACACCAAAACCAGAAAAAAACGTATCACAAGTACACTACAGACTAATAATATCCCTTATGAATATAGATGCAAATATTCCCAACAAAATACTAGCAAACTGACTCCACTAATAATATATCAAAGGACTATACATTATGAGAAAGTGGGTTTTAACCCAAGAATGCAAGGTCGGTTCAACATACAAAAATCGATCAGTGTTTATATTAATAGACTAAAGGACCAAACCCAGAAAATCATTTCAATAGATGCCAAAAAAGCATTTGAGAAAAACTTTCATGATCAAAACACTCAACAAATTAGAAATAGAAGGGAATTTCCACAACCTAATCAAAGGCACCTACAAAAAACTCACAGATAACATCATACACTTAATGGTAATAGACTGAATATTTCCCGCTAAGATCAGCAACAATACAAAGATGTCCACTCTCACTATTTCTGTTCAACATTGTCCTGGAGGTCCTAGCCAGGGGAATTAGGGAAAGAATAAAAATAAAAGGCTTCCCAATTAGAAAGATAAATCTATTTACACGTGCCATGATCTTATATATAGAAACTTCTAAGGAATACACATACACAGACACACACACACACACACACACACACACACAACTAACTATTAGGATTCATACATGCAGGACACAAAATCAATATATGAAAATCAATTGTATTTCTACTATACACTAGCAATGAATAATCCAGAAATAAAATTAAGAAAATAGTTCTTTTTACAATGGAATCAAAAAGAATAAAATACTTAGGAATATACTTAGCACAAGATGTGCAAGACTTCTACACTAAAAACTTTAAAACATATTGAAAGAAGACTGAAATAAATGGAAATACGCTGCCATGATCATGGATTAGAAGACTTAATATTGTTACGAAGACAACATTCCCCAAACTCATCCTCAGACTCACGATAACCCCAAATCCCAGCTATAATCAATATCAATCTAAATGAAATATTATTCAGCCATGAAAAGAAAGTAAATACTAATACATGCTACAGTATTGAGGAACCTTGAAAACATGATGCTAAGTGCGAGAAGCCAGACACAAAAGGCCTCACATAGTGTGATTCCATTTACCTGAAAGGTCCAGAACAGATAAATCCATCAAGATAGAAAGTAGATTCATAGATGTCAGGATCTGGGAGAGGGGAGAGTGGAGAGTGCCTATTAAAGGGTACAGATTTCTTTTTGCGGTGATGAAGTTCTGAAATTAGATAGTAGTGATGGTTTCACAACTCTGTGAAATTAGTAAGACAGACCTAGTCCCTGCCCTCAGAGAGCTTACAACTTAGCTCGTATTCACTTGAAACTTAATTCTGACTTTGTTTTTTGGATCATCCTCTTGTAGGAAGAGTGAGGGTAGGAATGGAGGTAGACAAACAATTAACTTTTTTATTTAGAGCCCTTGGTTCAGGTATCTGGTAGACCTCATCCCTCAGTGCCTATCAAAATGTCACCTGTTGGCAAACGGTCAGTTTAAAATGTTTACCTTTCTGCTGTTTCCCTGCATTTTAATTGGGGATTCTTGAAGGGTGTGGAGAAGGCCCCCAACATCCATGGGGCCCATGGTATATTTAGAACGCTGTGTGCCCATCACAACCTACCGGCAAGGTGGGTCACAACGACAACAGAATGACTGGTCACTATTGACAGAACATTTACTATGTGCAGATACTGCATAGGGCTTCTTACAAGCATTGTTTCATTCTTTCCTCCCAGTAACTTTAGGAGTCCCTATTTTATAAATACCCTTCAGAGAGAGTTGCCCAGTGACATAGTTGCCCAGTGACACAGTTGCCCAGTTAATGAGTTGAGGAGCCTGAATTTTCACTTCGGCTCGTCCTGGCTCCAGAACCCATGAGCATTCTCCTCTCCCACACTGTTTTCTGGGTTCTGCCTTCAGAATACCTAAAAGCCTGATGGAACCAAAAGAATGTGTCTCTGATGCAGGTGCGTGAGCCCTGGGGCAGGTACACGAATGCTGGTGGTTCAGATTTCTTTTATTTTAATTTGTTTTTGCAGTTACACCTGACGTTCAATATGATTTTATATTAGCTTCAGTTATCCAGCATAGTGGCTAGACACCTCATATAATCGACGCAGTGATTCCCCCCAATTAGTCTAGTACCCACCTGGTACCATATCTAGTTGTTGCAACATTATTGACTATATTCTCTGTGCTGTACTTTACATCCCCATGACTATTTTGTAACTGCCCATTTGTACTTCTTAATCCCTTCATGCACCCCAAGCCCCAGCACCCCAAGCCCCTCCCCTCTGGCGACCATCAGTTTGTTCTCTGTATCTGTGAGTCTGTTTGTATTGGTGGTTCAGATTTCTGGCCTTACCAGTTTTCTGTCCTTGCATCCGCTCCCTCCTCTGGGAGATAATGGGTCAATAGCAATTCCTATCTAGAGGGGTGTTATTAGGATTACATGAACTGATGTATGCTTAGAGCGGGGTTTGGCTATGCTCGGTGATCAATCAATAATAGTCGTGATGCCTCATCAAACCACACAGATCTAATAGATCTATGTGATCAACTTACCATACGCCTTCCTCCACACTGGATGTTACACTCACACACACACACACACACACACACACACTCACACACACACACCATAGCTAATCCACCTAACCTCTGTGCAGGCAGAGAAGAATTATTCTTCTCATTTTACAGGTGAGAAATCCAAGGATGGGATCACACAAGCTAAGATGTAAACCAGATTTGACAATTCATGTCACTAGCCCTCTGGTAAGGCCAGGACCCACGGCATTCCTCAGGACCTGGAATAGCTTCCTTCTCAAGAAAACTTCTCACCCCCAAGGTCTGATCACCTGGCAGCATCTGAACAATCCCAGGGAAACATGGTGAGCTGTAATGTGGCAGAACCATGGTGTGATCCGTGAGGTACCTCGGACACCAAATTGAAGGAAGCACTCACTCTCCAGGTCATGCAAAGGCAAGGCAGGTGCCTGAGCCTAAGTGCCTTTTTAAATTCTGCGCTTTGCTCCCCTCACCCTATTCCCAGCCCTGACTGTATCCCCACTCAAGAAGCCCCCAGACCTTGTCCCAATGGGGACATAGTATCATGGTTTGTATTTGTAGCTGACAAAATTACAGTGTCTCTCAACTATAAAATGGAAAGAGACTTGAGGGTCATAAGAGCAGTGAGAG
This sequence comes from Rhinolophus hipposideros, assembly GCF_964194185.1. NCBI lineage: Eukaryota > Metazoa > Chordata > Mammalia > Chiroptera > Rhinolophidae > Rhinolophus > Rhinolophus hipposideros. Next base: position 86,162,675 of record NC_138054.1, on the reverse strand, counting down.
TCGGTATTGAGTCCGGTATAATTCAGAGGCTGGCACTGGCCAAATCCACCATCGATTTAAAGATTGAAAAGAGAGAAGTTTGAAGAAAGCCAGTGGGCTTGCTACCGAATATCAGAAAAGAGAGAAGAATTCAAAGAAAGAAGTGAAATCAGCATGATGAGGATTAATGCCATGCATTCTGCTTGTGGAGAAAGAAGTCCACTGAGTTAGTATTTCCAAAAAGCGAGGTCTAGTTGGAAAACTGAACTCTAGAAAGGAAGTTGGGAGATAGTGCTAGCTACATGGAGTGGAAGCAGCTGATATGATGGAATCGGTTACCCCAGGAGAGATGAAGGTTGAGAGGAAGAATTATTTGTAGGAAGAGAAGCAAATCATGGGCAATGGGTATCGGTGGAGAGCTTCAGCAACAACCCGTCTTCCTGTAGAAACTTTGAGTTAACGTATCAGTCTGTAATTGTCTGGGGGCATCTTTTCAAAATTCCCAGGGTTCTTTGCAAACATTGATAAAGAATGTTTTTGTCCTGGTAAAGAGCTGCAGGTTGACTTTCTTCTGTCTCCCTAATGGCTCAGGCGGGGGTCAGCAGATCAGGGCTTTTATATTCTTCCTGCATTAACGGGGACTCTTGGTTGCAAGTGACAGAATATGACTTGAGATCTCATAAGTAAAAAAGGAGATTTAATTAGAAGGTTACAGGGTGTCCCTTAGAACCCAAAGGCAGCAACAAGCGGAGCCTCGGGAAGGAAATATCAGTAGAAACTACAGCTCTGTAAGGACCACAGGACACCTTCTCCCTCTTCGCTTTCTGCTTCTCGATCTACAAAAGGGTTTCTTTGCTTGTCTGCCCACCTCTGGTAACTCCCCACTAGAGGGTATAATAAGTAAATAAATATCCCCTATTTCCGAGAATAGCCATACTTCTGGGAATCTTTTGGTCCCATATCCAAATTCCCAGAGAAGAGGCTTAGTGCCCGCTTAGATCAGAGGTCATCCTGATCCAATCAGCTGTGGCTAGAAAGGTAGGTCTGCCTATAGCTCCTCCCCTTGTAAGCAAGAAAAGGTGGTAGAAGACAGGTCCTGGGCAGACAGCCAACAGACACCTACCATACTGCCTCCGTCTGTAACATGTGACCTCATCCACAAATGGATGACAATATTGACGAAAGCAATTAGAACCTGAAACCAAACACTCAAAAGTTAACTAGGCTTGAAAGTATTATGCTAAGTCAGGTGAGCCAGACAAACATTGTGTGATTCCAACTAGAGTTGTCAAATTCCTAGAGACAGAAAGTAGAACAGTGGTGACCCGGGCCTGAAGGGAGGGGCAAGTGGGGAGTTACCGTTTAATATTAGGTTGGTGCAAACGTAATTGTGGGTTTTGCAATTGTTTTTAGCCTTTTAAACCTCAGTTGCTTTTGCACCAACCTAATAACTACGGAGTTTCTGTTTGAAATGATGAAAAAGTTCTAGAGACGGAACAGTGCTGATGGTTGCACGACAATGTGGCTGTACTTCATGCCACTGAACACGTACCATTAGGAATGGTTAAAGTGGTGAATTTTAGATTGTATACATTTTTCCATGACAACATAAAATAAAATACTAACTAGGGAACCAATAGAGGGCAGACCACAAAGATGACAGAGCTTGTCCTTTCATGCATCCATGCTACTCAGTGGTTTATTCCCTTTCCTTGGGATGCCTTTTCTTTTCTTTCCTTGAGTAACTCTTAGTCATTTTTCGAGACCCCACTGATATAACCCACTGCTCTTAAGCCTTGCTCCACGCCCCCAGACAGACTTAATGATGTCCTTTCTGTTTCTCTGGCAGCGTATGTGACGTGTAATGCTATTACTATATAACGTGCACCATAATAGGTTTTTATACAGTTGTCTCTCCCACTGGCCTACGAACTCCAGAGCAGGCCGATGAGAACAGCATAATATGGTAGTTCAGACCCTGGAGCCCCAAATCCCAGCCTGTGACTCCCCCATGTGTGATCTTTAGCAAATAATTTTATGTGCCTTCGTCTCCTTAGCTGTAATAACGGGGATCACTGTCATATTTACCTAGATGGTTGTTATAAGCATTAAGTGGGAAAACCCACAGAAAGCATTATACATGCTAGCGGACACATTGTAACTGCTCGGTAAATTTTACCTCCCATTGTCATCACTCACTGTCAAAGCAGCTTCAGGGGCATGGTGGCAAGACAGAGTTTGTTGAACAGATGAACAAAATCAGGAGAAAATAAGACTGTGTGTTCTATATATATAAATTGTCAGTCATGACCCAACAAATGGAAACACAATTAGGAAAAGATACATCGGCTGCCTATTTACACCTGACAGTGGCCTCAGCTTCGCAAAAGACGCTGCGAGTCTATTGTCTCCGGAGGCAGTTCAGGAAATATTAGATGGCGCGCTGGTGAGGACATTGAGGAAAGTTAACTAGCCATCCCACTGTGGTTCATTTGCATAAATGAGGTGCCCAGAATGTCCCTTTCGGAACATAGATTGTTATTCCACTTAGCTGCTGTATCCTTTGGCTGTGGAGACCAGATTGGCACTTAAACATGCACATTGTTTTTAGATTTCCCTGGGGAGGGAGATCGATAGAGGCCCTGTTTATTTGCAGAGCAAGGGTTTAATTGTGGACCACGTCCGTCCCCTTCAGCGCAGGCTCACTTGCTTTCTAGACCACACTGCTGCTTAAGATCCCTCCCCGAGCCCCTTTTATTTTTATTTGGAACCACTCAGATGTTTGAGCCCATAATGATGCTGAACAAAATGCTCATTTCAGGAGAATGGGGGTTTTGTTTCCTATCACAAACGTCCATCTTGGTGAAATGACTTACAACAGCTGCTCTGAGAAGTAAAATCTAATAGACACAGAGTCTGCATGGTTATAAACATAAACATTAGTTTCCATGGAAACAAAAGTTGCAGAGCAATGGCTGGAAGACCTGAAAGTCTATGTTCCAGGAATCCAGGAACCAAATGCTAAATATATAGTGAGTACATCCACTGGGGATCACACCAATAACGCCAAATTCTTTCTGAGACTAGATCAGAGCACACAGAAGGTTTTGGCTAAAATGGATACCGCCTGACAGAATCAATATGAAGGAAGGCGGTCTTTTCTGCCCCAAATGGAAACTATATTTCTTTTCTTAATTGAAAGCCTCAGGGCAGTGAATCGTGCGTTGATGGAATTCAGTCAACAATTATACCCATGGGCACTTTGGGGTCCAATAAAAGCTCTGAAGGCCTAATAAAGGTTTGAAGTCCTATAGTCAGAGCAAAATGTCCCCAAGGGCCCCCTCAAATGGACCCATTTCCCATGTCCCTGGCATTCATCCCATAGGGCTGCTCACCTCCCCATCTTCCCCACACGGTTGCAGGAGTCCTCAAGGCACTCATCATGCTTGAGGCTGAAGGACTTTGGTTTAATAACGTTGGAGATATTGCCCCAGGAGAGCCCAAGGGGGGTTTGTGCAAAGCCATTCGTCTGCACCAGAAGAGACAAAGGCGTGGTTCCATGTTGGACAGGTTGACTTTCGGGTGCCCCCGAGCCAGCCAGTGAGAGCCAGCCCATCTGTCCCCATTACTATTGCTACGTAACAAATTAGCACTCTAAAAGTGAGTCGCTTACAAAGACCTTTTTTCCTTAGGCTCACAGAGGCTGTGGGTCAGGAATGTGGGCAAGGCAGAGTGGGAACAGCTTGTCTCTCCTTCGTGATGTCTGGAACCTGAGCTGGGAAGATTCAACATCTGAGGAGGACTGTTGGCTGGGCGAGGTGACGATGAGGGGAGGGAGACATCTGGAGGGACCACATGTCTGACGGCGAAAGCTGACGTCAGCGGGGACCTCAGCTGGGGCTGTCAGCTGAAGCACTGCGGATGATCTCCCCACGTGGCTTGGGCTTCCTCACAGCATGGTGGCCTTAGGATACTCCGATTTACACAATAATCGGGATGCCAAAAACAAGTGCAAACGAGGCCTTTGATGAGGCAGGCTTGGAAGTCACACAGCGACTGGAGCATTTCCGCTGTGCTCTGTGGGTTACAAGTCAGTTACCGAGTTTCCTTGATCCCTGTTTCAAGGAAAGGAGACATGTTTTCTCACCTCTCCACGAGAAGGTGAGACCTTCTGGGCATGTTTTCAAATTGCCACACCAAAGTTAAACATACGATAAGAAACAACAGATGCACGTTAAGACTTCAATGAAACAATTTCAAACATTAAAAGAAAGTTCCCTGATAGATGGATAATAATTTTTGACCTTAGCACAACGTAACCTAGGGAATTTCCTGGTTTCAATAAAGTTGTCTCCACTGGCCAGGAAGTAACTCTGATGCCAGTGGTTATCTTCAGAGGAGGGTTTAAAGGACCCCAGGCATGTGTCCAGGCATGCGGGCGGCATCCAGCATTGGTGTGGAGCACTTAAACCCCAGTGTAGGAGTAATTAATTTGCTCTTTGGACCTCTGCTGTTCTCCCTTCAGAGTCTGAGAAATTCTCGGGCATAATAGTTACCATGGCAACAGCAACATGGGTAGCAAATCCAGCCTCAAGGATGTTTAAGGAGCTGAACCTGATCAGACAGGAATGGGTACCAACTTGGGTGCAAACTGGACACTAGCAGGGGTCTTTCCAGGATTAACACCTGCCTGTTCTGTCCTTTAAGAAACAGACAACACAGAGCTGTACAAACAGAGCTCAGGGCTTATTGGAACCAGTGGAAATTTGGTGCAGGGATTACAGAGAATATGTTACCAGGGCGATGAGAGAGGAGAGGTGTATAGTGTTAGCCGGGGATACTAGGATACGTGAAGAGTTTTAATCGCTCCTGAAGCACCACTTACCGGGAGGTATTTGAGAGAGCCCTTCGTGATGGGTAAATCGACAACTACTTATTAAAGCCCAACTATGCACCAGGTCCTAGACTGGTGGTTTACACATATCATTGCATTGCATTTATATTCCTAAAAATGAGGTCTCCTATCCCTGTGGATAAGGAAATCAACGCTCCAAGAGGAAATGACTTAGCCCAAGTCCAAGCTGGGACTGAAGCCCACATCTTTCTGCCACCCAAGCTTTGTCTTTCCACCAGCCAATGTGGCATGTCCAGCGTGGGTGTGGTTGTGACCTTGCTCATTAAATGCATGAAGCTGTGATAGGCACATGCCAAGCTTCCTTAGGAAAGGCTCCATCTGAATGGCATTAAAGAGAAAGGCCAGGAGCCTTGGAGGCTGTGGAAAAGACTGGATTTTATTCTGAGAGCAAAAGGATCAACAGAAGTTCATTCACAAAGTATTCCCTGAGCTTCCGCCATACACCAAGCCTGTGTCAGACTCGGGGAACAAGACTGACAAAGCCATGCTCCCCTTCCCTAGAAGAGTCAGGCAAAAATCAGGCAAGCAGATGAAAAATAAATACATGCTTGCCTTACCAAGAAAAGAAAACAACAATGTCATATGATACAGAGCTCTAAGGGTTGAGGAAAGGGTCCTTTTTGGATAGGGTGATCAAAAAAGGAGGAGATATTTGAGTTGAGACCTGAAGTATAACAAGGAGCAAACCACGCAAAGAGCTGAAGAAAGAACATCCCAGGCAGAGGGAATCACTCGTACAAAGGCCCAGAAGTCAGAAGAAGCTTGGAATATTGGAGGCAAAAGGTGTGGGAGGTGCGGGGGCAAGTGAAAGAGAGCGGAGTGTGAGATGAAGTTAAAAAAGCAGACAGGTACCCGGCCATAGAAAATCTTATAAGTAGGGTTGCTAAATAAAATGCAGGACATCCAGTTACACTAAATATAAGATAAACAACAAACACTTTTTTTGGTATAAGTATGTCCCAAATGTTGCATGGGACACACTTATACTACAGAAAAAAGTGTTTGTTGTTTATCTGAAATTCAAATGCAACTATGTGTTTATTTGCTAAGTCTGGCATCCCTCCATTGGGAGCCATCAGGAATCGATTTGAAGAACAATGGGAAGTCATCAAAGAGCTTTGAGCAAGGAGTGACATGAACTGATTTACCTTTTTAGAAGGTTATTCTGGCTGCTGTGTGGAAAATGGATTGTGGCCGAGCAATAAAAGAAGAGGGAGAAAGTTAGTGTAGACATTCAGGCCACAGATGGATGGTGGCTTGCCTTAGGGGGTATCTATGGAGCTGGAGAGAGGCAAACGGACTCGGGATATGAATTGGAGGTAGACCCAACAGAGCTTGTAGCGGAAGGGGCGGTGTGGAGGGAGGGAAATTGGAGCATCAAGGATGATTCTTAGCTATTAGAGCAGACATCATCTGCTTTTTTGCCTCAGGTGGTCTCTTAGATGATGGCGTTAACTAGCCCACAAGGTCTCTTTAGTGGTCAAGACACATGGTGATTTTGGTGGTCTTTGGTGGTCCTCCTTAATTCTATGGCCTCGGCCAACACCCCCTACAAGTTGACCATTTACATTTCTAATCAAACCTCAGGTGCTTTAGAATTCTTCAAAGGGAATCCTAGTTTCCATGCTGTGTGTGATACCCATCCCCCTTCACTCTGGTTGAAGCCAGAAAGAACAGACATCTGGGGCTCTGGATTTTTCCATTCGTCAAGCCAGTTTTGAAAGATGAGGTTACTTTCAAACCTGAGCTACAATGACCTTTACCCAGGAGAGACACCACAGTTCATTAAGTTCTTGTGGGCTTAACGAAGACAGACACATATTGGAGCCAAGAAGAACTTACTAGCTGAACACAGCCTTCCCCTGCCAGCTCCGATCACTTCAGGGAGTAGGATCTAGTAAAAGAGAGTTTAGGGAAGGAATTTAGGGAACGGATTCTCAACATGGCAGAACTAAACAAAGAAGTCCTGTGTTCGTCTGGCCTGTGTGTTGCTTTCAAGACACTATCCCTACTATATGCTTTCACAAAAGCTGAAGAAATAATCATAACACATTTATCATTCACCGGGCAGAATTATTTTGGCAAGAAATCTATGCTCCGGAATACATTAGCCTAACTGACAACATATTCTGGAAAATGTAGATTTTCAAAGCTGGTAGGTGCTTATGCAACCATGTCGGGCTAAGTGGTCATGTCGTTATATGTGTGTCAAATATTTTGGGTAACTATTAAATGATCCGCAAAGTCAGGTCTTGTTAAGGAAGGGAGTGCGAACCAACAGCTTCGACAATCACGTATTAAAAGCCAGACGAGGGGAGATTGATTTTACACAAGGCTCCCGAAGAAGAATCCGTAATGTTCTGGGTGGAAAGCTGCATTCGGCATAACTAAATGCATTGGTTTAAACATTAGAATTCTGGAGACTGAGACAAAGCTGCTTATCCTCTCTGCGTAAGTCAGGCAGCTGGAGGAGGCCATAGAAGAATGTTTTAGGGGTCAGCAAGGGAGGTCAAGATGGAGTTCTCTTCCTGGAGAGAACGTGGAGGGCACGCTGCTTTTTCCTACGGGTGCAAATGCCGCAAGTTTTCATCTCAGATGCTGCCAGATTCACGGAGTGTCTTTGTCCCTAGGAATGCACAGAGACATAGCTCTTAAGATGACTTGCTAGATGTTAGGAGGCACGAGGAGGCAGTGTATCTAGGACACATCCTATGGCTGCAGGTCTAACTGATGGTTGAAGGCAGGGCTTCTGAGCCTCAGCACCACGGACATTTGGGGCCAGATGATTCCATGTTGTGGGGGCCGTCCTGTGCATTGCCTAGCTGTATCCCTGGCTCACGGCATACCAGTAGCACTCTCCACCCGTGTAACAGCCAAAAATGTCTCCAGACATCACCAAATGTTTCCCGGGTGACACTGAGCACCCCCATTTGAGAACCACTAAATTGGGCTACATAGGAAGATTCAGGACATTGGATTCTCTGAGGGCTAGGAGTCATTGACTCAAGAAAGGCATACTGAACCCCTGTCAGCTCCATTCCCCTAATTTCACAGGCAAGAAAACAGCGCCAGAGAAGTGCAGGTTCATCCCCAAGGTCACAGCGCCAGCCAGGGCCTGCCGGTTGCTCTTCCTGCAATCGCTGGCACATATGTTCTCTGCCCAGATCCATCTTGCTGGGTTTATGGGAGAAATCAAGGCAGAGATAAAAATCAAACAGCAGATTGTCTTATTCTTATTCATAGCAGGACTTTCAGAGAGGTCCAGGTATATTTGGATTTGACAACTGAGACCTTACTCTTCCAAGGACACCTTGCACAGGTAATCAGGCAGACTTGTCTCCCCTCGAGAGAGGCAATGCCTTGCTCTCTTGGGACTAAAAAGCAGCTGCGCTGAAATCCATTCCCTCCCTAGGTTTTCTTCCTAAACAGCCCAGAGGAACAAAAAAACCTCCAAAATATCACATAGGATGAGGTTACGTAGAAAAGATCTCTTTCTGGTTTGATTCCACCATCTCATTACCCACAGCAAAGCCAAAGCTGCCTTCTGGGGGTGTCTGCAGGCACGCTCGTTTGCCCCTTTCTCTGGGAGATGCGTCCAATTTCTTCTGCTTTTGGCAAGAAGCGTTTCCCTGTGAACTGCCTTCCCTGTGGGTATCGTACATCTGATATCTTCTGCCTCTGTGTTAGCAGCCCCTGTCTTCAATCTTTGTCTGGGAGGTCTCTCTGACTCCCCCCGTCAAAAGCAGCACCAAGAAGAAATTGCTCTAGTCACCCATAAATCCCCATTTTTTTGTTGACCTGCTTCTGTTTAAACCCAGGCCCAGACTCACTGGGTAGCTGGGAATACTAACCATTTTCATAATCCCCCATCACAAAACCCAATAGGCTTGCGTTGTGCACGCAAGTGTTTTCAAGTAAAGAGTTGCCAAGCTAAAGAGTGGGCACCCTCGCTATCTGCTTTTTCTCTCTGTCTAGTGTTGGAGCACAGGGCAAAGGACAGTCAGATTCATGAAATATGGGATCCCAAACCTACTTATGGAGCCTTGGTTAACAAAAGGGAAAACGTGATTCTCAATGCTGGACATTTTATCTACACTAGATATTGAAAACATATAATAGTAAACATTTTAAAATAGAGACCTTATTTCAACTTTACATCCTCAAATGATGCTGTTATGCAGGGTAATTACATAATAAATTTGTTAGGGGAATATAAAGCAATAAAAATGGTGGTAATGGTTTGTCACTTAATAGCTGAATTGTAAATGAGTTTTCCAGCATTAACGTAGCAGGTTGCTACAATTAGGAGACCACTCTTAGGGGTGTCTTTAATTTCTAAAATAAAAAGATTCTGAGGTTCAGTGTCATTAATTTTCTCATTTAAAGATGCTACACATTTAACCATTTGGAGTCAGGGGACGTTGGGATTTTTGAGGAATAAGAACCATCTGAACAAAAACCAGGAAGGCAGAGGTAGCAAGGTTCTATGCCCATATTAATCATTCCACCTAGGGAGTTAGGGTAGCATGTGATTAAAAATATGGAGTCAACGCTTACTGGTGATGTGGTCTTGACAAGTGCCTTCCTCTATCTGGGCCTCCTTCCTGAATCTCATTCATAAAATGGGAGTAAGAGACCAACATGCCTGATAGGTTTGGTGTCTGATTAAGGTCATTGTTTCATGTTCATGGGTTACATCAGATGACATCTGAAAAAGACTTAGCCTGGTCCATAGCTCACAGTGTGAGCTAAAGAAATGGTCATTATTGCTTTTGCTGTTGTCATCCTTCGTGTGGTAGCCTATGCTATGCTGATCTGTCCTTCTTTTATCTTCTTGATTCCACACTATACTCCATTTCCAAACCTTTGTCCCCATGTGTCCAGTCTTCTGGAATGAACTTCTAGAATTTAGGAGGACAGACTTGTTTCCCCCAAAGCCACCTGACACTAGGCTATAATTCCCTTTCTTGCCAATGAAATGAGAAGAAAAGCTAACCTTTAACAAACAAACTTGCGCTCTGAATGGTTCCCCGACATGACCTTGCTTAATTCTTAAAACACTCTAAGGGACCCCTATCATCCTACTTTCAAATGAGCGATCCAATGAATTTAAGTTACTTGTCTGACATTCCTCAGCTACGAGGTGGCGGAATCAGGATTCCAATCCCATCCTTCCCACTGGACCACACTCTCTCACTACCAGAAACACACACAGGATGTCTGATAGTTGCAAGGCAGTCTGAAAGTGGTGGGGGTGGGCAGAGCGTTTCCACGAATGAGTCAAACTGGAACCAGCTGCCATTCCCGCTGTATGAAGGAACAAGCTATACCCATGAACAAAGCACTCAGGAAATTCAGAAGGAGCAGGATCCTCAACACAGCATCTGGCTTCTCCCCCCCTTCCATTCTTCTGTTCTACCGCCCCCTCTCTCTCTGTGCTCCAGTCCGCTGACCCTCTTTCTGGTCCTCGGCAGCCCCAAGTCTGTTCCTGCCTCAGAGTCTTTGTCTGGAGGCCTCCTCCCATGAGATCTTTATGGCCATTTGTTCTTAAGTCTCAGCCATTACTTCCTGTTAACTATCTACCCAAAGTCCCCACCCCCACCCTGCTTCCATCACCGGCCACTCTGTTACACATCACCCTGCCTTATTTTCTTCTGGGCAGTTGTCACACACAATGAAGTGCCTCTGCTCATGAAGTAGGCCCCTTGTTTGTTCTGTCTATGTCCCAGCTAGAAGGTGACCTTCATGAGTGGGACTCTCATCTGCTTTCGTCTGCCTATTTCCACTCCCGTCTCCCTCAAGCCTAAACAGCGCGTGGGCACACAGGAGGATCTCAACAGCACTTGCTAAATAAAGGGCTGATGAGAGAGAGACTGTGGAAGTGATTTTGTTGCATCTGGGTATTTCGTCTTGTAGGTCTGGGGCTCTGACTCTGTGCCCAACTCTAAGCTCCTCGATGACAGCAGCCAAGGAAAAGAAGGGAATCTGTCTTTACCTCATAGGTTGTTCTCTTCCTCCACCTACAGCTCCATTTCTCTGAGTAGGACCAGGCTTCCTCTTCTTTCTATCTCCTTGAAATCTGCACATAGACTTTCTTGGTGAGAAAAAGCAGTCAGCAAACTTGCGTCTAGAATCAGCTGTGGTCTCTTAGAAGTAAGGAATATAGTTGCAATGGTCACCTGTCGTTTTGCCTGCCAAACATCCATTTACTATTTCTCTGGTAACAGAATATAGGTTTTGCTTGAGGGAACCATCCCTGCTCACTGGCAGCTCATCGTGGTCTTGGCACCCTACCACTTAGATCCAGAGATAGGCATGTGACTCAGGCCTGGTCAATCAATGGTTTCCATGCCCCTGGCCACAGTGATTGGTTCCGAGATGAGTATGTGACCCAAGCCAGGCCACTGAGACTCAGTTCTGTGATTTTATACAAACTGTGAGGAAGCAGAGCTCTCTTTTCTGTGGGCGTGGCCTGGCTGGTGGAACGTAAGCACGCTGCTGCTGCTCGTACTGGTCAGCCTGCCACCATGAGGACGAGCCTGTGTGAGAGTGAAGCCAGCACAAAAGAAAGCAGGGCAGAACGATAATGAGAGGAAAGATTGATGCCTTTGAAGACCCTAGATCCAGCTACACCTGAAGCTGTCTACCTCTGAACTTTTCCATTCGTGAACCAGTAAAAATCCCTTTTTGTTACTTGCCCAGTTTGAGTCATTTGCAACCCAAAGGCCAATGCAGGAACCAAGAGTGATGCTAAGGAATCTGGAACTCATGCCTTAGCACAGTCCATGGCTCACAGTAGGAGGTTACATTCTTCCAGCTCTTCACGTACGTGTTGGGCTCCAATCACCAGAAGCACCTTAAAGCAAAAGTGGGAAGTATTTGGGTAGGAAAGAACATTTGTTTATCTTCCAGCTCATACACGTTGGATGTGCAATTCTAATCTATTTTTAAAGGGCAGTTCTTTGGAACTTGATGCTGCTTGAATATCAGGCCCAGACAGCTGCCAAGGGGAACAGCATCCCCTCATTATTTTCCAACAGTGGTGGAGTGGTTGGATGGCCGCACATTTTTTCATTGCCGTAAAACAAAGTGGGGAAATGTAGATTGTTTTACTTGTGTGTGCTCAGCCCTTGGGAACAATGTAAAGGAAAAAACGGGAAAGAAATGGAGATAACTTTGCCACACACCTACTGTGTGCTCTGGAACTAGTAATGGGTGTCTTACGTCCTCACTATATTTGGGATCAGAGTCCTGGATTCAAGCCATTGATTGGCTGTCAGACCTTGAACAAGCCAGTTAGCTGCTCGGCATGTTAGCTTCTTTGTCTGTCAAATGGGTAGTAAACATCTGTTATTATCAGAGAGCTGTGCTCTGTTTACTGGAGGCTACTTGAAGGCATTTTTAAAGGAAAAGTAAGAAAGCATTAGTAAGCATGTTAGTATCCCAAATGGTGACTTTGGCCAAGGAAGAGATGCTCTATTTTCATGTCTGGATCTACCATTGCTCTGGTTTGCTGTGGTTCTAAATAATTAGAAATTAAATGCTTTTTTTAAAAAAAAATTTTTTTTTTAAAGAGAAGTTTCTAGTGTCAAAGAAACAGCCACTGGCCACATAGCTCAAAATGAACTCCATGGAAAGAGGGAGGAGGGCCCATGCATAGGGCTGAAGCATCGTTTTGAAGTTTGGAAAGAAAGGAGGACGCTGCTTTGCTTTAAATGGCCTCAGAGGCCATTTCTTTGGGAGGAAATGCAGGAAGCATGAATAGTTGCAGAAGAAAGTAGGCAAAGAAAATGAAGCAAAGGTGTTGAGAACAGCAGCCAAGAGTAGCAGACACAGCAGGTACTGGAGGGCGCCGAGCGGGTCGCAGGTCGCGTCGTCAGTTGAGGCTTTTCCCCTCTCCCTGGTGCCCCTACCCCTGTGGCACTTGTGGCCCCTGGGGAAAACTAGCCTGGGACAAAGCAAAGTCTGTTTTTGACCTTCGAATTTCAAAAGCCTAGGCCAGGGCCGAAGACAGAAGATACAGACACCTAGATGGTGTACATGATTTCCATTCGGAAAGCAGAAAGAGGAAAGGGGGTGTAGCAGAGAAAATGTGGGTGTCAGGGCCCCACACTTTGCATCACTCCAGGAACCTCAGAGAGTTTGGGGCATAGGCATCCACAGATGGACCTCAGAGGGTCGGGAAGACCCCAGAATCCCCTGTGTCTGGCATGACCCAGCAGCAGGAGAAACGTTTGAGTGAGGGGCGGATGGGCCTGGGACAGCCTCGTGTGATTCCGTGTGCCAAGCATAAAACTGGAGCCATAGACCGTTCTCAGATACGCCCAGGGCCACAGGAGGGCATGGAAGCCGTGGGTGCTTCCTGGAGCCCAGGTATCTGACACAGGTGTGTCCCCTGTGATAGGTGGTGATAGGAAGACACCTTGCAATTGGGGAGAGGAAGGACATAGTGACGTGACAGCCTGATGACAGAAAACAAGTGGAGACGAAGAACTTCAGGTGGTAATGCCAGTATGGTGCATTGATGACACAAGGTCTAGCTCCTGTTCATTCCCAGACATTAACCAGACAGCCACATGATCAACTGGGGACGGCCGGGTTGGAAACACAGTGATGGAGATGACCGCCACATGGTCCATGTGGTTTCTTCCCATCAGTAGCCACAGCCTGATGGAAGAGACAGACGTACCAAGACTAATAGGAACGGAAATACCATGTCAGAAGTCACCGGCAGGAGCAGGAGGGAATGCCAGTGTGAATGACAGGGTGCCCAATCTGCAGAAGCCAGCCCTGGGAACGGTGGTATGAGGAATGCCAGGCAGCCGGGGCTGGGAGAGAGGGGCAGGGGAGATGGAAATGTACACTGATCCCATGCGCATCACCATAAATAGCGGCAGGTTACAGGACAAGCACCTATGCACAGAAAGCCAGACGTCCCCTTCCCAAGCAAAAGCATAACCATGGTTCCAGGGAGGAGCTCGAAAGAGCCTGGGCAGGGTGGAAAAACAATCTGGCTGAGGTTTGCCTCCCTCCTTCTCTCCTTCCCTCCCTCCCAGAATTGCCCTCGTTTCTGTAGAGGCAGAGATTAAGACTGAACTGAACCATTAACAACACGAGATCACCCCCCTGAGCTGCCTACCCCCCAGGCCTCAATTCTTCTGCAGTCAGCCAAAGGTGGTGTTCTTTTAACACCTGCTTAACTGGTCTCAACTCAAAAATGAACACTAGTCTGAAAGGGAAAGAGCGGAACCAAACGGGAGAGGCAGAATGATCACAGGGCCGGAAGCTAACCTTGCATTCATTCAGCTCGATTCCCTCAGACTTTGTTCTGTCGAGAAAAGGGGAGGATGAGAGGCTGGAGCCGAGAGACATGTGCAGTGTCTGCTCTGGAGGGGGCAAAGGGGACAAAGACGGAGAAAATAACCGCCCGTCGTCTCCCCACTCCTACTACCAGCCAGTAGGAAAGACCCAGGTGAGCTAATGCATGTCCAGTCACAGGGTCATGTGGGCAATCGATGCCAAGGGAGGGGGCCCAGCACGCACAAGTGACTGTTTTCTCAAAGCATCATCCAGAGAAATGGGGTTAAATCCCAGGCTCGAGGGGCAGGGGTCTGAGACTGTCGCCTACACACTGGCCAGCGTGGACTCCTGTATTTCTATAGGCACCTGTGACTGAGTTAGCCAAATCCCTTCATACTCGGTGTGCCCAATGAGGTATTTAAACAGAAATATTGCCCTGGTGGTGTTTATGTCCCCAAACCCTTCAGAATTGTGTCTGTTGTCGAATTGGCTCATTCTTGGTCTCTTTCGAGAGCCAAAGGTAAAACTGTCTATAATAAAAACACACAAAAAAGCAGCTTTGGACTTTATGAACTCGAGATTAAATCAGGCCAGGTCTTTTTGTGAAATGTGAGCATTGTAACACTGAGAAACTGAAGTCTCCCTTTCCTTCTCAAAGCACAGGGTTGTCTGTAGTCGGGCCCTTGTCTGCAATGATGAGCCAGGGACCAGTTTGTGGAAGATATCAGCCAAGCACTAGGCTTTGAACTGAGAACTGGGACCCACCTACCCTCAGGCAGAGACCGGCATGGGGTGAAGTTGGCTTCATCCTGTTTTTGAATCATTGCACTTTGAAAGTTAAGGAAAGGGGGGAAGCAAGGTTACTGAATATTGGGTTTAAATTCACACTTCTGTTGGAGGGGTTGACAAAACATCAGGCTTTGGGTTATCAGAATTGATTTGGGGGGGTGGGGCAAATGTATACTAAAAACTGCATTTTTAAAAAGTAGATAAAAGTGTACTGTAAAAAGCAATTCATATTTGCAGACATCAGCACATTTCCGTGAATGTTGCAGCTAAAGTGGAAAGAATGTGCACTTTTGAGATTTCTAATGTAGATGCAAATTTGTGTAAAGGCATGTAACATCGAACTTTGTTATTCCAACTGGTTCACACTGGCCTTCTCCAGTGTGGCCAAGAGTCTCTTAGACACGTGGCAAAATAAAAGCAGACTCACACCCCCACTTGCACCAAGTCGCCTTCATTCTGAGAGTGTGTTTCTGCTCCCACATCAACTTCATTCATTTAGCAAGATAGTTTTCTGCTTCTTTCTCTGAATTCAGGCATGACTTCCACCATCTCTGCGTTGCTCTCCCCAGTGAGATGGCTGTAACCGACCTAACTTAAAAAATTATAAGTACTGCATCTCATCTTCAGAAGAACAAGCCATCTGAGACCTATTTACATCCAAAATGCCTTGCTGATTACAAAGGTTTGTTCTTTAGAACGAAAGCTGCGCTCGGTTGGGAGATTCGAGCAGATACAGCTTCCCATTGCAGCGACCTTCTTTTAACTCGACCAGGGTCCTAACAATTAAAGGTATCCAGAAACAGACACTTCAAAAGCCTTGCCTACAAGTCTAAACCTCTGACGTGTGCAGTTTGGTGTGTTGGATTGTGCAATAATTCTCGGGGTTGTTTTCAAACCTGGTTTTAATAAATAGCTAGGCAGAGACTACAAATGCATATTTATGTAGACTGCTTCTCCTTTGGCCGTGGAATACAGATAGTACCTACAGCACAACAAAAGCTAACACAGGCACAATTGCCTGGACACTCGGTGTGCCTTGGGCATCTCATGGGGAGATACAGATTTTTGTTTATCAGAGGTAGAAAGAAGAATGAACCACAGATCACAGTCTCAGATGTGGAATAACTATCAAATCTCTTCTTTTCCTCCAAGCCGCTTAATTTCAACCAGGACTATTCCAAGCCATTGTACAGGCAGGGATTGCAACCTCACTGATTCTCAGAGCTCCCCTATTCCCACCCTGGAGGGTCCTCTCCTCGCACTGAGGTGTTGGGAGGGCCCCCATCCCCCAGTCCTCCCCTCAGGCTCCCAGCATGTACCAGCTGTGAGTCATCAGAGCGCACTGGTTGCCATGGAGACCCACCGTCCCAGTCTACTGGTCCCTACAGGTTTGGGGCTGCTACTCCCACTTCATGCATGGAGTCTGAGGGAGCACGATGGGGCTCGAAGCACCTCACCCTGCCCCTGGGCATGCTCGCCACCCCTCGGGGGCCAGGCACTGCCGGGAAGCAGGGTGCTGGCCCCCCTGACGCTCACACTGCTCTTCTGCTTCTGGCCCAAGGGGGTCAATTTTTATTCAGACTCCCTCTCCTTTCTTTTCTTGTCTCTCAGAGGTACTCCCTCTAATCCCCAAACCTACCCACCACTTTGGTTTTAAGCTTTGACAAACCAAAGCCAAATACAAGAAATGTCTGGCAGGTGACTCCAACTCTCCACCCTGCCCTGAGGCCCCCAGCTCTGAGCTTATGACCTATTTGAAAAATGGAAAAGAGGACCACAGAGAAGCCTCAGCGATGGCCTCCATCATTTCAGAGGCGGGGGGGAACTTGCTATGCTCTTTTCCTATACTGTAACCAGCAGCCTTCACGTGCTTTCTGGCCCTTTCTTAGCCTGTGTGCCTCCTAGCTCCACTCCTCAGCCAAACATTTCATTGCATGTTCCATCTGCCACCCCAATCCCTTGCTTTCTCGTCAGAGTCCCCACTCAGGTGACAGCAGGGAGAAGCATGCACGCTGGGATCTGTGGCATACAAGTCTGATGGTCGGCAACATCACACATGGTCCTGAGGCTGCCCAAAAAGTGCTGGCAGCCACAGGAAGGTGACCATGACATTGAGGGAGAGACTCGGGGGGACATGACACAGCCACGTGAGATGGAATAAAGATGCCACATACGTATGTCGAACAATTTGAACAGCAAAGGGAAAGCAATGTTTTACCGTGAAAGCGTGTACTGAATGGCTTATTCACTGTTACTTCTGTAAATCAGTGTGTTATCCAGGACGAAGGGAGTCAGGGTGGGAGGCAGGGCGAGAGACCTGGGCTCAGAGCCAGTGGCTGGCGTCCTGGACCCAGCTTCACCCTTGAAGAAGCCATTCTGCTATCCGACCCTACATTTGCTCATCCCTAAAAAGGGAGGGTTGGACCAATTGATCACTGGGCTCTCTTTGGCGTTGATGGTCTGTGGTGCAAGACTTTTTCATAGATAATATTTTTCAATGCCTTTTTATGCTGATGAGGGCACCTACTCGTTATATCACTGAAAACCCAGATGGATTTCAAATCCCGAGCATGTCAACCTGACACAACTGTCCCTGCCCCGTCTGACTGTATAAAAACAAGTACGCTTTATATGTATTAAAGTTTAATAGCAGCCCAAGAGTGAGAAGGCAAAAGAAATGTGAGCACTACCTAAGGCGGGTTTTATTCACGTTGATTCTCATACGTATGATAAATAGTTCCTGCGCCTGATTTTGTGATGAGAACAGGTTCTTCAAAACTCCAGTGAAGAGAGCCCATAAGAAAAACAGAAATATTCTACTTTAAAGAAAGCACTGAAATATTCATGTGTTTCTTTGGAGACCCAGCAGGGGATGGAGAGAGCTGGCGTTTTCCACTCGACCAAACACAATTACCTCCGATGCTCTCTCCCTCAAACCCCAGGCTGGACAGATGCTGGGCAGCATAACGTGGCCTTGGGAGAGCAGGTCCCCTAGAGCCACCTGAGGTCACAGCAGATGATAGGTGCACAAGTGTCTGGGCTGCCCCACACATATATGTACGGATGTGTGTTTGAACGTGGGTCTGCATATGTGGAGAGAAATACAGAAACATATACATTTCGGAGGGTATAATAGCCAATTGTAAAAGCTGTACTCTAACTTACTGCTTGGAAGTTAGTTCCTTTTTTATCATTTAGAACAGAGGTTGGCACACTTTTTCTGTAAAGGGCCAGGTAGTAAATGTTTTAGGCTTGGGAATTCATCAGTTGTCTGTTGTAACCACTCAGCTGGCCATCCTAGGGCGAAAGCAGCCATGGGCAATACGGAAAGGAATGAGCATGCTTGTCTTCTAATAAAACTTTTTAAGGGACCCTGAAATCTGAATTGCATATGATTTCACTGTCACAAATATTATGCTTCTTTTGATTCTTTTGCAATCAGTTAAAAATACAAACATTGTTCTTAGCTCACGAGTTATCCATGAGCAGCCAACAGGCTGGGTTTGGCCAATATATAATTGCCAATATATCATTTAGCATGCCGATTCCCATAGGGAAAAAAGTGATTGTAGATATTGTTTGGGCTACTGAATCAATCTATAAAGGTCAAATCAATCCATGAAGAACCCAAATTAGGACATATACAGTAACTACCATTTTTTAATGTCTATGCTTGACACAGTGCTAGCTCGTTATGTTCATTACTTCCCTTAAGATCCAATACAGTCCAATAGGGAAACAGGTTCAGAGAGCTTAAGTGACTTCCCATCTCAGGTGAGAAGCTGCAGAGCTGGGATTCGAACCAAGGTCTTGGGATCTCAGAGCTGTGTTACAAGGTCTGACAATTAAGTTCGCGAACTCGTTGCAACGCTGTTGCTAACCTTGTTTAATATCAGAGGGATTATTCATTATGAATTTGTACCAACTGGACAAACAGATAACCAAGTTCACTATCTGGAAGTGCTGAAAAGGCTGCATGAAAAGTTAGACGACCTGAACTTTTCGCCAACAATTCGACAATGCACCAGCTCACACGGCACTGTCTGTGAGGGAGTTTTTAGGCAATAAACAAATAACTGTATTGGAACACCCTCCCTACGCACCTGATCTGGCCCCCAGTGACTTCTTTCTTTACCTGAAGATAAAGAAAACATTGAAAGGAAGACATTTTGATGACATTCAGGACATCAAAGGTAATACGACGACAGCTCTGATGGCCATTCCAAAAAAAAGAGTTCCAAAATTGCTTTGAAGGGTGGACTAGGCACTGACTTCGGTGCATAGCTTCCCAAGGGGAGCACTTCGAAGGTGACTGTAGTGATATTCAGCAATGAGGTATGTAGCACTTTTTCTAGGATGAGTTTGCGAACTTAATTGTCTGACCTCGTATTCACAGCAAGCTCCACGGCCTGATTATAAAGCAGGGGGACGGTGCCTGGTAGCTAGTGCGCCCTCAGTGCATGTCAGCTATCACAATGGTCATCATTATTACAATTGTACTACTTCAACACTACTAAATTGCCGCGTAGGATATCATTTCCTCAATCAGCGTTCTAACCTGGAAGGCCCCAAACATTTTCCTTTCCCTGGCTTTCAACACCTTAGCAGTGCCATTTTGCAAGAAAGGGTGAAAATTCTCCTGAGTCAGTAGGATTGAGTCTTTAATTATCTACACTTTTGCCTCTGCCTAAGAGCAGACAAGACAATCATTGGACGTTTGAAGTGAAGCATGTCATCATCACCTTCATCACTAGTATTTAATCTTCACGCAACTACAAAGTTTGCTGAGAATGAAGAACCCTCCTGGTGAGCCACAGATAAAACTGACAAATTGAAATAGAGAAAAATGTAAGTGAATGTATTTTGTCCCTCTTTCCATTTTTATTGCCCTGCCCTTGGTGCCAGTCTTTTAACAATTTTATAATCGGCCTTGATTTTTTTTTTTAATTACAGTTGACATTTAATATTATTTTATATTAGTTTCAGGGGTACACAATAATTGTTCAACATTTAAATACCTAAAGAAGTGATCACCGTGATAAGTCCAGCAACCATCGGACACTGTACCATGCTATCACACTATTATTGGCTATATTCCCTACGCTATATTTTACATCCCCGTGACGTATCAGTTTTATACCTAGAAATTTGAACCTCTTATTCCCCTTCACCTTTCCCCCCCCTTTAAAAATTTTTCAATTACAGTGACTTCGATATTATTTTACATTAATTTCAGGTGTACAGCATAGTGGTTAGACATTTATATAATTTAAGAAGTGATCTCCCTGGCTAGTCTAGTACCCACCTAGCACTGTACATAATTATTGCCATATCATTGACTATATTCCCTATGCTTTACTTCACATCCTAATGGGCCTTATTTTTAAGTGTATCCGTCAATCTCTCTGTCATTCTGGGTTCCCAAAACCTCATTCCCCAGGGGCAATTTTCAGACATCAGAAAACTACTTCATAGCAAAGCAGGAGAGAGGTGATTAGATTTAGGTGTTCTTCCCCCCACCGAATAGTATCGATCTCAGAAGAGATCACCTGTCCACCAGAAGTGATTTGCTCTCTGTGTAATTTGGAGAAACATGGCAGGCCACCGAGAGAGAGATTGGAGGGCAGTTCTTACTGACATCTTTCTGATCATTTCATCTAGTTTCCTATGACTAAGTTTAATGCTTCTCCTATATGTAGTTCATAGAATTATAAACTCTAATGCTTTGGGCCAGGACCTATTATTGTCTAAGAAACCATCCCAAAATTTAATGGATTAAAACAATTTATTATTACAGCTCATGATTCCGGGGGTTGACCAGGCTCAGCTGGGTGGTCCTCACTAGGGGGTCTTTCGTGAAGTTACAGTCAGACAGCAGCTCGGACTGGAGTCTTCTGCAGACTTTTTCATGCACATGTCTGTGGCTGGGTAGAGATGGCTGCAACAGTGGTCTCTCTCTCTCTCTCTCTCCCTTACTCCCTCCCTCCATGTGGTTAGCTTGCCCTTCCTCACAGACTCCTTACATGGCAGCTTAGGTATCCAAGGGTAAATGTTCCCAGAAACATGAGGTGGAAGTTGCCGGTCTCTTAGAGCATGGGTCTGGAAACTGGGCAGCGTTATTTCCACAATATGCTATTGTTCCAGCAGTCACAGAGCCCACCCAGATTCAAGAGGAAAGGACATAAACCCCACCTCTTGATGAAAAGAGTGTCAGAGTAATTGTCCTCTTGCACCCACTATAGACTGGATGAGAACTCAAGGGTCATCGTATCCAACTATCCAACCCCTTCATAAACACCATCTGTCTACATTTTAGCAGCTGGCAGACTTCAGTCTATGCGCAAAACACCTCCAGTAAAAGAAGACTCATTGATTTTCTGGAGCAGCCCCTTCCAACTCAGAATATCTCTTTCTCCTAGAAAATCCTTTTCTCATTCAGTGAAGATTCGGCTCACTCTAACGGCTGCCCATTTATTCTACTTCTAGTTCTTGGAACTGCAAAGAACATTCCCCTTACTTTTCCATATGACACTCTTTCACAGATTTGAAGATGGCTGCCCTCACTCTGCTGGGTCTCCTTTTCTCCAAGCTGCACATCCCCAGTGTCTTCATCCATCTGTCACAGGACATATCTTATCATGCCACCCGCACTCCCAACGTCACGTCTCTCTTCTGGACAAGCTCCTTGTCCTCACGTCCCTCTCACAGCCTGGTACAAAACCAAGTACAAAACAGGAACCTGATCAGTCAGCACAAGGCAGACTTCCTCCCCCCCTACTGGTTTACCGTTAGAACGATTAACGCACTGTCACAAGAATCACATGTTTTGAAATATGTGAATCTACTTTCTTTTCTCATGTTTCCTCGAGCATCACCACCCCCTCATCAATAGAAGCATCCAACATGTCTGGGAGGGCAGACATTAGAATTTTTATAACAGGAATGCAAAGAGGAAGTAAGCCACTCTTCGAACTTGGACTTCCAGTTTGGGATGTTTCAGTCCAGAAGTGTATTAGGAACATCACACTCCTTTCTTCCCACGTGTCTCCTTTACTACTCACTCAGAACACTTCACTTCTGACACTTCTGGTCACCAAATGTGTGTGAGATCCCGCAGGTTAAGGGCTCAGCCCCATGAGACTGCTCCCTCCACCCCACTTCAGATGCCAATCCCAAGTAGTAGGTCCCCGGGTTTCCCATGACTTCTGCCTGACTTGGCTACAAATCAGAGGTTCCCATGGCCTCCTCGCCCTTTGATTCGATATTGGCTAGACCAGCTCACAGAAGTCAGGGAAACACTTACATGTACAGTTGATTAAAGGATGTGATGAAGGATAGAGATGAACAGCCTGGGTGAGATGAACACAGGGTGAGGTCTGGGAGGGTCCAGGAGCTTCTGTCCCTGTGGAGTTGGGCTGTCACCTTCCCTGTATGGGGATGTGTTTACCCACCTGGAAGTTCTCCCAACCCCATACTACTGGGATTTAAGGACCTCCTCATGTAGGCATGATCAAGTATTAACTCCATTTCCAGCTCATCTCTTCTCTCTAGAGAAGTGGGGAGAGGGAGTCTGAAAATTCCAAGCTTCTAGTCATGGCTTGGTCTTTCAGGTGACCAGCCACCATTCAGGAGCCACCCAGAGTCACCTCATTACAACAAAAGGCGCTCCTAGTGCTCTTATCAATTAGGAATTTACAAGGGTTTTAGGAGCCTTGTGTCAGGGACTGGGGACGAAGGCCAAATACACAGGCCTTATTATAAATCACAATATTACAACAAGGTAACACTATTTCGAGATACTGGTCTCAAAATAATAGGCTTTGTACAAGAGAACAGTGTCTTCTAAAGTTCCAGAAATCCGAGTGTGTTGGATTCAGAGCATGAGATGGACTCCAAAGCCAGTGTAGCGAGACCCGAGGAAGTGAGGGAGGACTTCTCTGCACACAGGACGACAGAGCCTGCCCCTGATGGAGGACAAGGACAGGGGAAGGGGAAGCAGTAGACACGCATCCTGGTGTTGGAAACAGCCAATGAGGGTGGAAACTCAGGGCTCGTTGCTGGTCCCTGCTGCTCAGGCACAGACAGGGCCCCTTCAGCCCTGTTTAGAGACACTCCATGTCCTACGTGGTAATACTTGGACAGAACGTGTCGACTGGCCAAAATAACTCTCCAGAAAATCCTCCAAAAAGTGGTTTATTCGGGAAAAGAAAAATACACACGCCTCCTGCAGGGGCTCCAACCAGCCGCACACATGCAAAAAAGGGAGAGAGCTTTCCCAAGACGACCTCTCTCTCTATAAATCCCTCCCCCAGAAATTACGACAAAGTGTAACAGGAAGTCAGGATTAGAGAGTTCACAAGGAATCCAGATCTTCCCACAGTCCTCCCAGCTCTATGGTTTAGTCATCCTAAGATGCCAGTTCCCTTTTATCAAAGGTTAAAAGTGACCTAAGAAGGTGTCTAGGTGAGTGGACCAGGGGCTGCTTTTTGGAGCCCCATGTTCTTGTGCAAAATACACCCAGGCTGTCTGAGAGATCTAGTGGGATTAGAATAGAGCATACAGAAGGTAGGGCCCCGTGGCCAAAACCCGTGACAATAACTACAGACTTCAGCAGTAGGTGACGCACAGCACCCCAAATCACGGAGATGACACCAGCTGCGGCTCTCCAGTTCCCAATACTGCAACCCCAGGGGCCAGGTGAGGCCACCCATCCTTAGTGGAAAGCAGCAAAGAGACGGAGAACAGTGGTGAGACCACCTTCCCCAATGCCAGGAGGGCTGGTGGGCTCCCCTGGGTCCAGATATGTCCCAGGAAGAGGAAGCAAGAGCAGGAGGAACAATGGAAGATGGAACATTTACCCAAATCCCACTGAATTAACCGCAAAGAGCTCACTCGAGTCCTGAAAACACTGAGTTGCCTCCCAAAGGCAGGATGCAGGCTTCCTCGTTGGCTGCCATTGGGGAAATGCAGGCTTCCTGAGCTAGATAGGAGGGCATTTGTTAAACGCTACATTTTTCTTTCTTTCTGGTTTTTTTTCACGTCTCAGTTGCAAAGTGTAAACTTCCACCCCCCTCCCCCGCCCAAAGCCGAAGCCCCATTTGTCACAGCCAACTGTCCAACGTGTCCTTTACAGAAACTTCCTGCGAGCAGATCCAAACAAATCTATATATGAGCTGAGCTTCTCCCAGGCTGTCATAGACAGACATAGTTGTAGAATTTCCCCTCCCTAATAGTGGCGCTCCCCTGAGACCACCCAACTAAACCAATGGAAAGCTCAATGTGTGTTCTCTCCTAAAAGCAAGCGGACCTCCCGACTCACAAACCCCACGATCATTAATTACCCTCACCAACCGTGGCAGGAGAGGTGATAGGCTGTGGAAGTTCAGCGCAATCAGCGGTCAGCATCTCTCTTGTGGGGCCAGCATTTGAATCTGGGAAATCTTTCCTAAGGCCTGGGCTTCGGGAGGGCTCCTCAGGGTGGAGAGGGGAGGGGCGTGAGAGAAAACCAGAGGAAGTGGGTGGAGTGGGGGGTGGGGGTACAGTGGAAAGTTGGGGTTCCCGGGCAGGTTTTGTGCCCAACTTGTTGACGGTAAAACTTTGGTTAATTGATTTTATCTTCCCAAGCCTCTCAGCTTTCCTTATCTGTAAAAGATGTTATCATCATCGTTACATTCAAAGTACCGGATGTGTTCAGTTGAAAAAGGGAAGCTTTGAAACTAATAATAACAAAAAGATTTCTAAAGGGTTTTAGTCTTATTTGTAAAAGTAATTTTTCATATACGTGTTCCTCTTAAAGCGTTGTATGCAGTGATTTCCAAACTGTGTTCCCTGGGTCCAGGAGGGACCCCGTGGGAGAGGGGACTGAGGTGAGAAGGTGTTGGGTGCACAGGACTCCCACCTCCCACCACAATTCTGACCAGGGCAACCCCAGAACTCCTTGGGGTTTCACATGCCCTTCCTTCGTAAAATGGATTTCCAGGCTTTAAAGAAAGAAATTGGAAACTCACTGATTTCAGGAACATTATATGAGGAAGGGTGGTGCTGAGCCGTCTGTGACATGGCCGCCTCTTGTCTCCTGTTAGAACAGCTTGCCACCTTCTTGGCTCCTCATTTCCATGCTGCCGCTGCCGCTGAGGCTGAGTCATGGCTCAGCTTTCAGAAACAGTGTCCCGCCCCCCCCCACCCCGCACCCCCCAAAACCCAGGGCCCTGGGGCCTCAACCCAATTCGCCAAAACCACACACCTACCTAAACTCCCTCCAGGTACCTGAACTCCACGTGACTCAGGCAAGCATTGGAGGGAGAGGGATACAATGCATAGGCCGGAGGCCTCCTGGAGACTCGTGCCTTATTCCCAAAGGGCAACAATTTGTCATTACATGTCAATGAACTGCTTTCTCTGTTGAAAACATGTATTTTTATAAAAGCTGAATGTCTCTCCTTTCTGCAAAATGAGAATCAAGTGAGAAGCGTGGCCTGACACCTGAGCGCTTTTCCTTTTTTATATATACATCATAGAATCCTTAATAATACAAAAATTGCCCAAAGCATTTCACACTGAGTTATGAAGTCATTAACATTTCTGGGATAAACACAGCACCCCAGGACAAGTTATTAGCCATAGAGAAGTGGGGGGAAATTAGATCCATTGAAAAGACCCCATGTCCAGCAACTACAAGCAGAAAAATTCACCTGTTCCTAGAAAAAGGAAGCAGAGAATGCCTTGCATCACATGCAGTCTGGGTGGCCTTTTCTCAGCCAGCAGACTCAGCGTATTGGATATTGGTAAAATCCTAAAGAATCAGCATCTTGATGTCCCAAGGCCAGCGCGCTTTCCACATTCACGGCTCTGCACCCCACCTCAAGGTTCCCGGGAGGTGTGATCAATCACCGCAGTAATATGGCCATTCCCCCACACCACAGGCTATTCACACCCAAAACAAATTTTATCTAACTGTGCCGTTTGCTTTTAAACTAGCAGGGAAATCCATCGTACATGCTCTCCACTTCCCACTCCACATCTCTTGTTGCCACCTGTCCTTACTATGCTCAGGTTTCACCAGCTTCATGGAGTTTTCCAAAAGGCAACGACTCAGATTTCCTGTCTGTTTGATAAACAGCTCTGTTATATTTTACCAGGTTTTTTTGTTGTTGTTTTTTGCAGGGGGTGGGGGTTCGGCATACTGGACCTTGATTATTCTCTAATTCTGCTCACACAAAAGAATTACAGTCAAGAAAGAAATGGCAGGGGCCGCGGGGATGGGTCGTTCAGACTTGTAATGAAGTATCCTTGCCTCTGGCTGAATCCCCAGCCACAAGATAAACACTCATGCAGGTTATAGATAGTCTAGAGGTTGTTTCTTTATGGATTTCCCATAGCTTGAAGTGTGCTGGGGTGAAGTTCTTCTTCCCTGGAGCCTTTCCCTTGCTACTCCATGAAACCCTTTCTAATAGGCTGAGATGGAGAGGGCAGTGTGTCCCGTGTAAGGATATCCCCAATGTGCCATCCCAGGTCTACGCAGATACCACTATTTCACAGGGTGCCCTGTTAACTATGGGGAAAACTGGGGGAAGGGTATCTGGGAACTCTCTGGGTTACCTTTGCAATTTTCTGTAAATATAAACCTATTCTAAAATAAAGAGCATGATTGGCAGAAGATTAAGAGAGGCCTTTGGGGGTAGTTAATAAGGCCTCCAGATATTTTTGCAAACCTTGACTTTCTTTATGATCCTGGCATGAATGTCAATCAAATGGGAAGGGAAGGATGAGAGCGTTCTAGTTTGATGAGAAGAAAATACAGCAGACTTTTCTCTTTTTTTAATCCTAACTCGATTCCTTTTCCGTTAATTCTGAGGATTAGTACCTAGGTACAATTATAGCCTAAATTGTATTAAATGCAAGATAAATGAATTTGCATATTTAGTTTCATATTTCAAGATGAAGTCCCAATCCCAATTATACAATACCTCCACTGCTTATTTTGAAAGTACCCCCCCCCAATTAAGCAAATGCATTTTCAGTCACCTGTCTGTGGCCCCCGTAATAAGGGAATAAGCAGGCTGGGCCCTCCCAGTGTTTGCAAGTTCCCTCCACCCTCAGCATTCTAAGTAGGATTCTCTCTGGTGCTGAAGGGGAGAAAGCACATGTAAGAAGTCTAGAGAAGACTCAATTGCTTTACCTAATAAAGAGATTGACAGCCTCAGAGAGTGTTGCTGAGTGAAATATGATGTCACTTCATCTCATCGTCCCCAAGAGGCCTTCAGTAAAATCTATGTTTTGCATCAGTTCTTTGGAGTGGGAGTTTGTTTTGCTTTGGGTTTTTATAAGACATATGTTGACACTGGCCTTAAAGATGAATGCCAGATGGTCCAGTTACATGCTGGGTACCCCCACGAGTCACCCCTACACTAAGACGTGCTCATTGCCTACGTTCTCTCCAACATGAGCCCACATCTTTAAGATGGGACAGACCCGATCACCCCAGTTTGTGTTGAAACTGAGGCCTAGAGGGTTATGCAGGCTACTGGGAAGAGAGCTTACAGGCTAGGTGATGGGACCATGGTGTACTAGAAAAGGTACACTCCATCTGAAAGGTGGGAGCCACACAAAATGTGTCTGGTGCAGCCAGCCCTTAACAAGGAAAATACATTTACAGTATTTGTTGAAAAACAAAAAATCCTCGTATGAGTGGACCCGCACCTTTCAAAGCCATGTTGTTTAAGGGTCAACTGTACCTCCCTGGGCAGCCACTCAGTCACCTCTAGATTGGGACAATATTAAAAGCTGTGTTAAATGTACATGGTAGGTTCCTTCCACTTTGGGAAATAAATGTACTTTGTCCTAATATAAATGATGTCTACATTTTCCCATATAAAATAGCAAAATCTGGGTCACAGTATATTTATAATACACAAATACATGCATAGCTATGTCTAAAAAGAGATATTCTAGGTCCTACTTATGGTTTTCAGTCTTCTCCTCTCTCCACTTTTGAAAGCCCCATTAATAACCAGATGAATAAGGAGTACACGTCAGACGCAAATTCTTTGCAAGAGGTCGCACTGTATCTAGGGAGCAGGCAGACCCCAGCACAGACACAAAGTGTTTACCCACCTACTCAAGGGTATAAGCCAATCATCTTTTTCAGAGAAGGTTTTCCTATGTAGCTTTCCCAAGATCCAGCTATTTCCAATAGTTCTTGAATTGTCTGTCAACAGATGTCAAGTTAAGGTTAACCATTCATCTCATGCTTCCACTTCCCCCAAGGACAAATGAAATAGCTGCAAATTAGCCCGTTTCTCCAGATGGCAAAGGCAAAGCCAAAATAGATACCCAACATAATTTACGGGATAGACGAATGAGAAGGGACCTGATTCCTGTAACAGTGATTTGTGGGTAGACAGCTCTTTTCCTGAGACATAGAAAGGTATGTTTTTCCCATTTTCAATCTGAAAAACACTGAGGTCAAGGCAAGTTCACTTTCATACAGTGAGGGTCAATCCCAAACTTGCCTGTTCCAGCGAGGATGTGTGGAACGGCACCTGGGGCCAGGACACTAATCCAGAATTTACTAATGATCCAGGTAACCTTGAGTAAATCACTCCGCATTCTGTGCTTCCTCTTAAACCGCCCAAGTATGTGGAGAGTAAAGGAGATTTTCTCTGGGGCAGGGCCTTGAGTGTTTCAGAGAACCCGGTATCCATCTGGGGCCAAGCCCACTGCCCCCTGAAGCTAAAGCCTTGCTACTCTTACAAGTGTTTCTGTCTGTTTCCGGCTCCTGAGTTATGGGTTCCACTCTCTCTCGGTCCTTAATGTTCAGCTCCACCTGAAAAAGACATTTGTTTTCCTTTCCTGAGAGTGAAAGGTTAGATAACTGTTCAGGCTCATCTTTAAAGGCAGCCTTCTCTGTCACATTGAGATGGTCAGAGCACCCGATCAAAACATCCGGTTTATTTGCCTTGACAACCCAAGAATCCAACTTCAAGTCAGAAGACTGCCGAGGGGGTTGCTCGTCATCCAACGACATTTCTCCCAACATGCGGGGATGAGCAAATCAGCCAGGCCCGTGTGAATTCATTCCAGAAAGTAGTGTCTCCTGGGTCTCTGTCTGGGAGTGTCCTTTAGACTCAGAGGCCCCTTTAGCTCACACAAGCCCTAAAAATTCACTGATAATTACAAATACCACATGCACCAAAAAGAACGAGCTGATAGCAACTGTAAATATTCATATTTTAAGGACCCCGAAAATCAAACAAAAATGAAGCTATTTTTCTTTACCTCCCGCCCAATTTTACTGTTGACTCACCCTGGACAGGTGAAGGAGCAGCAAGCTGGTCAGAGTCACGACACCACACAACTCCAGGGGGTGCTGTTCACACTATCTGCGGTGCTGCCTGGCTCCCTGGCCCTGCCATATTGGCAGCCTGGCTAGTGGGTACGGAAAACATGGAAAGGACAGGAAAGGAAACTAGTTCTAACTAGTATTAGGGGGGAGTGCCTACTTACAAGGTGTTTCCACGTGTTACTTGCATGGGGAGTGCTGGCTCGGAACTTGCTGGGTAACTCTGGGCGCCCCTCTACCTTCCTAAGCCTGTTTTTTCTCATCTTCAACTGGGCTACACTCCCTATGTCATAATGGACTTCAAAAATCTTTTTATCACCAATAGTGATTTTTCCATGTGTATGAAAGTTAAACACACACCCCAGGGGTGATTGCATAAGCCCTTCAAAGTCTACTCCAGAGGGTTTGTTTACCAGCATAAAGAATGTTAGAAACAAATTTTGGGAGTGAGTAAAACGAAGGTCTGTGGTTGGCTAGAAAGACAAGTGCCTGCCATTCTGACGTTAATGATATGTGAGAATTTGGCCTGATGGGTAAATCATCAGTCTCTGCAGAGCCCCACCCAAGCTTCTTTCCTTGTGCTCCGGCTTTGTTCTCGGGAAGCTTGCCCGCTGACTTGGGAACTATGAAGTTGGCTGATCCTAGAGTGAGCCAGTCATGCCAGGGGCCTGAGGGACAGAAGGTGGCCGTGCCTGCCCTCCGGTGCATTCCACGGCTCCCTGCTACCCTTGGACATTAAAAGGTGGCCTCCTTCACCTGGATGGGGTACCCTTTCCTGCTTAATAACACATCCTTTTCACTTTGCTGCAGACATTGCTATTCTGATTCAGAGGCAAACAAATCACAAGATTATGGGTCTTGTGCAATAGTCATTTCCATCTTAATGTGAGAGCCATTCATTTTTATAGCATTGGGTCATTGGAGACTGCCATACTATGAGTGTTTCAGACATTAGAAATAAAAGCACGGAAAGTTACGTATATTAGAACTGCTTGTGTAAGCAAGTAAATCAATAAGGAATTATATTATTAGATGACCAATTAAATGAAAGGACTACCCGGGCATTGTTAGTGAGACAATTAATTATAGAGCCCTACTCATCTCTGTACACTTTGTTGCTTATTAAGATAATGAATTGATTCTGAAAGATTGGGTCTAAAAACATGTTTAATCAGACTCTGCTAGGCAAAGGATCATAATTTTTATGATTTCATGAAATGCATATTTTTACCAAGCAATTTTGAAACAGGCTTTTCAAAGGTTAGGAGGAAAGAGCTCTTATCCTTTCACATAGTACCCACTGAAACCAAACGTTTAAAGAAAAATCTCATTATAAAGAGACTAATTTGGGGAAACTAACACCCAAATCTTCCTTTGATTTCGCAAGTGCTTTCAATAGAGATTTCTGAATATAGCATTGGGGCATTATTTTTTTCCTTCTAGATTTACTCTATCTCAAATCCTGACGACTATGGTATAGAAAACCACAAATTACCACTTTGAGGTTTAGGATTTTTGTTGTTGTTGTGTTCCGCTTTTTTGGTCTCCTCGTAAAGAAACCTCTCACAAATGTGAAAAGGAGATAAAGTAGGTCCCCTTTAATCCCAAGTGACGAAGAATTTGAGTAGGTGGGATCCAAATGTATAAAAATCACACAAAGATCCGCAAAGGGGGAAAATGTAGGCTTCTTTGTGAAATTCAAAAATACTAGTGTTTCCCTTCTTGCTTGGGAACATGAAAGAAACTGTTTTAGGATAAATTAAAGGAGGCCCTATTTTAAACAACTTTTCTTTATGTAAGAGGTAGTATGGGCTAAAAATACCACTGGCTTCAGGACGAGTGTGGATAAAGCCCTGTGGAATCATATCTGTGTCAAGTGATTGAAAAGGAACTGAGAATGCTCAGAGGGCAACCCCCGCCCCGTGACTCCCAATCCAGCCTTCCCGGACCCCTGCCCAGCCCGTTCTCCGCGTGAGTACCCCTCACACAGCACTGCGCACACTCTTTTCCATCTGTTCCCCACGGTCAGGGGCGACGTCTCAAAGACCATTGAGTCTACTAGCAAAGGGTCCGCTATTATAAATACTGGGCAAACTGAATGGTGGTATCAGATGTTTCCCCTCACAAGATGCCCCAAGATATTTCTCATGACCTCATTATTTCTTGTCCAAGTTGTCCTAGAAAGAAGCTCAGGCCGTTCTTCTAGGGCAGAGCAGCTGCACCTGCCGTTCCTGTACCGGGTGCTATGGTGGCATTGGCTTTATTAACACACTGCTTTTATTCACACCTGGAACAAGGTGGGGGGCGAGGTTTTAAAAAAATGTTTTTTTTCTTTTCCCCATGTGCAACACTCCAGCTTTATCATAAACACCCTATAGAATTTTGTGGTTTTCATTACAAGCTCTGGGGACAGATTGCCCGAGTTGGAATCCTAGCTCCATCATATGCCCCCTCCATGACCTTGGGCGCGTTGCTTAATGTCTTTGTGCCTACAATGCATCAGTAAAAGGAGGAGAATTATCGTGTCCATTTTACAAGGTGGTTGTAAGAATTAAATGAGATCATCCACGTGCCAGTGTTTAGTGTACTACCTGACCCATCATTAGAGTTTAATGAGTGTGTATCTGTCTGTATAGGCTAGGACATGCTGCAGTAACAAAAGGGACAAGACCGCAGTAGCTTAAAAGAGCAAAGTTTTAGTTTTTATTCATGCTGCCTGCTCATACAGGTAGACAAGGGTCTCTGTCCACGGGAGCCAATTGTAAAATAAGGGTAAAGGAGCAGCCACCTATATGTCATATCCAAGAGAAGAAAGGGAAAATGTCAAGTTACACTGGCTCTTAAATCTTCCATCAGAAGTAGTAATACATGGCACTTGTGCTCGTTTTTCATTGACCAAAGTAAGTCACCACATGGCCCCACTTAGTTCCACTGAAGCAGGGAAGTATAATCCCACCATGTGCCTATAATTTGGGGGAGCTAGAAATATGGTACTCCTGACCCTCACGAGAGGTTAGCTGATATTGTTAGGATAGTATAATAGCTGTTATGCAATGTTCCTTCAGTGCTACACAAGCAAAGAGGTAGACTATTAATGATACTAACTAGGTAGGTTCTTGCAACTGAGTTTGACCATCGGGTCTCTATTCTCGCCCAGAAAAGCACATTTTCTCCCCCTGCCACAGTTCTCCTTCCAGCTCCAATATTCTTTTATAATACACATAGTCAATGGCCAATCATTTCTGAGCAGTCTTAATGCAACTTTTCATTCTGGTGGTACAACAGATGGAGAGAAAAGCTTCCAGGGAGAAAATGGAAACAAAATTCACTCTCTTTTCTGTTTCTTCCAAACTCTAAGAAATAACGACATAATGCTTAAGAACAACAACCCCCCAGGTCCTCAGCCCTGTCAACTAGTTTAAAGTGAAGGCCTTTTTTTTTTTCCATCCTTTATGAGGGTTAGAGGTGATGGAAGCTGAGAAGAACCCTCCCCAGTTCTAAATGGTTTCCTAAATGTTTTTCCATGATTTAGGTAGCGAATAACTAAAACACACAAGAAAGCTGGTAACTTCTCATTTAATCTTTCCTGTAGGAGGACTAAAACGAAAGGCTGCCTGGAAGACTTCAGAGACCACTAAACTGCTTTCTATTGATTTTATACTAAGATACTTTATCACTCTTGTTGCTTTAAAAAGAAATGCAATCTATGCCAGGGTCTAAATAGACTTTCCTAGAAAAATCAGGCCCACACGCCTACATGGACAGAGGTAGAGGATGTTTATCAGCTTTGGCAAATCAACTTTGTGGTGTTTTGGGTTTTTTTTGTTTTGTTTTTTTCCAAGACGCATCTTTCCTGCTGGAGCGTCTCAGTCCTTGAAAGGCTTGTAACTGGAGTCTTACTTCCCGAGATTAAACTCTCTTGGATCTGGAATTCACCTGAAAATGCACATCGTTCAATCCCCTTCCTGTGCACCTGGGGAAAACGAGACTCTGAGATGTTGGGAACCTGCTTAAGTTCCGCAAGTGAGTGAGGGACAGAATCCTGACTCAAACCCAGCTCTCTGACCCCCAGTCGGAGGCTCTCAGAACCTCAAATTGGCATAAATTTAAAACTCCATGTATAAGTATCTTTTCCCATGAGATCTTCCCCCTAGGAGCCAAATGTCTTCCCCTAGGAGCCAATAGCTTGATCCTGATATGACCAAAGGAAAGAGTGTAAGGACGTTTTTTTTTTTTATCTTAACCTTCTCAATACAGGCTCCCTTTGACCTACTTCCTGTCTCTATTTGGAATACCATATCTCCTGTTTTAAGAAATTCAATTAATAGAAATCCTAACCTACAAAACAACTACGTGGCAGAGATCTTTCATTTTTATAAAACGGTTCTGTATTAGGAAAGGCCTGGGTTCTACTCTTGGTGTTGCCATTCGCTGGTGACGTGACCAGTGATTCACTGAGGAAAAACTCAGTGAATCACTTCTGGCCTGAGTGTCAGCATCTATTAGATGGAGGGGTCAGAATAAATCATCTTAAAAAATCGTTTAAACTGGAAGTAATTCATGAATTGATCACCTGAATCCGAACAAGTTTCCCTGAGAGTTGTTTTTTAATTTATTTTGAAAGATTTCACATTTAAAAAAAAAAGGTATAAAGAATACTGCAATGAGCACCCATGAAACCACTATGCATTTCATTATCATTTCACATGTTTGGGTTCCTAAACAGTATACAATCATATTTGCATATCTTGAATATAGAAGTGAAATAATACTGTATTTTTCCGTCAGTGACTTGCTTTTTAGCTTAATTAACTAATACTCTATTCTAGAAGCCATCCTTGATGGTTCATGAGCTGCAGTTTCATGCCTTCCCACCATTGTAGATTTTTTTCACTGGGTGAACACACCAGGTTTACTTACATTCTCTTGTTGATTAAAACTAGGTGGCTTCTTACTTGTCACTATTCAAACACCCCTGCTGTGAAAAGTCTTTCTGTCAGAGTTCTCAAGCCATTACATAGGAGTGGAATTGTTGGGTGTTAAGGTATTAGCTCCCTTTATAGTCATGCGATTGATTGTCCCCATCCCAAAACATGATCAATCTCTCCCTTTAAATCTACTATTATGTCTTTGAATAATTTTGCAATTTTATCCATAACTGGCTTGCATACATATTACTTAATTTATTCCTGGATACTTTAGTGTTTCTGTTACTATCATAAGTGGTTGCTCATCTATAGGAAAGCAATTAATTTTCGTATACCAATCTTTATAAGAGCCTACATGCTGATCTCACTTATTAATTCTAATAATTTTTCAGTAGAGTCGTTCATGTTTTCTGTGTAGATAATCATATTATCATATCATTTGAGTTTCTGTCTTTCTAATCCTTACACCTCGTGGCAGACAATGCTCGCTTCCTATCCAGGTCCATTCCCCCTTCTTTCTTGTTAGCAGAATCCAAAATTATTCCCTCAGCACTGTGCCCAGCTAAAAATACTCGACCATGAGACTTGCAGCTTGGAGAGGAGAAGTGCCTGAGAAACCATGCTGGCCAGTGGAACATACATTTAAATCCTTGGAAGTGAAGGACTTTCTCAAATAGCAGACCAAGCGTTAAGAAGAAAAGGCTTCCGGGGCTCCCCTCTTTCACTGTGGTGCAGACAGGGCAATACCAGCCACAGACTGCTTTGCATTCCTCTCTCCTTTTGAGGTTTCCTGGACCACATGGCTAATGTAAATTTGAACCCCGAACTTATGAGCAGACAAACTGTTGTTAGTAATTCTCTGGGCAACTGTTTTTTGTTTGTTTGTTTGTTTCTGTTGTTTGGTTTGGTTTCGTCTAGAACAGAACACACCATGTACTTCCCATCTCATTTTGACAATAGGCAAATATTCCCCCATGATCCATAATGTTGTAAGAATCACAGGTGGGCAGTCATCTCAGTTTCATTATCCCACCTTTGGCAGGTGCGAGGCCTGTATCCTGTCTCCACTAAAAACAAGCCTCTTGGGCCCCCAGACTGCCGTAGTCTCAGCCCCCGCTCATCACTCTGATTGTTAGCTTCTTCTTTATTTTTGGTCCTTGGAAATTTCCCTTCCTTTCTGCAAGCTCCATGAAGCATCTGAGAGGAGATCTGTTTTATTTTGTCCCATATTTCTACATGCTTTCTCATGGAAGAATTGTCAGGTTGAAAATGGCGGTCCCTTCTGCTATTAATTGAGTTTGTGCGCACCTGTCACAGGGCACATGTATTTCACAGCCGCAGCTGCTCTCATCCGACTCGTGCTTACGTAGCGCCTGTCTGGGCCAAGCACGGCCGAGGACCTGGGATACAGGCTGAAATAGGCAAACCAGTTCTCTGTCCCCGTGGGACTTACATTAAATGGGAAGACACACAATAAATAAGGACAAAGATAAACAAGAAGACTTTAGAGAGAGATACATGCTAGGAAGAAAGTGGAATAGTAATGCGGAAGAAAATGGAATGGCAAACAACAGCCAAGGGAATTAAGCCATTTGACCTGAGGCTTGAGACAGGCCTGGGAGAGAGCTGGGTGTAAAGATTCCGGGTGAACAGATCAGCAGCTGCAGATACCCTGAGGCTGGGAAAATACTGGTATGTTTCTGCAAATCCAGATCAAAGGGGATCTAGTTCTTCATTTTCTGTTTTGTTTCTTCCTAGAGCCAACGGTGGGTACAACTTATTTTTCCTGCTTTAAAGAGATATCTAATTTAGACTAGAGAAATTTTTGGACTTTTTTTTTTTTTTAGAAGTTCATTAACAGCAGCCAAAGCATGAACAGCCTGAGTTGCCTTCCGTTCATTTAAGATAACAAAGGGGAAGAGAGAATGTAATCCTCAGTAAATCCAGTTATCCAAACCCACAGACAGGGTGTTACCCAGTGGACAGCACAGGCCGTGGGGCTGCAGACGAGGTTCCATTACTTCCCGCACATACTTCAGTCCAGATTCCATGACAGTGAAAGGGAGATGGCTGCTGCTTTATCCATATTGAGCTGTTTTCCCTTTGGCCACGTGGAGAAAAGCCTCGCTAAATGGGGCTGAGCTGGAGAGGACCTGAGAGAAGACGTATATATAGTTGGAGCTGGGTCCTGATGGAGGGCGAATGTTCAAGAGATGGGGAAAAGCAGAGGGTTTCCCACGTGATGGGACAGCTTGGGCAGAGAGCAGGAATGGAGGTGGCAGGTTGGGAGAACCAGGACGGCTGGACCCTTTGGCTCCACCGCTGATGAGCTCTGTAGCCTCAGGCAGCTCCCATGTTCTTTTCCTGTCACAATGGGATTTACTCCTGCTATTCCTGCACCCCTTGGCAACCAACTTCTGCCCCATCACCAAACTGGTCGATTTCTTCTAGTAAGGGCATCATAGAAGGAACCCTCATAGACTATGCTGTTAGCATGAAATTAGATCATTACCATAAGGCATGTGTCATGCACCGATTTCGAAATAAACCTTAGCCAGTATTTCTATCATGATGTCCCAAATGTGGAACACATTTGGTGGCGGGAAGCCAGGCTTCAGGCTGAGGAGATTGGTGGTTCCCTCACTCAGATGGAGCATAGGAGCTATGTGAGGGGTTGGAGTCCTACCTTCGTGCTGGTTTGTGTGCCCTCTCTCCTAGTCCTGCTTATCCAGACACAAGACGCAGGGTCAGACCAAAATGCCTCAGCGAGGC
The DNA here is from genome assembly GCF_964194185.1 of Rhinolophus hipposideros. Lineage (NCBI taxonomy): Eukaryota > Metazoa > Chordata > Mammalia > Chiroptera > Rhinolophidae > Rhinolophus > Rhinolophus hipposideros. The sequence continues at coordinate 86,125,651 of NC_138054.1, read as the reverse complement.
AGACCCCCCGCCTGAGGGGAGGGTTGCCCCTCTGCGTGCCAGTTCTCTTGAACCAACCCCTCCCCATCTTTCCTCCAGCCAGGATGCTGCCTCCCTCCTTCTTTCCAGGAACACCTCTTTACCAACGCCATCCTCTCCTCCGCCTAACCTCCATCCTTATAAAGCATTCCCTCCCACCCTTTCTGTGTTGTTCACACTTCTCTGCTCCCCAGAAATATTACTTTATCCAGCGAGTGTGCTGGTTGTAAATTGAAATGCAAATAGATAAGCATTAATCTGAACATCCATTTACATTAAATAGATTATGGATATAAAAATATAAGGCTCCATACGTCCTGACTCCATCAACCCTGCTGCCCCTCGGTAATCGACTTGGTGACCATCACCCAGTCAGTATTCACCAAACCCACACTGGCCTCACATATACACAGATCCTGCCCACACTTCTAATGATGGTGGGAGGCCACTGATCACAGCACAAATGATTCGCCTTCTCCTCTCCCTTACCATGGGGAGCAATTACTGATGTGCCATTCTCCTTGTAAAACTCGGCACAGATCTCGAGAATGGGAGGCATCAAATTAAACCCCTGGAGAGGATCTGGGGCATCTGTATTTATGCCGCAAGGCTCGGCAGAAATGTAATATTCTGTAAAGATGCTAGGCCATGCACAATTTGTGTGCATAGGGTGCCTGTACAAAGGCACTCAAGAAATATCTGTTGCCTGGTTGGTTACAAATAACAAAGCACCATTATAGCAATGGTGTAGTGTTATCTGCTACAACTGTTCATTCCTTTCTAGGTCAAGGCCTTCAATATGTTAATAATGGCCTGGGTTGAGATACCAGTGAGTCAGCGATGGGGGGAGTGAGATACAGCGATTCTCAGGTTGGAGGCCATCTAAGCCACCCAGCCTGGTCTTTGCACTCCAACCCCAGCAGAAACAGCAAAGCCTGTCACTAGTGATGTTTAACCACAGGGTGGGTGGTTACAGAAGAAGGGCAGTGCAGGTGGGACCCAGCCAGGGCTGAGGGAGACAACAAGTGGCTACCTGGAATCCTTCTCATCCCTCCTTCTCCCTGTGAGGCACAAAAGCAGCCTGACACCATATTCTCTTCTCTGTTCATTGCCGTCAGAGAACATTAAAAAGAGTGCCCCCCTCTCTCTTCCTTTTTTTCTCTTTCTCTCTCTCTCTCTCTCTCTCTCTCTCTCTCTCTCTCTCTCTCTCTCTCTCTCTCTCTCTGCCACCATTTGTCTGAGTGCCCTTGACCAAGATTTCTAGGACTTAAGAATTTGAATTATTCCTTTGGTGCCTCTAAAGTATAATTTACGCTTTCGAATACAAATGGTTTGGAATGATTTCAACCCAAGAGGCAGACAAGGGTTTCTCAAAGTTGGCAGCATTTCTCCCTTGGCCACCATCCTCTGGCACCCTATTAACACATCACTTGGGTGGTTCCATTACAGAAGAATTGGGCTGGGCTGGCAGAGGCTTCCCTGCAGGTTGCAAGACCCCGAGCTGAGAACCCGCCAGGCGGGAGGGCTGGGAGCCACCTCCTGGGGCCCCAATCTCCACCCTCTGCACACACTGACTCCCCTTCCAGCCACTGGCTGCTCAGGTTTCCAACTACAAAGTGTGCCAACCTGAAGCCGCAACTTGGGGGTTGCCAGGGAAACCACTCTCATTGTTTTCTGGTGGAAACTGGCAGTTGGTGTGTAACAGCTAGGTCTGGGGCAACAAGGGGCATGTTTAAAGGGGTTTAATAAAAGCTGGAGGAGAACCCCAGAAACAACTCCATGTACCACTGGGGATGAGCATTCCCAAGGAGGAGGCTGGACTCAGAATAGTTGGACAAGAGAGAGTAACAGCAGTAATAAAATACAGGTAAAGATAATTTCTGTTTATCAACTAATTTCCATGGGCCAAGCAGTGGCTATCCATTATAAATTACCTAACTTAATGCTCAGTTGGGGGTGACCAATTCACATAGTCCTGTGGCCAGTCTGGGCTGGTGTGACACAATAAGGCTGGTGGGGTTGGGGACGGTTTGGGGCGCCTGCACCCCATCAGAGAGGAAGGTAGGCTCAGCCCTCGGTGAATGCCCACAGGACCACAGTTTTTAAGCTGAGGGGACTGGGTTTTCCAAAAGAAGCTGAAAATACAGACTTTTATATATAATCTCTTAATTCTTTTTTTTTTAACTGAAGTTTATTGGGGCAACAATGGTTAGTAAAGTTACATAGGTTTCATGTGTACAATTCTGTAATACATCATCTATATATCACATTGTGTGTTCACCACCCAGAGTCAGTTCTCCTTCCATCACCATATATTTGACCCCATTCACCCTCATCTACCACCCCCTTTACCCTCTGGTAACCACTAAACTGTGGTCTGTGTTTATGAGTTTTTGTTTTTTTATTTGTTTGTCCTGTTTCCTTTGTTGTTTTCAGTTTTACATCCCACAGATCAGTGAAATCAAATGGTTCTCGACTTTTCCTGTCTGACTTATTTTGCTTAGTATAATAATCTCAAGATCCATCCATGTTGTCGCAAATGGCACTATTTCATCTTTTCATATGACAGAATAGTATTCCATTGTGTATACATACCACATCTTCTTTATCCAATCATCCACCGAAGGACACTTTGGTAGTTTCCACGTCTTGGCCACCGTAAATAAAGTTGATGCAATGAACATCAGCGCGCATATATCTTTACAGATAAATGTTTTCAGACTTTTTTGGGTAGATCCCCAGGAGAGGGACTGCTGAGTCATATGGTAATTCTATTTGTAATTTCTTGAGGAACCGCCACACTGCCTTCCATAGCGGCTGCACCAGTCTGCATTCCCACCAACAGTGGATGAGGGTTCCTTTTTCTCCACAGCCTCTCCAACACTTGTTACTATTTGTCTTGTTGATGATAGCCATTCTGACTGGGGTGAGGTGATATCTCATTGTGATATAATCTCCTAATTCTTAAAACCTAGTAACTAATTCATAACCATGTTCAACCCCACGCAAGCGAAAGTCAGATGAGTGGGTCAGGGCCAGTCCTTAATCACCAATTCGTAACCTTGGCCGTAGAACTCTGTGAGGGAGAGGGCATAACTTCCATTTTTCAGATGGGAAGGTTCAGTCTCAAAGTGCTCCTGGGGCTGGTCCAGAGCCACACAGTCAGTGACAGCACCCCTCAGGGCTCAGCAGATGACTTTATCTGGGCTGCAAGTCTTCTGGGCTTGGGGCTCCCAGGTGCCACAGGTGGGCACCACTGCCCCTTGGAATGGTGAACAACTCTCATCCAAACACAGTATCTCACAACCACTGGACTAGACCAGAGACACGCAGGTTGGGACAGACATTGAACTCACCCAGCAGAGCTCTTTGATTACCAGTGCCTGGGCCTCACCTCCAAGAATTCTGATTTGATTGTCTGGAGTAGGTCCCAGGCAGGGGTATTTTTTAGAAAGCTTCCCCCTGTGATTCTAATACAGCCCTTTGTTAAAGTGCCAAACCAAGCTTCTGGGAACAAGAAAGGTAGAAGATTAATTAGGAGCAAGGATGTTGGAACCAGAGAGACCTGGGTTTCAGTCCTGGTACGGCCGCTTCCTAGCTGAGGAAACTTGGGGAAATCAATTCACTCTGAGTCTCAGTGTCCTCGTCTTCATAATGAAGATAATAGTAACCGCTCCACTGGAAGAATAAATGTGGTGATGTCTGGAAATGGAGCAGTACCTGGCATACAGTAGCCTTAGTTAAACAGCAGCTTTCAGCTAGTACAGCCTCCACCCATAGCCAAGCAAGCATAGGAGCAAAGAGTAGTGAACCTGGGCAGAGTTTGTGGGGGCTTGAATTACACCCCTGTGTCACCCAGGCACATGCACCTAATGTCACTTCACAGCTGAGCCCGAGACAGCACTTGGGGCCCATACACAGAGGACTTTAGCACCGCTGGAGGGGAAGGGCTTCCCTGGGGAATGTCTCAGAATCTCACTTTTCATTTTCCTCTCCTTCAAACCAAAGCCAAGATCTGCAGGATAAGCTGACACACTTATGCGTCCCCTTTGAAACTTTCAAAAGCTAAATCTCTTCCACCACCGTCATCCTCCAAACTCTTATAGTAGATAGGATCTGAAGGAGACAAAGGCAATTTAGAGGACAGCATTTTAGTGATATTAATCCGTTGCTCCAGGTCTCTAGAAAGATCTGTGGAGTGGAGTTCACATTTTCACGAGCAGGTAATCTCCTAATAGGTAGATTAAAACTGCTGTCTCTTGTCGAAATTGACTCATCTAGTAGAAAGCCCCTCCTGCTTTCCCACGTCCTCTAACTAAACCTCAGCTATGATAACAGATCACTATTAGCAGTCAGTTATTCATACGTAAGCACTGAGTCACCAACCAACCTAGAACTGCGCAAACCAAAATGTTGCTTCTTTGAATATACCTAATGGGAAAGACCAGCTCCCCCAACCCCAATCCTGCTCCAATGTGAGTTCCTTAGCTCTTTTTTAGGGGTTATATTTATTCCAAAGAGCAAGTTGTTAGTAGCTAAAGTTATAGCCATGGACGGAGTACCATCGAACATGTCTCCAAGAGTTCTGAGGTTGGGTCTCTGACCTGCTCTCATCACTGATAAGTGCAATTTCACTGTGTCTTTACCCCAAGGATGGAAATCCGCTTTCAGATTAGCAATCGAATGGAACCCAGAGCTTGCATAGCAAATCTGCATTGCACCACGTTTCACACAAACCAACCTGTGGTTGCTTTATCTGCACCAGCAGCCTTGGCACCTACACCTTTGGGCAGGGGCACAGGGAACATAGACCTTCTGCAACATCAATGTAGAAGAAGAGGCAAAAAGGATCATTTAGCAATCACTGGTGACAGTCATTTGCATCGACACATTTGCCCAAAAAGATATGAGATTCCCAACTCTTCTGCAATTATGATTCCTCAGCACGTTTTTCTTGTTGTTGTTGTTGTTTTTAATTTGGTGGGAAATGCCTCCACTTCTAATACTGCTACAGGAAGTAGCTTTACCTTGGGAATTATACTGACTCTACATTAAAGATGTTTGGGAAATGGGCATATTTTCCGACATCCCTGGCGATCTAAATGCTGTGTTGGAAAGCTGGGGTAAGTCTTCGCTGGAGAAAAACAATAGTGATTCCCAGACATATTAGAGACATTTGTTCTATTTTATAGAGCTAGCTAGGAATAAAATGGCAGATAACTCAGCCACCAGATGACAGTCAGCTCCAAGTATGTCAAGGATTGCGTCTATCTGGTTCCTCCTGAACCTGCAGGGTGTTACACCACGTCAGACACAAAGCAGGTGCTACGTCAGTGTGTGCTGACCGTCTAGAGAACAGATCCCAGGGATTTGTGCAAAGCAATGCTGTGGGCAACGGGCTTGCCTCCTACTTCTGAGGCATTACGTCTACAGAGATTAAAAAGTTGCCTTGAAATGAAGATTTAGGTGGCCTGTGAACGATACATGTGCAAAAACAATGACATAGGAGACCCAACTGTGTGCATGGCTTCCCAACTCTGCAGGCAATAATGTCACATTGGGAACTTGAAAGCAGCCGTGGTAGGAGAATTGACACCACGGAAATTGGCAAGACCACAACTCACAGCTTTTCTGTGTGAGGAAGGACAGTTGTTAAACATTTACAGCACAGCATTAATGCTCATGTACGTGAAAATTAAAGTTTTTTTTTTATATGGGGGCTCATGGGAGGGATGAGCTAGATCTTTTAAACCTTCCTCCAATCAATGGAGCACATTTTCCTCCTCTTTCTTTTCACACTTATCCATGGAAAACAAAAAAAAAATTGTCTCCATGATGTTTTTCTCATTTTATATTCTCTTTTACCCGAAATGATAGTAGCTTGCTGTCCAATAAGTGACTTTGCATGTAAGAATTCCTGTCTGCATCTTCCTCTTATAATTACCATGGCAAACAGCTGTTCTTGAGCCCCTTGCTCTCCTCTTGACCTGAGTGTCCCCATCTCTAAGAAGAGACAGTGAGATTAGATGAGCTTCTGTGGCCCATTTGTCTCTGACATTCTGATTCCTGGTTCCAGTAATAGACCCCCAGTTTTAAATATCCCTAAGGACCCTAGCATGGCTGAACTGGCTTGTCTTAAGCAACAGTTTGTCACCAATTCAGAAAGCAATAACTGGCAGACCATTTGGAAGCTGAAAGAATCCATTTTGGGTCCAAGAGTAGCAGGTGGGCATGGGAGTTTCTTAGGACTGCAAACATAGCACAATAAAGATACAAACAAAATAGCTCCAGAAAAAAAAAAAAAAGAAAAAGAAAAGGAATCTGCCCTAAGATCAACAAAAATAGAAATGCTATGGGCATTTCTAAAGTAAAGTTGAAATTTTAGCAGAATGCACAAAGAAGATGATAGGGGGGGAAAAAAGTCAGTGTGATTCTTAAATTCACCTCAACCCCTGGTAACAGCATTCATTTTTAAACCATCACAATATGGGAGACATCTCTATTGACCCCATTCATTCATTAAATCACTCTGTTTTCAAAGATTCCTTTGTGTGCCCCAACTATCTAAGTGGGGACCAGTTAGAAGAAAAGCCATTGAAGTCACTACACCAAAGATCAAAAACTCAAGTGTCTTTGGTTGTCAGATACATGACATTGATAAGCAAAATCGTCCAGGTATCAGAGAAGTTGGCCTAAACACATTTTTTCATATTATTTATAATAAATCATACATTTTATAAATGTATAAAGATAAGTATATATAGAATAGTCTTTAGCTTCATGAAGAAAATAACTTCTGCCATTTTTCCTGACAAATGTGATCATGTTAGTTTATATTTTTTAAAAGAGTTTTATTAAAAATATAACTAACATAAAATATTATATTAGTTTCAGGGGTATACCACAGTTATTCAACATTTATATACCTAAAGAAGTGATCACCATAAGTCCAGCAACCAGCTGACACCGTACCACGCTATCACAATATTATTGACTATATTCCCCATGCTGTACGTTACACCCCCATGACTTATTTGTTTTATACTTGGAAATTTGGACCTCTTATTCCCCTTCCCCTTTTCCCCCTTTTTAAATTTATCAATTAGAGTTGACATTCAATATTATATTAATTTCAGGTATACAGCATAGTGGTTAGACATTTATATAATTTAAGGAGTGACCCCCCTGACTAGTCTAGTACCCACCTGACATTATACATAGTTATTACCATTGGGTGGGTTGTGTGTGCCCTCCTGTTATAGTTGAGCCTTGATTGCTATTGGTATGTCAGTGGGTGGCATTGACCCTCAGGCTGATTGGCTGTGGGGTTTGGCCATGTCCACAGCTTATGGGCTGCTGTGCAGGGGGCTTAACATGTGGAGTGGGATTTGCCCCAGTGGTCTCTGGTGCCTGTTGAGACCACCCTTTGTGTGTGCCACTTATGGGGGTAGTTGGATGGTGCTCTGCTGTGGTCTGAAGCCAACTTCCAAATATGCTGGTTCAGGGGCCTCTTGGGAGGGGCTCTTGTATGGGCCCAGATTGCCCACTGCCTATAACTGGCCAGAGGCTACCTGGTAGGAGCTACACAGCCATCTGCAGTTGCGGGCTGTCTGTGTTGGACCTGGAGGTGCATGGTAGAGGCTTTGCTGTGAACTGAGTTCAACTGCCACCGGTACCTGGCCTGGGGTAACTCTGCAAAAAGCCAGGACACTCCCAGGCCTGCTGCCACCTGCTGGCTCCTTTAAAGTTTATCTGCAGATAAAGCCTTGGGTGGTACGCAAGTTAGATGAGGCAGGGTCTCAGGGAGTCACTAGAGTGGGAAGAGTTGTGGTCACCAGGTTAATGTAGATTCTGGTTCGGTGCCAGTGCTGAGCCTGGAACTACTCAGCAGAAGTCTCAGAACACACCGAGGGCAGTCACCACCTGCCTGGGGTCCATGGACTTGGATAGTTTTCCAAGAAAGAGTACAATGTGGGCAGGGCTGGATGCTCACGAGAAAGTACCTCCGGCTGTGCTGAAGCTGGGTGGGGGTGGGGTCCCAGC